>NC_071994.2:34412500-35012500 GCF_028885655.2 Pongo abelii | reverse complement strand
GAGGCTGACGTGGGAGGATTGCCTAAGCCCAGGAGGTAGAGGCTGCAGTGAGCCACGATCACACCACTGCACTCCAGCCTAGAAGACAGAGTGAAATCCTATCTCAAAAAAAAAAAAAGAGAGAGAGACACTCATATCATGCATTGTTGGTAGGAATGGAATGTCCCCACCATTAAGGGGGAAAATGGAAATCAGATAATATCTAACAAAACCACAAGTGAGTTTACCCCCTAACTCACATCTAAGAATTTACCTTGAAGATATACCTGCAGCAATACAAGAATACCTATGGACAAGGTACATGCCTCTTTCTGATGAAAAAATATTGGGAACAAACATACATAGGAGATTGGTTAAATAGACTATGTTTCATTCACAAAATGGAGGACTAAGCAGCTATAAATAAAAACTTAAAAAGAGCATATATAGTATGCTATTTTTTGTAAGAAAGAAAAGAAGATAATATAAATGTATTTATTTATATTTACAGAAAGAAAATCCGGAAGATTAAACATGAAACTAATGAGGGTATGTTAACAAAATGGATGTGATGAAGAAGGGAAAGTAACACTCCTCTGAATGTACCTTTTTGTGTGATTTGGGGTTTTGGAACCATGTTAATGTTTTACATACACAAAATGATGATGATGATGATGTTAAATAATAACAATGGGGAGGGAGAAACCTAAAATGGAACATAAAGAGATATATAACTGTTTTCAAATGAATACCATAGTCACACTGAAGGGAAGAAAATAACTATTGAAAATTATATTCCCTTAGCCTAAAGTCAAAAAGATTTGTTAACAAATGTTGAACACAGGTTAGTAGATAGGTGGGGTTTTTTTTAATAGTGGCAGGATTAGCAATTCTAAATCTGTTTTCTTATATGATCTAAATCTGAATCTAAGGCTGGGCAAATAAGTAAATACAGTGAGGATAGTGTGAGCCAAGTTTCTCACCTGGAGAAGGTACTTACAAGTATAGAAAGTAGAAAGACTGAAATGAACCTTCTGGTGTTAGATTGGATTTGGTAATTTCAATATGAACGCATGGATTAAAGAGAGATAGAGACAGAGAGGTTTCCTAGCCTTGTTGAGCCTAGACACAATGGCACTCCAGTAGCAAAACAAGCACACTTAATGAGCAGATTTTAATTTTTAAATACCATTCTTCACCAAAGGGAATCAGGACTTCTTGAAGAAATGACTGGCTCCAGTGTTGGGGCAGATAAAGTAAAAGATGATCCTGGAACATCATGTCATGCCAGAAAGTAAAGAAATGCTCAAACAACAACGGGGTATGCCAAACTTTCACAAGAGCCCACTAAATGTAGGCTCCCAATGGCTACATCTGGAACATTTGAACATCAAACTTAAGAATGAGATCAGTGGATTATAACCCTCTGAATTAAATAAGAATTCCTATGTCTCACTAAAATTAATAAATAGGATAAAAGAAAAGTTACTATTTACATCACTATGCCAAGTAATAAATGTAGAAGGGATCATGGAGTTAGAAAAACTTCATTTTGCAAACATCAGAGTAATAATTGATTCAGTCAGGAATCATCAATGGATGCTAAAATACAGTGGGTAAAAGTTTTGTGAGAAATGCAGTACTTAAACTGTCTCAAAGTATCTCTCCACAAATTATTTACTCATTACAGATGAATAATAGTAACTTTATGGCAGAACACACTGGCAGGTACTTCCTTACCCAAGTTGTCAAGGTTAATATCACCAATAACTTATCATATGAATATCATGTGCCTCCCGATATGAGGACACCACTTCTGTGTTATTCCTGCCAAAAATGCATTATCTGAATCTAACTATGATGAAAAAAATCAGACAAATGAAAATTGAGGAACATTCTGCATCCTAACTGTCCTGTACTCTTCAAAAACACCAAGATCATGAAAGACAAATAAAGACTGAACAACTGTCCCAACTAAGAGTGACTAAACAGATATGACAACTAAATGCAATTCATAATCCTGGACTACATACTGGACATACTGGATAGATGGGGGATAAGGGAGATTATTGGAATAGCTGATAAAATTTGAATTTAGAATATAGATCAGATGATAGTATTATATTAAGGGAAATCAGAATATTTTTCCCCAAAATATGAAGGATCATTGAGCTGAAGACAATTAAGATGCAGGTGAGCTCTTTGCCTTCTCTCTGTTTGGCAGGACAGAGATAAACAAAGACAAAAGGTCTTCTACTCTTCTCCCGCACCCCACCCCTATCCCACCCAAAGACTGAACATAAATTCTCCTTTAATGCAGGTAACACTTACCAGGTCAGAGATGGTGGCAGGAGAATCTGAGAGCAAACTCTACTCCTTCCCACAGGTTTTCTGCCTTTGAAAGCCTGGGACTGCTTTCCCCCTTGTCTTGTCACCTCTCTAAAATTTATCGCTGTCTGTTGAAAATCTGATATAAGCCAGGACTCTAAGCCACCACTTTTGAGTTACTTTTCTCCCACACAGTGTGCACTGCATGGGTTAATTAACTTGTTGATTTTTCTTTTGTTAATCTTTTGTTACAAGAGTTTGCCCCAACTATGAACTTATGAGGATGGAGAAAAAATTGTATATACTCCCCTTCAATATCAACATTAAAATTCCTAATTTTGATAGTTGTACTGTGGTTATAATGAGAGAAATGTATTGCTTTTCGTAAATGAAAACTGAAGAATTTAGGAATAAAGAGGCATGATATCTACAACATCCTGTCAAATGGTTCAGAAAGAAATAATGGAGAGAGGAATACCTGTGAATGAAGGTGGGGATAATTGAGCAAATGAGGAAAAACATTAAAAATTGGTGAATCTAAGTAGAAGATAGACAGTAATTGTTTCCACCATTCCTACAAGTTTTCTTAACCTTGAAATTACAAAAATATTAAAAGTTACCCCCAAAAGCTGCCATTAATGTGTTTAAGAAAACATAAACATTTGATAATTTTGCCAGAGCACTGGAATCTATGAAATACAATCATTATAGTAGATTAAAAGATAGTTTTAGAGTAGATCAGTCACAGTAGAAGAGAGAATTAACTAGAAGTCTGTCTAAATATTCACAGTGAAGCACAGAGAGATTAAAAATTTTAAAATACAAAATAAAGCATAAGACACATACAGGAAACCACTTTAGAAAATACAACATAATTGGTATAATTAAATTTCTGGATAGACAGAAGAGAAAAAATAGGTAAGAAACAATGTTTGAAGCGATATTGGCAGAGAATTTCCTAAAACTTGACACGAAAATTCTTCCCAAGATATAAAACCACAGATTTAAGAATCATTACGAACCCAAGCTGGACAAACTAAAGAAAACCAAACATGGCCAGGCACAGTGGCTCATGTCTGAAATCCCAGAACTTTGGGAGGCCAAGGCAGGAAGATCGTCTGAGGCCAGGAGTTTGAGACCAGCCTGTGAAACATAGTGAGAGCCCATCTCTGTTTAAAAAAAAAAAAAAAATTAGCCAGGAGTGCTGGCACATGCCTGTAGTTCTAGCTACCCAGGAGGCTGAGCTGAGAGGACCGCTTGAGTCCAGGAGGTTTGAGGCTGCAATGAGCTATGATCACACCACTACACTCCAGCCTGGGTGACAGAGCGAGACCATCACCCAGAAACAAAAGAAAGAAAAAGCCAAACATAACAAAACTGCTAAAAACCAAAGACAAAAAAAAAAAATCTTGAATCAAGCAAAGTAAAAAGAAAAGACCTTCAAAGCAATAACAAGAATCTGACTTATTCCATGGAAACAACAGAAGACAGAAGACCACAGAATGACATTTTTAAAGTGCTTAAATACTTGCAAAGCTAGACTTCTACATGCAGAGAAAAATATCCTTCAAAAATTAAAGCAAAGTGGTTATTTTCAGATGAACAAAACACCTGAAAAAATGAATTCATCTCAAGCAGAACTACACTAAAGGAAATGCCGAAGGGAGCTCTTTAGGCAGAAGGAAAATGATCCTTAATGAAAGAATAGTAATGCAGAAAAGAATGAAGAGCAATGGAAAAGTAGGCAAGTGGGTAAATTTAAATTAATATTGACAGTTGAAAGCAATAATGATAATGTCTTATGGGGTTTAAAATACAGACAGAATTAAAATATCCCTCAAGAGTAGCAGAAAAAACAGGACAGTAAATTCAGTTATAGTGTTGTAAGGTCCTTGCATTTTTCAGCAAGTAAAAACAATCTTAATTTAAGGTTGACTAAGACAAATCAAGGATGCATATTGTAACCTCTAGGATAGTCACCAAAATAATGTAGAAAGAATGTATAATTAACAGAGGGAGAACAAAGTAATAAAAAAAATTTTCAATCCCAAAGAAGGCAATATATGAGGTGAATGGAGTAAAAACATGACACAAACATAAAACAAATTGTAAGTAAGAGAATTTGAATAAAAATAGCAATAATTCCATTATTATCAAATATTCCAAATAAAGGGCAAAGATTGTCAGAAAGGAATTTTTTTAAACCCAACTACGTGCCACTTATAAGAGACCACAGCTTATTAAATATAAGGATGCAGAAAAGTTGGGAGTAAAAGGGTAGACACCATACAAATGTTAGCAAGAAAAAAAGCTGGTGTAGATATGCTAATGGAAGACAAAATAGATGTTAAGGCAAAAAATATTACTACATCGAAAAGAGAGACGTTGATCAAGATAAATGATCAATTCAACATGAAGTTCTTATAACATAGCAGAAAATATATATGAAACAAAAACTAACAAAAATAAAAGGTGTAATAGATGAATTCCCAGTCACAGTGGGCAGCTTTAACACACCTCTCTCAGCTGAAAGAACATGCAGAAAATAAAATATAGAAAATTAGAACAATATAACACAACATCCAACAGTTGTGGAATATGCATTATTTCCATCACATTTAGAACAGTTACCAAAATAAAATATATATTGGGCCAAAAGCAAGTCTAAACAAATTTCAAAGAATTAAAATCTAACACAGTATGTTCCCACAGTGGAATTAATCTAAAAATCAATAGCAAAAAAGAATTTAATTCCCAAATGCCTGAAAATCAATCAATATAGCCATGCTATTTGTCCCCTCCAAATCTCATATTGAAATTTGATCCCCAGTGTTGGAGGTGGAGCCTAATGGGAGGTGTTTGGGTCATGTGGTCAGATCCCTCATGAATGGCTTGGTGCCCTCCTTGAGATAATGAGTAAGTTCTTGTTCTATTAGCACCCTATTAGTTCCCTCTAGAGCTGGTTTTTAAAAAGAGTCTGACACCTCCCTCCCCTCTCTCTCTTGCTCTCTCACCAAGTGATCTCTGCACACATCAGCTCCCCCTCCCTTTCTGCCATGAGTGGAAGTAGCCTGTAGCCCGCACCAAAAGCACATGCTGGCTCCATGCTTCTTGTACAGCCTGCCATCCATGAACCAAATCAGCCTCTTTTCTTTACAAATTACCCAGCTCAGGTATTCCTTTATAGCAGCACAAACAGATGAAGACAAGTTGTAAATAATCTATGAACTAAATAAGAAATTAAAATGAAAATAAGAAAAAAAATTTAAACAATGATAATGAAAATACGAGTATAAAAACTTATAGAATGCAGTAAATCTGTGCTCAGAAAACACATAATGGTTGAATAAAAATCTAAGGATGGAAATCAATGACCTAAGGATCAATCTCAAGCAAGAAGCCTGAAAGAGACTAGCAAATTAAACTCAAAGGAAGTGTAAAAGAGCAATGATAAGGATCAGGACAAAAATCAATGAAATAGAAAAAATATATATAATACAGCAGAGAAGTAGGCAACCTTTTTCTGTAAAGAGACAAATAGTAAATATTTTAGACTTTGTTGATCATAATATCTGTCACCGCTATTCAACTCTGCCAACTCTGTGCAAAAACAGACACAGATAATACATATATGAAGGGATGTGGCTATGTGCCAATAAAACTATATTTACAAAAACAGTTTGTGGGTTAGATTTGACTCATTAGCCATATATTGCCAATCTCTAATGAGGAATACAGCAAAGCCAAAAGTTGGTCCTTTGAACAAAAATGAATAGAACTGATAAAAGTCCAGTAACACTATAAAGAAAAAACAAAGGGCACAATTTACTAATATAAAAATAAATATATAAGAAATATATATGATATATTATCTTTATTAACATAAGACAGTAATAATGATCTTAAAGGCATTAGAAAAATAAGAGGCTGGATGAAGTGGCTCATGCCTGTAGTACCAGCACTTTGGGAGGCCTCACAAAGCAGGTGGATCGCTTGAGCCCAGGAGTTCAAGACCAGCCTGGGCAACACAGGGAGACCCTGTCTCTACAAAAAATACAAAAATTAGCCAGGCGTGGGGTGGGGGAGAGGGGGGAGGGATAGCATTATGAGAAATACCTAATGTAAATGACGAGTTAACGGGTGCAGCAAACCAACATGGCACATGTATACATATGTAACAAACCTGCACATTGTGCACATGTATCCTAGAACTTAAAGTATAACAACAACAAAAATACAAAAATGATCTGGGTGCACTTCTGTAGTCCCAGCTACTCAGGAGGCTGAGGTGGGAAGATCACTTGAGCCCAGGAGGTTGAGGCTGCAGTGAGCCGTGATCCTGCCACTGTACTCCAGCCTGGGTGACAGGGTGAATTCCTGTCTCAAAAAAAAAAAAAAAAAAAAAAAAGTAAGAGATATTATGAATAACTTTAGACAATAAATTGTATAATTTAGATGAGACGGACAAATTTGTTTTTCAAAATACTAACTTACCAAAACTGACACACACAAAAATACAAAATCCAAATTATTGGATGCCCATTAAATATACTTGAATCCCTCCACATGAAAATCATTCCTTAAAGAGCAACTTGCTATCATTTGTTTTATAGCAAAATATAAAGGTTGAGATAGAAACTGCTATCACAGAATAGCATGTGAGGTTGCGGTGAGCCGAGATGGCACCATTGCACTCCAGCCTGGGCAACAAGAGTGAAACTCTGTCTCAAAAAAATAAAATAAAATAAAATAATTAAGAAGTGAATTTATCAAAGTCACTGGATACAGACATCATAGTTAAAAATCAACTGTATTTATATATGCTAACATGAAAAAACTGGAAAATGACATTTTAAAACAAAACAATTTGCATTAGGATAATGCAAAGAATAATAATATCTAAGAATATTTAGCATCAAAACACCAGATACCTAGAAATAAACCAAAAAAGGTACAGGAGCTGTACTAAAAACTACAAAATACTGCTGAGAGAAATTAAAGAAGATCTGCATAGATGAAAGAATATACCATGTCCATGTATTGTGAAGATGCTGGTTCTCCCCTATTGATCTATAGGTTCAATGTAATCCCTATCAAAATCCCAGCTACCATCTATAAAAATTAATAAACGTATCCTAAATTTTACATGGAAAGGCAAAAGATTTAGAATAGTCAAAACAAAAATGAAAAAGAACAAAGTTAAAGAACTTACATTACCAAATATCAAGATTTATTACAAAATGTAGGACAATTAAAATAGTGATATTGGCAAATGATAGAAAAACATATCAGTGAAACAAAATAGAGAGTCTAGTAAACAGACTCATTCATATAAGACACCCTAATTTATGAAACAAGTGCCATTAGAATGCAGTGGTGGAAAATACTACATTTTTAACAATGAATATTTTAATGAAATTTTATCACACCTCAAAGTATGCCAAAAACACACAATTCTACATGCATTACAGGTCTAAATGTAAAAGGAAAAACAATATAGCTTTTGAAAGTAACATAGGACACATTCTTAACATTGAAGTGAGCAAAGTAATCTCTTAATGACACAAAAATCACAGTAGAGGGGTTGGGAGATGTTGGTCAAAGGATACAAAATTTCAGTGAGATAGTAAGAATAAGTTCAAGAGATCTACTGTACAATACGATGGCTACACTTAATAACAATGTATTATATTATTAAAATTGCTAAGAGAGTAGATTTTAAGTGGTTCTCACCACAAAAAAATTGAAACGAATTTTGAAATTAAGAAATTGAAAAAATATGAAGCCTCATTTTGTGGTTCTCACTACAAAAGAATAAGTATGTGAAGTAATACATGTTAATTAGCTCAAGGTAGTCATTCTATAATGTATACATATTTCAAAACATCATGTTGTACAACGTAAATAAATACAATTTGTATTTGTCAATTTTTAAAAATGGCTTACCATAAAAGATTAATAAATCTAACTTCTTTAAAATTAAGAATTTATGTTTATCAAAAGAGACTATAAAGCTATGAAATACAAATGTCCAACAAAGAGCTCATATCCAAAATGTATAGAAAACTCCTACAAATCAATGAGAAAAATGAAAGGCAAACCAACTTCAAAAGAAACAAGCAAAAGACTTGAATAGGCGCTTAATGAAAGAGGATATCCAAATGACCAATAAATACAATAAAATGTGAAAAACATCATTAGTCATCAAAATAATGCAAATTAAAACCACAATGACTAACTTTTTAAACCCCTCAGAATGAGTAAAATGTTATTAAGTGTTGGTGAGGATATAGAGCAACTAGAACTTCAACACTCTGTTGGTGGGAATATGAGTTGGTATCTACAATTTAGAATCCTATTTGGCAGTATCTACTAAAATTGTACAAATGCATAGCCTATGACTCAGCAATTCCACTCCTTGATATAGAAACAACAGAAATACACATATATGTGCACTAAAAGACACAGACAAGAATACCCACAGCAGCATTGTTTATAATTGCCCCAGACTGGAAACAATACAAATATTCATTATTAGTAGAATGAATGAATAAATAAATAAATAAATAGTGTGGTATTCATATAATAGAATACTATACAACAATGAAAAATAATGACTTTCTGCTACAAAGAATCACATTAATAAATCTCACAGACATAATTTTGACAGAAAGGAGCTAAACACAAAGAAGTACCCACTGTATGATTCCATTTATATTAAGTTCCAAACACCAGAAGTAATCTATAGTGACAGAAATCAGAATGTTGGTTACTTTTGAGTGAAGGATAATGATTAAAAGGGGCATAAAGGCTTCTGTAGTGCTATTAATATTCTACATTGGGGGATGTTACATAGGCATGTTGCGTTGCAAAATTTGTTCAAATTCATCAAGCTTCTTACATGTACGAATGTGTTATACTTCAATGAAAATGTTTTCTCCAAAAATTTGATATGTGGACAAAAGTAACATGATTACACTAAATTAAGTCTCTAGTGTCCAGAGCAGTTTACTTTTCATTTTTTATATACAGGAAATTTATCTCTTGTTCATTCACTCTACTGCAAACTCAGAAAACTTAAAGACAAGATTCTTCTTTACCCACATAAAGCCTTGTCGTATCAGTTGCTTTGTGGATGTGCACATATTTATATAAGCAGACACCGGGATGAAGATGGACTTTAACTTTCACATAGTGGAAGAGAAGTAAGAGTCCTTGATGACCTGAAAATAACCTGCCATCCAAGTGACATTTAAAATGAGAAGCTTCTTAAATGTCTATTTTTACCATAAACTTTCCTAAGGAATCAGCCTTCATCATCTTCATCTTTTGGTAACACATAAGCTAATGTTCATCCGCTTGAACACATACAAAAATTTCAAAATAAAGAAAGCTCTGCATGACACTGAGTACCAGGTGGCATTCTGACACATCACCACGAGGAAGTAGAAGGAAGTCATTTTTTAAAACTATTTTAAAGAACTGTAGCAAAGCACACTGGCAAAACCCAAGGAAAATCAATGTTGTCATCTGCTTCGTAGATATTCAGATTTTACAAATAATATTAAAGCCATTCCAAACCCTTTGGGAATGTGCCTTGATGCCACAAAGAAAATTGCCACAAATGGGCACTTCCCTGAAGTCTAAGTGTGTGGGGGAAGGGGCGGGGGAGGTGGATCCTGCCATGCAAATAAATTCTCAGGAAGCTGTGAAGATATTAGCTATTTTACTCAATTTATTCCAAGCTGAAACATAATAGTACATTATAAATCTGTTTTGATTTTACTTAATCTAATGAAAAAATGTTCATCTTTTTGATAAGTACTCATTAGCCATTTTTTTCTGACATAAACAGACAAGAAAGATGTTCTTGCGCTGCATTTAAAACTCAGCTCAGCTAATTACAGTGCAGTGACTCAAAGAACAAAATCGACGTACTGAAGTTTCTTACTTGAATTGTCTTTATAGTTGAATTAAAAATCTAACAAAAAAAAATTAAAAGGGTCCCAGCAGTGTGTTTTACACTTACATTGAACTATGTTTAAGTAAACAAAGGTCAAAGTCTAGCACATGATAAAAATTTTCAAATTTTCTGATGTTAATTCCTCTCTAAGAGCAGTTGCTGAATTTGTCACCAAACGTGTTTACATGGGAGGTGGGGAAGATGCTTTCTTTTTTGGGAGCAGTAATGAATTTGTATAAACAATTCACCTTATTTCACTTAGTCCATTGTGAGACCAAAAGTCAACATGCAAATACAATCTAGTTAGCGTTGGAGCCAGGCTAGGAACAGGGAATTGTGTGAAGCTAAGAGAAAGATACAAGAATCAAACTTACAGTCCAGGCTTTTATGCCCAGGACTTTTAGGAATATCAGATGGTTTGGGCTTTTTGGATCACAGAGTATTAATCCGCTGTAACATTATCCCGAATGAGCCTGAGAAAAATTAATGCCATTTCCCAAAATGCTTGATTTAAGCTCCAGAGAGAATTTTAACTCATCTGGCTTGGGATATCTCAAATGGTGGTATGACTCAAATGATCATTTCATTGATTTTTACAATTCGTTTTTATTATAAAATTTATATATTTACCTGAAGCTAGAAATTTAAAAAATTATTTTAGATCTGTGATACATAAATTATGCCTATTGTACCTAAACTGCCATCACAAAGAGGAGTAACTAAAATTAAATTAGATGTCACTTTTTCCTACCCTCTGTGTGACATCAGTATTTAAATGAGTACATGTAGGCTTTTTTAAGGTTAATTTGAATGAACAAACAAAATAACAAGAGAACAGTCTACTACTGAGCTCATTAGATGGATGGCTGAGTCACCTTCATAAATGATTTTGCTAGCTTAAATTAGTCATTAGGCACTGGAGACTAAGAAAAAACATACATCTTGTGTCTTTCAGGAATTCAAATTGGTCTTACCTGTGTTAAGAAAATAGCTATGCTTCACTAACAAAGATATAAGCACAGTAGACCTGCACCCTGAAGCAACAGTGCATAGCTTGGAGGTTACGAAGCCAGGTTGAAGAAGGCACATTTTACACTTAGGTTGAACACACTGGGCTTCTTCTTACCTCCATGCTTTCCATGTGCTGAGCCTTCTGCATAGCATGGCTTTCCCCCTTAAAATTTCAACTCACCCTGTAAGACCCAACTCAAATGTCACCTTCTTAATCACATGCTCCCTGATCATTCTCCCCTCTCTGTCTACAACCTCTAAAATCAGACATGCTCTCCTTCACTCATTCTTTCAGCAAACTGCTCCTGGGGTTGGGACACACCAGTGAACAAAACAGGCACAAATATCCCTTCCCTTAGGAAGCTGACATTTTTGTGGGTAAAGATAGTACAAATAAATATTTTTTAAACTAGATTATATAAAATGTTATACATTGATAAGGGTATGAAAAAAAGACTGCAGTAAGAATGGGGAGTGAGTGGGGGTGGTTTGGGAAGAGTAGCAATTAAAAGCAGGGGTTGGATTAAATCCAATTAAGAAGTGACAAAGACATGCAGAAGGTGAGGGCCTCTAAACGTTTCATACTACCTCTGCCCACATACCATTTTGCAATTTCTCATTTTCATTTCAGTCTTCCTCATTAAGCTGGGTGCTCCCCACGGGTAGGGACTAAGTGAGTTATCTTTTTGTTTCCAGTATATAGTACAGCACCTGGCAGGAATTGCTCAATTCATGAATGAACAAATGAAAGAAACTCTTCACAGTCTCCATAGTTGAAGAATCAGTCACTTCTCCTTCCCCTACATTTTTAACGGTGCTTTACTTTGTTTACCTTTAATATGTAATAAGTATCCCCAGGTCCCCAGATAATCTTCCTGTTCTCTCAACAGTGATCTTCAAAGTGTTTGATGTACATCAAGGAGCTATGCAGAACAAGCCCTTGATGAGAAGCATGGGCGGCAAGAAGGAAGTACTAGAACTTCTACTCAGGTTGATTTTTTTAGTATCAAAACTAAGAGAGAAATTGTTAATAAAATATAATCTATGGCTTGATTGACACTCTCACAGTGACACCTGGGATATCCTAAGGGAAGGGAGGCATTCCTCTTTAGACAGTAGCATCCCCACTTGGACAGGACAGCCCTTGATAAATAGATCATACATTGTTTATTATCTACTCAGAAATATATAAACCAGTGGTTTTATTATTTATTTACTTTTACAGACAGGGTCTCATTCTGTCACCCAGGCTGGAGTGCAATGGCCAATCATAGCTCAAGGCAACCTCAACCTCCTGGGCTCAAGGGATCCTCCTGCCTCAGCTTCCCAAGTAGCTAGGACTACAGGCACATACAGGCACACGTCACCACGCCTGGTTAATTTTTTATTTTTCTATTTTTTTATGGAGACAGAGGTCTCACTATGTTGCCCATTTGGTCTCAAACTCCTAGCCTCAAGCAGTCCTCCCACCTCAGCCTCCCAAAGTATGAAGATTACAGGCATAAGGCACTGTGCCCAGCTTAGACCAGTGCCTTTTAAATGATGCCATTTTTAAAAGCCACAGATTGAAGGTAACAGTCATGTGCCACTTAATGGTGGGGGTACGTGCTAAGAAATGCATCATTGGGCAATTTCACTGTTGTGCGAACATGATAGAATGTACTTACACAAACCTAGATGGTGTCGCCTACTACACACATAGGCTCTCTATTGCTCCGAGGCTACAAATCTGTATAGCATGTTACTGTACTGAATACTGTAGGCAATTGTAACACAATGGTAAGGATGTATGTATCTAAACATATCTAAAGATTTAAAAAAGGTGCAGTTAAGACATGGTATAAAAGATTTAAACTGGTATGCCTGTATGGGGCACTTACCATGAAGCCTGCAGGACTGCAAGTTGCTCTGGGCGAGTCAGTGAGTGAGTGGTGAGTGAATGTGAAGCCCGAGGACATCGCTGTACACTACTGCAGCCTTTAGAAAACTGTACACTTAGACTACGCTAAATATATTTTTAAAACATTTAAATAGGTATTTCTTCAATAATAAATTAACCTTAGCTTATTGTAATTTTTTATTGTATAAACTTTTTAACATTTTTAAACTGTTTGACTCTTTTGTAATAGCACTTAGCTTAAAACACAAACACATTGTACAGCTGTACAAAAAGAATAAGGACTATATCCTTATTTCTACCTAAAATTTTTTTTCAACTTTTTGAAGTTTTTTGTAAAAAACGAAAACACAAACACACATATAAGCCTCGGCCTACACAGCGTCAAGATCATCAGTATCACTGTCTCCATCTTCACCATCTTATCCCCTGGAAGGTCTTCAGGGGCAATAATCCTCATGGAGCTGACATCTCCTATGATAACAATGCCTATTTGACAATGAAAAGCAAGTAAAAATCTGCTGGGGATTTCAGGGACAGCTTTTGCTTCACGAATATAGGCCCCACCCCTCCCTCCTTTGCTGGTCTGGAATTCTGAGGTGAGACTGAGAGCAGCCATCTTGTGACTATGAAGCAACAGGCATGAAGGCAACATCATAGGAAAAGGACACCAGAGAGGAAAGATAGAAAGGGTCTGGAACCATTCAGGATGAGCCCTGGCTGTGGGAAAAAGTAGACTCTATTCAATCTAGTAACTGAAGTCAAGTGCCTGTTACATGCAGCCAAACACAATATCCTTTTTTTCTTTCCTTCCTTCTTTCTTTCTTTTTTTTTTTTTTTTTTTTTTTTGACAGAGTCTTGCTCTGTTGTCCAGGCTGGAGTGCAGTGGCACTATCACCACTCACTGCAACTCTGCCTCCGGGCTCAAGTGATCAAGGAGATGGAACGACAGGCACGTGCCACCATGCCTGGCAATATCTTTTTAATGGGATTTCACCATGTTGCCCAGGCTGGGCTCGAACTCCTGAGCTCAGGCGATCCTCCCTCCTTGAACTCCCAGAGTGCTGGGATTACAGAAGTGAGCTACCATGCCCAGCAAACACAATATTCTTTTGAGGTTTATAATTTAACAGCAAAAGACAAAGGCCACATATCAATGGGAAACATGTTCTTCCTGCTGCTTTCCAAATGGCTGAAATTATATGCAGAAAACAACGTGGCAACTACCTAAAATGCCTTTTTCTAGTCTATAAACACTGTTAGACGATATACTGGCTGATCATTCAACATTCCACAAACATTTGCATATTTTTTCCATTCCACGTCTACATCTTTTTGTTGTTGTTTTTTTTGAGAGGGAGTATCGCATTGTCGCCCAGGCTGGAGTGCAGTGGCACGATCTCGGCTCACTGCAACCTCCGCCTCCAGGGTTCACGCCATTCTCCTGCCTCAGCCTCCCTAATAGCTGGGACTACAGGCACCCACTACCACGCACGGCTAATTTTTTTTTTTTTTTTTTTTTTTTTTTTTTTGTATTTTTAGTAGAGACGGGGTTTCACCATGTTAGCCAGGATGGTCTCAATCTCCTGACCTCATGATCCACCCGCTTCGGCCTCCCAAAGTGCTGGGATTACAGGCATGAGCCACCGCGCCCGGCCCACATCTACATTTTTTTAATGGAAAGCCCACAAGGATATTTCCTTTGTCCTGTAAACTTTATGATGAGATATAGATAAAGATAGGCATCTCAAAAGAGTCAACCAATTAATGAACTTTCTGACAGGAGCAAGACAGTGCAACCCACTATCTTCTTCACTTTTATTGTAAAATCTCTTTATTATAAAAGTGATATATGCACTTGATAAAATATTTGAGCACTACAGATCATTAAATAAAAAATTCATCTCTTCAAAGGTTATCTTTACAAATAGTTATTACCACGTGATTCAATGGCTTGTACCCTACTGTCCACCCACACTGATCCCTCACTCCACCCCAACCCCCACCCCTCATCTGGATGTCCACATTCAGGGGTGGGATTACTTGGATTTCCATGTAACCACCAGACTAGCTGAGGTCTCCCTGTCCCTCCTCTCTCTCATCACTTATCACATTTTGTAATTATATATTTGTTAGTGTGTTTGTTTAATATCTGTCTTATTTTCCAGACAGGGATTCTCCAAGGGCAGGGACCCACTGTCCTTGTTTTTGTTTTATGATATGCCCTGATCCTGGTAGGCACTCAACATATATTTGATTAATGAATGAATGAATATTGATGAGTATTAGAAGTAATGAAGTTCTGATTTCAAAACATGTTGTACAAATAAAAGTGCACAATTATTAGTTGTCAACTTAAATAAATAGATCATAAATAAATAAAAGAAGTGAAGTTCTGAGGAACTGAACCAAAACTTATCTTTGTACCTCAGTGACCTCTGGTAAGGGCTAGAAGGACAGAGTTGTCAGAGACAGAAAAGCACCAGGTACTCATGATTCAAGTCAAGACCTTCTTGTTCCCTGAGGAACAGCAAATGCTTATTCCCAGCAAAGGAACAGCAGCCTTGGTCTCCATGGGCTTATAGGAAAGAAGTATTTCTTCTTTGTGCTGTGATCTGTTCAAAGAAAGAAGCTTTTTCATCAGGCTCCTCCTTATCTCTGTTTCCTTCTTCATAAACAGAAGGTTCTGATACCTGGGAGACTTCTCAGATGCAGAAGACTGATTGAGAGCAGAAAGAGCCGTCTGCAAGCCAACCCTCTCTCCTGCTGGAAAACGAGTGATTTTCACCCTCCCCTCTGCAGTAAACCTTTCTAACATCACAAAACCCCACCACTTGACTTGGGCATCCTGACTATGGCCAAGCAGGTTTGGTGGTTAGAGATGGGAGCCAATGCAACCCTGTGGTAGGGGCCCACTCACTAAGCTCACCCTCAAGTGTTCCCTGAGGAGAACAAAACAAGTGTATACCAAGGTATCCAGTGATGACTGGGCTGCCGGGTTCTGATGAAATTGTAGTTTCTCCTGCCTTCTCCTCTCCTCCCGGGAATGAAAACAGCATATGAAGATGGCAGAGGATGACAATCATTTTAGCATAATGATTGTATTGGAGACAACACTGGATGGTTTATCATATTTTGGAGATATTACCACTGAGAAGACCGTTGTGAAAATCCCCCTTGACCCCACCATTCAGTGCCCTGGTACCATCTGGTCAAGACCACAGCGAAATCAGCCAGCATAGGAAGAGGCACAACTCAGAGGATTGGATGCGAACAAATAAAAAATGACAGGGCCACAGGGGAGGTAGAGAAAAGGTAGGAGGTCAAGAGAGGGAAGGTTTCTTTGCCTCCCTGAACCTGCTTCTCCATCTATAAAACGGAGTGATTAAAATAAAGTCCCAAATTTAGGTGCAAAATGTCAACTGCACAAATGTGGGGTGGGGAATCTCTGAAGAGAAACAGGGGTTTTAGATGATTACAAGGTCAGTATGATACACAAACTGATGTATGTGGTTGTTAAAAAACATAGTCTCCAGGTGCATTAATAACATACGTAAAACTGTTTGCAATAAATAAGACAGGAACAGTTCTATCCTTTCTGCATGTCTTTGAGATACAGCATTATGGTCTTAAGGGAAACTATCTTAAGTTACAGAGGAAAACGATCAGAATGGCAAAGGCCGAAAAACCATGGCATCTGGGATGATCACGATTTGAGGCCAGCAGGAATGGCTCCCACAGTAGCAGCAGGTGCATCCTTCCCGACCATCTTGGCTTGTGCCTCTTTACCTTTTCTGTGAGTCTGACGATCAGTAGCCTCTTCCTAATTGTGAAACTGCCCTTCCTTTACCTATCTCAGCAGACAACAAAGGATTTAACCAACAGGTCAGTTTGGTCTATTTTATGTGTATGTCTGTGTGTCTGTATAAATATATAAGCATTTATTTATGTCCTGCTCATTCTAAAAGGGATTCAACAGGTGGACACAGTGGTGGTATGCACTTGTAATCCCAGCTACTTGGGAGGCTGAGGCGGGAGGATCGCTTGAGGCCAGGAGTTTGGGGCTACTGTAGTGTGCTTTGATCACGTATGAGAATAGCCACTGTACTCCAGCCTGGGCAACATAGTGAGACCCCATCTCAAAAAAATAAATAATAAATAAGAGATTCAAGGTGGATACAGTACACAATGAAAATAGTGCACAGTGGAGAAGAGAGAAGAAGGAGAAATATTCTCTTATTCTACCTCTTCTCCTTCCCCTGCCCCTTTTTGTCTTGGGTTCCCAAGTCACAGCCACCATTTGGTTTCACCCAGAACCTGCTCTGAGTGGGCCTGCTTCAGCAATGGCAGCCCGAGTCAAATCTATGTATTTACCTTCATCTTCTCTGGCTCATTTCTTCAGTATTTACTTAACACCATCCAGTAGGCACTGGAAATGCTACAGTGATAAGACAAGGCTACTTCCCCCAAAGAGTTCATGGTCTTGAACCTAGCCTTCTTCCAACAATAGATAGAAAGTTAAAGAAAGCAACAATATTGACTTAGAAAATACAAACTTAGAGGAGACAGGATTCTTGTTTCCAAAAATGTGAAGGGCTCCTACATGATTTAGCTTTTTAGTTTAGTTTTCAACTATGTTATTTTATGTGCACTTTTATTTGAGAAGACCTCAACTTCCTTTTGGCTCTAAGTAAGTTATAAATTAGAAATTAGTATATACAGGGCATCAATATAGCAGAGTGGTTAAGTGCAGGGGTTTTAGAGTTAGCTATCTTGATTTCAAATCCAGGTCTGGCTATTAGATATGACTCTAGTTTAGATTCATTAGATCAGACTTTGGGCAAATTATATAATATCTTCTAACATCATTTTCTTCATCTTTGAGAATACCAATATGTTGTGAAGATTAAGTGGCATAATGTACGCCAAATGCTTAGCACAGGGGCCAGCACATAATAAGTACTCAAGCAACAGTAGCTAGTTTTCATTAAATCTGTGTATATTTGAAGACATATAGTATAGTAAAGGAAATAGTGACAGAAGTGAGCTAATTGTAATTTTTATTTTTATTTATTTATTTATTTTGAGGCAGTCTTGCTCTGTCGGCCAGGCTACAGCACAACCTCAGCTCACTGCAACCTCTGCCTCCTGGGTTCAAGTGATTCTCCTGCCTCAGCCTCCTGAGTGGCTGGGACTATAGGCACGTATCACCACGCCCTGGCTAATTTTTTTTGTAATTTTACTAGAGACAGGGTTTCACCATGTTGGCCAGGCTGATCTCAAACTCCTGACCTCAAGTGATCCGCCCACCCTGGCCTCCCAAAGTGCTGGGATTACAGGCATGAGCCACCACACCCAGATGAACTGTGATTTTATCATCATCACCTCTAGAAACAAACTATGGGTTTCCTTAGATTGAAATTTTACTCATTAATATAAGGAATACATTTCTAACATCTAAAATGAAAAATTCACAAAATGTAAAACTTCAATAATGTGGGGTGAACTCTACCATCCACAAGTGGACAAGCAGCATAGTCCCCCATCATGACTAGGAGGGAGCTGGACTACGTCGCTTAGAAATAATTCCTTTCTTACTGCAAGGCTCTGAATTTGAATTCAAATCTGCTGTAAAATGAGAACAAAAGAATCACGCTGGCCTCTGGAAGGCCCTCCAGTCAGCTTGACCTCAGAAGGCTGGATTAGCAGAACCGAAGACAGTTTTCTGAAGCACTGCAAAGATTAGGAATTCCTGGACCAGGGAAGACTCAGATGGCCAGAGGCCAAGACACAGAGTGCTGGATTATTTTGCTTGGCTCCTGGAAAACAAATGTAAATCTAATCGACAATCAATCAATGTTTATCTTATCCATAATTGTGCAAAGCTCCATGGTGTAATATAAAGTAGATACCAGACTTGGTCCCAGAAATCAGACTGAAGCATTAGAAACAGACTGTGTGAGATCCTCAAAGATGACAATGACCATGAAACTTCCTTTTATCTCAGCAGCTGGGCTATGTTCCCTTAGGCACAGGTCAAACATCAATATTTTCAGTCAAAAACAGTCAGGCCTGGGTCTCACTTGAATTTGCTCAGAGACACCACATTCTTCAGTCCCTCTCCTAGACAATACAATACATATTTTGAGAAGTCACACATTTACTTCTGGACACAGTTGCAGCATAGGGGTAGAGATGGTATTCCCAAACATGGGAGCGCTGCAAAATGCTCATCAGAAAAGGGAGAGAGCTAGGAGTAACAGAGGAAGCTCTGGACTGAATATTTTTAACGTTGGCATTTGAGATCCTGGAAGAAAGAGACATCAAAGCTAAATAAATAAAAACAATGTGTGAAAGATACCTGTCCTTATCAGACAATTTAAAAATAAACTGGCCAGGCATGGTGGTTCATGCCTGTGATCCTAGGACTTTGGGAGGCCAAGGTGGGAGGATTGCTTGAGGACGGGAGTTTGAGACCAACCTGAGCAACATAGTAAGACCCTGTTTCTACAAAAAAAAAAAAAAAAAAAAAATGTTTTTAATTGGCCAGGTGTGGTAGTGCACCTAGAGTCCTAGCTACTTGGGAGGCTGAAATAGGAGATCACTTGAGCCTAGGAGTTGGAGGCTTTAGTGAGCTATGAATGGGCCACTGCACTCTAGCCTGGGTGACAAAACAAGACCCTGTCTGTATTTTAAAAGTAAAATAAAAAGAATAAAAATAAAATAAACTGTTATTTTTAAAGCTACTTTTCAGTTCCTTACAGATGAGTGTTAACTTTTATTCCCAATCAAAAGCCTTTTTATGCATTTAGTCTCAAATTGTCACAATGCCCACAAAATCTGCAATAAAGCAATTGGAAGCCCCAGAGTAAACAAAATGTGTTCAGCAGAATGGCAGGCTCAGGAAGCTGATCAGAAATACGCACACACTGTCTGTCGGGGTGTTTTCCGGATTTTTCTCTGTTTTATTCATTTATACTAATGTGTGGACAAAAGGGTAGAAAACATTTTGCTACGAATAAAACCCTGAGAATTGTATGTAATTTCTAAGCTTCTCCTTGGGAAAGAAGCCACAATCTGTTTTCAGACAAGAGTAGAACACTTGCAATTCCCTTTGAAAAACAACGTCCAATTTTCCCTTAAATTGAGATGCCAGAGCAACTAGATTGCAATTTAAATCAGAGAACAAAATTAGTCCAGGTACACTGGGGTGGAAGGAAAGGCAGAACAGACACCATGGTAAATCGCCTATGAATTCAAAATGCAGTCTTCACCCTAACCACAGCAGATTTTCACTTCCGACAAATTAGAGAAATAAATTGGCAGTTCATCTATGATTTGCTGATAAACAAACATTTTTCGCCAGCCACTTCATGACCGTCTTTTGAGTGGAGCTTTTTTCAGTTCCATAAAGGATTGGGTGTAATGATAATTTTGAAGTTCACAATAACTCTCGGCAGGGCTCTAATGAAAAACAAAAATCTACTCCTAATTCCAACCATTTGCCATAACAACAAAAGGCTTTATATTATTAATATTAGTGTGGCCCGAGGGAGAGCTAGAACCTCAGAGAAGGGCAGGGACTGACAGCAGCTAAAATATTTCATCTCCTGGTTAAACCCCATGAGAGTCAGATTTCAAGTTGGGTTTCAAAAGCACAAACAAGGACCAATATCAGGGAAGGACTTGGCTGAACACCTTCATGTGCAGCAGAAATGAACTGACCATCCTGGATGGACAGAGGCTTGCGGCTAAGATTTCCTTGTGCTTCAATAAACGAATCCATTTGTTGGTTCTTCTTACAAACTGGATTAAAGCTCTGACCTCTACATTTCCATAAAATTCAATACACTTGGGAGAATCATAATCCCAGATTCATCCACTCTTCTCTTTGGGTTCTGTGACCAGCTGAGACCTCAGCTGGCAGAGAATGGTGGGTTTTGTGGGGAGGTGGAGAATATATTGAGATTGGAGGAGTTTCTATTCCACAGAGGAGCCTTTATCTCTGGAAATATGTTCCACTGTCAGGTTGGCTGGAACCAGACCTATCTCTCCAAGGCAAGGGCATTTCAGGACTGAGCTCAAGGTGGTATCTATTTAGTCCAAAACTTTGCCATCAATAGAGTGCACAATCTGCCTAGCAGGGTTGTGTGGCTCCCCTTGGGAAAGGCATCAGTCTCCAGGGAGGGTACGTAGCCAGAGATGAGAAGTCCTTCTACAAAATGATTTTTGCAAAGGTTCAAGTAGGGAGAATAGGTGGGGGGCAGGGTAATTTCCATAACTGTACCATCCTAGCATTAAATTCCATCCAAGTGGGCTTTTGTGAAAATTATACCAAATGCTGAGAAGCAATAATCAACTGAAAGCAAAATGGTCTGTCATTACCAAAAGATTTCAAATTCACCACCTTTTGGGGTAGAAGTGGGTTGGGAGGTGGGGAACTGGGTTTCTAAAAGACACAGCAAATCACAAATATGCTGATCGAACATCATCAATGACATCTTATCCCTGAAGGCAAGTGAAGGATACACTGGGATTTAAGGTACCTAGACCCTTACCAACAGAATGTAAAGACGTTAGGGAGAAACAAACAAACAAGCATCCTTAAATTGCATAGTTTAAAAGTTTAAAAGCAATCTAAGAAATAATTTGACGAATAATAAGTCTCTAAACATCAGAATAATATAAACTTCCTAATGCAGTGAATGGTGATGCTGACTAAATTCAAATCTGCTCAGAGACTTTATTCCAGGGCACGAGGCTGAGCTGCTGCAATGTACACAAGTGGGGTGTAAAGTCAATGGGATTACATTTTCCTAATTATTTTCTGCTTGAGCTTTACAGCACATACACAAAATGAGATCAGCCGGGACTTGCCTCTCTAACAAATCACTCAGATTTAAACATTGCTCACATAAACAAAGGGGGGTGGGGTGGGGGAGAGAGACACAAGGCTGGGAAAAGACAGAAAAGGGCTTCTTCAATCACAGTTGCAAGGAACAAAAACCTGGAGGGGGAAGAGAGTTGCTGGACCGCCACCAAATCTCCCCCACTGGAGACAAGAGCCCATCTGCTGAGCTCGGCAACTTCGCTTTAACTACCATTCAGCTCGCGTCTCTGCAGAGATCTGTCTGCAGAGCTGGCAGATGGACCCCTGCTTCCCCGAGTCGCTGTGTTATTTGTTTAATAAATTTAATTAATATCCATACTGCATTGGATTGCTCCCAGAAAAGGGGCTGAAGTGCTCCCTTTCCCCAACAGCTACTTGATGAGTGATTTCCCAGAAAAGAGCAGATAACAGCGCCCTGGACCACTGAAAAATTAAAAGTACCATGTGCTTACGTTACTTTGCATGTATTAATTTTTTGCAGTGCACTAATGTACTTCTGACAGGTATTTTAGCCTTATGAAGACATGCAATTCACAAAAAAGGCAGAGTATCTCTTCTTTCAGATCACTTAGATTTGTTGGAATGTTTTTAAAAGAACCCTATTGAATCACATATTCAACATTTTTATCTATTTCTACAAAATGGAGGGCCATGAAGGGTAAGGAGGGTAAGGAGGTGGAAAACAGCTAGTGGCCACTTTTAACGAACTGAAAATATTCCTTGTCATATTAAACTCGTATTATTTCCCAAGCTGGAAAAATGTGACTATTGCAAACATACAGAATGGAAAGTGTCTTGGACAAAACCAAGGTAGTAACATACTTCCTCTTTGTTGAGTGGAGTCCCTGCAATCAATGAGTATGAATTAAAGCAGTGTTACATTAACCTTGCTATTCAATGTCGTTCTGTCCTTCTAGGCAGCAAAATTCATCTTAACCTAGATTTCCCATAGTATATATTTTTTAAAAATCCCTTGAGGATGTAGAAGGTGTCTCATGATAAAAGCATTCTGTCCTCAATAAGTTTGGGAAATATGTCCAGAAAGGGTAAATAGGTTTCTTTCCTGCAGGCCTTCTCTGAGCCTTTAATGTGCAAATAGGCATTGTAAATATTCCTACAGAAGGGGAATGGGATTCAATATAAAAGGCACCACTTTCCAAAACCCAGGCTTGTTTTGTTCACCACTATATCCCAGGGCCTAAGACAGGGCATGGCAGATAGTAGGTACTCATTAATACTTGTTGAATGAATGAATAAATTAACAAAGACGTGAACTCCCAATGGCTTTACTTAGAAATAATCTTTGGGCACCTGAACCTGACCACTGATAAGATTTGTATTTTTAAAAAATGAACAAAAATATTTCCATACTAGGGAAGAATTGAAGGTATTTAAATAAAATACTGAATTTAGAGGGTTTCACTTTCAAGGTTCTATTTCCCTATATTAGCTTTATTCTATTGAAACTCCCAAGGTGCTATTTCCCTATATGAGCTTTATTCTGCATTTAAACTCTTCTCGACTGCTAAATATCCTAAACAATCTCTCCATTCTCTTTCATGAAAACCTGATCTTCTAGAATTTTTACACTTCTCAAATCCTTGGCAACACTCTAATTTGTATGTCTTCGATATGCTTAATCGTTTCCTAGAAACAGGGTAATGAATTCAATTTGATCATAGGCATTGAACTGGTGAGGAAAAAAAATTACTCCTTTAACTGAATTAAGTGCAAAAGCTGACAAAGGCAGAATTATTTTGAGTTTTTTAATAATCGCAACGTTAAACTTGGTAAACTGAAATTAGTTTCATTTAAGGTAATAGGAAAAATTTAAGATTATTTTAATGTAGGTTAGCCCTGCTGCATTTTGTTGAAAACAATTCCCCATTGCTTTCCCTTATGTCAATTTCCTACAATATTCCATCCTGTTGATAAGCACTGATGTCACTAGTCTTTCTCTCACAATTTGAGACAACCATAGCTCTTCCTGCTAATTTGATACTCATGGAGAACATTAAAATGGCACTCAATCCTACATAACTAGAATAACCAAAGGATAAAAATATCCCCTTTAGCTCATTTGGCTACTGAGAATTTCTAAACTTACAGAAAAAATCTGCTGTTACCTGGTGAATCCAAACTACTGCTTGAAGCATTATGTTGAAAGCTCTCAGAAGACTTCACTAACATTAAACCCCTCGGGAATAAGAAGAGAAATTAGAGAAGGCTGAAACAAGCAGTGCATTAAAAAAATTTCCTGCATCAAAATGTTTCTTAAATTGGAAGAAATATATACAATCAATAAATAGAACTCAGAAAATATCATGGGCTAGATTTTAGGAAACGGGGGAAAAAGAAAAGGCAGGAAACATTTATTGCTACTATGTGCCAGGCACAATGTTTAGTACTTGTAATAATAATAAGACTAATTAATGACAGCTAGCATTCAGTTAAGTGCCAAATACTGTGATATACCTTTATATGGTATGTGTACTCCTCCCACTAAGTGCTGTAATTAGGAAGAAACTGGAGCTCAGATAGGTTAAGCAATATGCCAAAGGTCCCAAAATGAGTAAGTGGAATGATGGAGCCCAGATTAGCATCCTACCCATCTGACTCCAGGACCTATATCAACCACTATGCTTTCCCACCTCTTATGTGTATGATCTTATTTCAGAGGATAGATACAATAATGTCAGCATCCTCTCAGCCCCTCCAAAATGGAAAGGAACGTGATGAAAATATTTTGCATTAATACTCCAAATATATGGCAATAGCAGCAAATTGTTACGACTAAAGGTTATAAAGACTACCCTTGAACTTAACTTCATCAAAATATTAAGTCCGTCTAAATTGGCTTAGCTGTCTTCCTCTAACAGATCTTCTGATCCATAATTCAATGTGATTTACTTTTGCAGGTATAATTTTCAATATTCTACCTAATGTGATGTGCTATAATTTTTCTTGTTTTGTTTTTTGTTTTGTTTTGTTTTGTTTTTTGAGACATCGCAGCTTATTGCAGCCTCATCCTCTGGGGCTCAAGCCATCTTCCTGCCTCAGACTCCTGAGTAGCTGGGACTACAGGTGAGTACCACCACATTTGGCTAATTTTTACTTTTTTTTGTAGAGATAAGGTTTCACCATGTTGCCCAGGCTGGTCTTGAACTCCTGAGCTCAAGTGATCTGCCCACCTCAGCCTACCAAAATGCTGGGATTACAAGCATGCGCCACCTCACCCGACCTGATGTGCAATAATTGTTTAGGTCCCTCTCTGTCCCTCCCTCCCTTCAGAAGCAAAAATTAATACAGACACCTGCATTTAACAATCCAGATGAAAGATAAATAAATATCTCTCTATGTATGTCTGCTTTCACTCCAAAAGAACTCATTTTTTTTTAAGGCAACATGAAAATTTTAATTCCTAGAACAATTCAACAAATGTTTTGGTTGTCTACCACTTGTAAATATTAATAAGCATGTATTGAGCACCTTCTGAATGCTCTCTCTCTGCTACTAGGTGCTGGATGGGATATGTTCTGTTATTCCTACTTCATGTAGACAACGTATTACTTATGTTTTTATAGTGTAACAAATGACCCCAAAATTTTGCAGCTCAAAACAATAGACATTATCTCACCATTTCTGTGGGTGGGAAATCTGGGCACAGATCAGTTGGGTGTCTCTGGATCAAGGTCTCTCTCATGAAATTACACCCAAACTATCAGCTGGAGCTGTAGCCTCATCTGAAGACTCAAATGAGGGAGACTCCACTTTCAAACTCACTCATGTAGCTGTTGGCAAGATCTAGTTCCTTAAGATGTTCAGTTACAGGCTTCAGTTTCTTGCTGGCTGTTGGCCAGAGCCCTCTCTGTTCCCTGACACGTGGGCCTCTCCATAGGGCTGCTCTCAGTGTGGCAGCTGGCTTCCTTCAGAGACAGCAAGAGAAAGAGAGAGAGAGAGAGATCCCAAGATAGAAGCCATAGTATTTATGTAATCTAATGCCACAAGTGAAATCTATCACTTTTTCCATATTCTATTTGTTACAATTGAGTCACCAGGTCCAGTATGCATTCAAGGTGAAGGAATTACACAAGATGTAAATACCAGAAGGCAGGGACGACTGGGGGCCATCTTAGACGTTATCTACCATAGAAAGTCAGCAGTGCTGCTTTTTTTTTTTTTTTTTTTTTGAGACGGAGTCTTGCTCTGTCACCCAGGCTGGAGTGAAGTGGTGCGATCTCTGTTCACTGCGAGCTCCGCCTCCCGGGTTCACGCCATTCTCCTGCCTCAGCCTCCCGACTAGCTGGGACTACAGGCACACACTGTCACGCATGCTAATTTTTTGTATTTTTAGTAGAGACGAGGTTTCGCCGTGTTAGCCAGGATGGTCTCCATCTCCTGACCTTGTGATCCGCCTGCCGTGACCTCCCAGAGTGCTGGGATTACAGGCGTGAGCCACCACGCCCGGCCAGTGCTGCATTTTTGTGCTTCTAAAGGGATGCATGCATACTCACACAGACACACACACATACACAAATGAACATCTACAAAATAATTCTTGTTTCCAACATTTTTGCTTTAAAGCTAAATGTACGCATTAAGTAAAATGCCCATGTATACTAAATGCTTTCATTCATTCAACAAATACTTAGAGTACATAATAGAATTAAAGTCTGTTCTAAAACTTTTTATAAAAAAAAGAAATAACTAAAATTGTGTTGGAAAATTTCACCAAGACTATAGCCAAGCTCTCCTCCTGCAAGCAGAGACACATGGAGAATAAAGTTTAAGACAACCATTGTTCTTTTCAAATTGAAATAACCTCAGCATTTACTGTTACAGACTATTTTTTTAAATGTTTCCTCAGGCTAAAGCAGTGATGAGCAAATCTACTTGCTTACAGATATAAAACTTTTTAAATATTAGCTTTAATAATAATAATGGGGCTATTTCAGTCTACATACGCCTTCTTCTTTCGTCTTATATCTCAATTCATCAGAATTTAAGAGAGGAAGAGGGTATTCAGACTCCATATATTTTAACTAGGGACAATCAATGACAGAAGATGACACCAACTAGACACCACTCCCCTGAAGCTAAGAAAATATATAACATCCTCCAGAATTGTAATTGCCTTAAGGAAGAAGCAAAGGAGAAGAGTGAAAGAAAACCATTCTTAATTAATAGGGCATTTATCCAAAAAAAAAAAAAACTGAGAAATTCCAGAATAATCTGAATTTACCTTGAATGAACAAGATTTCCCCCCCTCCCCCAACTGTCATCAGTCAATAAAACTGGGGACTCATGAGCTGAAGCTGGTTCAGTTATAAAGAAATAACATTCCATTTTTGCGCAACTAAATTTTGTAAACAAACATTTATACTCATCACACAAGCAAATAAATGCTTTACAACCTGTCTTAGTCTACTTTGTGCTGCTATAACAGAATACTTGAGTCTGGGTAATTTATAATAACAAAAATTATTTCTCACAGTTCTGGAGGCTGTGAAGTCCAAGACTGAGGGGCCAGCATCTTGCAAGGGCTTTCTTGTCACATCATCCCACAGCAGAAGGCAGAAGGGCAAGAGAAAATGAGAGAGAGAGAGAGCAAGAGGAGGTTGGACTCATCCTTTTACAAGGAACACACTCCCAAAATAAGAGTGTTAATCCATTCATGAGGAAGGGGCCCACCTCTTAACTCATGCATTTGGGAATTAATTTTCCAACACATGCTTTTTGGGGACACATTCAAACCACAGCATTCCATCCCTGGCTCCCAAAATTCATGTCCTTCTCATATGCAAAATACATTCATTCAATCTCAATAGCCCCAAAAGTTTTAACTCCTCCAGCATCAACTCAAAAGTTTAAAGCCTCATCTAAATATATGGGTGAGATTCAAGGCATGGTGCAATCTGAGGTAAATTCCCCACCAGCTGTGAGCCTGTAAAATCAAATGAGTTATCTACTTCCAAAATATAATGGTGAAATGGGCATAGGATAGACATATCCATTCCATAAAGGAGAAATAGGCAACAACAACTAAAAGGTAACTGGTCTCATGGAAGTCCAAAACTAACAGGGTGAACAATAGCAAATCTTAAAAGTCTAGAATAATCTTTGACTCCATGTGCCATCTTCTGGTCATACCAAGAAAGGTTGGGCCCCCAAGGCCTCGGGCCTCCCTGTCCCCATAACTTTGGTGGGCCCTTCTCATGAAGAACTCTCACAAGTTGGAGTTTTATGCCAGTAACTTTCTCTGGCTGGTACTGTACACTGGTAGCTCTATTGTTCTGGGGTCTTGATGGTCCCAGTCCTGGGGCTCCACTAGGCATTGCCCTAGTGGGAACTCTCTGCAATGGTTCTGCTCCTGCAGCAGGTTTTTACCTGGGCCTCCAGCATGTCTGATACATCTTTGGAAATCTAGGTGGAAGTTGCCACAGCCCCACAACCTGTGCATTCTATGTGCCTGCAGAATTAGCACCACATAGATACTGCCAAGTTCACCAGCTTTACCAGTTGTGCCCTCCAGGGTGGTGGCACAGGCTGAATATGGGCCTACTTGAGCCATGGCTGGGGAGTCTGAGGGGTATTGGGTAGGGAAGCTGAGGGGTAATCACTGGGGAGGCTGAGGGGCATTGCATAGGAATGCAAGGAGCAGAAACTTGAGGCAGTGCAGGGCAGCAAAGGCTGAGTTCCTGCAGGCGCTATGGCAGTTCCTTTGGGGCTACTTTGAAGATCTTTGAAATGCCTTTGGGGTCATTCTCCCATTGATGAATAGCACCTGGCTTCCTTCTATACATGCTAATCCTTTCATCAAATGGTTACTTGGCTGAACCCCTGCATGCTTTTTTGTTCCTTACTTGTCCAGGCTGTGAATACTTCAAATCCTTAAGTTCTGTTTTCCTTTTAATTATAAATTCCATTTTTAAATCATTTATTTCTTCTCTCACTTTACTGTATGCAGTTAAAAGAAGTCACACAGATCCTTCAATATTTTGCTTAGAAATTTCTTCTGCCAGATACCCTAATCCATTGCTCTTGAATTCTGCCTTCCATAAAGCCCTTGGGGGCATGGACACAATTCAGCCATGTTCTTTGCTGATTTATAACAAGGATGGCCTTTATTCCAGTTTCCAATACCTCATTTGTCATTTCTATCTGAGACCTCATTAGACTTGCTTTTACCATCCATATTTCTACCAACATTCTGAAAATGACCACTTAAGTAACTTCTAAGAAGTTTCAGACTTTCCCTCCCACTATTCTCTACTTCTGAGCTCTCATCAGAATTTCCCTCAACTCCCTACTCATGGAAGTCTAGGCTTTTTCCAGCATTCATTTCAAAACTGTTCCAGCCTCTACCCATTATCCAGTTCCAAAGCTGCTTCTGCAGTTTCATTTATTTGTGATAGCAGCAGCCTCACTTCTTGGTACCCACTTTCTGTCTTAGTCCACTTTGTGCTGCAATAACAGAATACCTGAGACTAGGTAATTTATAAAGAGTAGAAATGTATTTCTCACAGTTCTGGAGGTTGGGAAGTCCAAGATCAAGGGGTCAGCACCTGACCAGGGCCTTTTTGCTGCATTATGCTGTAAACTAAAAATAAAAACCTAAGCCCCCCACCAACTGAACAGACCTCCTTGTGGTTAAGGGGACCCCAGAAAAACCTTAAAAACTGAATTCCTGGCCATGATGGGAAGAAAGGTTAGAAATGCTTCATTATACCTCCTCCCTTTAGGAGTTTAGGCACAACAAATGACCAGCATTAATGTTAAAACAGAACTCACAAGACTGACAAAACAGACGGTGGCAATAAGACACCAAACTATAAACAAGACCTGAGGCCATACAAGGCAAGGGTTAACTCATGCCTGCGGGCCATCAGTTTTGCCTCATAGCATCCTTACCTTAACTTAAAATGTTCCTTTCTGCTGACTCTCACATTTAAGACAGAGCTTTATTCCTTTAACCAATTGCAAATTGAAGAATCTCTGAACCTACCTATGACCTGTAAGCCCCTGCTTCAAGAGATACCATCTTTTGGGGCCAAAGCAACCTATAAACTCCATATATTGGTTTATGACTTGGCCTGTAATTTCTATTTCCCTAAAATGTATATTTAAAAAAACAGAGTTGTGACCTAACTGCCTGAGAACCACTTATTCAAGCCTTCTTGGGTTTGTGTTTTTCCCTGGGCCAACATCACACTCATATTGGCTCAGAATAAACCTCTTTGAAATATTTTACAGTTTGGATTTTCCTGAACAATCTCATGGCAGAAGACAAAAGAGCAAGAGAAGAGAGAGAGCAGTAGGGGGTCAACTTCATCCTTTTATAAGGAACCTACTCCCTCAGTAACAGATGCATTCCTGCAACAACGGCATTAATTCATTCATGAAGATAGAGCCATTAATCACCTCTTAAAGGTCCCACCTCTTAACACTGTTGCATTGGGGATTAAGTTTCCAACACCTGCTTTTTGGAGGATACATTCAAACTGTAGCACAACCTGTAAAGTGAGAGAGAGACAGTGATAGAGAACTGCTTCATCAAGGATTATCTTTCTAAAGAGTTAATATTTAAGCTAAGATATGCTGGAAGCGAAAGTTCCAGGCATGGAAAAAGTAGAAAAAGGACTGCTCCAGATAGAAGTGTGTTTTCTCATAAGAGAAGGAGCTTGGCATTCCATAGGAACCAAAAGGAGGCTACTACAGGGGCAGATGGGTGAGTTGGAGAGTGGAAAAAAATGAGATCGCACTGTATGGCTACTGTATGGAAAGTGGAGAGAATAGGACTGAACTTATGAGGCTGCTGTTGTTATTTAGGTAAGAGATGATGGTGGCCTGGTCAGGATACTATAAATAGAAATGACAGGTATGACTGGATGGGAATGGTGAGAAAGGTGAAGAGAGGGAAAGATGAAGGGAGAGTGAGAAGGAAATAACTTCTACTTGGATGACTTCCATGTGTTTGGATTAACAACCTGATCAGCAGTGCACTTCAACTTGACCCATCTTTCTTTCAGAGAACAGCTTTCCAGTTGCCTTGAGAATAAGTCTGCAGAACCTAATTCCTACTTCTTTTCATCTTGCCAGCCATGGATGAAATCCTTCATTAATTAGGAAATCAGACAGAAAACAAACTAAAATGTTCCCAGAAAGAGGTCTCAGGAAGAATATGTATAGAATTAAGAAAAGGTCTTTATTGATCATCTGTTCCAGCCATGTTAATAGATAAGAAGAATGTGACTCAGATTAAAGAGCCATGACCAAAATTAAACAGCCAGTCAATGGCAGAACCAAGGCTAGAATCCATTCTTCTGATTGAACAAATATGAATGAAGCAGCATAATAAATGGGTAAAATAATTACATGTACTTAATAGCTATATATTTGTATTTTTCTTTCCTCTCTCCTCCAGTCATTGGGGAAAGAGTTGTGGCATTTGAATGCAAATTGAAGGGTACAATTTTGCACTAATTTTTGAAGACAACTTGCTACACATGCTATGGGACACTAAACTGTAAAACTCTAAATGTTACTTAACGAAAGGAAGGAAGGAATTTTTAACCTCAAATTATGTTGTTGAAAACAAACAAATTTGGACCCTATATGAACCTTAATTCAGAACTCAAAAAATACCATTATTTTAGTTCACCCAGGTTCCTCCTTTGCTTTTCTAGGCTATAAATGATAACGAAATCTATGTGAAAACTTTAATATTTCAATGTCTTAAGTCTAAGGAGGTAATTTTTCAACTTTCTATGTTTTCTTACTGGCCCAATTCTAGTTCTTTTTCAATGTGAAAAGAGGAACAGATTGTGGATTCAGAAGGAGGCAACAGATGCAGAGAGAAGAAACGAAACACAAAATTATCATGATTTTAGCTCTAGTATTCTCTTCCCAAATGACATTTCAACATGAGAGGCTTCTCACTCCCCAATTTACTGACATTTACTTCTAACTCTGCTTTACAAACCCATTCTGATACAAATTCAGAGAGAAATGAATGTAAAACATTTATTTCAGATTGTGCCTCATCTCACAGTAACATGTTTGACTAAATTCCAGTTCTCAGGAAGAGATAACTGAGTAAAGTTTTTCATGTAGACTTCTATCTCCAGGCTTTAAAAAATATGCTTATGTCAACCGATCCAATTTTACATGAGAAACAAATAGCTTTCATACACATTTGCACTCACCAACAGAGAAACAATCTAGCCTAAAGCTACCCACTTTTCCTAAAATTATGGGTAGCCTGTGCAAGTTGAAAATGTCTATTTGAAAGCTTTAAAGCCAGAATTAATTTTGTTTTAAAATATTCACCAGATTTCTTTCCTCTTAACAGGAAAGTTAGTTCTTAGGGCCTGAATACATTGCAAATGTGAAGTTTGGAAAGATCAATTGCTTCTCTTGCTCTATTTCATGCTCTCAGACTCAAAATGGCTGGCTAGATTTAGATAACACTTTTCCCCAAACACTCACTGCACCCCTCATTGTAAAGCACAATGTGACTGCTTACAGAAAGTTGTCAGTCATGGAAAAGCGGAGGTGATAAAGCCTTTCTGCTCTAAACTAAATAAGAGCATTTACTGCCAACCTCAAGAGATAAAAGTCAAATCAGTCTTCCTGCAAGCCAGTGAATTAGTTCTATAACCTCCCACAAGATTCTTCTCACATAATTTGCAAAAAGAATTAGTACAGCCTTCACCAAAGCAGTTGAAAAAGCATTCCACTTTGTTTCTGTGATTCGCTGATAAATTTATGAGAAAGAGTTGATAATTTTCTTGTCAACAGAAAGATCCAACTTAACTCTCTTTCTATTCAGTTTTGTAACTAAGTGACACCTTGCAGTTTAGATAATAAACCTTAATCAAGTAATGAAACAAGGCAACCCTGGACATTTTATTATGTCAGAAACAAAGGGATCTGTCACAAATTCAATCTCACCACATCCCCAAACTATCTCAGGACCTATGTGTGAGGACTCAGTCCACAGCCAAGGGATTCGTGGGCCTCCAATGGGCAGAAAAGGGAAAGGAAAAAGATCCAAGCCTACTATTTTATCCATGCCTTTCTTTAGCCTGGTCAATTTTTCTCTAAAAAAGAAAGCAAAGGAGTTTTAAAAATATTTTCAACATAGCAGTCTACTATTCACAGAGACCCATAAGAAGTCCAAGATCATGTTCAAAATAAAGAAATACTGTAAAGCACTTTGGGATGCCAAGGCAGGAGGATCGCTTGAGGCCAGGAGTTCAAGACCTGAGGGCAACACAGTAAGACCCTGCCTACCAAAAATTTTTAAAAATTAACCAGACATGGTGATGTGAGCCTATAGTCCCAGCAACTAGGGAGGCTAAAGTGAGAGGATTGCTTGAGCCCAGGAGTTGCGTGAGCTATGAGCTGCAGTGAGCTATAAGGCTGCAGTGAGCTATGATAGCACCATAGCACTCCAACCTGGGTGACGGAGTGAGAATCTGTCCCAGAATGAATGAATGAATGAAATAATTAAAGAAATAAATACGCCCACTAGCGACAACTAGGTGAATGCCCCTTCCACAGAGGTATGCATTTATTGCCACATTTACCACTTAAGGGCCAACCACCCACTCCATTTTCCCTCCCCCCAGCACTCCCTTCCACCCCACCCATGACCTTCGTAGCCCCATCATGACTCCAGACAGGAACTGGTGGGTGCTTACTGATCTCACTTGCTAAGAAGCCTCTAGTTGAAAATGATCTGGCATGCAGCCAATCACAGACCACTCTGTAGAAGGGTTGTTTCCTGGCCCTGCTTTCCATTCCCCCACCCCACACATAGCTTCCCAGAACCACAGCAGATGCGTCACTATGCTCCTAACTTCCACAGGGCTAATAAGCTCACGTGTGGACTTCTCCATCGTTACACTTATCACCTACCAGGTGGGCTGCCAGGCAGCTGCATAAATGGAAAAGGAAGAGGAAAGGTGGGTGGGGCTTGCCAGGAGAGATGGGGAGGAGCGTGTTTCATCTGAAATAGGATGCATGACATTGACAAGTCACAATTCAGAAATTTCAGGCCCATTTGGTGTTCACACCAAGAGACATCCAATTCTTAGGAAAGCCTTTAGACCACGACAAAATATTAGGGATAGATGGGTTAGTGGAAAAGAAGGGCCTACACATTCCAGTGACTAAGGCTGTGGCATCCTCTTAGGCTCTAAAGAAGATTTTATTATCCATATTTTATTAAGATTTCTGCCCAACACTGCAACACCTGTTGTGTGTCTTCAAAGAATCCTTAGGCAAATGGTCACTGTCTAAAATATCACAGCATGCCCATCAGCGATGGACTGGATAAAGAAAATGTGGTACAGCCAGCACGGTGGCTCAGGCCTGTAATCCCAGCACTTTAGTAGAAGGCCGATGCAGGTGGATCGCTTGAGCTCAGGAGTTCAAGACTGACCTGGGCAACATGGAGAAATCCCATCTGTACGAAAATACAAAAAAAAAAAAAATTAGCTGGACATGGTGGCATGCACCTGCAGAGATGGGAGGATCACCTGAGCCCCGGAGGTCAAGGCTGCAGTAATGCATAATTGCGCCACTGCACTCCAGCCAGGGCAATAGAGGGAGATCCTGAAAAAAAAAAAAAAAAAAGAAAGAAAAGAAAAAGGAAGGGGAAGGGGAACGGTAAGGGGGAGGGAAGGGAAGGGAAGGGGGAAGGGGGAAGGAAGGAAGGGAGAAAGGAAGAAAGGAAGGAAGAAGGAAGGAAGGAAAGGAAGAGAGAGAGAAAGAGAAAGAAAGTAAAAGAAAGAACAAAGAAGAAGAAGGAAGGAAGGAAGGGAGAGAGGGAAAGAAGGAAGGAAAGAGAAAGAAAAAAAGAAAGAAAGGAAGGAAGGAAGAAGGAAGGAAGGAAGAAAGAAAGAAAGAAAGAAAGAAAGAAAGAAAGAAAGAAAGAAAGAAAGAAAGAAAGAAAGAAGAAAATGTGGTACATATACCCCCCATGGAATACTATGCAGCCTTAAAAAGAATGAGATTATTTCTTTTGCAGCAACATGGATGCAGCTGAAGGCCATTATCCTAAGCAAATTAACACAATAACAGAAAAGCAAATAACACATGTTCTAACTTACAAGCAGGAGCTAAACATTAAATACACATGGACATAAAGATGGGAATAACAGACACTGGGTACTACTTGAGGTGGGAGGGTGGGAGGAGGAGGTGGGCTGAAAAACTACCTATCAGATACTATACTCACTACCTGGGTGATGGGATCCTTTGTACACCAAACCACAGCAACATGCAATTTACCCATGTAACAAACCTGCACATGTAACACCTGAACATAAACTAAAAGTCAAAAAAAATTTTAATTCAAAAATTAGTGGATTTAATAATTAATTAAAACCAGGAAAAATTAAAATAAAAAATATTACAGCATATTGCAGATGTCATTGGTAACATGGCACCCTGAGATTTTGCGCACACACTCACACATATATGCCTTGTATAAGAATCTCATTCAGTTTTGAAATGCTACCTGAGGCCTAGATGTGGATTCCCTCTTCCAACTAGAAAAAACAATAGAATTAGTAAGTGCGTGTGTGTGTCTGTGTGTGGGGGGAGGGGGTGGGAGGGTAGAGGACTGTTAAATACTAGGGTTGGAAAACAAAAATGCTAGGGAAAACCAGTGGATCAAATAACATGGCTTTCCAGGCCAGTTTAAGGAATATCTTAGGTCCTAACGGCACTTTCCAGTTTGTAAGTATATCTTTTTAGTTTACAAGAAGCCTCATTCAGCCTAAAACTACCAAGATGTGCCATGATTTACTACAAGTTGAAAACAGAATCCTATATCCAAATATTATGTTTCTTCAAGCAGTTTGTAGTAACTGTGAGTAAATATATTATCCCTGGCATTCACAAATGTTGGAGAGAACTGGGAGAAATCTTAAAAACCTAAAGATTCCTAAAACCTCTAAGCCAAAGTAAATAGGCCAAGTATGCTAATCATACAACAAACGTAGAAGGCTGAGACCTTCGCTCAGAGCTTTACGAAGATACGCTAAACCTCACTTTGATTCAAGTAGGATTTTCAAGATACGAATTCCACTAAGGCACAAACTGAATAGAATCATGTCGGTATAATCCTCACATATTTCTGCCAGCTGGGATCCTGGATGTTGAGATGTGACGGCCTCTCCAAGGGCCTGAAACCACCAGTCTGTTTTACATGGGTCGCCGCACAGCCATAAGATAGAAACACTCTGTAGTCACTACGCTAACAGATCCAAATCACCTACGTCAAAAGAAAAGGCTACAGCTCCCATTTCCAATCTCCCAAGCCACCCCAGTCCCTCTGCAATGGAATATCAATAGAGAGACTAAATGAATTGTTTACTTAATTGTCCTGTGCAAGCTGGATAATTGCATGCTTTCCAGGAAGGCTTTGTAACCAATGAGATGGCACTGAATCTGCCAAAACCTGTACCTTGAAGCCAACATCCTTTCTTTCTATAGACCCTCTCCTATCAGAAATAAAGGCAACCCTGGTGTTATTTCTAGAGGAGGCAAAACCATGGTAAAAACATCATAGATCGTGTCTTTCAAAATGGAAAAATCTCCATTAAGCTGAACCCACTGAGAACCGCTATCTCCATATTTGCCAGTGTGGAACCTTTAGAGTCACAAACCTTGATTTAACTCATTACACACTGAAACAGCCAACAAATGGCAAAATAATCTACCTTAGCAGGAGAACAATTGGTCCATTACATAGAAAGACCACATTTTAAGAGGAGATGGGAGATATAATTTAAAAAAGGGGGTTGGGAAGTATTTTTAAATTATCCAATAGTGTGCAAGAAGACTACAAAGATGGAAAATGGGATTTTATTTATTTGTCAGAGTGTTCAACAGGACTAAAAAATCGATTAATGCCAAAGTAGAAAATACTGAAATGATGTATTGAGGGAAAAAAGAAAACCCTTAAGGGTAGCAACAACCAAATGTTTAGGCAAAGAAAACCCCATATGCTATGATTTGAATGTGCCCCCCAAAGTTCATGTGTTAGAAACAATTCCCAATGCAACAGTGTTGAGAGGTGGGAATTTAAGAGGTGATTGGGTCATGAGGGCTTTGCCTTCATGAATGTATTAATTTGTTATCAAGGAAGGGAGTGGTTTGGCCCCCTTCCTTCCCCCTCCCTACTCCCACACTCTCTTGTCCTTCCGCTTTCCACATTGGGATAATGCAACAAGAAGGTCCTCTTCAGATGGTGGCCCCCAGACCTTAGACCCCTCACCTTCAGAACTGTGAGAAATAAACTTCTGTTCTTTATCAGTTACCCAGTCTGTGGTGTTCTGTTATAGCAGCACAAAACAAACTAAGACACCATATTACTTAATAATTAGTCAAGAGAACAAAGCTAAATGAGATGCTTTTAAAACTCCTTCCCCAAAGCCATTTATAAAACTTGTTTGAAACGTTAACAAACACAATGGAAGTTCTCAAATCCAAATACTTGCTTTTGGTGAAGTAACTATTTGCAGCACTTCATACTTACTTTGTTGATTTCCTTCTGAGCAGGCAATACATTTAGAGACATGTTCACAATTGAAAAGTACTTTTCCTATCCAGATCTCCAGCCACCCGTTCTCCTTCCCAGAGGCAACCACTGTTACTGATTACTTATTATTCTTCCAGATCTTAGATCCAAATACTCTTTAAACTCAATTTTGTAATATTTTTCCATCTATATGTTCTTTCCCATTACCCTCTTGTTTTTATTTCTTATAATGGTTTTCATTAATAACAATCAGAGTGTTTTTTCCTAGATAGGTCTATGTTCATACAGAGTTTCAGCTTCTCCAACTGGCTATTTCTTCTCAGATGCCATAATCTCCCATGATACAGTCTAATCGACATGCCTCACTAACAGGATTAAGAGTTTAAAGGAACAGTACTCCTCAGGAACTGACAAGAGTGTGAAGATGCTATTTTTTTTTTTTTTGAGATGGAGTCTTGCATTGTCACCCCAGCTGGAGTGTAGTGGCACGATCTTGACTCACTGCAACCTCCACCCCCCAGGTTCAAGTGATTCTCCTGCCTCAGTTTCCTGAGTAGTTGGGATTACAGGTGCCTGTCACCACGCCCAACTAATTTTTTTGTATTTTTAGTAGAGATGGGGTTTCACTATGTTGGTCAGGCTGGTCTCAAAAGGCTGACCTCGTGATCCACCCACCTTGGCCTCCCAAAGTGCTGGGATTACAGGCATGACCAACTGCACCTAGCCGAAAATGCTATTTTTATGCAAATATCCTTCAAAAAGCTAGGAGGTTCAAAAAAATGGAAAATACAGTGTAGCTGCCACCAAGATGAAGTTTTAAGAGTGTTTGAATCTTGACAGGACAATGTTACCCTGATTCAAGCGCCAGTTGGTTTGGCTGTTGGATGTCAGTCAACCTTTTCTGATTTTTCAGGGTTAGATTTTCCCAGAGCAATATTTGTCTGGGACAAATGAGTTTGGGAATGGGAAAGAAATGATGGGTAGTGGGAGGGTCAGGATGGAGGATAGGAGAGCACCACACATAGTCAGGGGAGGCTTTCAAAAGAGTCTTGACTCTGAGAATACCCAAAAGGAAAGGTAATGCAAATTTCAAACATACCACATGCATTTTCTTTTCCTTCCCAAATCCCACTAAGGCTATTTTTTTAAATCCAGTTTCTAGTCCTGGTTTTGTCATGACCTTAATTTACCCTTCACCTAATCACCTTTGACTCAGTTTCTTCATCTATCAACTGAGGGGCTTGGCCTCACTAAGTTCTAATGTCCTTTATACTTTTAATCTTCTATGAGTCTAAGATGCAATTTCTCTCCATATGTTGAATTATAAGCCTACTATGTGGGTATAAAATTCCTTCAATTTCCCACAACTTATTTGCCATGAAATAACAAACTGTGTAGACTTTTAAATGTTTTCAAGGGCTAGGTGCGGTGGCTCGGGCCTGTAATCCCAGCACTTTGGGAGGCCAAGGCAGGCAGATCACGAGGTCAGGAATTTGAGAAAATCCTGGTTAACATGGTGAAACCTGGTCTCTACTAAAAATACAAAAATTAGCCAGGCATGGTGGTGCACACCTGTAATCCCAGCTATTCAGGAGGCTGAGTCAGGAGAATCGCTTGAACCTGGGAAGCAGAGGTTGCAGTGAGCCGAGATCATGCCACTGCACTCCAGCCTGGATGATGGAGTGAGACCCTGTCTTAGAAAAAAAAAATGTTTTTAAACCCTCATCAGAGAAGAGAAGTTACTCTAATGGACAGTTGTCATTCTGAAGATGTCCAGCATCCATTCCTCCTCCTTTACAACACCTGATTTCTTTTAGAAGTATCTGCATTCAATTTGGGGGGATAAATCTAAGTGTTTGCCTCCCCAAACTACAAAGTTTAAGAAGAACCAGAAAGTTTCTTCTTCCAGACTCTCCCCTCATAAATCAATACATCCATAGGATGGACATGTGACCTACCAACTTTTCTCCCCCAGGGCTTCTGTAGCAGAACAACACAGGAGCAAAACAAACAGCTAGCATTCATTCCCTCTAGAAGCAGTAATTTCTTCTACAAAGTTTTCTGTTCTTCAGCTTTCCCTTCAATCCTACAAACAACCCCATATTCTTCCAGTAAATTCCCTTTTTTACTTTAGTGGTTTGCCACATAACAATCCATTCCAAAACTTAACAGCTTAAGATAATAATCATTTATATACTCACCATTCTATGAATTGGCAATTAGGATAGGGCTCAGCTGGGATGGTATAGCTCCGCTCCATGTGGTGTCAGCTGGATTCACTTAAGCATCTGCAATCAGTGGGCAGATCGGCTGGGGGCTGACTGATCCCAAATGGCCTCACTGGCTCACTTTGTAGAAACCAAATGAAGTGCCGGCTGGAGCACCTTAGTTCTCCACGTGTCCTCTCATCCTCAAGTAAATTAAACAAGGCTTCCTTGCATGATGGAGAAATGTTCTGAGAGGATGAAAGGAAAAACTAACTTCCCTTTTGCTACATTCTATTTGTCAAATATAACTTTTAAATCAGCCTAGATTCAAGGGATAGGAGAATAGATTCCATCTTAATTGGAGAAGTGACAAAGAAACCTTTCCAAGAAAAGTGGATACAAGAAAAAATGCATCACTGGGGACTCTTACTGTAAGTAATCTACCATGTTGGGCTTGGTGTTTGTTGCTTGTGACATAAGATCACTAACTGATCCACAATCAGTGTAATGTGACACAAAACACATTAGATTATCGAGGCCTTAACATCTGGGACATTTTCCCTGTTTATACCTCACATCTTAATGGGATTAATTTGGAAAGAATGTGGGTGTCGTGGTAGTGAGGGTATAAGAAGCACAAGATTTAAAGTGAAACTGCCTTGGTTCCAGACCTGCAGGTTACTTAGCTGTGCAATTTTGAACTTAATTAATCTCTGTGATTTTCATTCAAAATCAAAAGGGGAGTGACAATATCTGCCCTGAGTTGCAGAATTGTTGTGAATATTAAACAGTGTAACTCCATGAACTTCAGGCCATCCTCACTTTGCACTGTAGTGCAGGATCATAAAAATGGCCATGCAAGTTGAAACTGCCAAACTTTTTAATAATGAACAGGAAAAATTATCATATTTCCTTGACCTTTAAAAATATTGTCAAAACATTAAAAAACTCTCTCCCTATTGGTTATAAATATGAAGAAAAATGGAAGAAATAGTAAAACGAATGTTTGTTTTGTATGTTGATCTAAAGTGTTAGTAACATTGAGAATAAAATGCTTGATTTATTTGTAAAAAGCTTAACAATATTCATTTGAACAATGCTTGCCTTTTTTATCATCATATAATTTACAATATGGAGTGAGCATCTTTCCTATGCCTTGGCAAATTGTCATACTCCTTTCAAAGTTTGGGTCAGCTTCCAACATTTTATCCCTTACACTTTCGATGCCACAAAATATCTCCAAGGGTTCCTTTAATGTGAAGATTTTTTCCAGAATCATTTCCTCTGGGATATGTTGATCTCTTCATTACAACCACATTCCTCATTTATGTCAATAACTTTGCCTTGAACAGATTCTTCTGATTGCGTGTCTCTCAAGAGGCAGTAGTGTGGACATTCCCATGATCAGCTACTTCCTTCTTCTGTAACTACATTTATGTTTGATTCAAACTGCATTTCCAGTGTTATCTTTTTTTTTTTTTTTTTTTTTGAGATGGAGTCTTGCTCTGTCGCCAGGCTGGAGTGCAGTGGCGTGATCTCAGCTCACCACAACCTCTGCCTCCCAGGTTCAAGCGATTCCCCTGCCTCAGCCTCCCAAGTAGCTGGGATTACAGGCACATGCCACCATGCCTGGCTAATTTTTTTGTATTTTAGTAGAGACGGGTTTTCACCACGTTGATCAAGATGGTCTTGATCTCCTGATCTCGTGATCCACCCGCCTCGGCCTCCCAAAGTGCTGGGATTACAGGCATGAGCCACCACGCCCGGCCCTATTTTTTCATTTCTTTTTTGCATCTTCTTCTTTTCTTTTGGCCAATTCCCTCTTTCAATTTTCCACATTTGTACAATGTTGCTCAGGTTTACCACTAAGAAACAAGATAATAAACTGCACACTTTGTTGTCTGTTTGTGAACTAAATAACAGATGCACAGTGACCAATCACTGAAAGACTTTGAAAGAAGTGACGGATTAGTCACCAATCATGATGCACATCTGTTACTTATATAGTGACTTGGTGGAACTAAAGAGCTAGCAGCAAAGTCTGTACTTCATGCAATTGCTCACAGCTAATATATGTGGTAACAAAAATTTGAATCATATTGTTGAGGGACTGGTGTTATTTAATTAAACTGTAGTAAGTGAAATTTGTGCATATCAGAACTATACAAAACAAGGACTGCCTGTATTAAACATTATATAAGGTTTAACTATTGCCAGTTATTAAGGAAGGAAAGACTAGACCTCAAACTTGGTGCATGAAAGAAGGGGTTAGATTTAATTCAAACGTGCACTCAGCTCCAACAATTTTCATCTTTGTCCCTGTATTAACGCTAACTAGGCAGCAATGAAAGGAGAAGGAAGGACTGAAAACACAGCTATATTTTAACCTTTCACATAGGGCTAGAAGGAAATTCCTGGAGAGGAAAACAGGGCATAACCCAACCTAAAGTTCATCTAAAGGTGGGGAGAGATTTCTCCAAATTAAGTAGATCTTTTATCACTCTTCATTTCCAAGGCAAGAAGGAAAATACTTCAATATCGTTTTCCATGAATGTGGCTGGTGGTCTCTAAAGATCCATTTTCATTTCTTTTGTAGTTGTAGAACCCCAAATTTTGACTGGTTATGCAGCTGCCCAGAACAAAAGGTCTTATTTCCCAGCCTTCCTTGTAGCTAGTTGTGTCCATATGATTAAATACTGCCCCATGAGATATAAATGAAAAGACTGTGAGGACTTGAAGACAGCACCTTAAAAGGAGCTGACAGTTTGGAGAAGCAACCTTTTTCCCTACTATTGTCTGGAATGTGGACAAAATATTAGAAAGAGCCTCTTAGACCATGAGGCCATGGAAGCCAAGTACTGGGATAGTAGAAGACAAATACAGAAGGAGGCTTAGTCCTTCATGGATGTATGGAAACGTCATACCAGCTCTGGCTGCCTCTTTCCACACTTCTTCTGTAATGTGTATTTAAGCCACTCTTTTTTTTTTTTTTTTTTGAGAGAGTCTTGCTCTGTCGCCAGTGGCAGGAGTGGTACAGTGGTGCGATCTCAACTCACTGCAACCTCTGCCTCTCAGGTTCAAGCAATTCTCCTGCCTCAGCCTCCCAAGTAGCTGGGACTACAGGCATGCACCACCACGCCCAGCTAATTTTTGTATTTTTAGTAGAGATAGGGTTTCACCATGTTGGCCATGATGGTCTCGATTAGGCCACTCTTTTAGGTCTTTCTTACCCACATGTGAATACAGTTCCTAATAGATAAAATGAATACACTTATCTGTTCAGTGGGCTATTTTAGTGGCCCAAGTAGCAGACTGACACTTTCACCACTGTCTTACATCCTTCTAGGCAGTAAAAGTACCAATAAAGCAGAAACACATGGGAAAAAAAATACCCTCCCCACAGTGTTGGATATTTAGAGGAACAAAGCTTATGGTTGTTTGCAAAGTCCTAATACAGATTCAAATAGTCAAAACTCAAACACAGACCTGGCTTAAGAGTTGTTTGGTTGGAAGGGAGATGAGAGGATGTAAAGAGGGTACTGGTTCACAGCAAACTCATTATAAAACAGAAGCCCTAAAATGTAATTCAGTATAAGGCTGTACTCACGTAAGTGTCTACAAAACAAAGGAAGTGTTAGCTCAATTCTGGTCCCAGGTTAAAAGGCACATTTAACAAAAAGAAAGAAATTGAGGTGAGAGCAAGCAAGTTGGTGTAGATATCCCCATTCTGTGAAGGATGGGAGAAGGAACTTGGGTTCTGTAGCTGACAGCAAAGAAGACACAGTAGAAATGTGACTGGTATTTCACTTATCTGATGTGCCATCACTTTATTTTGCATGGTTCCAAGCAGACTTAGGACCTATGACTGAAGTAAAATAAAATAGATTTTAACTCAATAAAAGAGAAAACCTTCTTGGGAATCAGAACTTTCCAGAATTGGAATGCACTCGTTTGTAAGGGAATGAGTTACTTGACATGGTCGTGAATTTTTTTAAGAAAAGACCATAATGATATTCAGGGCCTATTCTGAAACTAAGAATAAAAAATAAAAGCATTGTTGTATCTTGAAATCCTTGGAAAATTAAAGTGATTTTGATTCTAGGCTGCCTGTAAGTGAAGGAAATTAAGGGGAATTCTGCATTAAGAGGGAGACTGGACTAGGTAACCTTTCCAGTTTGTGTGTGTGTGTGTGTGTGTGTGTGTGTGTGTGTGTATGATGGAGTCTCATTCTGCTGCCCAGGCTGCAGTGCAGTGGCGTGATCTCAGCTCACTGCAACCTCTGCCTCCTGGGTCCAAGCAATTCTCCTGTCTCAGCCTCTGGAGAAGCTAGAATTACAGGCGTGTGCCACCAGGCCCGGCTAATTTTTGTATTTTTAGTAGAGATAAGGTTTTATCACATTGGTCAGGCTGGTCTCAAACTCCTGACCTCAGGTGATCCACCCACCTCAGCCTTCCAAAGTACCTGGATTACAGGCTTGAGCTACTGCACCCAACCGCCCTTCCAGTTCTAACATTGTATTAATACTGTATTTTCCCGTTACATGTGAAACTATTTTTATGTGGTTAACACACAATAACCCAGGAATCAAATAAATGCTCTCTGAGAAAAATGATGATGCTTGTATTGACCAGAACTCTTTCAATTGCAAGAGAAAGAAACTCAACTCGAGAGTTTGATGGGGAAAAATAAGAAACGCAATGGCAGGAATAAATCTTACTTCCAGCATGGATGCTCAAACAATATGGTCAGAAATCTTTCTGTATCTCTTGGGTCAATTTTTCCTGAGCTGGCTTCAGTCTCAGGCAGACTCTCACCACGTGGAAGCCAAGCTCACCTCTGTCAGTTTCATACTTCCTTCTCTGGCCTAGCAATGTCAATGGGCAGAGAACTCCATTTTTCTCAAAAGTTTCTTAATCGACTTAGACTAACCTAGCTTCAGACACAAACCCATAATTAACTCAATTACTATAGATTTGTATGACTAGGCTTGGATCACACAAACTGGGAATAGGGCAAGGATCATTTCTACATGAAAAGAGGGCTTCTGTTATCTGAAATACAGGATGTTTGGAAGAGAAAAATAATAAATGTCTACGAGGATAACAATGAATGGAAGGTTTTTAAATGGCAACTTTATTACAATTCTGGGCCTATCCTAAATCTCAAAATAGGAAATGAAAACAACATGTGTCATAAAATCCATGAGAAAATAAACTAAATTTGATTCTAGGTCTTAATCTAAAATTCTAATGCTCAGGCAAATAACAATTTTAACATGTCTGTCTTTTCACCAATTCCTTTTTTTCTCTTAAGATGCCTCTGTTCACAGACAACCTCATCAGACAAAATAATAGCAAACAAAGGGAAAATCATAAAATGTTTATTGAAGTGGATGAAGGCAGGCATGTAAAGAAAAATTCTTCATTAATAGCTGAAAAAATCTTTCTCTATATTTAATATTTAGGTGACATATTTCTGTTTCAAGAGAAGTAAACATTACAGTCATGAATAGCAAACAGAAACACAAACTCCATTTATTTGTAAAATAAACTCATTTTCTTTTCAAATCAATGCAAAAAATGACCCAATGCCATATGTTCCATTTGCCACGATTCTAAGATAGCAAAGCTATACAATTTCTAGATCATTAACTTGTCTTCCTATTTTTCCATGTCTTACAGTTCTGCTAGGTAAGCATTCGTTCATTCACTTTGATAATCCTACCTTTTATACGTTGGATTTGCTCAATTACTCCATGCAAAAACTACAGCTGCCAGCGGGTGGGGGTATAGGGGAGAAAAGGGCCCACCGCATAGTTTCTCTAAAAGAGCAAGAACTAAGACTATATTTCCAGTGGCTTCAAACAAAAGGGGGTTTTGTCTTTTGCTAGTCTTCAGTTTGAAAAAGGCATTCATACCCCCTCATTTTACATCATTGGAGCCAGGATGAATGCCACAGTACTCAGGGATAGCACAATGGGGCCAAGCGGCAGCATGTCAGCTCTGTAAGTAGTGGGTGACAAGATGGGTAATGTGTACCTGCAGTCATGTGGGACTTATGGAAGGGTCCCTGAGGTGAAGAAGAACAACCGAGGGGTTTCAGGTTATCTGTATAAAACCAGATAAGTAAAGTTCTGCAAATAAATCCCCAAATCTGACCTGAAAAATGTAATCCAGAGTCATTGCAATGATCTAAGAGAGAAACCCTGAGGATAGAAAGTTATGTATCATTCCTTGTATCTCCCGTGTTTACTGCATTCCTTAGCTATCCAAAGAGAGATTTTTGGCTGGCTTAAGCCATTTGAAATGGTTGCATGAGATTGAGGCCATTATGAAAAAAAAAAAATGTGCTCAACACCTGAGACAAGCTGTGGAATTCACACTAAATAGCTTCATCTATGTGACTTAGAATATGAAGTCATCAGTAGATGGTTACCCAAGAAATGAAAGTGGAACTAGAACACAAACTAAAGATACATGAACAAACAAACATGTTATCAGGATGTAGGAGGAAACAGTAACAAGGGGTATGAAAGAATGCAGCAACTCATGACAGGTGCAACTTGACACACTTCAACTTTACTACTTCTTTTTTGCAGATAAACTCAGGAATTGACGAACAAATATAATAATAAGTGTGAGAAGATCAAGGTGGTTTATCATGCATGGATAAATAATTTTAATAAGTCCAGCATAGAGGATGTTGTTGAATCCTTTCTATAACTCCAGGAGGTAGTCACTAGTAATATCTCCATTTTATAAGAGAGGAAAGTAGATCTCAGAGAATTCTGTGTAACTTATCTAAAGGCACATAGCTAGCAAAGGCAGAGCCAGGATTTTAACTCAATCAGTCAGAGTCCCTGTGTTCGGTGCTTAACCATCAGTGCTTTTTTCTTAAGCACTTTGCATGTACTTGCACATTTAATTTACTTCTTATAGCAATCCCATAATAGAAATTATTTCCTTTTTTTCCAATAGAAAATTGAGAAGGTAAATCATTTGTTCTCGACTCTAGTGGCAGAGCCAAGATTGGAATTTATGTCTGTCTGACTCTAGAACCTAGTATCATAGATAATGTGGCACAGACTTCTACTCACCCACCAAAATCCATTCTCCTCTTCTTCCTGGAAACAATGCTGCTAAGCTAAAACTACACATCTAAGTCTTCTTTACAGTGAGGTATGTCTATTTAATTAAGTTCTCACTAAAGGAATATAAGTGGAAGTATGTGCAACTTCTGAGTCAAGAGGAAATTATTTGGCCAGACTTCCTCTCTTTCTCTTTCCAATGAACTGGAATTCAGAATGGCAAAGGCATTTCTTCATTATAGACAACAACTATATCCTAAGGGATGACAGATTTTAAAAAGTAGAAAACACCAGGTGCGGTGGCTCACACCTGTAATCCCAGCACTTTGGGAGGCCAAGGTGGATGGATCACTTGAGGTCAGGAGTTTGAGACCAGCCTGGCCAGAATAGTGAAAAATCTCATCTCTACTAAAAATACAAAAATGAGCCAGGCGTGGTAGCACACGTCTGTAATCCCAGCTACTCAGGAGGCTGAGGCAAAAGAATTGCTTGAGCCCAGAAGACAGAGGTTGCAGTGAGCCGAAATCGTGCCACTGCACTCCAGCCTGGCTGACAGAGCGAGACTCTGTCTCAACAACAACAACAAAAAAAAGTACAGGAGCCTGAGTTCCTGAATGGCTACATGGAACAGAGCTGCTCCATATACCTAGACCACACACCTTGGAACTTTATATGAGAGAAAAATTAATTTCTACATTATTTAAGCCGCTGTACTTTTAGGGTATCTTTGTTACAGCAGCTTAGCCAAATTCTAACACAGCCAACAAGTACTATCTCATGAGTGAGGAAGACAGACTACAGACTTAGATAATGTAGAAGGCAGGTGTGAGTTCATAAGGGAACCAGTCACGCTAATATTCTAATTACTGTTTCCTTTCTATGAAATCACCATTGTAATATATTATTCATTCTGAAAGATGATAAAGTATTCTACACAAAAGTCACCTACAAAACATCATCTAATTAAAAAAAACCAAACAACTATCTGGGATATAACAAATAACAAGTACTGGGAAAAGAGAGAGGATTTTCATTTCTTGTTTTTACTTTGCTTCATGACATTTCAACTGACTAGGTATCTATTCAAAATGGAGTATCTAAATTGGTTCTTAGTAGAATGCATTAGAACAACAAAGCTAGAATTCATTAGGACATACCAACACAAAATCCCCTTCAAAACAAGTGTACTGAAGTGAGCCCAAAACATAATATTGTGACATTCTACATCAGTACATTCTACATCAGACATTCTACATCTGGAAATGACTTCAGTTACCTTCATTTCATCCCTACACTGTATGTTGCCTCTCTTGGGTGTGTGTTTTTGGGTTATGCAATGCAAATCTCCTTTATCCTCTATTTGACAGATATCAGAAAAGATTGTAGGAACAATTCTTCAGTTATATACTCACTCTTCAGTCTCTGGTTAATGAAAGAATCCCTGGTTCTCCCAATTGAATATGAGAAACTTTTAATTTTTTAATGTAAAAAAAAAAATGCACTGCTAAGCCAGGCGCAGTGGCTCACACCTGTATTCCCAGAACTTTGGGAGGCCAAGGTGGGAGGATTGCTTGAGCCCAAGAATTCAAGACTAGGCTGGGCAATATGGTAAAACCCGTCTCTACAAAAAATACAAAAATTAGCTCAGTGTGGTGGTGCACAACTGTAGTCCCAGCTACTAGGGGGGCTGAGGTGGGAGGATCACCTGAGTTCAGGAGGTCAAGGCTGGAGTAAGCCATGATTGTGCCACTGCACTCCAACCTGAGCAATGAGAGTGAGATCCTGTCTCAAAAAAAAAAAAATTACTCTAAAAAGTAATTTTTCTATGTTTCAATATCCACTAAAGTGATCATAACTTATGACACTCCACATCTGGATACTTATTCTAATGAAATAATAAAAAGTTTTATATTGGCAAAGATGTTCATGGAAGCATATTTCAAAAACAAAAAAGCTGTAAAGAAACAAAATATAAAACAGTAGAGAAAACAATGTTAAATAAATGATGGTTCACCCCTAAAGAAAATATACGGCTGGTATTTAAAAATAAATTTAAAAATTTCAAAGAGAAACCATTGAGAATTAAGTTAAATCTTTCCTGATGTCTGTCAAAGAGATGACAAAGGAGATTTGCAGTTCATGACCAGAACCGCATGTCCAAAAGAGGCAATATACAGTATAAAGATTAAACGAACAGGTTCTAAAGATATAACAGATATACAGCTGGGACACAGCTAAAGCAGTGTTAAGAGGAAATTTACAGCACTAAGCACTCACAACTCCAAAGCTAGCAGAAGATAAGAAATAACCAAAATCAGAGCTGAACTGAAATTGAGATGTAAAAAACCATATAAAAGATGAACAAAATCAGAAGTTGGCTTTTTAAAGGAATAAATAAGATTGATAGATTGATAGCTAGACTAACAAAGAAAAAACAGAGAAGACTAAATAAACACAATAAGAAATTACAGGCCAGGCGTGGTGGCTCACGACTGTAATCCCAGCACTTTGAGAGGCCGAGGTGGGTGGATCACTTGAGGTCAGGAGTTCGACACCAGCTTGGCCAATATGGTGAAACCCTGTCTCTACTAAAAATACAAAAATTAGCCAGGTGTGGTGGCTCACGCCTGTAGTCCTAGCTACTGGGGAGTCTGAGGCAGGAGAACTGCTTGAACCCAGGAGGTGGAAGTTGCACTGAGCTGAGATCGTGCCACTGCACTCCAGGCTCCAGCCTGGGTGACAGAGCGAGACTCCATCTCAAAAAGAAATTACAAAAGGGACATTACTCCCACTGACCCCATAGAAATACAAAAAATCCCTCAGAGACTACTATGAACACTTCTATGCACACAAACTAGAAAACCCACAAGAAATGGATAAATTCCTGGAAACATACAAGCTCCCAAGATTGAACCAAGAAGAAAGTGAAACCCTGAACAGTTCAATAATGACTTCCAAAATTGAATCGGTAATAAAAAGCCCATGAACCAGAAAAAAAAAGTCAACCAGAAAAAGCCCAGGACCAAATGGATTCACAGCCACATTCTACCAGACATATAAAGAAGAACTGATATCATTCCTACTGAAACTATTCCAAAAAATTGAGGAGGTTGGACTCCTCTCTAACTCATTCTTGTGAGGCCAGAATCATTCTGCTACCAAAACCTAGCAGAAACACAATAAAAAAAGAAAACCTCAGGCCAATATCCTTGAAGAACATAGATACGAAAATTCTCAATAAAATACTATCAGACCAAATCCAGTAGCATATCAAAAAGCTAATCGACTACAAACAAGCAGGCTTTATCCCTGGAATGTGAGTTTGGTTCAACATATGCAAATCAATGAATGTGATTCATCACATAAACAGAACTAAACACAAAAACCACATGATCATCTCAATAGATGCAGAAAAGGCTTTTAACAAAATTCAATATCTCTTCATGTTAAAAACCCTCAACAAACTAGGCATTGAAGCAATATACCTCCAGATAATAAGAGACATCCATGAAAAATGCATAGCCAACATCATACTGAATGGGCAAAAGCTGGAAGCATTCCCCTTGAGAATCAAAACAGGACAAGGATGTCTAGTATCACCACTCCTACTCAACGTAGTATTGGAAGTCCTAGCCAGAGCAATCAGTAAAGAGAAAGAAATAAAAGGCATCCAGATAGGAAAAGAGGAGTCAAACTGTTTTCAGATTATATGATTTTATACCTAAAAAATACCACAGTCTCTGCTCAAAAGTTCCTAGATCTGATAAACAACTTCAGCAAAGTTTCAAGATGTAAAATCAGTGTACAAAAATCATCAGCATTTCTACACAACAACAACATTCAAGCTGAGTGCCAAATCAGGAACGCAATCCCGTTCACAATAGCCATAAAAAAATAAAATACTTAGGAATACAACTAACCAGGGAGGTGAAAGATCTCTACAATGAGAATTACAAAACACTGCTCAAAAAAGTCAGAGATGACACAAATAGAAAAACATTCCATGCTCATGGATAGGAAGAATCAATATTGTTAGAATGGCCATACTGCCCAAAGCTTTTATAGATTCAGTGCTATTCCTATCAAACTACCAATGACATTCTTCACAGAATTAGAAAAAACTATTCTAAAATTCATATAGAACCAAAAAAGATCCTGAATAGCCAAAGCAATCCTAGGCAAAAAGAACAAAGCTGGAGGCATCACATTACCCAACTTCAAATTACACTACAAGGATACAGTAACCAAAGCAGCATGCTACTGGTACAAAAACAGACACACAGTCCAATGCAACAAAATAGCCCAAAATAAAGCTGCACACGTACAACCATCTGATCTTCAACAAAGCTGACAAAAACAAGCAATGGGGAAAGGACTCCTTATTCAATAAATGGTGCTGGGATAACTGGCTAGCCATATGCAGAAGACTGAAACTAGACCCCTTTCTTATACCATATACAAAAACCAACTCAAGATGGATTAAAGACTTAAATGTAAAACCTAAAACTATAAAAATCCTTGAAGAAAATCAGGGAATACCACTCTGGACATGGGTCATGGCAAAGATTTCAGACAAAGACACAAAAAGCAATTACAACAAAAACAAAAATTGACAAATGGGACCTAATTAAACCAAACAACTTTCGCACAACAAAAGAAACTATCAACAGAGTAAACAGACAACCTACCAAATGAGATAAAGTATTTGTAAATGATGCATCTGACAAAGGTCTAATATCTAGAATCCATAAGGAACTTAAACAAATTAACAAGCAGAAAAACAAACAACCCTATTAAAAAGTGTACAAAGACATGAACAAACACTTTTCAATAGAAGACACACCATGCAGCCAGCAAGCATATGAAAAAATGCTCAACATCACTAATCACTAGAGAAATGTAAATCAAAACCACGAGATAACATCTCACACCAGTGAGAATGACTATTATTGAAAAGTCAAAAAATAACAGATGCTAGAGAGGTTGCAAAGAAAAGGGAGTGCTTATACACTGCCAATGGGAATATAAATTAGTTCAGCCACTGTGGAAAGCAGTTTGGAGATTTCTCAAAGAACTTAAAAGAGAACGGCCATTCAACCCAGCAATCCCATTATTGGGTATATACCCAAAGGAAAATAAATCATTCCACCATAAAGACACACGCACGCATATCTTTCTTGCAGAACTATTCACAATAGACAAAGGCACGGAATCAACCTAGATGTCCATCAACAGTAGAATGAATAAAGAAAATGTCGTACATATACACAATGGAATACTACACAGCCATAAAAAAGAATGATATAATGTACTTTGCAGCAACATGGATAGAGCTAGAGGCCATTATCCTAAGGGGACTAATGCAGGAACAGAAAACCAAATACTGCATTTCCTAACTTATAAGTGGAAGCTAAATACTTAATGCATATGGACACAAAGAAAGGAACAATAGACCTGTACAGTACTATGCTTATTAGCTGGGTGACAAAATAACTGGCACACCAAACCCTCACAACATGGAATTTACCTATATAACAAACCTTTACATGTACCCCTTAAACTAAAGTAAAGTAAAAATAAAAATAAAATAAAGTAAAATAAATAGGTTTTGCAAGTTAAATGAGACCATGGAGAAGCAAACAGGCAAATATAAATTGGGGACTTCAATGGGACAACTGACCAAGTTTCCTCGACAAGTTAATGACATTTTTTAAAAAGGTAAGTCTGCTCTAGATTAAAATAAGGTTAAGTGATGTAGCAAATGTTGCAATGTACAGATCATTATTTGCAGCCTAATGTGTATGAATTAAGATTTTTTAAAGACATTTTTGGGATAATGAGAGAAATGTGAATATGACTGGATTATATGTAACATCAAAGAATTACTGCTAGTTTTGTTAGGTATCATAATGGCACATAAAAGTTGTATAAGAAAATATCCATATTTTCTAGAAATGCATAATGAAGTATTTAGTTAGGCATCATAATGGCACATAAACATTACATAAGAAAATATTCATATTTTCTAGAAATGCATAATGAAGTATTTAGGAGTGAAGTGACATAAGGATTGGGATCTGCCTTAAATACTTCAGTCACAATCACAACCATAAAAACAACACACACGTGCACAGAAGAGTGCAGGTTCTGCAATAACTTAACTGAGTGTTCCAATTTTGAGTGTTCCAACACTTAACTAGCTATATGACCTAAGGTAAATTACTTAACTTCATAATGCCTTAGGTTCCTCTTCTGTTTACTAGGGGTAAGGATGGCATCTACTTTCTTGGGTTATTGTGAGGTTACTGTGAGAATCAAATGAGATGAACTCTGTAAAGTACTCAGCACAGCATTAGCTATAATTATGATTATTAACCACTATGCTCTTCACTCACCTAGGACCCCAAAATCCCACCCACCCACATACTTAATCCTTCTAAATCTGTCTTCTTTCTCTCCAGTTCTTGGTACTTTTCCATTTCCTCCGTCAATAGCCTCTGTTTCCTTCTTCAGGATCTGGAACCTACTATTTTAATTAATAACAATGAACCAACATTTCATTAATCGGCAGGATTACTTTGACAGAGTACATGCAGTCCTAAGGGTTCTAATCCAAGAGGTTTTTAGTGGCTGTGACTGTTCCTTTAGATGGATCATTTAGACTTACAACACATTTTTCCAAAAAGAAAAAATCATCTAGCCAGCTCCCAGGTCAGTTATAAGAAAAAAATCCTTTCTACTCTCATCGTGGTTTCACTCTGGGGGAGATGAAGCGTAGTTCTGGATTCTGTTGTGCTTATTTCATTAGGCCCTGAGGGTGAGGTTAAAGCCTTATGTAGAGGAGATTATAACAACTCCTACTGGCAATTAATGGGAATGAGACAAGTTTTCAGATGAGAAGCCCATGTGAAACTCCTGTCTCTCCTTTGGATTCTCTTCCCTTGTCTGGATCTGCCTCCTGCCCTGTGTTAGAAGAAGATGCCCCTGCTAGAGGCAGTAGCCACAAGCTGAAGGCCAAGTGGTGTTCAGAAAGCCACATGACCCAGTTCAGAGATTTCCAAATATAGCAACAGATCAGAATCCTCCACAGGAGCTTTTCAATATACAGACTCCATGGCCCATCCTAGGATCACTGAACTGGAATTCTGAGGAATGACCCCAGGTTTTTAAAAATTTCCAGGGTGACTCTTATGTAGCCAGCCTACACTGATGGATAGACCAGTTTTCAAAAATTAATAGTTTTCCTTTTTCCCATTGCTAAGTTTATTCCCTTCTGTTACCCCTCTGGCCTTTGGAGAACTGACCATAGAGCTGTGTATCCCCTCTTGCAAAGGAGCTGTAAGGTGCACAGCCACCACTCAGGACAGAAGGGGTGGTCACAGCAGTGATTAATGAAGCAATTCCAAGAGGAAAGTGAATTTCAAGGACCCAGACTCAGCCTGTAATGCCCAATCCCCATTCAACCAAAACAGTTCTGCATTAGGCTGTTATATATATTGTGCTTCCTTGTATATGTGTCTGAAAGAAAGGCTGCACTGCAGGAAAAAAAAAGTCTGAAAAATACTGCCTCTTATAGAAGTATAGCATTGCTGTAGTTTGGATGCTTATCTCTCTAAACCTCATGTTGAAACGTGATCCCCAATGTTAGAGGCGGAGCCTAATAGGAGGTATCTAGGTCAGGGAGGTGGATCCCTCATGAATGTCTTGGTGCCATCCTCAGGTTAATGAGTAAGTTTGTCCTCTATTAGTTCCCATGACAGCTGGTTGTTTAAAAAGCCTGGTCTATCACCCCACATCCAACCCTGCTTTCTCTCCTGCCATGTGATCTCTGCACACACCAGCTCCCCTTTGCCTTCCACCATGAGTGGAAGCACCCTGAGGCCCTCACTAGATGCCCAGTCTTCCAGCCAGCAGAATTGTGAGCCAAATAAACCTCTTTTCTTTATAATTTACCCAGCCTCACGTATTCCTTTATAGCAACACAAATGAACTAAGACAAATATCACTAAAACATATTCCATCTTCAGCTACATTTTAAGCAAACAGAGTTGTGTGGGCTGTCTGAAAATCTAAATATCATTTATAACATGGATCCTGTAGAAAAATAGCTCATGAATCTGAATTCAAGACGGCAAAAACAAATCTCTCTCCCCACCAGCAACTTCCCACTGGTTGAGCAGCAACTTGGGATTTGCTATTGCCTCCTTGAACACCTTCTACTCCATCCCCAAGACCGCCGTAGTAACTCCTAACTTGGTAAAAAGGAAACTCTCCCTGCAGCCTAATGGAATCCTGAGTTCTTCCCTTCTCTCCTGAACCACCTCAGCAGCGCCACAGAGGCTGAAGATCGTTCAATGGAAAGGGACTGCAAAGGACATTGATTCTCTGGAGCTCGGGAACTTCATCCTACCAGAGCCCTATACCAGGAAGTGCCCAAATAGATATTTTACACACATAGAGGAGCTACTGGCCCATTGTTTTTAGAGTATGTGCTTTGAATTGCTTTGAAGAGTTAGCTACAAATCATCTACATCCTTCCTGGGGAGGAGCAACATTTGTGGAGTTAGCCCTGGATGTAGATGAAAGTGTAGAAAAGGGACCCACATGTCGACCTTGTTCTCAGCTTCTCAACTACAATATCCCAACCAGACATAGTCAAACAAACAAACAAACAAAAAACACCATGGTATGAACCAAGTGATTGTAACTATTTCATTTGCCCAACTTGTATTTCTCCTCTTATTAACCTCTCTTTAACAAAACCACACTCTAGCAATGGCTGGGTCAGCATAAGGAGCCAAAACTCTTGCTCCTATGAGCAAAGATGTCATCTATTTGTCTTGAAAGGAACATAGGTCCAGCCAGGTGCAGTGGGTCATGCCTATAATCCCAGCACCTTGGGAAGCCTAGTCTAGTGCATCCCTTGAGCCCGGGAGTTTGAAACCAGCCTGGGCAATATGGTGAAACCCCTTCTCTACCAAAAATACAAAAAATTATCCAGATGTGGTGGCACACGCCTGTAGTTCCAGCTACTCCAGAGGATGTGGTAGGAGGATCACCTGAGCCTGGGAAGTCGAGGTTGCAGTGAGCTGAGATCATGCCACTGCACTCCAGCCTGGATGGCAGCATGAGACCCTGTCTCAAAAAGAAAAAAAAAGAGAGAGAAATATGGATCCATTTGCCTTTAGTAAAAAGATGGTGCTAATTAATGAGTTGACTCTATACAAATATTTTAAATTCATAATAGATCTATCTTACCTGAAAACAAACCCATCCTAAGCATAAATAACCCAAATTACCCACATTGCAACACTTGTGGGAATGAACTTAGAGGGAACAGGTTCATTTAACTCAGTCTTCTAAACGAGCTGCATCAACAGCTCCAGTCTTAGGTAATGACCTATAACATTCTGAATTTTTGCTTAGGAGACTTGAAAGAGCCTTAGTGACAAAAGACTGAATTGGACTTGCTAACCTGTGCTTCTCAATATAGGGAAGTAAGACTCAGACATTTCCTCATAAGTTCAGGAAGAAAGTTTTTGAGAAGCCCTGTTAATTATAAGGGACAATGCCTTGAACATTCAAGTTAATTAAGGGCTTGCCTCATGATTGCATTTGTAACACTAAAAGCTTTTATTCATTCATTTATTCAACAAATAATAATGACAGCCAAGTGCCAGGCACTGTTCCTGGCCTCATTTCTAATCACCCCACCCCTAAATTCCACCTTCCAAATATACTGAGCTGCTTACAATGCATAGAATATGCTGTACTCTCTCTAGCCTCCAGGCCTCTGCACATGCTTCCTCTGCCTGGAATGTCCTTCCCCTCCCCACATAGAGAGTGCGTGTTCACATGCACATGCACATACACACACTATTCCCTTTGTCTGCCTAGCTCCTAGCACAAACATCTCGTTCTCATTCACTCGGCTCAAAGGCCATTTCTTCCATGAAGCCCTCTCCAGTCCCCTAGGGCAATATGCGTTTTCCTAGGCTTGATCACTGTGTGATGGGACCTGTTTACACGTGTCTCTCTTCCAGCGAGCTCTGGGGCTTAGGAACTGTGGCATTGAGAAGCACTTCTTTTTAGTGATTACACAAATCTTGGAACTAACTTCCTGGAGACTAATTTCTTGGTTCTTCTGGAACCATTTCTTGATTGCTGCATAATTTGGGGCAATAACTTAGTCTCTCTAAGCATTAGTTTGCTCATCATTAAAATGGGGAAAATAACTGCACCTATCTCATTGTGTTGTTATCAACCTAAGTATCCATCAACAGATGACGGGATAAAGAAAATGTAGTACCATTCTGGGCAACATATTGAGATCCCGTCTCTTAACAAAAAAGAAAAAAAAAAAGCCAACTATGGTGGCATGTGCCTGTAGTCACAGCTACTCAGGATCACTTCAGCCCAGGAGTTCAAGGCTGCAGTGAGCCATGATCACACCACTGCACTCCAGCCTGGGCAAGAGAGTGAGGCCTTATCTCAAAAAAAAAAAAAAGGAAAGAAAGAAACTGTGGTACATATACACAACAAAATACTGTTCATCCATAAAAAAGAATGAAATTATGTCATTTGCAGAAATATGGATGGAACTGGAGGTCATTAAGTGAAACAACTCACAAAGACAAATATCACATCTTCTCTCTTGTAAGTAGGAGCTAAATAATGTGTACACATGGACATAGAAGGTGGAGTGTTAGACATTGGAGACTCAGGAGAGTGAGAGGGGATTGCCAAGGGGGTGGATAATGAGAAATTACTTAATGGGTACCAGTGTGCATTATTTGAGTGACGGATTCTCTAAAAGCCTAGATTTCACTACTACACAGTATATTCACATAACAGAATTGCACTTCTGCCTCTTAAATTTATACAAATAAAACTGTTTTAATTAAAAAATTTTAAAAGATTGGTCAATACATGTGAAGTGCTTAGCATAGTGCACAGCTCATAATAGGGAGTTCCATAAATGTTTTTCTAAAAATCTCTTCTGGGACATGCGCAGTGGCTCACGCCTATAATCCCAACACTTTGGAAGACCGAGGCAGTTGGATCACCTGAGGTCAGGAGTTCGAGACCAGCCTGGCCAAGATGGTGAAGCCCCCTCTCTGTTAAAAGTACAAAAAGTAGCCGGGCATGGTGGCCCACATGCCTGTGATCCCAGCTACCTGGGAGGCTGAGGGGAGGAGAATCGCTTGAACCCAGGAGACAGAGGTTGCAGTGAGCCGAGATTGCACCACTGCACTCCAGCCTGGGTGACAAAGTGAGACCTTGTCTTAAAAAAAAAAAAAAAGAAAGAAATGAAAAAAGAACAAAGATAAAAGAAAAGAAATAGGCAGAACCAAGTTTTTTTAAAAATACAAATACTGGGGAAGGTACTTGCAATGCAATTAACTGACAAAGGACCTGTTTCCAGAAAAGATTTTAAAAACAAAACAGAAACAAGAAAACCACCTATGAATCAATAAGGTGAGACTACCCAGTAGAAAAAAAATGTAAAGAATATTAATTATGAATAAGCATTTAACAAAAGAGGAAACCTGGATGATCTATAAAACTATGCAACATGGACAGGTGCAGTGGCTCATGCCTGTATACCTGCAATTCCAACACTTTGGGAGGCCAATGCAGGCAAATTGCTCGAGCCCAGGAGTTTGAGACCAGCCTGGGCACGATGGCAAAACCCCAGCCAGGCATGGTGGCATGTGCCTACTACTTAGGAGGCTGCTACTTAGGAGGCTGCAGTGGGGAGGATTGCCTGAGCCCCAGAGGCAGAGGTTGAAGTGGACTGAGATTGTGCCACTGCGCTCCAGCCCGAGTGACAGAGTGAGGCCCTGTCTCAAAAAACAAACAGCTCACGCCTGTAATCCCAGCACTTTGAGAGGCCAAGGCAGGCGGATCACTAGGTCAAGAGATCGAGACCATCCTGGCCAACATGGTGAAGCCCCGTCTCTACTAAAAATACAAAAAATTAGCTGGGTGTGGTGGTGCATGCCTGTAATCCCAGCTACTCAGGAGGCTGAGGCAGGAGGATTGCTTGAACCTGGGAGGCAGAGGTTGCAGTGAGCTGAGATCGTACCACTGCACTCCAGCCTGGCAACAGAGTGAGACTCCATCTCAAAAAAAACAAAACAAAAAGCTAACAAACAAACTATGTAACAAACCTATGCAAAAAAAAATGCTCAGGGAAATGGAAATCAAAAATGAGATACCATTTGATGCAAGCTAGATAACATGGAACGTAGCTGAGCATGTGGGAAAATAGAAGCACTCATATAGTACTGGTGGGTGTAAACCGGTACAACCACTTTAGAAAGTATTTTGGCAAGGAAAACTGAGGATGTGCAATTCCACTCCTGGTGTCTGCCCTACAGAAGCTCATGCAGATGTGAACAAGTAAATATGTTCCAGGATGTTTGTCACAGCATTACTTGTAATAATAAAAGAAGTAAAAACTTAACTGTCAATCAGTAGATATATGTGACAAAATGAATCAATCTCAAAAATATAGTGTTAAAGGTCAAAAGCAAGTTGTAAAAGTAGATTGATAGTATAAATATTGATGCAAACTACAAAAACTTGAAACAATACTAAATCTTATTTATTTATGGATGCATACAGATGTAGTAAAAGTATAAGACCATGCATAGAAATGTGACAGGGATGTGACGTGCCCTCTTTAAGCTAGGGAAAGAAGTGAAAGGGAGGGGCAGGGCTTTCACTCTGTTCTACTCTCTTTCTTTAAAAGGGAGACAAAGGATATTTGAAGCAAATTTAGTACAATATGAAATTTGGGTTGTAGGCACATGGGTTTCTGGAAAATTATTTTCTTTTCTAAATATTTTAAATACTCCATAATTAAAATTTTTTATCTCAAATGAACTTGAAAATAAGAACAGGCAGCAGAGAATTCATGTTTCCAGGTATATTTTGCCCAGGCTGAGTGCAGTGGCATGATCATGGCTCACTGCCAAGTTGAACCTGGGCTCAAGTGATTCTCCCATCTCAGCCTCCCGAGTAGCTAAGACTCCAAGCACATGCCACCACACATTGCTAGCTTATTTATTTATTTATTTATTGTAGGGATGAGGTCTCACCCTGTTACCCAGCTGGTCTTGAACTCTTGGACTCAAGCAATCCTCCCATCTCAGCCTCCCAAAGTGCTGGGATTAAAGGCATGTGCCACCATGCCCAGCCCAGGCCTTTCACAGAGTATTCAACACCTTCACTGATTCCACCAAATGGATGAGTGGGCAAGTAGGTGGACAGAGGGGGAGAGAGGGATGGAGGGAGGGATGGTTGGATAGATGGACAGATGAATCAAAGATTTGATAGATCATTAGTCAAATATATAGATAGACAAAGACAGAGGAAATAAAGTAGGTTGGAGAAGTCAGAGGTTATTAAAGCATCACCATTCCCTAGATTTTTATCTTAAGCAGGGATATTGTGTGACATAGACAACAATGTGAATGGCATCCCCTGGAGTTGTACAGTGCCATAGCTCTAACGGACAAATGTCTTAACTCTCTGAGTCCTCATTTCTTTATCTGTAACACAACACCAATCATTTTGCTTCCCAGGGTCTTTCAGAAGACTAAATGTATGCACAGAGCCTGACATATAGGACAGAGTGAGAATATGGCAATTATGACCAAGGTAGTACTAGGAAAATGGACACTGAGTCTAACGTTCAGGAACAGGTTAATTGCAATAATAGCCCTATTGTATAAGTAGAACTTTTAAAAATAACCTACTTTCAGGAGAAAAGTAACATATGTACATTGTATTAGTCTGTTCTCACAGTGCTATGAACATCTGAGACTGGGTAATTTATATAGAAAAGAAGTTTAATTGACCCACAGTTCTGCATGGCTGGGGAGGCCTCAGGGGACTTACAATCATGGTGGAAGGCACCTCCTAACAGGGCAGCAGGAGAAAGAATGTGAGCCAAGCAAAGGGGAAAAAGCCCCTCATAAAACTATCGCCCCTATGATCCAATTACCTCCCACCAGGTCCCTCCCATGACACATGGGGATTATGGGAATTACAATTCAAGATGAGATTTAGGTAGGGACGCAGCAAAACCATATCACACATTAAATATACCTATTCAGTTTGGCTGATCCTGATGACTGTACATTTTCCAGCAGGCACTGGGATGTGTTAAAGGATCAGCCTTCCCATCACAGTCCTGGGGTTCATTAGAGTGCCTCAAGGGAGCACCACTGCAGTCTTCAAAGCAGATCAGCCTTTCTGTGCCCTTAAATACAGGTCGTTCTTAGCTAACGTTAAGTGATGTGAGACTTACCGTATATAAATCTGATTTTATATAAGCTTTCCACAAAGCATCTATAAATGTTCATGGTATGTGAACATACACAGTAAACTCAGCCATGATGTAGTATGGCATTTTAAGGCAAGGGAGTGGGGACAGGAGGCAGCAACATGAAGCAGCCTGTGTTTACATTGTTAGCATGCAGAAACCCACTAACTCACTTTACAATTTAAATTAAGCTGATTTACACACACACACACACACACACACACACGCACACACACAGAGAGAGAGAGAGAGAGAGAGAGAGAGAGACTTATTAATGTAGGGTCTTCCTGAATGGCATCTGTTTCAGTTATCTATTTCTACATAGCAAAATGCCACAAAATTGAGTGACTTAAAATAATAAGAATTGGCCGTTTCTCCAGTTTCTGCACTTTGCTGGGCAGTTCCGCTGATGCCTTCCCTAAAGCTCACCCATCCTGCGACAATCAGTGGGAAGTCCAAGATGCCTCCTCTCTCAAGCATCTGGCACTCGGTGCTGGATGTTGGTTGGGTAGCCTCAGTTCTCCTCTATGTCTCCGCTTATCCTCTAATAAGCTAGAGCAGTTTCTACACATGGTGCTCAGGACAAGAACCCAAAAGGACTGAAGTGGAAGCTGCAACACCTCCTGACTTGCATAGCATCGCTTCCACCACATTCTGTTGGTCAAAGCAAGATACAAGGCCACCAGATCAAGGAGAGGGGAAACAGGCTCCACCTTGGTGGGAAAAGCAGCAGAATCTCATTGCAAAGGGGCCTAGCAGGAGCTGGTGCAGCTGTCTTTTAGGAAATGAGCTGCCACAAAGCTCTTTGAAGCCAGGCACAGACTGGGCTGGGCTTTCGCATATGACTTAGTTCTAAGAATTAAATCATAGAGTCTGTGGTTAAAAAGAGAAAGCTTGAAAACCACTGCATTAAGCAAAAAGGCCAGAAAATACCATGAAAATAGGAGTGTGGAGCTTTTTTTCTTTCCTTGAAGAAATGTCTTCCTGGTAGGAAGCACACGGTTCCTGAGGAAATGACATTTCTTCTCCACTGAGCAGACAGTGAAAGATTGATGTGACCAATGAAGATGGTGAGCAAGTGGGTAGGGCAGGCGGTTGATCTTTGCAGGAGCAGGTATCTGCGATTTGTCCTCATAGGGCAGATGACAACAGAGAGTGTGACGCTTGTGTGGAGACAATCAGGCTGTCCAGTAAGAGAGACAGAGATGCAGCAAGGTGAGACTGAGTCCCCTGAAGTGAGAGGGAATGGCATCAAAGGAAGCAAATGCAGAAAGAAATAGGAGCTGCTCAGATGCCGGGATGTTCATCAACAGGACAAAAGGCTGAAAAGTGGCCCAGAGGGACTCTTCCTTCCTCTTCCAGAAAGAGAGCAGAAAAAATAAGAAAGAGGCTTTGTCAAGATAGCAAAGCCATATGAACATAATCACTGGACACCAAGCAAATGACAGGAGACTCTATAATGCTCCAGCAACTCAAAAGAAGAGGACAAAGGAGAAAGAGAAGAGAACAGAGTGAGACTGAGATTTATACAGTAACCAAGCCATCCCCTTCTAAGAAATACTTTCCAGCTCCCTCTATGTGGGCAGGTGGACACATAGAGGCACACTTGTATATGTGGTTTTCTAATTGGTTTCATTTTAGTCCATAGTAAAATAGGTTAATCGTGTATCCATATTGTGAAAACATTCTCTAGTAAATGTCCTAATTAGGAACCCTAACTCGCTTTCCATTATTTCAAAACTGTCCAAATCTGGGTAGACCCTAAAGACCATCTGGAACCTGGACTTATGCCCGGGCAGCAATGGATTGCCCTTCATTAGACCTCTCCATGCCCCATCTATTTGAGAGAAAGAAAGGGTGATGGAGAGTTACATGGTGGATACACTAGAAAATAGCATTCCCTGCTCAGACATTTGGTTTTACGATTTTATCTTCCTTGCAATTGACCATGTTCATAAAACTTCAAAGGATATTTTTCCAGTGCTTTGGCTGTTTAACCGAGACATGCACTTACTTAAGTGTGCATCTGATGTCTGAATATATATGCAGAATACTCATCCAGGAAACAACAGAAAGTACTGCTATTCTTTACTGTGTCTTTATTAAACTATTTTAGTTTGAAGGGAAAGCTTTTAAAAAATCAAGAATAACTTCAAAATCCAGAGGGAGGAATTGCCAATAAAGTAAAGCCACTCACACTGATTTATCATTGCATTTCTGCAACCATTGCTTGCTTCACTAGCTTGTCAGTGCAGTGGGTGTTGGGGGGCAGTCATCCAGATCTCACATTGCACATAAAATCTGATATGGATATTAAAATTCAATCATAAAGCTCCCCCAAGTGGATACTTTTTTAAACTACATGAAGAAACTCACCAGAATCTCTATGACTGCAATCAAGATGGAGGCCGCAAATATGCTTTTCACGGACAGCAGTGGCCTGGCTTATCCATCATTTTGTACATAATTTAATAAGATCAGCATCTTGGGAAAAGAATTCTATAAATGTTAAAATGGAATCTACAAAAACACTCTCCTGGCTTCCTTGGGAACATAATGGGGCCTAGAAGCTGCCTGTGGCTATGCTAGATCTTACATGGCCTAAAAGGATCCAGGGATATAGTGATTTACAGCTGCTCAGGGGGGTAAAAACCCCCTGGAAAAGCTCCCTGGTCCATTTAATTGTGTTCTTTATTCCACTATCTGGGCTGATTATACTGAATTACTAGGCACCCCTGTTAAGCCTGTCACTTAAATTCTAGAACAAATTAAGTTTGTTGAAGGCTTTGCTCTTTCTCTCTATTAAAATATTCATATCTACTCTAACAACCTGATAAAAACTGGCTAAAAGCCTCGCTGCTATCCCCAACAGAGAGTGCCATTTTTAATGAATCCACACGCATCATAAATAAAAAATAACTGTTCTTAATAAAGAATTGATAGATCAGCTCTAGCCCCAGATAGGTATCAAGGGGGAAGCTACACACAGCCTTGGGAGAATGTGTTCAGCAAATGAGTCTCCCAGAACCTAAAAGCCCCCAGCCAACCATCAAACTCCAAACAAAGGCTGAATCAATGAACTTCCTGAATAAGTTTCCATAAAATAGCTGAGCCTACTGGGTCTCCTTGGGGGTAGATGGCAAAGGGTAGCAGGGAGGGCCTTCCAGAGGTGTATGAGAAAGCGAGGGAAGGAGGAAAGGCTATGGCAGGGGGTGGGGGTGGGGGATAAAAGTCATAAAGAATATTCCTTGAGCATTTACTATGTGCCAAGGATTATCCTCCCAATAATCCTACAAAATGGATAGCATTATCCCCCATAAATGAAGGCAAATGGAGTTGCTGTAAGCAGCCTGAGGTCAGAAGCCAGTAGGTTGAGGGGTCTGAACACCAACCCAGACCTGACTCTAAATCTGAATCCCCAAACACGAAAGGCTTTGTAAAAGCTTTGGAAACACTGCTTAAACCTCTTCCCTCTTTCACTCCAGTTATTTTGGGGGCAAAATGTGGGACATAAAGTCAGCAATCACAGCATTCGCTTGCCCCTGGGGCTGAGTAGGGAGAGGGCTTGGTAGAGACACCATTCCCCAGCCAGATCCTCTTCCAAGTCTCCAAACACCCTGGCTGGGATGGCAGCCTCCTTCCTACCAAGCAGGACAGCAGCCTGCTCATCCGACTCCACCTCATGGCTCCAAAGAGAGTACTGGACATAGAATCCTAAGCTACAGAAAATAAATTAAACAGACATTCTCACAAGACTTTGGAATCAAGGCAGAACAGCAACGCTGGGTTCTGTTGTGTATTGTGTGATATCAGACAAGTCATCTCACCTCTCTGAGCCTTCAAATGCATCCATTAAATATGGATGGCAGCTTAACTGTTTATACATAGCCTTGTTCCAAAAAGGATTTAAAGCAGCTAATAACACCTATTTCACCAAGCAATACTCAGAATAAAATATAACTTTCTTAGCTATTTGTGACAAGGGCACTTGTGATGTAAGAGGGCCCAGCATGGTACCTGGCTGATATGGTTTGGCTGTGTCCCCACCCAAATCTCATCTTGAATTGTAGTTCCCATAATCCCTATGTGTCCTGGGAGGGACCCAGTGGGGGTAATTGGATCATGGGGCAGGTACCCCCTTGCTGCTGTTCTTGTGATAGTGAGTGAGTTCCCACAAGATCTGATGGTTTCAAAAGGGGCTTTTCCCCACTTTGCTCAGCACTTCTCCTTCCTGCTGCCATGTGAAGAAGAATGTGTTTGCTTCCCCTTCCACCATGATTGTAAGTTTCCTGAGGCCTCCCCTGCCATGCTGAACTGTGAGGCAATTAAACCTCTTTCCTTTATAATTACACAGTCTCGGGCAGCTCTTTATAGCAGCATGAGAACAGACTAATACACTGGCTCACCAGGGGCTGGCAGTAAACACTTCTCTGCCACCACCCTGGACCTCTCACAGGTCTGCGCTTCCTCCTCCTGACCTTCTGAAGGGGTTCACTGCCCCACTCTCCCAGGACCCCCAGGACATTGCTATGCTTTCTTTTCCCCCACAGCTCTTAAATCCTTTCATGACCTTGTAGCTGGGATGGGGTGGGAGAGACAGAGGAGCAGAGAGATCAAGAAAAGAGAGTTAAAACAATCCTAGCTTCCCTCACACTCTTCCAAGGCACTCGCAGGAAAAATGCATAATTATTAATAGCAAAAGTGCTGCTGTTATACTGATGCCCCTGCAGGAGAGGTTGGTCTCACTTAACTCTAAACCTCTTTCCAAGTGGTAGGGGCAGGAGAGGGGGAGGCCTGACCTGAGGTCGGCCAATGTGTGATGTCTAACAGAAAACACAAGGGACCTCTGAGTGGGTGGTGTGGGGGGCGCTCACATGTCCCCAAGCTCAGGCAGTCCAGAGAAGCAAACCTTTCTTCTTCAATCTTGTTTTCCTGTCACTGAACGAAAATTCCTGATGCCACTTAGACATTGAATATGGCCTTGGAGTGAAGGTTGGAGGTGACCTACATTCCCTCATATCCTGAACCTAAAAAACTTTTGACATGATGCTGGCAGAGGCATATGGTTTTTTTTTTTTTTACATTTTTATTTTTAAATATTGATCATATTAGATTCATTAGATGATGCAAAGACGAATGCATGTCATAACATCATCTCTGATGACTGACCCAACATTTTAGGGTGGATTTTTAAAAGGCAATTCTTAAAGCATTTACTGCCCAGGTCAGAGTCTTTGCAGGTATGAATAGTAGAGAGGCCCAACCCTGGACTCATCTCAAATGGGGAGTAGGAAAGCTCAAAAATATCTGCTACATAATTCTACCAATTGGTTTCACTGGATCTAAAAAGTTCTCTTTTAAAAAGTGATGATTACATAGGAGAGGATTCTAAAAAGAGGCAGTCCACAGTGTAACACTGGTTTTCCCTAGATGGTAAGACTGTGGGTGATTTGGGTTTTGGACTTTTTTATTTGTCTGTTATTTTCTAGTCTATCTATAATGAACAATTAAGAGTTATTTTAATCTTAAAAAGGCCTTCCCTGGTCAAATTAAGTAAATTCATTATATTTGGTGATAACCACTTAAAAATGGAAGAAAGCAAACCACAATGAGATATCACTCCATATTCATTAGGATGTTTATCATTTGAAAAAACAAAAAAAAATGGTAAATAACTAGTGTTGACAAGGACATGGAGAAATTGGAACCCTCCTACACTGCTGATGGGAATGCAAACTTCGGAAAACAGTCTGGGAGCTCCTCTAAATGTTAGACAGAAAGTTGCCATATGACCCACAACAATTCTACTCCTAGGTATATACCCAAAAGAAATAAAAATGTAGCCACACAAAAGTTCTTACCCAAATGTTCACAGCAGCATTATTCATAGTAGCCAGAAAGTGGAAACAACCCAAATGTCTATCAATGGATAAATGGATAAATAAAATGTGGGATATCCACACAATGGAATATTATTTCACCACAAAAGGAATCTGTACTGACACATGCTACGATGTGGATAAACTCTGGCAACATTTATACTAAGTGAAAGAAGCAGTCAAAAAAGACCACACATTGTATGATTTCATTTATATGAAATGTCTAGTTTATATGAAACGTCTAGAGCAGGCAAATCTACAAGGAGACAAAGCAGATCAGTGGTTGCCTAGGGCCAGGGGAATGGAGGGGCAAGGGAATGAGAGCTAAGAGTACAGGGTTTCTCTGCAGGGTGATGAAAATATTCTAAAATTGACTGTGGAGATGGTTGCAGGTAGTTGTGAATATACTAAAAACCAGTGGGTTGTACCTTTTAGTGGGTGAATATTATGGTATGTGAATCATATCTCAATAAAGCTGTTACCCCCAAAATAGAAGGATGCCATCTGAATATGATGGGACTTCTGACTTATATGAAGAAGGCACGTACTGACACATGCTACAATGTGGATAAACCCTGGCAACTCTCTCAACATGTGAGAAGGCAGAACCCATGTGAGAAGAAGAGGATGGCAAAGTGAGACTGCAGGGCACCAAGACAGGGTTTGATTTGCACCCAAACAGCCATCCAGTACAAACTGGGAAAGCCATCCCCAGACCTTGGCACAGGCCTGGGCTTCCTCTGATACACACATCCCAGCATTTTACAGTTAAATAATGGATCCCCCAGATTATTCCCATGGGGGAATAATCTGCAGACACTGGGAAAATATTGGAATGAGGAAGGCAGTGCCAGCGATCAGAAACTGACCGCATCAAAATCACAGAACTCAAGCTAACTTAGCAGTGATCTCTCAAAGTTGGCTGTTCATCAGACTCACCCAGGGAGTTCTCTTAACTATCTGTTTGGGTTTTAACATAGACTGCTGAACCCCAGAACGCAGACGTTCTGAGTCCGTAGGTCCAAGAGATACCCAGGAATCCTATACTTTCTAAAGGTCTCCACATCTTTCTGACCATAAACCAGGTGTAGGAACTTCTGGACCAGATGACAACTCATTTTAAAATATTTTTGAAGAAAATAAGAATAAAAGACCTTTTTGAATTAAAAAAAAACTTTCCACTTTCATGCAAGGAGAATACACAGAAACTGCTTAATAACATGTTTTTATGATCTCTGGTATAGCTACAAAACAAACTTTTAAAAGGATAAAAATATTCACGTCTCCACAATGTACCAATTCACAGTTTCAGTCAGGTGTTCCTTTCAATTTTTTTAAATTGTTCCTAAACTACTGCTTAAATATCATAGAATTTAAAAGCTGAAAGAGTCTTGGATATTACTGACTTAGGCTCCCTCATCATAGACAAGGGGAAATGTCACCCACGGAGATGAAATATCTTGCTGCAGGATTAGAACCCAGTTAGGTGTGCCCACAGTCCGTCCAGTCCCCTTTCTGCTGTGTAATATGACATTTTGCAAGAATAGCTTATGCTGGAGGTCTTCAGTTGCAGAAAAATCAATCTCTGCAGATATGGAGGAATGGCATTTAAGCTATGACTTAAACCATGGAATTTTAGACCCATTGTAACAAGAAGGAACCTGCAGGTCACCAGACTAGAATCTACAATGTGCAGGTTACCTAACCCCATAAACCACAGTGAACCAACAAAAAACAAAGCTGGAAGATACAGACTTGAGTAGGAGCCTTCTGAGAAAGATGCAAGGCCCAACCCTTACATCCACTGTTGATGATGCAAAAGGTTGTTAGGGGATATCACCATAGCTGTGTGCTGCCTTTGCAAAGATTTAATCACACTCACTTTCCAAGCCATATTAACTTGCACACAACCTTTCCAACACCGCAAGAAGCTCAAATAAAACATAATACTGAGTTTTGGATTTTCAAGTTTTGTCTCAGGCAAACAGTATTATACTGCAAAAGATTAAAGCTTGTATGGCAGGTTAGGCACTGTGGCTCCCAGCACTTTGGGAGGCTGAGGCAGGTGGATCACTTGAGCCCAGGAGTTCGAGACCAGCCTGGCCAACATGGTGAAACCCCGTCTCTATTAAAAAAAAAAAAAAAAAAAAAAAAAAAGCCGAGTGCAGTGGCTCACGCCTGTAATCCCAGCACTTTGGGAGGCCGAAGCGGGCGGATCACGAGGTCAGGAGATTGAGACCATCCTGGCTAACACGGTGAAACCCCGTCTCTGCTAAAAACACAAAAAATTAGCCGGGCGTAGTGGCGGGTGCCTGTAGTCCCAGCTACTCAGGAAGCTGAGGCAGGAGAATGGCATGAACCCGGGAGACAGAGCTTGCTGTGAGCCGTGATTGCGCCACTGCACTCCAACCTGGGTGACAGAGTGAGACTCTGTCTCAAAAAAAAAAAAAAAAAAAAAAAATTAGCTGGGCATGTTAGCGCATGCCTGTAATCCCAGCTACTCAGGAAGCTGACGCAGGAGAATTGTTTGAACCCAGGAGGCAGAGGTTGCAGTGAGCTGAGATCACGCCACTGCACTCTGGCCTGGGCAACAGAGTGAGACTCTGTCTCCATAAATAAATAAATAAATAAATAACGTTTGTGCACCAATTCTATCTCCTATTCACTCCAAGTACTTAGTCAAATCAGTTAACTGCTCTCATTTCAGTAAACTAATTCTCATTTACACTCCTGTAAAGTGGAAGGAACAGTTACCTTACTTTTCTTCCCATCCCAGTTGAGCTCACATTTGTACCAAAAAAAAATATATAAAAAAAATCAAAATATATATAAAATATATATATATATTGCTTAATTCTATATATATGTAAGCTATTATCATTACTGTATTGTTTGCAGTTGAGGGGTGAGTGATTGCTACTCCCCAAAAATGTCCACTGGATAATAACAATAGCTAATTGATTGAACACTTATTAAGAGCTTTGCCAAGTTCTTTAAATTTACTCCTCCCCAAAATCCTTTAAAGAAGATATAAAAAAGGCAGGTTCAGAGATATTCAGCCATCTGCACAGGGCCACAGAGCTAGTAAGCAGCAGAGCTACATTTTGAACTTGGTCAGTCCAACAAGTCCACCAGACAAGCAGTCTTCCTTTGTTTTTTAACTCTTCAAATGGAGGAATATCAAATGCAAAGCTTAAAACAAACAGTGGTGGTGGGACTCTTTTTATGTTTGGGCTTTTTTCTGGTGGGGGGCGGTGGCAGGATCTCTTCTTTATTGCAGTTTTAAATAGCTGTGTGAATCACTATAAGAAGCTGTGTTCCAAGGTTCCCTTTATCCTCTCTCCCATAATGTAGCTAACTTCTAGAAAGCTCGTCCCCACCTCCGGCTTCCTGGTTCATCACTGTCTCATGTACTGCAATGTTGCATTTTCATCAAATTGGCAACCAGCTTATCCAGAACTGCTTGATAAGAAGGAACAGGCTGCTTGTGTCTAAACTAATCAGAAAGAACAAGCAGCTTGCCTCTAGAATGATACCTTATGTGGTCTGTGCAAATTAGCTACAAATGAAGAATTTTTGCAAGGGCAAGCATGCCCATGTTTTTCCATCTACAGAAATATCTTCTAGAACAAGTGCTTCCCTGTCCAAGGAGAAAAGCTCAAAGAAAAGAGTTAGCTTTCACCAAATCTGACTGTGAATCAGCATCTGAGGTCCCAACAGAAACACCTGCTAGGTACAGTCATCCACCATCCCTCACTCCCAGAGCCAGGGTGCCAAGGGTGTTTATAAATATAGGCTAGAAGGCCTTCCAGTCATCTAATTCAGAAAGACTCCCTCAAGGAAAAGCCCCCAGAGTAGACTGAGCTGTTGGACATCTAGAAGACCATCCCTTTAAGCAAGGGTGAGCATATCCCAAAGCCTCCTCCATCTCTCCCACAATTCTCCTGATCTGAAAGCTCTCCTAACCACTTGCCTCTTTACAGTGGATTGTGTCTTGCTAGAAGTCCAACATGCCCAGCAAGGCCTCTGAGGCCCTTCATGAGCCAGCCTCACTCAATAATCTCTCCCCTCTCCCCCATCCCCACCCCACCTCTAGCACTGCAGCCTGCCCCAACAACTGTCTGTATTGATCACTGTTGTATCCTCACGGTGCCTGGCAAAGGTAGGCAACACAACGATCATTTGCTACATCAGTGAATACTTACATTTCCCTAAGTGAACTATGTTCTTTTTCATCTGTTGGTCTTGGTTCAAGCTACTCTCTCTGATTGAATTGTTTTTTTCCATTTCACTAACTTCCTCCTTTTTACAAGAATCGGCTTTAGAGTTCTCTTCCCTTGGGAAATCATCTTTGACCCTCTGCCTGATCTGAGCTAGTGACACCAGTCACCAGAAAGATCGTGGGTGTGATGGAAAAGAAATGGGACCTGGTTTTGCTTTAACAAGCCCATACAGGCCGGGTGTGGTAGCTCATGCCTGTAATCCTAGAACTTTGGGAGGCTGAGGTGGGCAGATCACCTGAGGTCAGGAGTTCAAGACCAGCCTGGCCAACATGGTGAAACCCCATCTCTACTAAAATACAAAAATTAGCCAGGCATGATGGCAGGTATCTGTAATCCCAGCTACTCGGGAGGCTGAGATGGGAGAATTGCTTGAACCTGGGAGACGGTGGTTGCAGTGAACCAGGATCTCGCACTCCAGCCTGGGTGGCTGAGCAAGACTTCATCTCAAAAACAAACAAACAAAGAAAAATAAGCACATATGAATTTACATTCCAAATATGTATTGCCCCCTTTAAAGAAGTCATTTAGTCCATCTTAATATAATCAGCTGAATTTATGGTGTTAGTAACCCTCTTTGGAGACACAGAAATGTGTAAAATTTCCCAGAACATCCTGCCACTAAGGTGGTATCACTTTTCCTGCCTCCCAGAATTCTGACTGAATCAAAAAGTCAGGGCTGGAAGGCACCTTGGAAATACCTCAACTCCTCCTTTTACAGATGTGGAAACGGAGGTCCAGGGAAAGTTGAAGTCATCCCAGAAATCAAATAGGAAACTGGTGGCAGAGTTCAGCTGAGACCTCAGCTCATCTGTAAACTCACTCAAAACTTTAATCCTTTCCTCTCACAGAAGAATCAAGGCAATTCCTCCCAGTACCTGCTTTGACTTGCATTCCATGTTTTATTTTGGTTTTTGCTTCACAAGCTAAAGAATAATATTATGCTGAAATTTTAAGGAAAAGATGGAATGTTGTAAGAGCTCCAGATGGTTTCATCACAAGATATGTGAAGACATGGGCTATCCCTAGTTAACAAAGGCTAATTTCAAGCTTCCAAGGGAACCAGTCTTTAGTCCAATGTTCCCTAAACATCATTCATGTGCACATCATCGTTTCCATTTTTGTCGTATCTGAAATACCAACTTTACTATTATTTACTTCTTTCTTTCCTTTAACTGACTTTCTTTATTTTCTTTTTTGAGACAGGGTCTTGCTCTGTCGCCCAGGCTGGAGTGCAGTGTCTCAGTGGCACAGTCTCAGCTAACCGCAGCCTCCACCTTCCAGGCTCAAGCCATCCTCCCACCTCAGCCTCCTGAGTAGCAGGGACTACAGGCATGCACCATGACACGCAGCTAATTTTTGTATTTTTTGTAGAGACAGGGTTTCGCCATGTTGCCCAGGCTGGTCTTGAACTTTTGGGCTCAAATGCTCCTCCCACCTAGGCCTCCCAAAGTGCTGAGACTACAGGCTTGAGCCACAGCGCCCGGCCAACTCACTTTTTAAAAACATAATATCTAGTTTAATCTCGGCCTAAGTGAAATAAATAAATAATAATCCAAGAAATCACAGGTTTGGTATCTCTTTATACTCTTTCCCTAACACATTTAAGATGAATATATAACTATTTTTTAAATGTTCACATACCACTTATCATTCTGCATATCACTACTAGCATGCATGAAACATTACAGGAAATTGTGCTTTTACTCCAGAGCATGGTGATTCCTTCTGAAGCAAAACTAGTTACTGGTATTCTCCCTGGTGTCTATTCCATCTTCTGCATGCACCTTATTTATGTGAAATGCTAATCAGTAGTAGCATATTCAGACCCCAAACTAAAGCTTATCCTTACGATAATAGCTTTTCTTATCAACCGCTAGATCACTATGCCTTCCACACATTTGATCTGTCACTTTGTTTGAAATAATTCCTTACCTTAATGTTCTTCACTGACTATTAATAAATTACGAACCAACAGCAAAAATAATTACCCTTTCACCTAGGAAAACACTGGTGAGTACGTCTTAATGGTCTACCAGTGACAGACGGCTTTCCGGAGCATAATGGATGCAAATGTGTAGCAGGATATGGGTAGGTTATTTTCACACAAGCTGTCACTTGTCACACAAATTACATGGGTTCCTATTAGCTGCTTAATTCACAGATTTTGAAAAAAATTCCACTCACAATACCTATATCATTCCTGGATCTCCTATAGAAGTCAGAACCAACCCACAAAAGCACCAAAGAATTAAAGACTTTCAGGAACAGCACATTGTCTGTAGGTAGGAAAATTCTCCTTCGAGTGGTGGAAATCATGTTGGTCAAAGTTGTCCGAGGATTCAAAAGTCTTCAGAGGAAGAGAGGAAGACCTGAGACTATGAGAGAAGCCCGAATCTGGATGCCGTTATCAGAGCTCTGCAAGTCGACTGAGTGGTTTATGGGTCTGCCAGGCATGGGCAAGGAGAGGCTGGCGGGTCACTGCTGGTGCCACACAAAGGGGATGCCAAGGTCGCCTGCTTGACATCATCTGTCTAGACTGGACAGAGTGGAGCCTTCCATGCACATTCCTGAGGAGCAGTGACAGGGACCGCAGGCCTTAGAGCCTGTGCTGGAGGCCCTAAGGCCTGAGGCTGCAGCTCTTAAGCTAACTTTGCCCAGGGTTCTGTTGCCATTTTAGGAAACTAGCAGATACTTTTGCAAACTGACCTGAGTTTATCACAGTTCTTGTATCTCAGAGTTGGTGTATTTTTTTTTTTTAGACGGAATCTCGCTCTGTCGCCCAGGCTGGAGTGCAGTGGCACGATCTCAGCTCACTGCAACCTCCGCCTCCCGGGTTCACGCCATTCTCTTGCCTCAGCCTCCTGAACAGCTGGGACCACAGGTGCCCACAACCACGCCTGGCTAATTTTTTGTTTTTTAGTAGAGACGGGGTTTCACCGTGCTAGCCAGGATGGTCTCGATCTCCTGACCTCATGATCCGCCCGCCTCGGCCTCCCAAAGTGTTGGGATTACAGGTGTGAGCCACTGCGCCCAGCCGAGTTGGTGTATTTTTAAGTCTTCCCTTCTTATAATAATAATCGCTAACATTGATCTAGTACTTATCATGTACTAGGCACTGTTCTAAGCAATTTCTGTGTATTAACACATGCACATACAGAATCACAGAAAGTTTGATCTGGAAGGAGCCTTAGCTATTGAGATGGAAAGAGCCCTGGACTTATGTCAGTAGGAATGAGTACTTTGTCACCCATTAGCTGTGTGATCTTGAGTGAGTCCCGATTCCCTCTAGGCCTCAGTTTCTCATCTGTTATGGTGGTGAGATGGATGAGACATGATGAATAGGCTTCCATATGAATGCCAACTATGATCCAGTTGAGCTGTCTTGGGCACTATGTTGAGTGGAATTCTGAGAAGGTGTGGGAGAGTGCCACAATCGATTATCAATGTCTGCCACGATGGGCATCTTCAGGATAAAATAAGTATGTAAAAACACCTAGTATAATAAGAGTATCTGGCATACTGTTGATATTCAGTTTAGTAGAAGACTGTTGGTATTTTCATCATCATCATCAGTCTGTCAATCCCAAACTGGATTAACATGTTCTAACCCATGATTTGTAACTTACATGCTTACATGCAAAACTGATTACCATAATTTTTCTTAAGGAATAAACTTGAGCTTCTTCTCAAGGAAATATCATTTAAATCTTTTATTACAGAAAATTCCAAAAATATACAAAAATAGACACTATTGTAATGAACTTGCAAGGACTCATCAACAAACTTCAAGAATTATCAATTCATGGCTAACCTTGTCTCATCTATGTCCCCACCTATTGACCCCTCTCTCAGCCAATCTGGATGTTGTTTAAACAGGTCCCAGATATCATGTCATTTCATCTATAAATATATCAGTGTTTATCTACAAATGATAGAAACTTAATTTTTTATAATTTGTAAAGCATTTGTTTTTAATTGGATGAAATGGCAACAGCAAAGCATGATTAGGAAGTTATTTCCTCACCTCCCTAATAACATTCCAGAAAAGTAAAAAACAAGTTTGTGTATTAAATAGTAATAATAATAAGAGGCTAGCTCAGGAGGCCACGTGGGGACTGCTGTATGCATGATTTATTATAGCTACACAAAGTGAGTCATTCCATTCTTTGAGATATTTATGACACGGCTAAAATGTTGAATACATCAACATCAGAATTAATCATGAATAATATTTAATTAGTGCTTGACAAGGATCAATTTGGCAACTCTTTTTGTTCTCTCTCCTTCCCCCGTATAGAAAAATAGTCATAAACTAAAGTGTTTTATTTTTTCCATCTGCTTCTGGTAAAGCGCATCCCTGAATTGCTAACTTAGTTGAGATCTCCTGAACTTTCATATACCCAGGTAATTAGACTCAGATGCTGTCCGGACTGTGATTATAAATCAAGTGTGTGTATGTAAGCAGAAAACAGACTGCTCACGCTGAGAGCTGGTGTCACTATTTCTCACGGACCTGCCCACGGAGCAGGCAGGCCCCCAGGTCTGAGCAGAGCAGAAAGTTTTCATATCGCTGCCATGCCATGGAAGCCCCTGCTCTCACCTCTCCAGCCTCCAGAAAGCACTGATTATATATAATAATACATTAGATATAATAATATATAATCAGCAGGCTTAAGACTTTATTTACAAAAGAAAAAAGGCCTCTGGGGCACTCGAGCAATAATTCTGCCCAGAAGTATGCTAGGAACGAACCAAGGAGCATAAGATGCATGGTACAATCCAGGAGAATAAGACGCAGGGGAAAGTGCACCGCGATGGCATCTTTCCAGCCAGGCTGTTAACATTCAGAGCACTTGGCATCCCGAAGAACTTTTGTAGTACTGTGTACCACTTCCCAATCAGGGAGTTTGTTCTACAAGGGAATGATTAGGAGAACCTTTAATTCATTGTTTCATAACAATATGTGCATTCATTTAATTTTAACAGAACAGCAATTTTTGTCTCAGTTAACTTAATATTTTAAATAATGGAGCCAAAGGTGCCTGGCTTTTCGAAGATGTCTGAAAGGGAGCGTTAAATTGTTGTTTTTAACTTGGAGGCTGTTGATCTAAGGGATCTCCTTTTCTTTACGTCTGAGTCACATGAAGTAAAACTGCAGTTGAAATTCCTACTGGAGCCAATACCCAATAGGTCATCTTGGGAAGGCTGGAGACCTGGAATCAGCCAACATTGGTTAAGGAGTTCTATGTGCCAAGCATGGCACATCCTATATCTTCTATATGCCTTACAATAACCCCAAGGGGGAGCTCAGGTGGTTATATGGAGTTTCCAGAGTCACCGAACTAATACATATGAATTAGGGGTCCAAGCTTAGTATCCACTTCTATTTATTTTATTTTTTTCTTTTTTTAGACGGAGTCTTGCTCTGTCGCCAGTTTGGAGTGCAATGGCACAATCTCAGCGCACTGCAACCTCTGCCTCCCAGGTTCAAGTGATTCTCCTGCCTCAGCTTCCCAAGTAGCTGGGATTACAGGTGCCCGCCAACACGTCCAGCTAATTTTTGTATTTTTAATAGAGATAGGGTTTCACCATATTGGACAGGCTGGTCTTGAACTCCTGACCTCGTGATCTGCCCACCTCAGCCTCCCAAAGTGCTAGGATTACCTCACCTCATTTAATCCTCACCCTATGTTGTTCTTATTCCCATTTTGCAGATGTAAAAAAAAAACAAAAACAAAAAACAAGGCTTAGAAAGGATAAGTAACATGCCCATGGCCACACAGGGAAGCCATCTGACTGCAGGTACTTCCTTCAGTCATTCTCCTACACCTACCCAAAAAGCAAATTGGGCCAAACCCTCACCATTTCATGAGTGGTATGATGCTTTGAAGTTATGAGCTCCCATAAACTTGTGAATAATGCTGACTACCCAGGCAAGTGCTGGATGAATTTTGTGACATGTAAGGACACAAATAAGTGGAATTCCAAGCCCTCCAACTGAGAACATTCAACACACACAGAGCTCACAAGGACACCAGCAAATGATGCATACAAACTACAGTTGAATGATTTTTCACAAGGGGAAAGAATGGTATGATGGGAACTGGCCAGAGCTTATCATAAGAAGCTGAGCTCTCAGAGGATATGATTGAAATAAAAAATCTATCTGTTTTTACCCTGTCGATGCCAAATGCTGAATTTCCCCTCCCTCCTGGCTTGGGAGATGAGGTCAGTGGATCTTCTTTCTGCCTCACTGGCTTTTCAACATGCAACTTGATAGCTTCTGGAAACAAACCAATGAATACAAGATCATCAAAGTGTGTTATTTTAATTAAAGGAGGGTCCTGTGTGGTGGGGTGGGGCGGGGGGGCAGTAAGTCTGTTAGTGGCCAACCCAAGTAGCAGGTGAGAATCTAGTTAGCATGGTCTCTGTCTCATCAATCCCTTCTTCTGGTTCTGCTGCCACATCCCGGCTCCTGACTGGGCCCAGTTCTGCTCTGAACCCACAGCAAACTGGGTCAGCCCACCTAGACATCACATGTGACATTTTCCAGATATGCCTCGAAAAATGCAAAGTTTGTGCTTCAAAGCAGTCATCACTGCAAACACTAAAAGACAGGCTTGCAATGTAATAGGGCTTTGAAAAATAAAAAGAAGAGAAAAAAAAAAGAATGAAAGTCCGGGCTGCCAAAAAAAATAATTGGCATTGTTGTAAAATTGTATTGCACAGCGAGAATACAAATATTATTCATGTTAAGGAAAGGGTTGACCTAAGATGTGATTTATAGGCACTTCAAATGCAGTACAGGAAGTAAACGGAAAAATTAGGGTGCGAGGTCACTGAGTAGGCAAGAGTCAACTTAAGGGTAAAGTTAAAAACTTGAGGAAGGGAGCACACAGTTCATCTTGCCATATTAAATTAAGATCTGTCTTCACTTTGAAGAAATGGAAAAAGTCAAATATTAAGGTGGGTATGTTACTAAAGCCGTATTCTTATCACCAAGCGAGAAAGTAGGAATACTTTTATAAGGGATAAGGAATGCCGAAGGGATGTTTCATAAGGAAAATAAAGAGGGGGGTTGATGCAATCCATGAATCAACTGTGTTATCAGTAATGTGAACAAACAACAGTTACAAGTTAAAGGGCTTTAGAGGCACTGCCCTGAGCAAAAGCAAGGAATCCAAACTGAATTTTGTTTTTAGGGATGTGTTGTTTCATTTTTTTAATTAAAATAGTCTAAATTGGACCGGACAGTTCTCAAGCTTATCAATGGCCAGGAAGAGGCGATTGAGACAGAAAGAGATGTTCGGCTGTTAATTCACGGATTCCCGAACACAGGATTCAGCTCTCTCTGAGTCATCCTGCTCTCTGGCTGTTCTGTTTCAACCCAGTTTGCATTAAAAGGTCTCTTCCTACCCCCACCCCGCACCGGGAATATGAATGTTTCCCAAAGAACCACTAGAGGGCAGAGCTTTGTGATGTTTTGAAATTAAAAATCGCTCAAGCAGCCCAGGAGTCATCGCAGCCACCACCAGGAGTCATCACAAGAAAGACGGTGACTGTATCCCTAGGCCAACGTCCACATAAAGCGCAACAGCCAAGACCTCTGTCATCCTCTTAGGCGAAGGAAACCAAGGCTATGGCAGCCAGGGGCACAATCGCTGCCTGACAAAGGGCAGCCCAGAGTGGGGTCCTCCATGCAGAAAGGGATCAAGAGAAGCAGAGGCTCTGAGACATGGAATCAGCCCCAGCACCCGCCCCTGGGGAGGGGCTTCCCCTAGGTAGACAGGGCTCACTCCCTTCACATACCTGAGGCTGCTTCTCCTGCAATCTTTCCCACCTTCACCACACCCCTGATGTTCCTTTTACTGTGGTTCATCTGCATATAAAACTGTTGGGTGAGAAAGGACAGGAAATCAGGACCATCAACTCCGTCGCGAAAGCATGCCTCCTGTGTGGCCCGCATTTAGAACTCCCAGTGTCCTCTGTCATCTGTAGGGCTGTTGGCCTGGAGCCGCCAGAGTCACGGTTGCAGGCAGCATCCTGGGGGCTGCCGTGGTGCAGAGAAGATGTGGCTGGGAGAAATCTGAGTGGGCCCCTCGGCATCAGTCCTGGGCTGCCTCCTTTGGCTCCCACAAAACCTAATCCCTCTGGCCTCTAAGAGCATTCTCATGCTGGAAAATTAGGGAGTGTGTTCCTGGGGTCCTGAGTCCTTTCACTGACCCTGGCCCTGCCTGGAGACCTTGACCACCAGGGCCATTGCTAATTACCAACCATCACCCACCCCTGCAGTAAGGGTCCTCATTAACCCAAGTCCTCCCAGAGTGTCTAGCAGAGAGAAATCTGATCTCAGCTAAGGGTGTGGGAAGGGGCAATGGGAATTTTCTCCTTTCTTTTAAATTTGGAGTTAGAGTTTTAGGCCACCTATGATTAAAATGTTCATCGAGACCGGACACAATGGCTCACGCCTGTAATCCTAGCACTTTGGGAGGCCAAGGTGGGCAGATCACGAGATCAGGAGTTCAAGACCAGCCTGACCAATATGGTGAAACCGCATCTCTACTAAAAATACAAAAATTAGCCGGGCGTGGTGGCAGGCACCTGTAGTCCCAGCTACTTGGGAGGCTGAGGCAGGAGAATCGCTTGAACCTGGGAGGTGGAGGTTGCAATGAGCCAAGATGGTGCCACTGCACTCCAGCCTGGGCGACAGAGCGAGACTCTGTCTCAAAAAAAGTTCATCCAGGCAGCCTCTGATGAACTGCTCTAAGCCTCAGTTTCCTAACCTGTTAAAAGGAGAGAGTAGGATTAAGTCTCTGATGAATCACTAAGAGGCTGGACTGAGATAATAAGGTAGTCTTTGTAAAGCTCTGAGTGCCGGTTACTTTTCAGTCTGTAACTGCAAATCTCCAGGGGGAGGAGGCTGCCATCTCCTGGGGTGGTCAGCTTTCCCACCGAAGACTAGGACACAAAGGGCTATGGCCTCAGTATAAGCAAGTCCATTCTGCCCATCACCTAAAAATGACTCCATACTCATCTTGTGACCTCATAAAAAGATGTACAGCTTCTTCATCTGTAAAATAACAAAGCAGCTACACCATTCCTAAATTCCCTTAGGGCTCCCAGGACAATCCATGATCCAAAATGATGTCTAGGATTGCATCTACCACTTTTGCAGCCATGCCCCATGACATGGCTGGCTCATTTTAAGCTTGTGGACACTTAAAACCCCCAGACCTTTCTCACAAGAGCTATCCCTAAAACAGGCCTTCATCACCCCCAACAGAATGTTTGCCCTTTAAGAGGATTTTGATCTTTTTCTTCTTGGATGTCTCAGTGCAATGCTCCAGTCTGGTAAGACCATGCTGAATCTCTACTCGGTCATGAATGGAAACTGCTTCTCTCCCAGTTTTAAGTCATCTCTACATTGCAGGGGAGGGGGTGTATCCAGGGCAAAGCTATGTGCTTTTAATATCCCATTTCTTTTCATGACTAAATAATGAAAGAGGGAGGAGATTTTTCCAAGCAAAGCTAAGAACCAAGAATCCAGGGGTAGACACAATGACGGGTGAGGGGAGGCTCTGTTGTGCCAAAAGCACACAGAGGCAAAAAGGTTGGCCTTTTAGGTCAGAGGGATCAGAGTGAATCCAGTTTCCCCATTTTCTACGTGGTCTCGGCCATGTGACCTAACCTCTCTTGGCCTCAGTTTCAGAGCAATAATGCCACCTCATCATCATAATATTTCACAGAGTCCTCCCTGTAGACCAGGCACTGTGCCAGGAGCTTTGTGTGCATTATCACATTTATCTTCACAACCTCCTTGTGAAGGAGACGTTATTCTCACCATATTGCAGGCAAGGAAACTGAGGCCTAGAGGAGTCAAGCAGCTGTTCCTAAACCACACCATAAGTTGGCAATGGAGCTGGTGTGAGAACCCTTCTCTTCTTACCTGGTAGGGTCACTGTCAAAGTGAATGAGATGATTTGCATAAATATGAGCATAGGGTCTGGCAGGTATACTAATTACTGTTATTATTGTTTTTAGTAGTAGTAGTAGTGATAATGTATAGTTTGGTCAATTCAGGGCCCCTGTCCCTCCTGCTACTCACCTTTGACCACATTTTCATAATGAAACCCAAGTAGGATGTGGCACAGTAGGACAAGCACAGGCTAACAGCCAGCCAGTTACCAGCTGTGTGACATTAGAAAAGTTATTTAATGTCTCTCAGCCTCAGTTTCCACATCTGTAACCTGAAGATCATAAGACTACCACTAGGACTGATGTAAATTGTGAAGATAAAACTAAGTATTTGCACAACTATATAGTTATAATAGGCAAGGCCCATATACATATATATTATATATTTTTATATTATATGTATTATATAATATGATTATATAATAATAATATAATCTTTATGAAAGCAGATATATTTGTGCAACTTGTTAATTGCTTTAGTAGTGGAAAGATACTCCTGAGGAAAGAGCATTGGAGAACTCTCAGAGCTTTTCATCAGAGTGGAATAAGCCTTGAAATCCATTCAGTCCTGGCTCTGATATTTACTCCTACATGATCCCAGTCAAATCAATGGGACTACAGAAAAAACTACCTCAGTGGGGAGGTTGTGAAGGTCAAATGAGAAAATACATGTAAAAAATGACTTAAAAAATCAAAAGTGCAATTATAATGATCCTTCCCCTACCTCACACACAAAAATAGCCCCCAATGAAAGGACATAACGTGGGGTGTTTCTTTAAGTGACACAGCCTGGTGAAGAACTGAAATAAACATTTTTTAAGCTAATATTTGTCACTCCTCATAGTGAAACTGAAATCTGAGTCTAATGACTAATGACCAAATTATGTCAGAGCCCCCAAATTGCACACCATTTCCATCTCCATGGCCTCCAATAGGCTTTAGCGCCAAACCTAGTCTAACCCTGGGGAGTTATGTTTGTATTTTGTTTTAGGCCAAGTTATCCATTGGATTTGCCAAGATGGAAGAAGCCCTGGCAGCTCCATGTGCAATGGTAAGTGATCACAGGGTCGTTTCTGGGGCCTGAGAAGCTTTCCCCATAGCAAGGATATCAGCAGGTTAGGTCACCCCATGGCAGGGAAGGTGGAGGAGTGTATTGCTTGGGTTTCCAGAATTGGATAAACAAACCATCAGCGCTCAGACCCCACAGCTAACGCAGAGCAAAGAGGGTCTTCAGAAAGAAACCTCGGGAGAACTAGGTTTATTTAAGAATTCCTCCCCAGGCCATCCTTATAATAATTATAATCTTTTTTATTGGTTGGTGGTTATATTATAACCACCAAGAGGTGGTTTCTGTAAAAGCCAGATTAGGTCATCCTGGTCTGCCTTTTAGAAGTTTCCACAACAGATGGAGAAACACAGCTTTAGAGGAAAGTATGGCTCACATCCGTCTGCATTCATTATAGGCCCGGTTCTCCAAAATGCTATATGTTATCTTGAGCCTGTTTGTTTTTATCTGTCAGAGTGGTTTATTGTTAGGGAAATAGGGTGTCAGCTGTCTCTTCCCCACCATCAAAGCCGCTTCATTAAAGTTAATAGTGTTTGACTTGCAGAGATCTCTTACCGTGGTAACCCAAGAAAGCCCCTGCTGGCTGTTATTTTTCCGGCAGTAAAGCCACCAAATGGATGCAATAACTGCATTAATCTTTTAGGAAAAAAGAGAGAGAGAAAAAAAAAAACATTGTGTGACTCTACCTAGTAGGTGCTCAATAAATGCACCTTGAATTCATGAGGCTAACTCTACCCTCCTGTGTGGGACGGGATGCAGAACCAAATGACGTGGGTCCTGACCCTGCCACTCAAGGTTCTGTGGCCTGTGGCTTGTTACTTCCCCAGGCTAAACTTCAGTTTATTTATCTCAGAAATAAAGGGGATGGATTATGAGAAAGCCTTTCTTGTCCAAGAGTCATCTCACAAGGAAGCCTGATATATAAAAGCAGGTAAAAACAAATTTACTTCTGGATAAAGGGAGGGAGACCAGAAGTCCTACGTCCTCTGCATTCTACCTTCCTCCACACGCCACCACCTAAACCTCATTCTTTTCCTTCCCCCAGGAGGTCCTGAGCAACCTCTATGGGCTGCCTCGCCCACCCTGGACTTCCTGGAATAGCATTTGAAATCTACTAGTCTGAAGGAATTCTCACTAAGTTCTTTTCTACTCAGACTATGGCTTCAGTGCTTAAGTAGGCTGGAGTCAAACCACATGAAGGCAGTTTCTAATCAGCGTAATCACTTTATGGAGAGTTTCTGCTTAGTGCCTTACAGACATGAAACAGGGTTTTGCTTTGTTTTCTGTGTTTTGATCTTCTCATCACTGCTTTTAGCTACGTGCTGTCAAATCTCCCTTCCCTCCTTGAGTAGGGGATCTCGGGCAAGTTCCATCACTTCTTGGTCACTGTCACTTACTGCTAGTTAGTTCAGTTTTTGTCAATCGTGACTCAGTTTAACTCTCATCCCCTCTCTCCCTGGCAGGGCACTGGAGCTGGAAGTGTGACTCTTTGGGGTACATCTTCACCGCATGGGTCACCCCCTTGAGTGGGAGAACCAGCAGGAGACTCAAACCTGAGAGCTCTGCACCAGCATGCTCCTGACTGACACACTCAGGCATCCTTACCACGTCAACCAGTGCTGTGCAGGCTGCTACAGTGCTGTGCAGGCTGCCCCAGGGCCGGCCCTCTCTGCACCTTGCCATCTGTCTCCATTTCTCTTCTCTGCACCAGGAGGCCAAGGGACAGATCTACAAGCCCTCCGACCAAGCACATATCCAACAGGGAAACCTAAAGCCAGTTTTCCTTTCTTGCAAGTAAGAAGAAATATCTCCCCTCATTTAATCTGTTGCAGGAATTCCCCTGTCCATCGTCATTCCCTCCCTTTGGAAAGAGGAGAAAACCATGAACACTATTCCCCTAAAAGGGTGCAACCAAGAGAACTCTCTCCCTCTTTGCCTCCCACCAGCACCTTTGCAAAAGGCCTTCAGGGTAAGAGGCGGCTGAGTCAACAGCTGGAGGTAGGAGGTCTGAGTGGGCTGCCCTATAGTAGACTGGCCGGTAGGGGAGTGAAGAAGGGAAGGGGAGGAGGCCACAACTGTCATTGGCTTTCTTTTAAAATCTTGCATTTGCAGCTGAGGCTCTAGTTGCCAAATCCAATACCATAGGAAAAATCCCACCAAACAGTCTGTACACATGTAATACTAGGATGTCTATCAGAATATGTTCATGTTTATGCATGTCGCTCAGACTTGGATGGGTACCAGTACAGTGCACCTGTGTAAAACTCTGAAGAATCCCAAACCACATGTTTAGTTTTATTTTTTGGCCCAAGCCTCTGAGGGAGAAAATAAAACTAAAGCAAAGAGAACCAGTCACTCATTCAGGCACACTGTCCACGAGCCTTTCCTTATACAGTCAGGTGCTAAGCACTTGGGTGAGGCAATAGAGAATAAAGCATGGTCTCTGGCCATTATTATTCAGAACCACAGAAATAATTCCACTGGTATAACAAGAAACTTTCATATCCCATAGCTCATTAGGATCCTAACAACAACCTCATAAGATGGCCAAGGTACATATAATCACCGTTTTAAAACTGAGAAACAGAAACATGTCAAGGTTAAGTGACTTGTGTAGTCCCACAGCTAGGTAAGTGCAGGGCAATGATTAAAACTTAAATCATCTGCTGGTCCCAGATTGTTTCTGTTTGGCCAAACCATAACAAAATGAATCTGCGACTTCCTTGTGTCTGCCATTACAATGGCTCTACATCCCACACTTTCAAGGATTCATTCAATTTCTAATATTCTGTTCCCTTGTCTTCCAGATTTTCCTTGTCAGATCACTTGTACTAATTTTGAAAATACAGTGACTCGGCCCAGTGCAGTGGCTAACATTTGTAATCCCAGCACTTTGGGAGGCTGAGGTGGGCAGATCACTTGAGGTCAGGAGTTTGAGACCAGCTTGGCCATCATGGTGAAACCCTGTCTCTACTAAAAATACAAAAAGTAGCTGGGCATGGTGGCGGGCGCCTGTAGTCCCAGCTACTCAGGAGGCTGAGGCAGTAGAATCGCTTGAACTCGGGAGGCGGAGGTTGCAGTGAGCCGGGACCGTGCCATTGCATTCCAGCCTGATGACCGAGTGAAACTCCATCTCAAAAAAAAAAAAAGAGAAAAGAAAAGAAAAAGAAAATACGATCACTCATATTAGTTTTAGGTTCAATAAATACAAGTATCATAGACCATCTTTATTATTTCAAATGGACTGAAGTCCGATTTAGACTTTATAGCAACAAGACTAGGCAAGAGTCTCAATTTTTCAATCCATCCATCCTTTGGTGTAGAAAATGATTTCACTACACACATTATTTAAGCTATTCTGAAAACCACACTAATGTTCTTTTTATTAATCTTTTTCCAGTTTCAAAGCCTTCCATCAGGCATTTCTGTCAGGCTTCTGAAGGGTCCCATATGCACCCTTCCAGTTCAGAAATGTGTTCTTTTTTGGTTCATTGGAATTCTTCAGAATATCTGGCACTGAAACATATTGGCATTAATTAAAAGGCTATGATTTCTGTGAATTCCCATTAAGCTAGTGAAAGAAATCTGTGTTAAAAAAAAAAAGTTAACACATTAAGATACAGTTGTACTAAAAAAATGGTTCATGTTTAAAAGGCTACTTAAGTAGATGAAAATAAGCTGCCTGTTATAAAAATCTGCTCATTTTTAGTAAACTCCTTCATTTCTAAATAGAGGGGTTTTTAGTACATATGTGCCCAATTAGCCATAAAAACTCAACTAGACATGAACCATGCAATCCAACCATCCGCCTGTTGATGTTAAAACACAGATCCTATTAACAGAAATGTAATTTAAAAGGTTAAAAAGTGATAAAGTACATCATTCTAATCTGATAGGGTTTGAAATATGATACTGCTCTATACCAATGACAAATCAGTTTTGAATTATGATTCCAGTAAAGTTTGAAATAGCTCAAGCATGTTAATTAGTGATCCAAAACTCAGGAACAGCATTATATATTATATTCAGTCACACCTCTTTGCCCAGGAGCAAAAGCATATTCTCTAACATTCAGAGAAAGAGAAAGCCATGTAAATCGTCTTCAATTCTAGGTCCTGGATGCCCTAGAAATGCCTCACTTAATTTTCCCCATTCAATTTACTTATGTTTAAAAGGTGTTAGAACTCAAGATAGTTTCTCAGGGAACAATATTTAAGAGGACCCTTAAAGTGCAAAGAAGTTCACTAGTTACTGGGGAAATGCACAAAAAGAGATCAATATAACCACTTCTCTCCACATCTGTGCCCCTATGTGACATGGTCACATAGGCATGGAAGGTAACAAAGAACTAGAGTAACGAAGCTGTAGGTAACAAAGAACTGAGAGGAGGACATCTGAACCATTTCGTACTAGCTTTATCAGAGACAAATGCAAGCTTACACACCCAACTTTTATTATAAAAATAATACCCTATATATTTTAGGGATAGGCTCGAGCCCATCAAGAATATTCTGATGGCTCACCAGTGAACTGCAGATCTTGTTTTGATAATCACTGCTGTAGGTGCTTATAATATTAAGGGCAGGATTTCTTTTATAAGTATTCATAAATTAGATAAAAATTTGATTGTTTTGGAAGGCAAACTAAATTCCAATCATCTCAATGAACTATCTCATCTTTTAAAATAGCCACATGCGGCGCACAGTGGCTCATGCCTATACTCCCAGCACTTTGGGAGATCAAGGTGGGAGGATCGCTTGAGAGTATGAGTTCAAGACCAGCCTGGGCAAAATAGCAAGACTTTGTCTCTACAAAAAAAAAAAAAATTAAAATTAAAATTAAAAACTAGCTGGGTTGGCCGGGCACGGTGGCTCACACCTGTAATCCCAGCACTTTGGGAGGCCAAGGCAGGCAGATCACCTGAGGTCAGGAGTTTGAGACCAGCCTGGCTAACATGGTGAAACCCCATCTCTACTAAAAATACAAAAAAAATTAGCCAGGCGTGGTGGTGCATGTCTGTAGTCCCAACTACTCAGGAGGCTGAAGCAGGAGAATCACTTGAACCTGGGAGGCAGAGGTTGCAGTGAGCCACAGTAGTGCCACTGCACTTCAGCCTGGGCACCAAAAAAGAAAAAAAAAATTAGCTGGGCATGGTGGCAAGAGCCAGTAATCCCAGCTACTTGGGAAGCTGTGGCAGGAGGATCTCTTGAGCCCATAAGTTCAAGACTGCAGTGAGCCATGATCACACCATTGCACTCCAGCCTGGGCAAGGGAGGGAGACCCTGTCTCTAAATAAATAAATAAAATAAAATTGCCATCAAACAGCATTCTGAAGCCCCCTTGATCATCCAGTGCCAGTATCTCTCACCCTCGAAATCAGTTATTCAGGTCTAATCCAAATCCTGTTTGCCCCAATTCAGTAAATTTTCTCTAGTTTTTTATCCAATGGGAAAAAAAGAAACATATTGTAACGCCATTCTCCAAACACCATGCTACCATGGCAGATTTAAAGAATAGCTAGGAATAGTGTGCCCTAACACAGGACTTGGTCTCTGGCAAAATTACCAAAGCTGAGACCAAACAGTATGGTCTAGCTGGTGTCCTTAAACTATTTCCTTAGAGAAGCGGGGGGGTGGGGGGAAATCAGCATGTGAACACGAGTGAATCAATCTACTTAGTTCTTATAAAGCAAGTCCATTGAGTATGAACACTTCCATTCAAAGTTCACCAAATGTTACTGTGGCTTTACAAGAATAAAATGTGAAACTCAAGACAGAGATTCTGTCATTGCTGGCGTCCTATTAAAACCCAAGTTCATTCCTTCCTCTCCATTTTCTGTGGTACTGCTTCAGAGTGGCATTAGATCCTACTTGGACCATTGCAGTAGCCTCCTAACTGGTCCCTCTGCTCTGAGTCTCTCATCCTTCACATTGCTGAAAGGTTAATCTCTCCAGCTCTGATCAAATTACCTCCCCATCAAAAATGTGAATCACTGGTTCTCACGCCTGTCAACAGAATTACGGTCACATTCCTTAGCCTGGGATTCCTATCCATGTTTAAAGCCCTAGATCAGAAATATCCCATCTTTGAAAAAAATGAAATATGAAAAACACAAAAAAGTAGTTCCTGGGTCAGGCGCGGTGGCTCATGCCTGTAATCCCAGCACTTTGAAAGGCTGAGGCAGGCGGATCCCAAGGTCAGGAATTCGAGATCAGCCTGGTCAACATGGTGAAACTCCATCTCTACTAAAAACGTACAAAAAAAAAAATTTTGCATGCCAGGTATGGTGGCATGCAATTGTAATCTCAGCTACTCAGGAGGCTGAGGCAGGAGAATTGCTTGAGCCTGAGAGGCAGAGGCTGCAGTGAGCCAAGACTACACCACTGCACTCCAGCCTGGGCGACAGAGCAAGACTCCATCTCAAAAAAAAAAAAAAAAAAGTAGTTCCTGGATCATAGCACTCAGTAAATGTTCTCTGTTATCGTTGTTGCTGCCTCTGTGGTGAATGTGTCATGAAGTCTTTAATCTTCACAGATGGATTATGGGATTTTAACAATAGCTTTCTTATGATACCTAATTACTTTTTCTTTTCTTTTTTCTTTTTTTTTTTTTTTTTTTTTGAGACAGAGTCTTGCTTTGTCACCTCGTCTGGAGTGCAGTGGTGCAATCTCGGCTCACTGCAACCTCCATCTCCCAGGCTCAAGCAATTCTCCTGCTTCAGCCTCCCGAGTAGCTGGGATTACAGGCATGCGACACCATGCCCGGCTAATTTTTTTTTTTTTTTTTTGTATTTTCAGTAGAGACAGGGTTTCACCATGTTGGCCAGGCTGGTCTAGAACTCCTGACCTCAGGTGATCCACCTGCCTCAGCCTCCCAAATACTTTTTATTTTCTGTCATAGTTATTTAATTATATGTCTAATATCCCCTGGTAGACTATGAGCTGCTAGCGTAGATCTTATTTTCATTCATCTTTATATCCTTCTTGTCATACGTAATACAAGGCTTTTACACACATTTGAAGAAAAATGTTAAATATTGCATCAAGCCACAAGGGGGCACAATTGAGCTACTCTTAATAGTAGAATCAGCATACAATTAGTAATAAAGGTTTTAGAATTGAGAGGTTTTTCTCCCTTGAAAGTGTAAGTCTGCTTAAAGTAAATGTATAAGCCTTATGTATGATTACGAATATATACATGTTAACACGGAAAGATGACTGTTATATAGTTAATTTTAAAAAAAAAATAAATAGTAGAATGTATATGATTCAATTTTTGTAAAATACCTATCTTAAATACATACAGAAAAAAGCCAGGAATAGAAGCCAGGAAGAGAAGCCTGGAAGAGGAGCCTGGAAGTTGGCAGCTGTTATATCTCAGGGAGTTGGGAATATGGAGGTTTTAATTTCCGTTTTGCACCTCTCTGGATTTTTAAAAATAACCTATACATACTAATTTTATAATCAGAAAAATAAAGGTATTTACTTTAGAAATACCTCATTTTATGGCAAAATATTTATTTTCTTTTTCTTGCCATCTTATCTCCAATTCCATGTTTAATGTATTTAAAAGAAAATATACAATTTAAGGTATTTTCTGATAGATTAAAGCAGAGATTCCCAAATTCTCTTGGTACACAGTGCCCTTAGTGTCTTGGTAATTTTTCATGGTACCCCAGGGAGGAAAGAAATACCTAACAGTTCCATTTGTTAAGTGGTGAAGTCCAAATGACTTAAAAAGCATTTATGTCCTAACAATTGAGTAGCCATTTGAAAAGTTAATACACTCACATTGAAAAAACATTTTTATTCCATTCTTAACTAAATACAATTACTTATTAATTGAATGTGTAAACCCATTGGTCATTTTGGAAATTTCTTAAACTCTGGAATAAGATTGAACACTGACTGCTACCCTGATTTTCTATTCCACCCAGATTTTCATGCGGTACTCAATTTTTATCACGGCAACTACCAAAATCCCAGCTTCGAAAAGAAATGATATCATTGAAAAGAATGGAGCATGATCTAATTCTGAATCTATGAACACCTCAAGCTAGTAGTTCATGGGTATCCCCATGCAAATACTGAATATAATTGTGTTTTCCGGCCAGGCACGGTGGCTCACTCCTGTTATCCCAGCACTTTGGGAAGCTGAGGTGGGCAGATCACGAGGTCAGGAGATCGAGACCATCCTGGCTAATACAGTGAAACCCCGTCTCTACTAAAAATACAAAAAATTAGCCAGGTGTGGTGGCATGCGCCTGTAATCCCAGCTACTCAGGAGGCTGAGGCAGGGGAAACGCTTAAACCCAGGAGGCTGGGGCAGGGGAATCGCTTGAACCCCGGAGGCAGAGGTTGCAGTGAGCTGAGATCACACCACTGCACCACTGTACTCCAGCCTGGGAGACAGAGCGAGACTCTGTCTCAAAAAAAAAAAAAAAAAAAAAAAAAAAAAATCTGGTTCCCTGTGAGGCTGGCAAGAGGGAAAAACAAAACACAAACAAACCTCATCAAGTGGCTACTTCCCAACTAGCTAATAGCTAATAGCTCAAATTTGTTGTTTTCTCTGAGCCAAATTCCGCAGGGAAAGAGGAAAGAAGGTTGGTGTGGGAAGGTGGGCTGAGGAAAGGACTCTGGTTTCCATCTCCCTCCATTCCACCAATCTGCTCTTCACTTCTAATCTGTTCTTCTCTCCCACTCAAAACTAAACCAGCAAGCAGCGCCCTAAGTAGCATGTTCCTGGGAAACACCCAGGTTCCTGCATGAGTCTGAGACTGGATTTCCAACCAACCTACTGATTTTTCCACCTCTCTCTCCAAATGCCCAAGGCCTTGCCAGGACCTGGGAAGCACAAAGGGCCCCAATGTTGAACTGCTTCCTGGTAAGACAACCCTTTTCCCTTCCCGAACTAAAAGGCATTTACTTCTCCTGCCAGGAATCACTGGTTAGCTTCTGGGACCACGACTCCCAGTCAAGCACACAACTGCTTCTATTCAAATCCACTTCAAATGGAGATTAAAAAGTGTTTTTTTCTCTAAAGTTTGATGTATCCAATTTCACATTTTGAGTTAGTAAGAGGGTTTCCAATTGTCTATTAATAATTTAAACATAATTAAAACACAGCCAAAAGGCATCTCCAAGTTGTGTGGCAGGAAGTACTTAAAGAACTTAAGGTTACAAGGAGATAGAAGCAAGCCAAATGTCTATGGACAGGTGGGTGAATAAATAAAATGTGGTATATCTCTGTAATGGAATATTACTCAGCCTTAAAAAAGGAAGGAAATTTTGACACATGCTACAACATAGATTAGCCTCGAAGACAATATGCTAAGTGAAATAAGGCAGACACAAAAGAACAAATATTGTGTGGCTCCACTTATATGAGATACCTAGGGTGGTCAAATTCATAGACAATAGACTGGTAGGCTGGGCGCAGCGGCTCACACCCAGCACTTTGGGAGTCTGAGGCAGACGAATCACAAGGTCAGGAGTTCGAGACCAGCCTGGCCAACATGGTGAAACCCCACCTCTACTAAAAATACAAACAATTAGCTGGGTGTAGTGGCGGGCGCCTGTAATCCCAGCTACTCGGGAGGCTGAGGCAAGAGAATCGCTTGAACCCAGGAGGTGGAGGTTGCAGTGAGCCAAAATCGTGCTACTGCACTCCAGCCTGGGTGACAGAGTGAGGCTCCATCTCAAAAAAAAAAAAAAAAAAAAAAAAAAAGAATGGTAGTTGCCAGGGCTGGGAGGAGTGGGAAATGGGGAATTATTGTTAATTAGTATAGAGTTCCAATTTTGCAAGATGAGAAGTCCTAGAGATGGATGGTGTTGATGGCTGCACAACATTGTGAATGTACTTAATGCCACGAAATGTACACCTAAACATGGTTTACATGGTACATTTGATGTTGTATATATTTTATTTTACCACATTTTTTTTAAATCACAGGGATGAATTTCTGGTAAAGGGAGGCTTTGATTTAACTGGAATCACATCCTTAAATCACTTGGACAGCTTGCAGCCGACCTAGAGATGAGTCAGTTTAGATGATATGGTGTTAAATAACATACATGATGTTTCAAAACCCAAAATCCAAGGGCCCTGTTCTAAGGGGAACAATGCCTAAACAAGAGCAGTAGCCAAGCCTCCACCTCTTCCAGGCCTTCAGTGTGCTTAAGAAAATTCAAATTTTTTCAGTAAATTCCCAGCCCTTCAGGCACGAGTGTGAAATTCTCACTCACTTCCTTTCAAAGAGGATACTGTACTCCTCAGATGCTATAGATCCAAGGCATGATGAAATAGGGCCTAGAATAGCAGCTAGAAGACATGGACAAATGCAGGCTGATCTGGGTTCCAGAACCCAGCGTCCCGGCCGTGAGGCTTACGGTGAGGTGTTTTCTTGATCTAATGTAGGCCTGATGCTGTTAAAGACGACAGCCTGAAAATCCAAAGCACCTGGCTTTCTCCTTACTTGTACGCCTGGCCTGTAAACACATTTCCAAACTCTCCTGAGAAATGTTTGGGAAGGAGGAAAGAGAATTTTCTAAGGTCAGCCTGGAAAATGCCAGATGATGCATTCTATGTCAAAAATCAGAGAAGTCCTACAGTGTAGAAATTTGACGTCCAATTTTCTCACTTCTCAGCTTCACACCCATTGATCTCCCTTTTTTTTTTTTTTTTAATGTGCGTAGCTCTTCCTTTCTTGACATCTCTATTTTGTCAGTGGCACCCAATCTCAAAACCATAGAGTCTTTTCTGATTTCCTCTTCTGTTAACACATTCCATCACTGATCTAACTATAAATTCGGCTCCAGCCATACCTTTTCCATCAACCTCCCTTCTTCCTATCTTCTCTGTTGCTGTGTTAGTTGAAGTCTTCATGACTCTCCCCACTAGACTATCCCAATAGCCTCCTCATTGGTCTCCATATCCTTCAGCTCTCTTCCCTCTAATAATATCTTAACCACCAACAGAGGAATGCTTCCAAAGTACAATGCTGAGCATGCCACAACTATACTCGGACACTCTAAGTGGCTCCCCGTGGCCCACGAAATAAAGAAGGACAGACCCTTCAGCTAGCATGTGAGATTTTTTTGTAGTTGTCGCTCCAACCCCCTCAACCAGCCTCATTTCCCATCCCAGGGAACCTCATGGTCTAGTCAACTCAGCTGTTTTCCATTTCCTAAACAGATTTCAAGGTTTCCTGCCACCGCACACCTTCTCATCCTCAGTCAGATTTGAGCTCTCTCCCTCCTCTTCTCTACTCAACTTCTAAGTCCAGCTCAAATGCTGAGTGTTTGTGAAGTCATAAGTCTTTTCTTTGAATTCCTCAAAATTCTTCAACTGTTGAAATCTCATAGTTCTTAATACAATCAGCTTTTATTAGTGTCATGTTTCAATACAGTCAGTTGTACATTAATGTGTTACTTTACTAAAGGACTGCAGACAGCCTTAAATATTAAAGTCTTATTCATCTCTGTATTTTACCTGAGTGCTAACACAATGCTTTAGATATAAGAAGCATTTAATGCATGTCTGTTGAATTAAGGAATAACTACTTTAGTTATTAAACTACTAACTACTTTAGTAGTTATTCCTTAATTTAGTCCTACTTCACACACCATCAAATTCCCAAACTTCAATATATTCTTAAGCCAGTGATAGCAAATTTTCATTTATTCTCTTTCCTGCACCCTAGACCCTTTTTTAAATGACTTTATATGTTTTATTTACAGATTAAAACAAATATAAGTGGCATCTCATTTTATATACAGATGGTCCCTGATTTATGATTGGGTTATGACCCAATAAATCCATTGTACATTGAAAATATTAAGTCAAAAATACATTAAATACACTTGTGAACCCTGAAAAAGCCTAAAGATGAATCATCCCTGAAGATGAATCCAGAGTGGCTAAATGGGCCTACATTCAGATTAGAGCCAAGTGGCTATTTGCTGACTAGACATTACACACCTACTCTGAGTTTCCAGAAAACCTGCACTTCTGCTTAACTTTGGTACTTTCATAGCCACATGTTGATATACATGCCACCTGAACCAACCAATAAACTGTGATGTCCATTGACCAATCAGAGCCCAACAAACACCAACCAATCAGAACTAAGCAAGCTTGAATCCTTCATTTGCATAAGCAGATCTGAATGGGAACCTGGGCTGAAATATTCTCTATAAGAGATCGAGACCATCTTAGCTAACACGGTGAAGCCCTGTCTCTACTAAAAATATAAAAAATTAGCCGGGCATGGTGGCACGTGCCTGTAGTCCCAGCTACTCGGAGGCGAATTGCTTGAACCCAGGAGGCAGAGGTTGCAGTGAGCCAAGATTGTGTCACTGCACTCCAGCCTGGGTGACAAAGCAAGACTCCATCTCAACAAAAAAAAAAAAAAAAAAAAGATAAAACTGGCCAGGCACAGTGGCTCACGCCTGTAATCCCTGCACTTTGTGCGGCTGAGGTGGGCGGATCACCTAAGGTCAGGAGTTCGAGACCAGCCTGACCAACATGGTGAAACCCTGTCTCTACTAAAAATACAAAATTAGCCAGGTGTGGTGGCACATGCCTGTAATCCCAGCTACTTGGGAGGCTGAGGCAGGAGAATGGGGGACAGAGGTTGCAGTGAGCAGAGATGGCACCATTGCACGCCAGCCTGGGCAACAAGAGCAAAACTACGTTGCAAAAATAATAATAATAATAAATAAAAATAAATAAAAAATAAATAAAACCACCTCCATCCTGGCCAACATGGTGCAACCCCATCTCTACTAAAAATACAAAAATTAGCTGGGCGTGGTGGCACATGCCTGTAATCCCAGCTACTTGTGAGGCTGAAGCAGGAGAATCACTTGAACCAGGGAGTCAGAGGTTACAGTGAGCCGAGATCACACCATTGCACTCCATCCAGGTGACAGAGTAAGACTCCGTCAAAAAACAAACAAACAAACAAAACACTCTGCGTTCTCTAGAATGTACTTTTATTTTCTATCAAAGGCTGCCTCTCCCCAGTTTGCAAATAGTTCACTGGAATAAAGTCTCTTTCCTCTGAAGTCTTTTTCAAAGAACTTTTGTTCACACACCTGACCTACTGAACATCATGGCTTAGCCTACCCTAGCCTACCCTATTAAACACGTCATAGCTCCCTGTAGCTACAACAGCATGGCAAGAGAGTATCCTACCACACATCACTAACTCCAGAAAAGATCAAAATTCAAAGCACGACATATTGCTTTCACATCATTGTGAAGTTGAATAATCATAATTTTAGGGAGGATGTCTGTATATTTACTTTAAATTAAAATGTATAGCATCTTATTATCATCAAGTGAACTACTGAGAATAGTAGGCTGTTTTGCTAAATAGAAGTAGAAGATTAGGGGTGTCCATTCACAGTCAGTCATTCCTGTATCCAGTTTATTTCTGCTTTTTGACTTGGTTTCATGCATTGAGAAAAATCCAAATTCACACAGATGCGTCATAATGTGCAATTTCATGTCAGTGGACACTGGCAGGTAATGGATTTCATTTTGTTAAAGCTCAGATACAACCTGCCATATCAGTGACACATAAGAAATGCCATACATAGCAATTAAGAACACAGACTCTGATTTAAATCCTGGCTCCAGTATTTAATAGTCCAGACCTTAAGCATTAGAAATCTTAATATTAATAATAGCATTTCCCTCAAAATGTTGTGAAAGAACAAGACAGGTCACACAAGTTAATGCCTCAAGGTCTTCAGTGCATTAAAATGAACAATATGACACATCAGAGTCTGCTGTTTTAAATTTTGTATCATATCTTGAGCAGATACCAAAACATTTACAAAATATGTGTGAAGGATAAAGAATCACAATATAACAAGATCAATATATTCACCCAGTTTAAAAAAAAGAAAATGACTTACTTTTGAAATATCCAGTGTGCTCCTCCCTGACTCCATCTCCTTTCCTTCCCCATGAGGTAATTCTTACCTTCTCCACATTCTACTCTAAATTTGTTTTAGCACGTACCCTATTACTTACTATGTGCCAGGCTCTGTTCTCAGTGCTTTACAAAATTTCTCACTTCTAGTCCTCATAACAATCCCTTGAAGTGGATAACATTATTACCTCCTGCTTGTAAGTGGAGTTGTCAGAATTTGAACACAGGCAGTCGGCCTCCTGGGTTTACATTCACTGAATCTATTATGTTTGCAAAAAATCTGACACAGCTGAACTTGAAACCCAGTTTGAAGGGCACTCCCATGCTTCATGCTTGAATGAACATTTATTATTAAACACCCACTGTGTGCCAGGCATTGTGCCGGGCACTGTGAAGCTTAAGGAAAAGCTTCTCCCTACCTGGCAACTGGCAGTTCCCAGAACATCCAGTTCCTTCTACAGCTGTAGTCTTTGAACTCCACCCACTGGACATGCAGGCCCCAGCCAGGGGGGCCTGTAAGACCCTGGGATCTCCGTACAGCCTTGAGAAAGGACAAGCAGGCCCAGACACTCCACTTTAGTATTGCCCAGGGGGTGCTCAACAATCACCAATCCCCAAGGAATCACCAGAAAGCCCAAACTTTTTTGACGCCACTCCCAGCCTCTTCCTTATGAAGGCTTTCTCAGAGACGTGTTTCTTGAGCACCATGCAGGAATCCACAGGAATCCATGGCCTTTGCCAGCAAGCAGGCCAGACAGCAGCCTCGTGGCCCAGCCCACAAGGAAAGACCTCAACTTTAGCAGCAGGTCACTCCCCTAATTATTCCCTGTGCCTGGAGTCCAAAATAAACACAGCATCTTTCATGAGCAGCTCCCACCATGCACGAACCTCGGAACCTCACACATGCAGCCAAGTGCTGGGAAGTGCTAAAGGGTCAGAGGGTTCGTGGGGCCAGCAGTCCCCAGGCCTCTGGGGGAAAGTCCCAGTTGCTCTCTAGTCCAAAATCCAGACCCAAAAGAAACTGCCTGAGGCCCCATCTGCCTCCAAGTCTTATTTCCTGGGACTGGCCTGGGACCCTGCAGGTTGGACCCTAAGAAGGACCAGGGAGTCAGACAGCAACTGCGAGCAACTACACCTAAGCCACCCAGGAGAAAAGGCAAGGGTGGGACACAGGGGACCAAAGATGCTTCCTCAAGGGGCACAGCCTCTTAGTAAGCGCTCTCCTGGCTTCACTCTATACTGCAAACTTTTTATTTATTTATTTTTTAGTATTTACTAGATACCAGTCCTGGTAGATGCTGGGGATGTGGGGGGAATATGGTTCTAGAATACAACAGCAAACAAAACATCAAGGTGTCTACTTTTGTGTAGCTTATATCATTGAGGGAATGGGAGACAGGCAATAATGAAACTAGTGAAACCATTTCAGATTGTGGTTAGTGCTTTGAAGCACATAAAATCTCCATGTTGTATGGGGTATGCAGCTGTGTCAGCTGGGATCTGAATAAGGAGGAGCTAGCAACACAAAGGAAGGGGAAAAGCATTCTAGAGGGAACAGAAGTGCAAGACCCTGAGGGGTCTGATTAAATGCTGATTAAGAGTTTAAGAAATGTTTCATGGAGACCAGGCACAGTGGCCCACGCCTGTAATCCCAGCATTTTGGGAGGCTGAGGTGGGTAGATCACCTGAGGTCAGGAGTTCAAGACCAGCCTGGCCAACATGATGAAACTCCCCTCTCTACAAAAATATAAAAATTAGCCAGGGAAGATGGCAGGTGCCTGTAATCCCAGCTACTCAGGAGGCTGAGACAGGAGAGTCACTTGAACCTGGGAGGTGGAGGTTGCAGTGAGATGAGATCCAGCCAATCCTGAGGCAGGAGAATCGCTTGAACCCGGGAGGCAGAGGTTGCAGTGAGCTGAGATCACGCCATTGCACTCCAGCCTGGGCGACAGAGTGAAACTTCATCAAGAAAGGAAGGAAGGAAGGAGGGAGGGAGGGAGGGAAGGAAGGAAGGAAGGAAGGAAGGAAGGAAGGAAGGAAGGAAGGAAGGAAGGAAGGAAAGTTTTCATGGAAATTTAGGAAGGAAGGAAGGAAGGAAAGTTTTCATGGAAATTTAGTATTCTCAAAACCTAGTACAAGGCAGGATAAGAGATATTTTGTTAAGAGTGTAAAGATCAAAGTCCTTTGTTCTTTGTTGGAAAGAACTTTCCCCTGGCTTTAAAAGAACACGCAATAACAATCTGGGCAGACATATTTACATTTATACGTCTGACAAAGGTCTTTTTAAAAAGCCTTTCATGTCCTTTATCCTTTAAACTTTTATAATATAGGTTGAAAGCACGATATCATCTTTAACTTCCAGTTCATGTATTGGGAGATCTTTTTCTTAGAATTAATGAAGACTTCCGCTCTGCTGGAATGTAATTTACCTCCCTTGTGCCAGAATTTGAACTAAGAATGCCGTGTACCTCTAATTGCAACTATGTAAAAGTAAGTGTGCACGAGGATTAGGGAGGTGGGAGTATAGGAAGGGGCGGAGGTTGTTTTTCAATATTCCTTTTTTGTTATGAAAACTGGGAAGAAAAGAATACATTGTGCACAACTGCGCAGTCTCCTTGTCCTCGATGTTAATAAATGTGTTTTTAACTGCGGTTTACATCCCATTTCTAACATCACTACAACCTACATCCTCTCCAGGCTACAATTAAAGTTGAAAAGTGCACAAGATTTTTACAAAGCCTCGTACAGTGAATGCGTCTGCGCACGTACAGTCCTCGTGCACCCTTTTTCTCTCTCTGGACAGAATTTCTTGGGGATCCTTCGCCCCCCCACCCCCACCCCGGCCGTATTTCTCCCTAGGCTCTTATTAAAACCAGGTGCACGGAAGGCGGCCCATTCTGGACAGAAAAGCTTTCGTTTGACCCAAAGCTCCCCCTTCCGGCGTGTTTTCTAGAGGGAATTCGTGAGCTGAGCCGAGGAGCGAGCAGGCGGCTTCTCCTGACCAGGGAGACGCGGAAGGTTTCCAAACAAACCTCGGCCTGGGCTGCGCAGGGACAAAGTGTTCAAGGGCAGCAGGGGAGGCTGAGGGAGTACACGGCTGGGAACAAGGGACACTGCCGCCCCCCGCCACGCAGGAGCGGTGTCTGCACCACTGAAAGGCCCCCGGGGCCCACAGCTCTATCCAGGCGGAAGGGAAGCAGCCAGGCCGCCGCGGATCTGAACTTGAATCCCGGGTGGACCGGACGTCCTGGCCCGCGCTCCTGACGCGCGGAGGAGCCGGCGGGAACCTGCAGATCTCAGGGCTCGCCCGCGGTCCGGCGCTCGCTTCAGGACGTCCGGGGACCCCGCAGCGCTTACCCTCTGCAGCGGGAGTCGCTGGCGCCTCCAAGGGCAGGGGCGGGTCCGGGGGGACAAGTCGCGAGTGACGCGACGGCCCAGTCAGGCCCTGTGGGCTTCGCCGCCCGCAACCTTTGACCCTAGAGGTCCTGCGCTGCAGCTTGTGGCCCGGAGGGACAGAAGTGGGAGCGTGTTTGGGCCGCTCTGCAGCGAAAACAACCCTCCCTCATGGAACTTTCAATAACTAACTCCTGAGAACTGCGAGAGCTTCACACCGCCAGGCCTCAACCCGACTCTCTAGGCTGAGGGCGTTGACTACTTGTTAGGGTCAAACATTCGAGTATTTGCGTCTTAATTTGACTCTAGAATTATTCAAAGTGGAGCGACAAGCCTCAGAGGGAGGAGGGGCGTTGTTAGAACACAAAAAGGGCACAGAGAGGAACAGGGACCTCAAAAAATGGGCTTCCAAATTGTAAGTGGCCATTTCCTATTCCTGAGGCCAAAAAGCAAGCCGGCCTGTTTTTTCAGTTTCCCTGATTACCGCTTTTCAAAGCCCATTACCAAGCTCTATACAGCCTTCCAGCCTGACAGCCCTTGCTTTCTGAAGGGATTGCTGAATTTTAAGTACTAGCAAAGAGACAGCTGCCCGAACAACGCTAGAAAACCTTACCATCCCAAACGTTTGCTTGACACTGGCTCCATAAAAGCCGCTTGGAAGTGGGTCAACCAAGGGTTGTGCCCTGTTTGATGTTAAAAACTCTTCTCAGCCTTAAGCCTAAAATCCTGTGACAGGTAACAAGGGAATTCCAGATAAGTTTCCAGATTCAAGCAACTCTGGTGATTTCTGACAAAACAGCCAAAACAGTCTGAGTCAGTTTCTCAAATTGTGACCCATGGACCACTGACATCAGATTCCTTTTTCTCGGCCCCTCTGCCAGCGGGGGCACCCCCTCGGCCGGCCTGCCAGGCTCAACCCCTTGCAGGAGGGAGCACGTGAACAAGTGAGTGCAGAACCCGGCTAGCTGCTCCAGGCACAAAACAGGAGCAAGTTCTGTTCGGGGTCCTGGCCTGGAAGCCCCAGAGAGGGTGTTACAGTGCTCCTTCACTTCCTCCATTGGCAGTTACATGGAGGCGGTGCGTTAGCAGCTCAGCTTCTTGCCTCATGGTGGCTTGGGGCAGCTGCCCTCTACCGGCAAGGGCCAGTGTGACAGCCTTTTCTGGGTACCCACACGCGGTGAGTCCCAAGCTCTTGTCCAGGTCCAAGAAGAATGAGGTCATACGGACTGTTGAAGGATGGTGAAGGTGGAGAATTTTACTGAGCCATGAAAATGGCTTTCAGCAAAGAGGAGATGCAGGGTTGGTCCCCCTACCCAAAGGTGGGAAAGTTCCCCGGTGTGACTGGGTCTGGGGCCTTTAGGGACTCAGAATGGGGAGTGTGTGCTGATTGGTGTGTGAGTAGGCTAAAAAGGTTAAAGCAAAGACACCACTCAAAGGTGGGTATGACAGTGTAGAAAACCAATTAGGAAACGGTAGGTACTTGTAAAATAGGTGAAGGGTGGGGACCAATCAGGGGAAAGCACACCAAACAGGAAGACAAGTTCTCAATCTGCTGGGAGGATTTAACTTGTAGCTTGGCTTTTCAGCTTTAAATTGTCTTCAGTTTGGAGGTGGGGTTTCACCGGGTACCCACCCTTATCTATCTAGGTGTTTGGCTGCTTTCTATCACTATCAGAATGAGCTGCACAGGGTGGCTCAGGCATGTAATCCCAGAATTTGGGGAGGTTAAAGCAGGAGGATTGCTTGAAGCCAGGAGTTTGAGACCAGCCTCGGCAACGCAGTGAGACCCTGTCTCTACAGAAAAATTAAAAAATTAGCTGGGCATGGTGGTGCATGCCTGTGGTCCTAGCTACTTGGGCAGCTGAGGTTGGAGGATCGATTGAGCCCAGGAGGTCGAGGCTGCAGTGAGCCATGATCGTGCCACTGCACTCCAGCCTGGGCAACAGAGCAAGACCCTGTCTAAGAAAAAAAAAAACAAAGCAATGAAGTCCAGAAACCAGAAACCTGCTTTGTAACAAGCTTGCCTTCTGAGGTTTCTGCTCACTAGTTTAAGAATTACTAGACTCTGTCTTTTATCTGACTTTGCTGAAATGGTACTTGTTTTCTGGAGCCCTCACTCAAAAATCTCAGCAGTGTAAAACACTCTTTTTATCAAAAAAAAAAAAAAAAAAGCACACTTACGTTTTGCTTCCAAATGAATGTGCCTTATTTCAGAGGAGTCATGAGTACTTTTAATGAAATTCTGCCTAAAGCAATACTTCCCACTGTATAGAGCTCTAAGCACATCCCAGTGCTAAGTAGGTGGATTATGTCATGTGCTTTCTACTAATCTTGGGCTGTTTGTCATTCTAAGCCAGACACCCGTTGCCCTGCCAATTTTTCTTCTGCTGCTTCACTCTGGCCTCTATCGGCACAGCTTTCCTTAGGTAAATGGCAACTGAGTCTAGACCATGGTGGCTTCCAAACTGAACTGTACAACAGCAGAAATGTATGGAGCTTTTAAAACTGGTTTCCAGACCCGTAAAGAATTGTAGCATTCCCAAACATATATATTTGCAGAGACTTTATCTCACAAAGCATAGGATTAAAAGCCACCAAAAGTAGTACTGTCAAAAGTAGCACTGAATTGAATTTGAGGAAATAACAGCATAAACAGAGTTTTTGCAACAAAAATGTTCAACACACTGTTGCTTATAATATAAAGAGTTTGGAAAGAACCAAAATTTGTCCCACAGTAGAAAGTTAGTTAAATAAATCATGATACATACATATGAAGGAATACAAGACAACTATGTACAATTATCTTTCGGAGAATATTTATTGACATGAAAAGGTGTTCTTCATGAGTAAATTGAAAACTGTGACATGAACAATTGTTTCCTTTTTTTTTTAGACGGAGTCTCGCTCAGTCGCCCAGGTTGGGGTGCAGTGGTGTGATCTCGGCTCTGCCTCCTGGGTTCATGCCATTCTCCTGCCTCAGCCTCCCGAGTAGCTGGGACTACAGGCACCTGCCACTGTGCCAGGCTAATTTTTTTGTATTTTTAGTAGAGACAGGGTTTCACCCTGTTAGGCAGGATGGTCTCGATCTCCTGACCTCGTGATCTGCCTGTCTCGGCCTACCAAAGTGCTGAGATTACAGGCATGAGCCACCGTGCATGGCCCTATTATTATTATTATTATTATTATTTTTTTTTTTTTTAAAGGCTAGTGGTAACTGACAGAAGAGCCAAGGAAGCAGAGTCCTAAACCGATGATGGTGAACACTGAGAAGAATCCCAGTATGCACTGCAGAACTGGGAAACAAAGGAGAAAACAGAGCTACTTGGTTGGAAGTCTATTGAAGAAACATTTAGATAACATCTCCAAGTTGTTGCAGCTGGGTGACGGCCCCCTACCCAGCAAAACACTGAAGCTTTAATCACTGGAGAGGGCAAATGTATTTAAACAAGAGGATTAAGTGAAAATTTTCATACCGCCCCAGCCCTCTTCCCCAGTAGGCTGGAAGCCTGACACAGACCCTCCAGAGAGGAGATCGCAAGATTCTTCTCTGGTGAAACCGAGCAGCCAAAGAAAAAAGACAAAGGATACCAACATGAGGGGCTCCTGATCATTCCCAGTAAGGTCACCCTGTGCAGAAGCCCATAGTTAACAAATCCCATCCACACACAGAGTTTCCAATCAGCTAGAGATATTTTTGTGTGTGTGTTTTTTTTAAGACATAGTGTCACGCAGCCTGCAGTGTAGTGGTGCAATCACGGCTCACTGCAGCCTCGACCTCCAGGGCTCAAGCAATCCTCCCACCTTGGCCTCCCAAAGTGTTGGGATTACGGGTGTGAGCCACCGTGCCTGGCCCAATCAGCTGTTTTCTGCCTCACCTGACAGAGAGTCAAGACCTTCCAGATGCTACAAGAAAGATTTTAATATTAAACATACAGGTAAGAGTAAACAGAAGACAGCAACTTGAAAGAAACCAAGCCTATAAAGGAAAAAGAAAAACAATTTTTTTGTTTTTTCATTAAAATTATTAGACACGACAAAGATATGCATATATGAAACAAGAACAGGCTGTTGTTTTGGTTTGGTTTCGTTTGGTCTTTTGAAAAAGGAAATTAGAACAGGGCAGAGCTCTTGAACATTAGGTATATGACAAAAAGACTAATGGATTAAAAATATAGGCAAAAATATATAAAAATAAAGGGCAGATCAGACCAACTAAATGATAGAAGTTCCAGAAAGAGAGGACAGAAAAAATAGAAGTGAGGCTATCATTAGAGTAATAATTTGGTTGTTTTTTTTTTTTTTTTTTGAGATGGAGTCTCACTCTCACCCAGGCTGGAGTGCAGTGGCACAATCTCGGCTCATTGAAACATTCACCTCCCAGGTTTAAGCGATTCTCCTGCCTCAGCCTCCCGAGAAGCTGGGATTACAGGCATCTGCCACCAAGCCTGGCTAATTTTTGTATTTTTAGTAGAGACAGGGTTTCACCATGTCGGCCAGGCTGGTCTTAAACTTCTGGCCTCAAATGATCTACCCACCTAGGCCTCCCAAAGTGGTGGGATTACAGGGGTGAGCCACCGCACCCAGCCAATTAGATTAAAATTAGCTAATTGGCCGGCAAGGTTGCTCACGCTTGTAATCCCACCACTTTTGGAGGCCAGGGCGAGCTAATCACGAGGTCAGGAGTTCGAGATCAGCCTGACCAATATGGTGAAACCCCGTCTCTACTAAAAACACAAAAATTAGCCAGGTGTGGTGGCGTATGCCTGTAATCCCAGCTACTCAGGAGGCTGAGACAGGAGAATAGCTTGAACCCAGGAGGCGGAGGTTGCAGTGAGCTGAGATCGTGCTACTGCACTCCAACCTGGGCAACAGAGCAAGACTCCATCTCAAAAAAAAAAATTAGCTAATTAATCAATAGGATTTTCCCAATTTCAAGGACGTGAGTCTCCTGATTGAAAAGGCCTGTTGAGGCAGGGTGCGATGGCTCATGCCTGTAATCCCAGCACTTTGGGAGGCCGAGGCAGTCAGATCACAAGGTCAGGAGTTCGAGACCAGCCTGGCCAATATAGTGAAACCCCATATCTACTAAAAATACAAAAATCAGCTGGGCGTGGTGGCTGGCGCCTGTAGTCCCAGCTACTCGGGAGGCTGAGGCGGAAGAATCACTTGAACCCATGAGGCAGAGGTTGCAGTGAGCCGAGATCGCGCCACTGCACTCCAGCCTGGCAACAGAGTGAGACTCCATCTCAAAAAAAAAAAAAAAAAAAAAAGACCTGTTGAGTACCCAGAACAAGGCTGAGTTGTTGGAATGATCAGAACCTACACAAAGGAACATCATTCTGAAATTTCATCATTCTGAAGATTTTTAACTACTTCTAAAGACAAATAATAAGTTACCTAGAAAAAAAAAATCAAGAATCAGAACAGACTTCTCAACAGCAGCAGTAGAAGTTGGAAAACAATAAAGCTAATATTTAGGGTAGTCTTGAACTATATGCCATGCACTATTTTCAGTGCTTTACAATTCATCCTCACAGCAACCCTATGAGAGAGGAGGTACTACCATTATCTCTATTTTACAGAAGATAAATCTGAGGTAGAAAGGAGCCAAGTAACTTTTCCAATATGACACGTGTAATAACAGTAGAGCTGAGATTTGGACCAGATAGTCTAGCTTCAGTGTCCATGGTAATTGGTACATCAAAAAGGCACAGTGACTTCGAAATTCAAAGGGAAAAATACATTCCACCTGGAATTATGTATGCAGCCAAGTTATCATTAAAGAGAAGATAAATACATTTTTAGAAATGAGTGCTCTAAAATATGTATATATATATATATACCTTATACACTTTTCTTTAAAAGCTACCAGAGAACGGTGACTCCAAATTGAGCAGGTCAGAAGGTTCCGAGAGCCATGTGTCCAAAAAGATGAAATTGATAGAAAACATAATGGGTATTGGCCATATTGAGAAGACGTGAGACCAGCTGGGAGTAAATTTGAAGTTAAATTAATAATTACATTAAAATCTCAGCAAGTAAGCAAAATGTAAGATTATTCCTGGGAAAACTTAAGTTGTGATAGAAAGAAAAAGTAATCCTGGTACTCTTTGATACTACATGACTCAGCAGTGAATCGTATATATCTAGTCATAGTAACAAGAATATTAAATATTAAACCAAATTCATGATCAAACATCAAGAAGATAGTGTATGAGCAGTGTGTTATTGCTGGAGGTAGGGGAGGGTGTGGAGGAGTGGGCAGACAAGGATGAAAGCCAAATTCTTAAATTCTTATATTCCTTAATGGAAATTAATAGATAAAACCTACAAGAGAAAAAATCAGGAAGTGAATAAGACATATATGTTAACTATCAAAATAAATAGCTAAAAAATTTAAAGGCATTTGCCTTCAAGAAGCAGGAAGTTGAGAAGGTGGATGTTTCTGAAACTGCTACTTTTTCTGATAAATCTTGTAGAACTATTTGACTCTTTAAACCACATGGATGTGTAAGTTTGGTAAAAATCAAAACTAATGCTTAAAAAAAAATGAACAACACAATTCTAAAGTTCCTCCTAGTAGTCCAGAAAAATCTGCTTCAACCTCCTTGTTTTCTCAAATCAAACTTACTTTATTTTTCAAGCACTAGTTTTCTGCATGGCACCTCTATTATTCTTTGCCATTGTACAGACACTTCCATAAAATAGGCTTTTGTGAGCTAGTCTGGGCACTAAACCATTGCTTACCTTACTTCCGTGGAGAAATGTATTTCAAGTTCTAACCAAACAAATTCCAAAAATAAATTTTCAGAATGCCTCCTGTTTATTAATTGAGGACCCTATTATCCATTCCCATAGGACTTTCCAGCTGAAAAGACATCTAAAAAATAAGAGAATATTGTGATTGCATCCAACATTGTACTGTTCGCTACAGTCAGTGAGTGATATAGCTATTGGAAAAAGGAAGGGTCAACAAGGAAGACTTCATCAAAGGACTCAGTTTAAGCTGAACCTGGAAAGATGGATTGTAACTTGCATCAATGGTGGTATCAGTCAGCAGACTCTTCCATGCAAGTGACAGATACTCAACTCACAGTAGCTAAGCCAGAAACAGAATTTATTGGCTCACCTAACTAGGGCATCACTAAGGACTTTCTTCAGGCAGATTGAACTTGGGCCCGAAAGTGTTGCTAAGTTCTATCCATCTCCATTGTTCTCCTCTATGGCCCCAGTCTTTTCTCCCAGTTTTACAGCATGGGGTAGATGGATAACTACATGACTATATACTAAAAATCCCAGGGGAAGACCCTGATTGGTCCTTCATGGGTTCAGGTGGATGGGTGCTATGATTGGCCAGGCCTGAGTCAACTGCCAGAAAAGAGAAGATGGGGGATAAACTGCTGGGCTGCCAAAAATAATACCTATTACATCCCACTGTAATTGTACGTACCAAATATGCTCTAGTGAAGGTTTATTACAGCCTGGGCCAATTGGCAACGTAAGTAAAAATGCCTCATAAATGCTAAAGCACCATGAAATGTTGGTTGTGAGTCAGTACTAAAATGTAAGTCTGCATTGGCCCTGCCCAGCCAAACTGCAATTACTCCTGGATCCCTCGCTCTCCGAATGGTTTAAGTTTTTCTTTCCTCCTAGCAGATTAATTTGTCACAGTTTCCCCCCAATTGGCCTCTGTCTTCTAACAGAGTCTGCTTCCAACTGCAGTGAAAAATTTGCTCATGTCATTTTTCAAAGGAAGTCAGAAGAAAAAAAAATGTCCAAAGTTGGATAGTTCAAAACTGAAAACATAACTGATAAATGCGTGTGTGTAATCAGATTGTTTTCAGCATCCTTCATTCTACTGTTCCTCTAATCTATTGAGTCACTTTCTTGGCCTCATTGCTCCAATCTTCAAATAAGCCAAAATATTTTGCTGATACTAACCGGAATTTATTGAGTGATAGGATATTTGTAATGTACTTTGAGACTGAACTTAGAGCCCTGAAGATTAGGCAATTAATTAGTAGGGAAATATTTTTGCCATTTAGAAAAAAATAACTTCAGATTAATTAAAATTCTATATTGGAATGTCCCATTTTTATAAGCCTACTTTAGACCTCTGGTTTTTAATTAGGTGTGAGGTGTTCATTTAGTGCTGACAATGTGAAGTAGGCTGATGCCTAAATTTGCTTCTGATAAACCTCTCATTGATGTCAGCAGTTGAATACTTACTGCTACATTGAACATCGTATTCAAAGATAGTGTGGCTGAAAGCTAACTGCTTATGAGCCTGAGTTTTGCTAAGAGACCTTACGTCACATCCTGGTAGCATTCTCTAAATTGACACTAAAAAAAAACTTAGGACATGGCCTCCAGTTCTTTAGCACAGAATTACCAAAACATGACATTATTGAATGACTACCCAAGGCCTTTCTCAATTCACTTTTTCCTTGTCATCTTCCCACTACAGATACTGAAAAACTCCAGGCATTCACTTTCCCAGCCTCCTCTATAGCTAGCAAGGGCCGTATGATCCACTTCAGGCCAATGGATGGAGGAGAGAGATGGCTGGAGGATTTCTGGGAAAAATTATCCCACCCCATTAGAAGTCCAGATGCATGGGAAGAGAGCCCTTTTGTTTCCTCCTGCCTCCTGTCTGTTTGGGTCACATTTGAGAATGTAATGCCTGGAGCTCTAGCAGCCGTTTGTGACCATTGCTGAAACACTGAGTCTGACAAAGCAGAAAGAGTCCAGGTCATTGGGAACATTATTGAGCCACTACACTAAATGGAATGGCCTGCCTTCATGTTTCATGTTAAGTGAGATGAATAAAGTCCTGCATTTCAGCCATTGGGCATTCTATCACTTTTGACCAAAGACATGTTTTATTTTTAAGTAACACAAAGATACAAAGTATTTCCCAGTAACCATTCTATGTTCTCTCCTTCTTGACTGTCCAGATTTTTATTTGGATAGTCATTCTCCTGATATACCTTATGTAGCTGATGGAATTCCACCCCCATTTCCACGGATGATTACTAGTTGGATTAAGTCAGTCAACAAATTCCACTCACCTGGCCTTGAATGGGGATTGATTCAAGGGTTAGCTGCCACTTAAGTTGTCCAACCGGAGTAAATCTTTGGATTCTTGCCTGGAATGCGGGAAAAGAAATGCTCTCACCCTTTTGACTACACAAACGTGAAGCCTGGAACTGCTGCAGCCATCTTGCCACCCTGAAGCAAGGCAGTCTTTGGATGAAGCTGACACCACAGAAGGGCAAACAGAAGAACAGAAAGAAGCTAAGTCCATGATAATGTCATCAAGGTACTAGATCACCCTAGTTTTGGACATGCAGTTATATGAGCTCATAAATCTCCTTTATTAAAGTCAATTTGAGTTGAATTTCTTTGAACTGTTCTTTGCAACTTCAAAAGGCATTCTAATTTGATATACTTCCTATCTGGACTGTTAGGCAACAGGCAAAGAGGAAAACCAAATAGGAATCTTTTAAGAACCAAAAATAAAAATACCCCTCCATAGCTCAACCATATTAGGTAGGTCTGTGGTTAGCCACTGTTTCCTTCACTCATCAAAGCTGGAGAAAAAAAAAATGATGTGTCAAACTATTACATGTAATATGCCTCATCCTTACTCACTTGGACTTGGGGCAAGAAACTTAACCTGTCTGAGCCTTGGTTTGTGTACCTGTGAAATGGAGATAATAATAGCACCTGTGTCATAGGACAGCTCTGAAGTTAAAGGAGATAATGCATGTAAAGTGTTTCTAACTGGGCCTTTGATAATTTACACTCCATCAATGCTGGTTATTCTGATTATCAGGAATCCCCAGTCAACTAGAGATTGAGTCAGACAGGCCCAGTGTCCACTGCCAAATCTTCCAAATGGTCTTTGAACTGGGTATCCTCTTGTTATTGAAGAGTTCACTCTTCTTTTGGTCAAAAGTGAGCAAAATAAGGCTGGGCACAGTGGCTCACGCCTGTAATCCGAGCACTTTGGGAGGCAGAGGCAGGCAGATCACCAGGTCAGGCGATTGAGACCATCCTGGCTAACACGGTGAAACCCCTCTCTACTAAAAAAAAAATACAAAAAATCAGCCAGGCGTGGTGGTGGGCGCCTGTAGTCCCAGCTACTTGGGAGGCTGAGGCAGGAGAATGGCATGAACCTGGGAGGCGGAGCTTGCAGTGAGCTGAGATCACGGCACTGCACTCCAGCCTGGGCAACAGAATGAGACTCCATCCCCCTCCAAAAAAAGAAGAAAAGTAAAGAAAAAGGGAGCAAAATAAGATCCTTCCAGATTTCCACGAAGGACCTACCACTCCTTGAGTCACACACAGATCTCTTCCCAGCTCAGTCCTGCCTTTTGGGAGGGCCTGGAGTACTTACAATGTGACTGATTCTCACCCTCTTTGAAGGGGAGTGAAAGACACCCTCCCAATCCCCTCACCCCAGGAATCCAGAACTGACCCTGTTCTTGACAGCACACCAGCCCCACAGCCCAGCAAGAGAAGACAGCCTACCCTGGGGGGTGTTTCATCTTGGGCCATTGCCCACTTCACCCCTTCATCCCCCAGGAAAGAACAGGATGGATTGGTAAGCCCAGAGGGAGAGGGAGAAACCAGGAGATAGAGAAGCAGCCTCTGTAAACAGGGTTCATGGAACGGCTGCATTGGTGATTTCATCTTTGCTTAAGGATGCCATAAAAAAGAGAAATATTCAGTGATCACCAGTTCATATCGCTGTAAAAGACAGAAACAGGGCCCAGCAGGCTTGGGTTCCAGCAACATTCTGATTTGACAGGACCTTAAAATGTCTCCTGGAGTCAAGTCAGGGAGAAAAATTCTTAAGGTAACTGAGTGCAGCAAATAACTAAGTAGGAAGAATTTATTCTAATTGCCAAAAGGAATATGGCCAAGGCTCCAAAGGAAAGGGGGGGGGGGAAGTGAAAAAGAAAGCAGAAACATTATGATAAGAAGAGAAGGGATGTTCATTTTCAAGCCGGAGGTAAGATATGGATTTAAGTTCATCCTCAGAATAGTGTAGCAAGAAACTTTATAGCCAAACTGACTCCCAACCGGAAAAGTCCCTGTTTCTCGGATCTCTTTGAATTATAGGGAAAACTAATTGGATCTTCATGTTTACCATGGAGGAAACCAAGTGTTACTCAGGATGTAAATCCTAGAGGTACTTTAAAAGGACAACGTTGACCTTTACAAGCCTCTCAACTTATAGATCTGTAAGGAGAAAAAAATTGATTTCCTGACCTTTGACTGCTTGCTTGTCATTTTTTTTTTCCTCCACACAAGGGCCCCATATCCCATCACTCTTTTTCTGATGTGATTTTTCTGACTGTGCCCTCTGTCCCTGGTCAGACTCAGGAGCAGAGAATCAGCCCATTCTCCAGTCCAGCCTTGGGAGAGGCTGGTCTGGGCTGTGGAACGGCTCCACCAACAAGGACCCTGGGTGAAGCCACAACCTCTCAGAGCCCTCCACTGTCTTATAGACTGGCTCGCCCCTCCAGCAGCTTCATGATGGTAAGATCAGCGGGCACGTCTGGGCACCTACTATGTGCTGGGTATTCTGTTGAAACATTTCCCAGACGTTATCTTAATTAACTCTTCCTCACAACAGCCCTGTGAATCTGGGACGCCAATCCACTGCACACATCTCTCTCATTTCACAAATGGGAAAACTCCCGTTTCCCTGGCTATTTCCTTTCCCCTTCCACCTGCCTTCTTCAGGCCACCTTCCCTGTGGGCAGAGAGATGAGATCAAAGGGGGACAGAATGATTTGAACTTGGAGTCCAAGGGCAAATGTGACAGTTATTGCAAAGATGAGGAAATGGGGCCCTAGAGAAGGATTTGTCACTCACACCAGGCCCACTGGGTTCTCAGATGGCAGGCCCAGGGACCCCCACACCAGCATGGCTCCCCTGCCACACACAGCATAATTTCTCCCACCCAAGCCTGGTCACAGGGGCCACAGTGAGTCACCAACCTTCTCTGGGAGTTACCTGGCATCTTTAGTGTCAGAATCCATGGGGAGAAGAGAAGGGAACTCGGAGGTTATTTGGAGAATGGAAGGGCTGTGGATGGGGTGCGTCTCACGGTCACACCATGAGAAGCCAGACAGTGGTGGTGGGAGAATAGTGCGGCATGGGATGGACGGCACTAAGTGATTGGTCAATATGAATTCATCCTGAATTCTTATGCAAAGGAGACCCTTCTCAAAGTAGGCAGGGGCCCAGGCTGTGTGATTTGAGACATGCCTACCTCAGGGGCCTGTATGGAGCCCCAAATCATTGAACTGTTTGCCACTTAAATGGTTCACTGCCATGCCTCCTGCTTTTAGTCATTTGCTTGCCATTATCAAGATGTTTGTCATAATTATGAACCAGCTGCACTATTATTTCCCTAACAGTTTAGATCAATTTTTAAAAACATAAATAGAGATATTTTAGAAGAAACTTTGTATCAGTACTATACATTGAAAGCCAGTATCATTTACCATAAATAGAGGCATAATAATAAAAACAATGAAAAGAAAACAATGTTATTAGACTCTGGCTGCTTTGCTGATTGTCAAAGGCTCTGAGCCTGAGCTTTGTTAAAAAGAGAGATTACCAAGTGTTAAGTGTGAAAAACAGGGCCAAATGGAGATTACCTCTTTGACCCACACTAGGAGGATTGACAGAGAAGTTAAATGCTGTTGAACATCACCTAAATCATCTTGAGAACCACCATTGGTTATCTCAGGCTTTGGGGAATTCTGGGGGCCCCTTTCATGTTTTCTCGAAAAACAACACCATTACACACGAAAAAGAACAATTCATTGGGGACTTAATCATCCAGCTCTGTGAGTTAGGATTATTTACTTCTCTGGAACTCAGTTTCTCTCATCTGCAAAGTGGGAGGGTTAGACGAGATAATGTCTTGAAGTCCCTTCCAGCTCTAGCACCTGCTTCCTCTAATACTAAGAAACAAATCACATCTAGGACATGAGGAGCTCAGAAGTGATGGAGAAATCAAATAGCAACTTGAAATGGTAATGAAAATGGTAGCAGCCCTGAACAGTGAAGAAGGGGTGGGGTGTGGAAGTGTCACAGATCAAAGTCCCTCTTTTCCCAGCCTCACTGAAGGCCACTGAAATAACATGTCCATCCCAGGGATATTCAAATGAGAAAAATGTAAGATCCTGATCTCTTCATATCCAACACTCAGATTTCAGAGCTGAATTTTCTAATTTGCAGTGGGAAAATTAGACTTCATTTTCCTTTACAAAATCATTTCTACTTTTAAATATAGAGCATCCTGAGTAGACTGGTTTCTGCTTGATTAAGAGATGGGTTAGTGCGGTGGTTAGGAACTTGGGCTTTGGGGTCCATCTGAATTTTAGGCCTTAATGCCATCATTTACCAAAGGTGTGCTTTGGGCAAGGAAGTCCCATCTTAAAAGGGAGTTTAATAACGGTATCCACACCTTACAGTTGTGATGAATCAATGAGAAAGTATGTAAAGTGACAGTGTGTTTGCAAACACAGTGTCTAGCAAACAGTAAATGCATAAAAAATGTTAGCTATTAGTAACTGGCTACCAGTATTTTCTGCACAAATGACTTTCCTTTTTTTTTTTTTTTTTTGCAATTGAAACAGGATCTTACTTTGTCACCCAGGCTGGAGTGCAGTCGTATGATCATGTCTTACTACAGCCTTAAACTCCAAAGCTTGGTCGATCCTCCCACCTCAGCCTCTTAAGTAGCTGGGACTAGAGGTGCACACCACAACTCCCAGCTAATTTTTTTTTTTTTTTTTTTTTTTTTGTAGAGACGGGGTTTCACCATGTTTCCCAGGCTGGTCTCAAACTCCTGGGCTCAAGGGATCTGGCCGCCTCTGCCTCCAGACGTGCTGGGATTACAGGTGAGCCACTGAGCCTGGCCCACAAGTGACTTTTCTACTTGCTGTCCCAATGCAGACTCTCTCTACTCTGGCCCTGCCCACTCACATCCTTTTTTCCTGTCTTGATGATCACCTTCCTCATGCTGTGGCCGGTACCCCTCTCTATGCTAGTCCCTATGTGCTTTGACAGATACAGTCAATACCCAATACATCTGTTGAATTGTGTAGAGGCCCCTTTGAAAATGGTGAAAGCAATCTTTAGCTGAAAACAGGAAAGATTTTACAGGGATATTTTTGCACTGCCTTCAGACTCGCTGCTGAAAAACCTAACCCCAAAGTCTGTTATATATGGGAAATATTTGTGCAGCATATGCAATCTTTATAGGACTCAGTTGAAACAATTCCTAGTTTGCTAAATTAAGATGGGGAAAAGAACATAATCTTCCACTTCTGTTTCATTTCACCCCAGGATAAGGAAGAAGAGAGGATGCAAGCTTCCTAACTGTCCTGGTTTTCTTCTTGGATTCTTCTAAGAGAGGATGCAAGCTTCCTAACTGTCCTGGTTTTCTTCTTGGATTCTTCTATGTGTGTTTACAAAACATACACAGTGGACTCCTTAGTAACACACACAAGATTAGCCTCTTCTGATATCTGAAAGATATATGAATTGCTGAACTGCTGATGAGAAAGATCCATGAAGAGTTTTTTAATTGGTTTAGTAAGATTACTTCCAGTCAACAATTCTCTGGTTTAGTGGTAGAAGATAGATCTGTTTTCCATAAAAGTTAAATGCCAGACTTTTGAATCACTCCAAGTGAAAATCATTCCCTTAAAGAGCCACTTGCTATCATTTGTTTTACAGCAAAATATAAAGGTTGAGATAGAAACTATTATCACAGAATGGCATGCTGAAGAGGCATGAGTGGTGATAAAAACACAAACAGCTCTTTTTTTTTTGAGACAAAGGTTTACTCTTGTTGCCCAGGCTGGAGTGCAGTGCTGCAATCTCAGGTCACTGCAACCTCCACCTCCCAGGTTCAAGTGATTCTCCTGCCTCAGCCTCCCAAGTAGCTGGGATTACAGGCGTGCACCACCATGCCTAGCCAATTTTGTATTTTTAGTAGAGATGTGCACCACCACACCTGGCTAATTTTGTATTTTTAGTAGAGACGGGGTTTCTCCATGCTGGTCAGGCTGGTCTTGAAACCCCGACCTCAGGTGATCTGCCCACCTTGGCCTCCCAAAGTGCTGGGATTACACACAAGAACCACCGCGCCTGGCCAACACAAACAGCTCTTATGCCAGCACTACATTTCCAACTACTGCTTTGGGATGCCTATGCTCATTGGAAACAAATAAACTAAGCCAACTTACCCTCTTTTGTTTCTACCAGCTCAGTTAAAAACTGCTACCTCCTGCTTGTAGAGCGTTTCATAGTTTGAAAATGCTTTCTTGCCTCATTCCTATTTGGTCTTCAGAACATCCCTAGGAGGTAAATAGGGTGGATAAGAGAAGTAACACCAGAAACAACCCAAATGTCTGTCAGCTGATGAATGGATAAATAAAATGTAGGAAATCCACACAGTGGACTGTTATTATGCAATGAAAAAGAATGAAGTACTGGCCCGGTGCGGTGGCTCACGCCTGTAATCCCAGCACTTTGGGAGGCAAAGGCAGGGGGGTCACGAAGTCAGGAGTTCAAGACCAGCTTGGCCAATATGGTGAAACCCTGTCTCTACTAAAAATACAAAAATTAGCCAGGCGTGGTGGCACATGCCTGTAGTCCCAGATACTCGGGAGGCTGAAGCAGAAGAATCACTTGAACCTGGAAGGTGGAGGCTGCAATGAGCCGAGATCATGCCACTGCACTCAAGCCTGGGCAAAAGAGCAAGACTCTGTCTCAAAAAAAAAAAAAAAAAAGAACCAAGTACTGTTACATGCTACAACGTGGATGCACCTTGACAACATCATGCTAAATGAAAGTAGTCACAAAGAACAATCTATTGTTGATTCCATTTATAGGAAATGTCCAGAGTAGGCAAATCTATAAAAATGGAAATTGGCCAGGTGTGGTGGCTCACGCCTGTAATCCCAGCACTTTGGGAGGCCGAGGTGGGCAGATCACCTGAGGTTGGGAGTTTGAGACCAATCTGACCAACATGGAGAACCCCGTCTCTACTAAAATACAAAAATTAGCCAGGTGTGGTGGCACATGCCTGTAATCCCAGCTACTCGGGAGGCTGAGGCAGGAAAATTGCCTGGAGGTGGAGGTTGCAGTGAGTGGAGATCGCACCATTGCACTCCAGCCTGGGCAACAAGAATGAAACTCTGCCTCTAAATAAATAAATAAATAAAAGATGGAAATGAGATTGGTGGTCGCCTAGGGCTGAGGGAGTGTGGTTGGAGATAGCCAAATTGGAAGGGGTTTCTTTTTTGAGGTAATAAAAAAATGTTCTAAAGTTGGCTGTACAATTCTGTGAATATACTAAAAACCACTGAATTGGATACATTAAATGGGTGAATTGTGTGGTTTCTTATGGATCATTAAAGCTGTTGAGAGAGAGAGACTATCTAGAGCCCGACTTCCGAATTAGATGTGGGTTCCCATTTCAATTCTGCCACTTAGTTACTGTAAGAGCTTAGCCAGGTTACTTAAACATTGTGAACTGCAGCTGCCTTCTTTGAAAACCACAGGTAATAAGGCCTCCCTTGCAGGGTCATGTGGAAGATCCGACTCATCCCCACAGAGTGCCTGGAATGGAGCTGCACATGTCGTTAGTACCTGTTAAATGGTAGCCTAGCTTACGACCATTCTCTCTCTCTCTCTCTCTTTTAATAGAGACAGGGTCTTGTTATGTTACCCAGGCTGGTCTCAAACTCCTGGCCTCAAGCAATCCTCCCATTTTGGCCTCCCAAAGTGCTGGGATTATAGGCATGAACCCTTATGACCATTTTGACCATGAGCTGACTGAGGTTCAGTGGGGGAGGAAAAGCTTCAGTGATGAGTAGGAAATGGGTCCAATTGGCCTCCAGACCTATAGCTCAGAGCTGCTTTCTTCATGTTGGAGGCAGAATGGAAAATTAGAAAGAATATCAAGTTTGGAAACAGGACCAGGTTTTCATCTTACAATGATTCACTGAGTTCCTATCATATGCTAGGTCTGTGCCAGGCCATGAGGGAAGAGCGGTCGGTTCCATGGCTCTGGTCCTGACCCCAGTGGAGTTCACAGATTAGCAAGTAGGGATGCCAATTCAGGAGTCAAGTTAACCAGGGGTAGGCTATGGGTACTTCCTTAATAATCCTGGGCAAGTTACTTAATTTCTGTAAGATTCAATATCTGCAAGTACGGTTGCAGTTATATATTCCCATTATCCTCATACTAGTATGACCTACAAAATTGGTGTGACAATGTAATCAGATTATCTATGTAAAGTACTAAATACAGTTCCTGATATATGATAAACACTAAAGAAACAACTCATTTAACAATATGAACAATTAGTAACACAAAGCAATGATTTATATTAATATAACTAGAATTATAAATAATAACTAAGAACTAATGTCACCAATTAGTAATAATAAGTATCCCTATTATATTTATTATTAGCATCTAGTAGAGCATTGCACCTCTGAGTAGAGAACAATCTGCAGGATGTTGTCCAGCTTTTTGGAGCATATTTCCTTATTAATAACTTGGCAATATTAATGGCTATCTCCGGATTTTTATGTAAGCTAGATAAGAAAATGTACGTAAAAGCATTTTTGATAGGGGCTTAATATTTTTATTCCATGAAAGCGGCACCACTCAGAGCCTTCGGTGAACCAAAGTATTACTTTGTTTTGCCTTAAACAGCAAGCCCTTCTAAATTACAACCCTGGGAAATAAAGATGACAGTAAATTATGCAGGCCATCCCCTGGCCTAGGGGACTTAGGGTTAGGGTTCAGGTAGTAAGTCCTAGAGTAAGTGGACATTTAGCCAGGCTGCAGATTGATGAGTGCTGAGAGGAGCTGGTTATTTGATCCCCAGGAAATGTTTCTAGGCTGGGGTCACTGTTGCCAGCCTTTGAATCAATAAGGCAGCACCTTTCAGACCAGAAAGTTCAGTTCTATTTATCAAGTCAAGAGAAGTGAGAGAAGCAACAAGCATGATGAAAGCAGGGCATTCGCTGAGTCTCCAGTCAGCTCCAGTGTAAGAGGGAGGGACTGAGGCAGACTGTCTCCAGTTTTCCAAGGGCTTCCAGAGATGTTCAAGGCCTTCCTTCCCCAGGTCCCCCCCATTCTTCAAGAGCTTCATCATTTTCTAACTTCTCCAGAGAAATGAGTGGCAGACAACAATTTATTCCATAAACCTTTATTGAACATAGACCAGGGCCAAGCACTATTCTAGCCACAGGGAATGATCACTCATGAATCTGTTCAAAAAATAAATTTTGAGCACTTACTCTGCGCCAGACCCTCTGATAAATGAAACAATGAGTGAAACACAGCCCTTCAATGGTGTTCCTAGTCAAGTAGGGGAGAAAAATAAATCAGCACTTACAGAGTGATGAAAAGAATAAGGGAAGAGTCACAAGGTGACATCAAAGCACTAAGGAGGGACAAGAGACCTAATCTAGGGTGACTTCTCAGAGGAGGTGATTCTTCAGCAGAGAATTAAGGTGATTCATCAGCCATATGCAAAGGGAGGAGGAGACCACAAGCAGAGGGAGTAGCATCCCCAGAGGACTAGGTATGAAACCCACGGTATTTTTGCAAAATAAAAAGTAGCTCCATTTGGCCGGGCATGGTAGCTCGTGCCTATAATCTCAGCATTTTGGGAGACTGAGGCAGGTAGATCACCTGAGGTCAGGAATTTGAGACCAGCCTGGCCAATGTGGTGAAACCCCATCTCTACTGAAAATACAAAACTTAGCCGGGTGTGCTGGTGGATGCCTATAATCTCAGCTATTCGGGAGGCTGAAGCAGGAGAATCACTTTAACTCAAGAGGTGAAGATTGCAGTGAGCCAAGATCTTACCACAGCACTCTAGCCTGGGTGACAGAGCAAGACTCTGTCAAAAAAAAAAAAAAAAAAAAGCTCCATTTGGCTATCATAAAAAAGCACACAGTGGGGACTGGCCAGAAACACAGCTACAAACGTTGGCCAGAGCCATGTATCACCTACCTGCTCAGCTACTCTGCGGTATTCCCAAAACACTCCCAAGGATATTGGCTAGTGGTTCAAGAAAAATGGCAAAGGAAGAATTGTTTGACATAGTAACAGCACCATGCCATGTGTCCCACACCTTGGAGCTAAGAAACAACAGAGCTTCCTCCTGGATTCCTACTGTGGACAAGGCTGCTTCCCCAGTCTGAAGGCCGACTTAGCTAGTTTCAGTCCTCCAGAAAGTATCTGTGCCCAATAACCTAGAGGAGGCATACATTGTAAACAGCGACGTAAAAAAGAAACAATCATGCCAATTTGTTCATAACTGAAAACCAAAACACTCCCTTCCGCTCTCTCCCTACTCCCCTCTCTCCCTACTCCCTTCTCCAACATGTTGACTTGGTCTTCTAAATCAGAAATCCCCACGAGTGGGAGACTCCTAGAAGTGGTCTTGCCTCATATCAAGGAAAAGAATCAAATGCACGTTTATGTTATGGCATCATATCCTTCGGGTGATTCCCCAATGTGTGTGTTATCTGGCATCGGTGAATACCCCCCGGGTTCTCATCTAAAGTACTCCCTTGAGTTGTTTCCAGCAAACCATTACTGAGATTTTCGTACAAGGAGGCATTTGTCACTTGCTGGGTCTGGGGGTGGAGGAGTAGGATGCTTAGTAAGCCAAGCAAAAAGGGGCAGCCAGGGAGGGGCTACTGGACAGAGGCTTCTGGCTTCCCTTACAGAGTGAGAGCAATGGGGCGAAGAGGAAAGACAGATGAGCTGGCACAGATGGGTTTCTGTCTTTGTGCTTGACTGAGGTTGGAGTGGCCTAGAGCAGTGCTTCTAAAACTTAACATGCACATGAGTCACCGATGGGGCAGGGGGCTGGCTCCAATGTTCCCTCCCACCCAGTACATCTGGGTTGAGGCTTGAGGTCTGCATTTCTAAAAAGCTCCCAACATTTCTAAAAAGCTCCCAAATGATGCTGTGTTCATTGTCTACTGCTGCGTAACGAATTACCTCCAAAACTTAGCAGCATAAAACAACAAACATTTATTCTATCACACAGTTTCTGAGGGTCGGGAATCTGGAAGCAGTTTGTCTGGATGATTCTGGCTCGGGCTTTCTTGGGACATGACAGGCAACCTGTCAGCCAGACCACGGGCTCTGAAGGGGCTGCACTCTCCAGTCTCCCTGCGCTGCTGTTGGCAGTATGCTGGAGCTCCTCACTGTGTGGGCCTCTCCAAAGAGCTGCCCATATCATGGCTCTTGCTAAGATGGAAGCTGTAGCCTTTTTACACATAATCCCAGAAGCGACATGTTATCACTTCCACTGCATTCTATTCATCAGAAGGGAGTCATGAACTCCAGCCCACACTGAAGGGGAGAGAAACTAAGCCCCATTTCTTGAAAGGAAGAAAATCAACAAATGTATGGACGTATTTTTAAAATCATCACAGACACCATTGCTGCTAGTCCTTAGCCCACATCTGGGCTGTCTGGAGAGACAAGGGTTTAGAATACAGTGTCCAAAATCATCCTGCTGAGGTTGGAGTAAAGGCACTGACACTTGCTAGAACATCATTTAGCCAGGCTGGGGGCCGTGGCTCACGCCTGTAATCCCAGCACTTTGGGAGGCCGAGGCGGGCAGATCACCTGAGGTCAGGAGTTTGAGACCAGCCACATGGTGAAACCCTGTCTCTACTGAAAATACAAAAATTAGCCAGGCGTGGTGGTGTACGCTTGTAATCCCAGCTACTCAGGAGGCTGAGGCAGGAGAATTGCTTGAACCCAGGAGGCGGAGGTTGCAGTGAGCTGAGATCTCGCCACTGCACTCCAGCCTGGGCAACAGAGTGAGACTCTGTCTCAAAAAAAGAAAAAAAGAAAGTCATTTAGCCTCTCGGTACCTCATCTGAAAAATGAGAATAACAATGATCCTATCAAGCAAGGTTGTTGCCTTAGGAAATAATACACAGAAACCACTCAGCACAGTACCTGGCAGGTAGAAGTAGTCAATGAATCGTCATTATTATTGTTATTATCAGAGAAGCTAACCCATTTCTCAGTAGCAGACCCAAGAGTTCCAGGCTCTGCCCTCTTGGCTCTCAGGTCCCAGTCCTGCTCATGCAGTTGTCATCTGTCCCCTAAAGCAGAAAAGTGTGTACCGAATTGTGCCAGAATTCCAGAGACACCCTACCTTCTCACCATTCTCCAGCCTCCTACACAGGGGCTGGGTAGATGGGTGGAGGTGAGGGTAGCGATGCCTAGATAGCATGAAACCAGTCTTCGAGATGTGGCACAGACAGTTTGTAGGTAGTTGGAGTGTCGTCTTGGAACAAGATCCATGAATCAGAATCTCTGGCAATGGAGTCTGTTCATCTGCATTTATAACTTGCTCTCCGGATCATTCTTAGGCACAGTAGAGTTTGAAAAGCACTGCAGACAGATGCAAGAGATTTATTTATTCACCTACCTCCCCGCCTCACCTCCCAAAAGAATGGAAGGCTTGACTTTGAGTTCCTGAGAACAATAATGAGCTGTCCTCCTGGGGCCCTGTCTGAGGCCAGCGCTGGACTGGCCCTGGGGTTGACCCGGTGCAGAACTTCTGTCCTGGTGACTAATGATCCAGTACGGCCCAGCCTGGCTGTGGTTTGTCTACAGGCCCCGTGACAGGCCTATCCACCCAGATAACCACAATCTTGCTTTGTGGGATCAAATACTGGTTCAGGATTTATGAGTCCAAGTAACGACATGGCTGCGCTAGAGAGGGGGCGGGGTGGGAGCTGGGGGTGGGGCAGCACTTCTTCTCCCTCTGGAGCCTTGGCTGCCTCACCTAGCTTCAGGCTGCAGGTCAGGCCAAGAGGACAGGCTGCTGACTGCTTTGGGTTAGACCAGGGTCAGGGTACCAATGAACAGCATAGCAGCTGCTTCATGTCTCCACGCAACCTCTCCCACTGTGTCACAGGGTGAAATCACTGCATGGTGCACCCTGGTGCATTTTGTCATCCTAAAACCCAGGATGAGGTTAAAAATAAAAAAGCATCATTCTCCCATTACACAATTAGGGAATGGAAAAGATGTTTGTCATTGTTATCCCCTTAACAACTAGAGCTAATGGCTCGCTTAGGGCTGAGATGCTGCAGTCCTGAGTTGCAACTTCCAAATAGGCATCTTACTATGTTTGTCCTTTATAAACTTGGGACTGTGGCTCATGGTAAGACACAGCTTTTGGAGATCAGAAAGCATGGGCAAACTCTCATCTGAGTTTGGTGTTCAGGGCAACATTCGTTCCGTTCATTCATTCATTCATTTAACTGAGTTTGATTAAGTACAATTTGCCACACACCTGTTAGGCAACAGAAGATACAGCAACAACCAGGACCAATGATAGAGCTTACATTCTGAGAGATGCCTGTGGATACAAGTAATAAACAAGGAAACATGCAAATTAACACGATAATTTCCAGTTGTGGTAAAGCAGGGCTGGAGGTACTTGCTAGGCATGTTTTAAACTCATTGGCCTGTACTATGGTTGGAGGAAGAAAGGAATTAGAAACTGATCTGCAACACAGACTTTAAGTTCTTCTTGTCCTTCCTCTTCTAGAATCATCCTGACTAGGGATGATTTTTCACTCTATTTTTGCTCCATTTTGTTTGGATGGAATATCATGCAGACTTACAGCACAGGGATCCCAATAATAGCACAGTTGTTACTACAGAGATTTGTCCAGGTCAGATTTTATTGCTTTTGGCCCAAAGCTGCTACAAAATTTACAGAGCAAAGAGAGGTACAGTGTGGTCTGCTGAGCAAGTTACTGAGTTAACATGAGTTTCTGTGCTTGAACTTACTTAGCATTTAAAGGCAATTTCATAAAAGTCATCATTAGACTAATATATCACAGTAGCAATTCAACAATGATGTCTAAAAGTATTACCTGTGATTTTAGAGCAGCCAGTACAAAAAAGCCTTGCGCACATGGTTGGGGTGTTTTTGCTTATACATTTTGGGGGTGAGTCCTCTGAGACCTGTGGAACACCGTGAACCCTGGAAAATGCACACATGTGCATTCACATAAAATTTCAGGGTCCTGAACTCCTAAAGTCCATCCATGGGTTCCCCTGGGGATTCATGTACCCCAGTTTCCTGCTCTAAAATTTATATTTATGAAAAGATATCCAATATATTTTAAGTGAAGAAAATTAATTGCAGACAGTACATATAACAAGGTTCCATTTTTCTTTTAAATGTTATATATAAACGAGCATTCAGTGTCTGAGGGTAGAGGATCAACTGAAAGGATTACTTTTACCTTGTATTCTATAGACTTCATTTAGAATTATTTTATCTAGCAAACACTTTTTTTTTTTTTTTTTTTTTTGGAGACAGAGTTTCACTCCTGTTGCCCAGGCTGGAGTGCAATGGTGCAATCTTGGCTCACTGAAACCTCCACCTTCCGGGTTCAAGCGATTCTCCTGCTTCAGCTTCCTAAGTCGTTGGGATTACAGGCATGCGCCACCACACCCGGCTAATTTTGTATTTTTAGTAGAGACGGGGTTTCTCCGTGTTGTCAGGCTGGTCTCAAACTCCTGACCTCAGGTGATCTGCCCACCTCGGCCTCCCAAAGTGTTGGGATTACAGGCATGAGCCACTGCACCCAGCCCAAACACATTATTTTTATAATAGTTTTTTTTTAAATGAAGCTAGAAATCATGGCCATGTCTGAATCAGACAATGTGGTTGCCATTCCTGGGCAATTGATGTGGATTGAGAACCAGTACTGGATTGAGAGCCTGTGTGGGTTAGTATATAAGGGGCAGAATATGAGGTCATTTGGGAGGTCTAGCTCAGGATATTTTAGATATAGGGTTGCTGGATTTAGAAGAGTTCAAGTAGGTGGCAATGGCATAATTTGGAAATGTATTTCTGATAAAATATGTGTAAAATAAAGAAAGAGCAAATTGGTCATGTAGAATGGCTTCCTCAGATCATTTGAGGTTAACTTGGAACCTGTGCTATAACATAATGCATTTTTATCCAAGATCTCTGCTTTTAGAGATCGCAGCCCATGGTGGGTCCTCACGTGAAAGAAATAGAGCTGAAACAGGAAAGGGTAGCGATAAACCCATCTTCCACACTTCCATGGCTAGGTATAGTTCCAGGAAGTCTTAGGCTTGCGGGTATTTGATCCTGCATGCATGATTCTTAGTAGGAAGGTAGAGAAATCAGATATATCATGTTCCAAATCATGACCCTCTTCCCATCTGGCCCAGAGCTGCTTCCTGCTAAGGTGGCCGTAGACCTTGTGAAAGTTCTTAATAGGGCACTTTACATTCAGAAATCATACACTGCTTTAGGGGTGGGTTTTTACAAAACCATACAGCTTAACACATCACACAGTGCATTAAAGGGAGCTCAGCCATGCAAGGAAAAAAGAGACCAGGCCTTCTTCTGAATTAAGTCCTGGCCTGTCTTTGCTGCTTTCCTCCCACCGTGAAACCATGAGCTGTGGAGAGCAGGCCTGCGCCAGCTTTTGCTCCATTTCTGCCTGGACCTGGGGAATGGAGGCCGGTGACATTTACTGGCGTCACTCCACCTACTGTGCACATGGCCCATCCTTTGGCGCTAGAGCCGGACAGGGGTTTATTCAACACACTTCAAAATGGCTATTCCAGAGGAGGCAGGAGAATGAAGCGATCAAGTTCACTATTATTGGTGTGATTTCAGTGTTGCAGGCAGAGCTGCTGCAAGAGGGGGATTATCTCTGCAAATATCTACCTGACTTCTATGGGCAAGGGTGACACTTTTGTCTCACTGCCAGGGAGTAAAGGCATTTATGGAGTTAAGATCATTCTGATCTTTCCTATCTTCCATTCCCAGTCTCTCCTTGGGACCAAGGCTGTCAGAGGGACAATCCATGATATTGACAGTCCGTGATGTCATTATTACCAGCTACGACTGCTACCACCTTCTATTCATAGAGTACTTTCCAGCCTGTGCAGCACAGCCACATGTGTCATGAATTAGTTATCTAATGTGACCCTCACAATACATCAGTGAGGTCCAGATGAGTGTCCCCACTTGACAAATTAGGAAACTGGGGCTTGGAGCACGTAAGAAATTTCTCTCAAGTCTGCCCACCTCATTGGTGGAGAAGAAGATACTTGGAACCAGGTCTTCTGACCCCAAGTCCAGTGCTCTGTCCCCTCTTTCCCCTGGCTGAGATCAGAAAAGTGGCCACAAACAAAGCACAGTCCAGCATTGAACCAGAAACTGTCCCTGAGCATGAGCTGTGTTTGTCCTGGGCATAGCAAAAAAAAGCACTCCTTTGCCCCCCAAAACAAAGATAACCATAGCCAGTTAGCTAGTTCTTATGCTATGCCAGGTACTGCTCTAAACACTTCACAACTATGACCCCTCCTAATCCTTACAACTGCCAAGTAGAAGTTACCATTATTTTCTTCATGTTATAAATGAGGAAACTGAGACTCAGAGACATCAAGTGACTTGTCCACAATCACAGACAAAAAGTGACAGTGCTGGGATTACATCCAGGCCCTGGGACTGCGGAGGTCTGGACTACTAACCACCACACGTGTCCCCTTCTCCCAGTGGGCATGTTCATCATTTATTTATCAAGCAACCCACCCCTGATCCTGACACCCTCAGGACCTTCACTTGGTAGCAGGTTACTTGACTGAAGCAGGCTGAATAGTTCTACTTCATCTGTTAACACCCCTTCAGCCATGGCGCATTAGGGGCCTAAGAGCCCTTAAACCAGCAACACAAAATCCCCTATTTCTGCAAAATTGCTCTTTCAGATGGCGGTCAAACTCCATGAGGACACAGAGACAGATTCCTCAAACAGAGCCTCACTCGGCAGCGTAATTAATAAATGTCTTGAAGAGGGTCAGGGGAAAAGATCTGCTGCCGTTTTGTTGGGCATCTGGGGAGCAAAACACAAGCAATTCATATACATTTTGTATTTCCACTTATTGCCTTTGTCAGATACTTTCATATTCCATAGGCCAGATGGATTAGTCAGGGGTTTTTTTAGTAGTTCTATGTTTCAATGAAATAACACTCTCCCTTCTCATCTCCACCAAGTAATAAGAAAAACCACATAAAAAGAAAAAGAAAAGGCAAAAACCTAAATCTCTGTGTTGACAAATGCCATGGAAAAAGTTTTCTTTTTTTCCAGTAAGTGCTTGTAATTGTGTTTTGGCACATTTTTTTCCCTAAAGGAACTAACCCCACAGTTAATACCATTTGGGGGAGAGAAATAAACTTGCAATGGATTGCCCCCGCAAAAATGTACTGATAGTGAAGGCAGGATTTGAGATTTTGGAGAAGGTCTGTGCCAAAAACAGAACAAGCCCTGCAGCCTGTGACCTGGAAGTCTCAGCCCTTCAAGTGCTGGAGTTCAGCGTCGGGTTTTGGCGTTCTCCTTGGAGACGCCTATTGATAGCTGGTGTCTCTGCGGATACAACTTGAGCTAATTCCCAGGATAATGACCCGGCCGCCCATGATTTACTAACCTCACCGCTGTGCAGCCGCTCCGTCAGGGCTGGTTAATCCTTTAATGGTCCCTGCAGTGTGTCCAGGGCTGCTCCAAAAATTCCAACGCCCTCCCTGGAACACTGAAGGGCATTGAATGCCCCTTCCCCTCCCCTCCATCTCTCCCCACCCCCGGCCCTTATCTTATCAGGTAGCTAATTCCCACAAATTATTGTGTGGTTCAGGCAGAAAAATGAAATTGCTCTCAAATCATAAATTTGTCACTTTGCAGACAGCTGCTAAGTCAAGAAAATCTTGACCAAGTGGGGCTTAGTCACTGTTCTGAACAATTAAGACCTATAAGCGTATTTGGCTGTCTCAAAGCAATGTTTATTGATGGAAGGGAAGAAAACAGTTTATACAGAGATTTAACACTCTATCCACTCTTAAGTGGAGTGTAATCCTTCATTGAGGAGAATGTGACTATCAACACACTGTGTCTGACAAAATGTCTCTAAGGCCCATAGCACTTTATTCACTGTGGCCATCGTTGAGCTCAGTGACTGCCTTTAGGTGGGGAACACCTAAGTTTCCTAAATCTAGTCTCACTCAGAGCTGAAAGTCAAAAGGTGGAAACAATCAATGTCCATTAATCAACGAATGGATAAACAAAATGTGGTATATCCACACAATAGCATATTATGCAGCCTTAAAAAGGAATTATATCCTCATGCATGCTGTAACATGGGTGAAACTCAAACACATGCTAAGTGAAAGAAGCCAGAACTACCAGGGCTTCAGAGGGTCTACAGCCCACAGGGTCCCTCAGAGAGGATATTGAGGAACTTCTGTTTTAAATTATATATCCAGGCCAGGAGTGGTGGCTCACGCCTGTAATCCCAGCACTTTGGGAGGCTGAGGAGGGTGGACCACCTGAGGTCAGGAGGGTGGACCACCTGAGGTCAGGAGTCTGAGACCAGCCTGGCCAACATGGCAAAACCTCGTCTCTACTAAAAAAGAGTACAAAAAATAGCCAGTTGTGGTGGCACACGCCTGTAGTTCCAGCTACTTGGGAGACTGAGGCAGGAGAATTGCTTGAACTCAGGAGGTAGAGGTTGCAGTGAGCCAAGATCATGCCACTGCACTACAGCCTGGGTGACAGAGCGAGACTTCATCTCAAAAAAAAAAAAATTGTATATCCAGAATCCTCCTGCATCCCATCACCTCCACCACTATCAGCCTGTTCAAGCTGCCATCATCTTTCACTTGGACTATTGCAGGAGCTTCTTCACTGCTCTCCTGTTTTTGCTTTGGCCTCAATTCAGTCTATTCGCCACATAGAAGCCCAAAGGATTATTTAAATTTTTTTTATTGAGGTAAAATTCACATACCATAAAATTAAAATGTTTAAGTGTACAGTGCAGTGGCTTTTAGTGCATTCTTAATTAGTGCAACCATCACCTCTATCTAATTCCAAAACATTTTCATGATTCTGAAAGGAAACCCATACCCAGTAAGCAGCCAGTCTCCACTTTGCCCTTCCCCCAGCCCCTGGCAACCATTAATCTTCTTTCTGTCTCTATGGATTTGCTTATTCAGGATATTTCATTTAAATGCAATCATACCATATGTGACCTTTGTGTCTCACTTCTTTCACTTAGCGTGTTTTTGAGTTCCACCCATGTTATAGCACATATCAGTATAGTATCAGTATATAATTCCTTTTTGGCAGAATAATATTCTGTTGTGTGGATAGGCCACATTTTGCTTATCCATTCATTGGTTGATGGACATTTATTGTTTCAGTCTTTTGACTACTGTGAACAGTGCTGCTGTGGATATTCTTGTATAGGCTTTTTATCAATACCTGTTTTCAGTTCTTTTGGGTGTATAACTAGGAGTGGAATTGCTGGGTCCTGATCCTTTTAATTTTTTATTGATATGTAATGTTTTACACATTTATGGAACACGTGATATTTTGTTACATGCATAGAATGTGTAATGATCAAGTCAGGGTATTTGGGGTATCCATCAAGATGTTAGATTTAAAACATTTGCTGTGGAATGGGTAATTAAAAGATTATAGGGCCAGGAGGGGTGGCTCACGCCGGTAATCCCAGCACATTGGGAAGCCAAGGCAGGAGGATCATGAGGTCAGGAGATCGAGACCATCCTGGCTAACACAGTGAAACCCCGTCTCTACTGAAAATACAAAAAATTAGCCAGGCGTGGTGGCGGGCGCCTGTAGTCCCAGCTACTCAGGAGGCTGAGGCAGGAGAATGGCATGAACCTGGGAGGTGGAGCTTGCAGTGAGCCGAGATCACGCCACTGCACTTCAGCCTGGGCTACAGAGCAGAGACTCCGTCTCAAAAAAAAAAAAAAAAGATTATACACGTATATATTATATATGATTATATATTTTATGATTATATATAATTAAAAGATTATATATAGATTATATAATATATGATTATATATAAAAAAGATTATATATACATATATATATTTTTTGAGACAGAGACTTGCTCTGTCATCCAGGCTGTAGTGCATTGGCACAATCTCAGCTCACTGCAACCACTGCCTCCCAGGTTCAAGAGATTCTCCTGCCTCAGCCTCCCAAGTAGCTGGGATTATGGGCGTATACCACCACACCCAGCTAATTTTTGTATTTTTAGTAGAGATGAGGTTTCACCATATTGACCACACTGGTCTCAAACTCCTGACCTCAAGTGATCTGTCTACCTCGGCCTCCCAAAGTGCTGAGATTACAGGCATCAACCACCCTGGCTGGCCAAAATGTATTTTCCTAACTTCCACAGCTAAGAAAGAGTTTTCAGTTGTAGCAGGACAATGGCTGAAGTTGTAACAGAGTTGACTTTTGCAGGAAAGTGAAAGTAACAAGTACAAAAGGCAAGCCATGGGATCCCTCATTCATTCAAGTGATACATGCAGTGGATTTGAATTTCAAGAGCAAATACCACTTTATTTTCCTTAAATGAAACTGAATTTCTGTGTCAAACTCCCATGTCACTGAGATCTTGTCTCAGTCACGATTAAAGGTTCTAGTGTAAGTTTCAGAAGACTCATGTACTGCCAAGCCCTGGAAGGTGGTCTTCCTGAAGTTCCAGTGATCTGTGCACACAGGTATTCCTGAGATGTCTGGCTGGCCCCTTCAGGCCTGGAGGGCACCAGATATTCAGCTGGGCTGTCTGTGGTGCTCTATGACCCTGCCTACCTAAAACATATCACTCAGCCACCCCCAGCCCTTCCCACCGGGGGTGTTGCCATCTTCCTTCTCAAGCCATATTTTCTTTTCCCACCTCCTCCTGCTTAAAGGAATCTTTTCCTTGTATTCAAGAGAAATCCCTCCTTGTTTTAAACCTTGGGGATTTCTTCTCAGGGCCATTTTCTCTCTATTATCTTCCATCAATCAGTGGTAAATACAACCACAAATATACATAATAACTCAAAGAGAGGGCCAGGCGCGGTGGCTCACACCTGTAATCCCAGTACTTTGGGAGGCCGAGGCGGGTGGATCACGAGGTCAAGAGATCAATACCATCCTGGCCAACATGCTTAAACCCTGTCCCTACTAAAAATACAAAAATTAGCTAGGTGTGGTGGCGTGCACCTGTAATCCCAACTGCTCAGAGGCTGAGGCAGGAGAATCGCTTGAACCTAGGAGGTGGAGGTTGTAGTGAGCCCAGTTCTCACCACTGCACTCCAACCTGGCAACAGAGCGAGACTCCATCAAAACAACAACAACAAAACAAAGCAAAAAAGCAAAAACAAAACAAACAAACAAAAAAACTTCAAAGAGAGACCAGCTGGCCATTTCTTGTAATCACACCACTCGACTGAGGAAGAGAACCCCAGGACTCACTGCTACAGTAGGGAGGTGGGGAGCAAAATACTAGGAGAAAAAGAGGGGTTAATATTTCAAAGATGGTACACTACCACATATTATTGAGCACATGCTATGGAGCAGTCACTGTTCTGGATGCTAAGGATATAGAGATGGATGCAATCTACACAGGGGATGAATTTGTTTCCAATTGTTGCTATAAAAAATTACCTTGTGGATTAAAACAACACAAATTTCTTATAGTTTTGGAGATCAGCAGTCCAAAATGGTTCTCACTGGGCTAAAATCAAGGTATCAACAGGGTCACATTCCTTTCAGAAGCTCTAGGGGATGATGCATTTTCATGCCTTCTCCAGCTGCCCACATTTCTTGGCTCATGGCCTGTATCACTCCGAGCTTTGCTTCCTCCATCACATCTCCTTCTCTGATCCTCATGCTCCTGCTCCCCACTCTCTGCTTTATAAGGACCCTTATTACATTTAGAGTCCACCTCCAGAATCCAGGAAAATCTCCCAGTCTTAAAATCCTTAGCTTAATCACATCAGCAAAGTCCCCTTTGCCTTGTATCCTGGGTTCTAGGGATTAGGACATGGACATCTGTGGGAGGACATTAATCTGCTGACTACAGGGGATTAGTCTAGAGGTGCTGTGGTAAGCCCTACCACAGGAGAAATGTGGGGTGTATGAGAGTTTGCAGGAATGCCAGATTTGGGGATCAGGAAAAGCTCCTATGTTTAGCCTGAGACCTGGAGGATGAATAAGAAGGATTTGGGAGGCCGGGCACGGTGGCTCATGCTTGTAATCCCAGCTACTTGGGAGGCTGAGGCAGGAGAATCACTTGAACCCAAGAGGTGAGGTTGCAGTGAGCTGAGATCGTACCACTGCATTCCAGCCTGGGAGACAGAGCGAGACTCCACCTCAAAAAAAAAAAGGATTTGGGAGACATGAGGAAGAGGAAGCTATACTGAAAGAATTCAGATAGTTTAGAACAAAGGCTTAAAAGTCACAGAGAATGAAGTAGATCTTTGGAAATGGGAGGCATTGAGCAAGTTGTTGCAAGGCTGCAAGGTAAGGACCAGGCATGAAGGGCCTGGGAAGCCCTGGGAAGTTTAGGCTTTATCCTAAGGGCAAAGGGTGGCAAGGTGAGATGGAAAAGTCACTTGGCTCCTATGTCAGTCCAGATTGAAGGGCTGGTGATGGAGAGAATAGCCAGGAGGTATGACAGTAATCCAGAGACAGATGTTGGGACTAGGAGGGCTGGGGACAGGTGGAGGCATGAGGAGAGATTGAGATTTATTTATTTATTTTATTATTATTCTTCTTTGAGACAGAATCTCCCTCTGTCGCCCAGGCTGGAGTGCAGTGGCACTATCTCAGCTCACTGCAACCTCTGCCTCCCTGGTTGGAGCAATTCTTATGCCTCAACCTCCTGAGTAATCCTCAACTGGGATTACAGGCATGCGTCACCATGCCCGGCTAATTTTTTTGTGTTTTTAATAGAGATGGGGTTTCACCGTGTTGCCCAGGCTGGTCTTGAACTCCTGGGCTCAAGTGATCCACCTGCCTTGGCCTCCCAAAGTGTGGGGATTACAGGCGTGAGCCACTGCACCCGGATGAGATTGAAATTAGATTTAGGACTGTCAGGGGTTGGCAGTTGGCTGGATGTTGGGTGAGGATTACAGAAGAAGGAGGAGTCCCAGGTTTCTGGCTTGAGCTGCAGAGGAAGAGGAAGCTTGGGGAAGAAGGCCATGGTTCCTGTTTTGAACATGTTGACTTGGTGCCTAGGAGAGTTCCGAGTGGACTGCCTGGGAAACAGCTGGCTGCAGCTCTTGTCTTGGGGTCTGGTGAGGATTAAACAAGTGAAGCATGGAAAGCACTTAGCCCAGTGGCTGGCATATAGTCAGTACTTAATAAATATGAGATATTATTATTATGTATTCGTTTTATATTCAGGTCTGTGCTGTGCCTTATCAAATTATGCCCTGAGAGCCATTTGGAGCAAAATAAAAAGAAGGCAAGTAAATGACGAGAGAGCAAGGGAAAAGATGGTTCTGTAGCTGCACACGTATCTGTGTTCTCACGTGAGTCCCACAGGCTAACAGGGAAAGGATGGGGTAGGGCTTGCCTGCTAAAGTGGCAGCATCAGTTAGCATGAACCAAATACAGATGGGGAAAATAACTACCCTGAGTCCGCTCACTCCTGCAATTCTAGGATCAGACATCCCAGGCAAGGAGTCCCCATGAAGCGGCATCGTTTGTCTGGGGTAATACCTGAGGTTCATTGCCTCATGCCAAGGAAATCAAGGACACGGACACACGTGGAGTGAAGATTAAGAGTGGAGGTTTAATAGGCGAAATTAAGAGAAAAGAGAAATAGCTCTCCCTCCTGCAGAGAGAGAGGAGATCCCGAGGGGGTCTTCTGGTTTCGTGGTGAAATGCACAGGGTTTTAGTCTGGTTTGCAGAGGCAGTGTCTGACTTACATAGGGCCCAAAGATTGGTTGGACCAGGCATGACATTTATATAGCCCGTGAAGAAGTTGGCCACCCCACTCTAATCTTCTGTTATGCAAATGGGTTTTTTTTACCTGGCCAGCACCACATTGTCGGCTCCTTACTGTAGACATGGTTGATAAAGGAAAGGGAAGATGGAGCCTCCCTGTTGGACATGTCTAGCCCCCAGGTAGCCTTTTCCTATTGTCACAGCTGCAGGCATTCACCCCTGTAAGCTTCCGACTTGCTTATCTATGTTTGCAGCTCAATTTTACAGGCTGCTTTTTGTTAGAAAAGAAATGATTTGGCCGGGCACAGTGGCTCATGCCTGTAATCCCAGCACTTTGGGAGGCCGAGGCAGGCGGATCACCTGAGGTCAGGAGTTCAAGACCAGCCTGGCCAAGATGGTGAAACCCCGTATCTCTACTAAAACTACAAAAATTAGCTGGGCGTGGGGGCCGGCGCCTGTAATCCCAGCTACTCCGGAGGCTGAGGCAGGAGAATCGCTTGAATCCGGAAGGCGGAGGTTGCAGTAAGCCGAGATGTCGCCACTGCACTCCAGTCTGGGCAACAAGAGCGAAACTCCGTCTCAAAAAAAAAAGGATTGGGGGGCTGCTCTTTATTAAAAGGGAAACCTTACCAAGGACTTCCTTATCCTCACTATCTGTCTAAATAATTTCTTCTTAACTCCTGTATCACCCAGATATCCCTGTGAGGAGTCAGGAGGGAAATTTGGGCTGATTGCTGGTTTTTTTTGTTTTTGTTTTTGTTTTTTTTGAGATGGAGTCTCCGTCTGTTACCCAGGCTGGAGTGCAGTGGTGAGATCTCGGCTCACTGCAAGCTCCGCCTCCTGGGTTCACGCCATTCTTCTGCCTCAGCCTCCCGAGTAGCTGGAACTACAGGCACTCGCCACCACGCCCAGCTAATTTTTTGTATTTTTAGTAGAGACGGGGTTTCACCGTGTTAGCCAAGATGGTCTCTATCTCCTGACCTTGTGATCCACCCGCCTCAGCCTCCCAAAGTGCTGGGATTACAGGGGTGAGCCACTGCGCCCGGCCCAGACTGGTTTGTTTTTAAGGAGAGGCTGGATGGGTGTTAGGGAGGGGGACGTCCTTTCTCATCAATATCAACAATGTCAGCAACATCAGCAATGAATTGATTTTTCTGTTCACTCTGATTTCAACCCTAGTATTGCCATCAGAGAGAATCCTCTGTCTGCACAACTGCAAACACGGGCCTTAGAAGAAGACTGGGGCAATTTCTCCAAGTGGTTTCATATTAGTACTTGCCCCTTAGAGAGAAGAATTGATTTTCCTGGGCAAAAGTAACATTTGGTAGAAGGAAAAGTTTTATGATTTATGAGGCACCAGAGACCATATATTTTCCTTAAATATTATCATTATGGTCATAGCACCTTCAAAAGAGAAAAATGGAATTCAAGGAACATTAACCTCTAAATATTTACGGCATTTCAAATCCCTGTCCAGTCTTCATTGTCACTAGGATAACTTTGGGAAGTTGTGAGCACATAGACAATGCAATGAAAAATAGCCAGAATCCAGCTGAGTGTTGTGTTCATATACTTTTGTGGTTGTTGTGGGGCTCCAAGACTGGAAAAATATGAAAAGAATGCAGGATTCCAGCAAGTACAAAGGTCTTTAGAACTAGACCAGAAACATGTAAATATCTTGAGTCAAAGAAATGCACAATCAGTCAAGTGAAGTCACAGATTGGGAAGTGTGCAGGCTTCTCTGAGTAGAGAGAAGCCTGGGGACTTGGCTGTAAGACTACCCCCACTTGGAAACCATAAGATATAGAACCGTAAATAAAGCTCATTGGGTCTTTCAGTCTTGTGGACAGCATTGCAGTCAGCACTCAGATTCATCTGTGACAAAGGTAACCTCAAAAGTGTTCAGGATAATGAAATTTTTTCCTCAGAAGGTAAAAAGTTCCTTAATTCTGAAACCTGGGGTATTTTTTATACATAACAATAGAATGGCAAGAGAATAAAACAAAAATATTAGCATTTTTATGTTAAGACATCTGTGCATATTTGTTATTTTGAGTGTAAGGTTTAAGAAAGTTGGGTTGGCTGGGTGTGGTGGCTCACGCCTGTAATCCCAGCACTTTGGGAGGCCGAGGCGGACAGATCAAAAGGTCAAGAGATCAAGACCATCCTGACCAATATGATAAAACCCCATCTTTATTAAAAAGTACAAAAATTAGCTGGGCATTGTGGTGCGTGCTTATAGTCCCAGCTACTTGGGAGGCTGAGGCAGGAGAATCGCTTGAACCCAGGAGGTGGAGGTTACAGTGAGCCAAGATCACGCCACTGCACTCCAGCCTGGGCAACAGGGTGAGACTTCATCTCAAAAAAATTTAAAAAAAGGAAAGAAAGTTGGGTCTATTAGAGTTGATAAGTCAGTCTTGAAATACTATTTTAAAATGTAATGAGTGATTAATGTGTATGTGTAATATTTAAACTAAATTCTGATTAAATTTACATACCAGGTTGAAGAGGGCTTGAGAATTACTATATTAGTCTGTTTTCACACTGCTGATAAAGACGTGTAATTTAAAAGGAAAAATAGGAAATATATTAATATTTGTACATGTTGCACCTATCCTTCTATTATCCTTGAATCCTAAAATTACAAGACTGTGTAATTTAAAAAGAAAAAGAGGTTTAATGGACTCATGGTTCCATGTGGCTGGGGAGGCCTCACAATCGTGGTGGAAGGTGAAAGGCACACGGTGGCAGACAAAAGAAAATACTAGAACTTGTGCAGGGAAATTCTCTGTTATAAAACTATCAGACCTTGTGAGACTTATTCACTATCATGAGTACAGTACAGGAAAGACCCGCCCTCATGATTCAATTGTCTCCCACTTAGTCCTTCCCATGACACATGGGAATTGTGGGAGCTGTGATTCAAGATGGGATTTGGGTGGGGACACAGCCAAACCATATCATTCTGCCCATGGCCCCTCCCAAATCTCATATCCTCACATTTCAAAACCAATCATGTCTTCCTGATGGTCCTCCAAAATCTTAACTCATTTCAGCATTAACTGAAAAGTCCACAGTCCAAAGTCTCAACTGAGAAGAGGCAAATCCCTTCTGCCTATGAGCCTGAAAAATCAAAAGTAAGTTAGTTACTTCCTAGATACAATGAGGGTACAGGCATTGGATAAATATACCCATTCCAAATAGAAAAAAATGGCCAAAATGAAGGGGCTAAAGGCCCCATGCAAGTCTGAAATCCAGTGGGGAGGTCAAATCTTAAAGCTTCAAAAAAAATGATCTCCTTTTACTCCATGTCTCATATCCAGGCCACGCTGATGCAAGAGGTGGGTTCCCATGGTCTTGGGCAGCTCTGCCCCTGTGGCTTTGCAAGGTACAACCTCCCTCCTGGCTGCTTTCACAGGCTGGTGTTGAGTATCTATGCTTTTCCAGGTGCATGGTGCAAGCTATTGGTGGATCTACCATTCTTAGGTCTGGAGAACGGTGACCCTCTTCTCACAGCTCCGTTAGGCAGCACCCCAGTGGGGACTCTGTGTGGGGTTGCCCACCCCACATTTCCCTTCTGCACTGCCCTAGCAGAGGTTCTCTATGAGGGCCCCACCCCTGTAACAAACTTCTGCCTGGATATCCAGGCATTTCCATACATCCTCTGAAATCTAGGCAGAGGTTCCCAAACCTCACTTCTTGGCTTCTGTGCACCTCCAGGCTCAACACCACGTGGAAGCTGCCAAGACTTGGGGCTTGCACCCTCTGTAGCCACAGCCCGAGCTGTACCTTGGCCCCTTTTAGTAACAGCTAGAGCAGCTGGGACACAGGGCACCAAGCCACTAGACTGCACACAGCAGTGGGACTCTGGGCCCAGCCCACAAAACCATTATTCCTTCCTAGGCCTCCAGGCCTGTGATAAGAGGGGCTGCTGCAAAGTTCTCTGACACACCCTGGAGACATTTTCCCCATTGTCTTGGTGATTAACATTCAGCTCCTCCGTACTTATGCAGATTTCTGCAGCCGGCTTAAATTTCTCCTCAGAAAATAGGATTTTCTTTTCTGTCATCTCTATCAGGCTGCAAATTTTCTAAACCTTTATGGTGTTTCCCTTTTAAAATTGAATGTTTTTAACACTTCTTGAATGCTTTGCTGCTTAGAAATTTGTTCTGCTAGATACCCTAAATCATCTCTCTCAAGTTCAAAGCTCCACAAATCTCTAGGGCAGGGGAAAATGCCACCAGTCTCTTTGCTAAAACATAACAAGAGTCACCTTTTCTCCAGTTCCCAACAAGTTCCTCATTTCCATCTGAGACTACTTCAGCCTGGATTACATTGTCCATATCATTAGCAGCATTTTGGTCAAAGCCATTCAGCAAGTCTCCAGGGAGTTCCAAACTTTCCCACATTTCCTATCTTCTTCTGAGCCCTCCAAACTGTTCCAACCTCTGCCTGTTACCCAGTTCCAAAGTCACTTCCACATTTTCAGGTATCTTTTCAGCAGTGCCCCATTCTACTGGTACCAATTTACCATATTAGTCAGTTTTCATGCTGCTGATAAGGACATACCCAAGACGGTGTAATTTAAAAAGAAAAAGAGGTTTAATGGACTCACAGTTCCATGTGGCTGGAGAGGCCTCACAATCATGGTGGAAGGTGAAAGCCACATCGTACACAGCAGCAGACAAGAGAGAATAATAGAACTTGTGCAGGGAAACTCACCTTTATAAAACTATCAGATCTCATGAGACTTATTCACTATCGTGAGAACAGCATAGGAAAGACCTGCCCCCATGATTCAATTACCTCCCACAGGGTCCCTCCCATGACACATGGGAATTGTAGGAGCTACAATTCAAGATGAGTTTTGGGTGGGGACACAGCAAAACCATATCAATCACCATATTTATGAGTTTAGTTTATTAGAATTTAAAGTGTTGTTTAGGTTCCCAGGAAAGTTTTGTTTGTTGATTCAGACTGGTATAGTATTAAAAGAAAGATCAAATATGTTAAATGTATAAATGCACTTTAAAATGTTAAAAAGAGTTAAATTAAGTTTTTAAATGGAATCAAACATTAATCAAAGAGTTATACATCATGCTAGGGTTTTTTAATTTTATTTTTTATTTTTCTGAGACAAAGTGTTTCTCTGTCACCCAGACTGGAGTGCAGTGGCACAGTCACAGCTCACTACAGCCTCAACCTCCTGGGCTCAAGTAATCCTCCCACCTCAGCCTCCTGAGTAACTGGGACTACAGGTGCATGCCACCACACCCAGCTAATTTTTGAATTTTCTGTAGAGACAGGGTCTCACTATGTTGCCCAGGCTGGTCTCAAATTCCTGGACTCAAGTAATCCACCTGCCTCGGCCTCCCAAAGTACTGGGATTACAAGCATGAGCCACTGCAACTGGCCCATGCTAGTTTTGAAAATAAAATAGTAAGAGTTGTAAACAGAACTTAGAAGCTCATGGAAGAATTAAGGCATTGATTTTGTAACTTTACTAAATTGAATATTAATTTCTTTTTTTTTTCTGAGACAGAGTCTCACTCTGTCACTCAGGCTGGAGGGCAGTGGCACGATCTCAGCTCACTGCAAGCTCTGCCTCCAGGGTTCATTCTCCTGCCTCAGCTGAGACTACAGGCACCCGCCACCACACCTGGCTAATTTTTTGTATTTTTAGTAGAGATGGGGTTTCACTGTGTTAGCCAGGATGGTCTTGATCTCCTGACTTCATGATCCTCCTGCCTCGGCTTCCCAATGTGCTGGGATTACAGGTGTGAGCCACCGTGCCCAGCCCTGAATATTAATTTTTGTGGTGGCTTACATCTGTAATCCTAGCACTTTGGGAGGCCAAAGCAGGCAGATCACTTGAGGTCAGGAGTTCAAGACCAGGCTGGCCAACATGGTAAAACCCCATCTCTACTAAAAGCTACTTGGGAGGCTGAAGCAGGAGAATCACTGCTGTGAGCTAAGATTGTGCCACTGCACTCCAGCCTGGGTGACAGAGTGAGATCCTGTCTAAAAATGTAAATAAATAAAAATCAAAACCAAAGTAAACCTTGGGAAAATATTTTTTGTACCAAAGTATGCCCTTGAGGATATAAAAGAAATAATAACCAATTCACATTTATGAATGTGGATGAACACATTTCTCCATTGCTATAAGCAGTGTTAGCTTTTTCCCCATTTAATATTATTTTATGTATGTGTATGTATGTGCATCTGTGCATGTGTGTATATACTTGTCTGTTAAAATAGAATTTATAAACTTCATCATCACGTGAAATACGTGTGTGTGTGGTATTTCAGATACAATGCACAAACAAAATAGGCTGTAATAAATTTTCTTATATTTTGTGCCGCCAGACTCATTTTCTCTCACTAGTCATTCTTGGGCACTTTCATTAGGTCACCTAGATATACGATGATGTAATTAGGTACAATTATGTAATAATTGTATATAAATGTTATTTTCAATATATTTTCCCATATACCTTCTTTGATGAAATGTCTGTTCAAAACTTTTGCAATTTTCTATTTTGCATTATGGATTTTGTATTATGCAAACTTTTACAATTTTGTATTTTGTATTATGCCATTATTTCGTTTGTGTATCTCCTAGAGTAGTTATTGCCAGCATTTCTAATCTCTGTAAAATAGCAGTGGTGAGCAGCAGTGGCTCACGCCTGTAATCCCAGCACTTTGGGAGGCCAAGGTGGATGGATCACAAGGTCAGGAGATCGAGACCATCCTGGCTAACATAGTGAAACCCCGTCTTTACTAAAAATACAAAACATTAGCCGGGCGTGGTGGCGGACGCCTGTGGTCCCAGCTACTCAGGAGGCTGAGTCAGGAGAATCGCTTGAACCTGGGAGGCAGAAGTTGCAGTGAGCTGAAAGCATGCCACTGCACTGCAGCCTGAGTGACAGAGCGAGACTCCATCTCGAAGGAAAGAAAGAAAGAAAAAGAAAGAAAGAAAGAAAGAAAAAGAAATAGTGAGCAGTGAGGACAAGAGACATCCTTGTCTGCTTCTGTTTTGAAGAATTGCTTTGGTTCTTCTAATATTGGCTTTTGCATTTAATCTTTTAAATATTTTTTTTTGAGACAGGGTCTTACTCTGTTGCCCAGGCTGGAGTGCAGTGGTGCAATCATAGCTCACTGCAGGCTCAAACTCCTGGGCTCAAGGGATCCTCCCACCTCAGCCTCCCAGCAGCTGGGACTACAGACATGTGCCACCATGCCCAACTAACTTTTAAATTTTTGTAGAGATAGGGTCTCACTATGTTTCCAAGGTTGGTCTCCAACTTCTGGCCTCAAGCCATCCTCCTGCCTCGGCCTCCCAAAGTGCTGGAATTACAAGCATAAGCCACCTTGCTTGGCCTAATTTCTAAAACTTTATATTATGGGAATTTTTAACATGCACAAAGATAAGAGAGAAAAGTACACTGTTAAACCCTCATGTAGTCACCACCCAGCCTTCACAATTTTTTAACATTTCTCCATTCTTGTTTTATTCACTCTTGTTTTATAACCCCACTCCAAACATTCTTTTCTCCTCCTCCTTCTTTTTTTGCTTTGAGGTGGTGGTCGTGAGGCAGACTGGAAGGTTTTTTTTTTTTTAACTGAGGTAAAAATCAATGAAATGTATAGATTTTAAGTGTACAGTTTGATGACTTTCATTAAATGTATATGCCCCAGTACTCAACAATCCAATCGAGATAAAGAACATTTCATTACGCTAGAAAATTTCCCTGTGCCCTCTTCCAGGAAAACATCACCCTCCACAGACAACCACTTTTCTGATTTATATCACAATAGAAATGGTGCCTTTTCTTGAGCTTCATATATTAGGAATCACGTGGTATCTCCCCCTTTGTCTGACTTCTTTCATTCAAACTTTTTTGAGATTCATCCATGTTGTTGCATATATCAGTTGTTCATTTTTCAAATTGCTGGATAGTATTGCATTGTATGAATGTGCCACACTCTATTCACTTATACCTTCTTCCATTGATAGACATTTGGGTTGTTTCCAATTTTTAGCTATTCTGAATGCAAGTAATATAAACATTCTTATACAATTCTTTTTTCTCATTCTTGTACAGTTCTTATTGTGGATATTTGTTTTCATTTTTAGGGGGGTAGATAACAAAGAGTATAGAATTGCTGGGCCATGGGGTAAATGTATACTTAGCTTTATATGGAACTGCCAAACAGTTTTTCCAAAATGGCTTTGCTATTTCACACTCTCCTCAGCAGTGTATGAGAAGTCTAGCTGTTGCACATCCTTGGTGGTATTTGGTGTTGTCAGTTTTTTCCATTGTAGCCATTTCAGCGAATGTGAAATGGCATCTCATTGCTATTTTAATGTGCACATTGCTATGGTCTGAATGTGTCCCCCCAAATTTCATACGTTGAAATCCTGACCCCCAAGGTGATGGTATTAGGACGTGGGGCCTTTGGGAGGTGATTAGGCCATGAGGACAGAGCCCTTGTGAATGAGATTAGTGCCCTTAGAGAAGAGGTCCTAAAGAGTGAATTCTCTCCCTCCACCATGTAAGGACATGGCAAGGGGCCATCTATGAGCCAGAGAGCAGCCCTCACCAGACACCAGGCCTGCCTGCACCTTGTTGTTGGACTTCCCAGCCTCATGAACTGTGATGAATAAATTTCTGATGTTTATAAACCATCTAGTTATGTTATCCTGCTATATAGCAGTGTGAATAGACTAAGACACAAGTATAATGTGTGTGTGTACAGAAATTCTTCCTACCAAATTTTAAAGAGTTTAATTAAGAAAAGTGATAAGTTTTTCATTGAAGATGTGGTGTTTTATACTTATTAAGATAATTATTTTTCTTTTTAAGTAGTAAACCATTAATAATTTATATGAATGATACCTTCCATTCCCCAAATAAACTTTTTTGAAAGGAATGAAGTGGTGACGCATGCTGCACCACAGATGAAACTTGTTAAGATGAAACTTGCATGCTAAATGGAAGTAACAATGACTCTCTCCTTGGCCAAATTTTAATCAGTGTCCTCTAAGCCCTTTTCTCAACTAAGCTCAGGTTTGCAGAGCCCGGATTCAGCAAAAATCCTACGAAGTCCAGTGTGTGTGTGTGTGTGTGTGTGTGTGTGTGTGTGTGTGTGTGTGTGTGTGGGTTAATTTTTTGAGACAGAGTCTCACTATGTTGCCTAGGCTGGTCTTGAACTCCTGGACTCAAGCAATCCTCCCACCTCGGCCTCCTGAGTAGCTGGGATTACAGGTGCACAAAATAAACCTTATATACCCATAGTGGCCAATATTTTTTTTGAGACAGGGTCTCGCTCTGTTGCCCAGGCTGGAGTGCAGTGGCGCGATCTCAGCTCACTGCAACCTCCACCTCCCAGGTTCAAGCCATTCTCCCACCTCAGCCTCCCCAGTAGCTGGGACTGCAGGTGCACGCCACCACACACAGCTAATTTGTGTATTTTTTGGTAGAGGCAGGGGTTTCACCATGTTGGCCAGGCTGGTCTCAAACTCCTGACCTCAGATGATCCGCCCACCTCAGCTTCCCAAAGTGCTGGGATTACAGGCGTGAGCCACCATGCCTGGCCAATTCTTTTCATATGTGTTGTTTTATTCTAAGTCATACAATTTGATATACCATTTTTTAATCTTTTCCCACGTGTGCTTAGTTTAAATTATTTGGTGGTGGGAAGGGCAGGGTAGAGGTAGTACTGTATCCTTGTCAGATTTAAGGATCAAAAACAAATTCAATTTATACAATCATCTCGGTTAACAGGCCATTCCTTTTCCCAATATTTTGAGAGAATTCATGTAATAAAGGGATTATTTATAGTGCCGTGGGAAGAGCATTGACTTGGGAGGAAAACAGAACTGCTCTTGATGTGAGTTGGCCACTCACCAGCCTTATGACCTAGCAAATTATTTCATCTCTCCTTCAGTATCTTCCACATCACTGAGCAAGTGGTTGGAGAGAGGAAAGACACCTGGTGAATCCGGGTGATAAGACTGACAATTGGAAATAAAATTTGCCATGAGATGGGACAAGCATACTCCAGTATGACCGCATCACAATTAATTGCATCTGCAATGACCTTATTCCCAAATAAAGTCACATTCTGAGGTGACGTGAATTTTGGAATGACACTATCCAAACCACACACCTATATTCATTCATATTTGGAAACTCCATTTCCGGTTATGAAACACGTGCCTCACTTGTTGCATGCCCTTTGCAGACAGGGTGATGCAAAATGTGACACAGTGTGACCTGGGTTCCAGTCATTGTCCTGCCTTGTGCTGGATGACCCTGGGCAATCTAATTCTTCTTTCTAGGCCTCATCCGAATAATGAAGTCGGGAGAGGTGGTCTCTAAGAACCCTTGGAATTTAATTATTCACAAGCTTTTGGGACCCAATTAAACTTTTTTTTTTCAGGGGAAATGTAGGAATGAGCCATCAAGAAACGATGCCAGAGGCTGGAGAGCCTGGATACATTGACACAATTGGGGGATGAACGATTTGTTACAATTCAATTACAGGGCAGCCCAGGCTACAGCTCCCCAGGAAGCATCTCCAAAGGTGCTACTTGCTAATCATCACCATACAAAAGGCGGGGGGATTGCTTTCATCTGTGGCTTTTATGGGACCATCCAGCTATTCTTCAGAGCCAGTTTCTCATCAAAAATGGGGTTTATTACTACAGAAGTTAAAGACCTTAGTACACATTTTGGTAAACATAGATTGATATCCCCTAGCAGGAATCAAGAGAACAGATTTCATTTACTGAAAGGTTACCAGGCATTCTGCTAAGGGCTCTACATGGCTTCTTCCATTTAATCCCCCAAACAACTCTATGAAGTCGTGTGCCAGGTAATCAATGTATCCTTCTCAGGTCCAAATTCACCCTTCAGTACCTGCTCTGCCATAATGACGTGTAAAGCTTTTGTCCTTTACATTGAGGGCCATGATAAGCTTTGTCAGTAGAGGGCGCTGGAGAGACATCACGGGAGTTCGCCGTTTCTCTTCCTGGTTCTGGCCTGCTGTTTTGCTCGGTTTGCTCCAGTTGCTTTGTAAAAGCGTCCTCCTGTGCATATGTGAGGACATCCAGTGGCATTCTGCTCCACCCAGCCTCCCAGAGTGCCCAGTCCCTCAGCCACTTTGCAGCCCTGTCGGGGGCCCAGTGACCACCTTGCTGTGGCCTTTCTGATGCAAATGCCAGTGCACCCCAGGGCTCCCCAACACACTCCCTGGCCTACCCTCCAGGTCGGTTTGCCTGCCCCCCGGGGAGGGCTGTTTTCCACCGCCCTACTAACATCAACACCACAAATCCTAGGCCAAGTGTCGCCCTGCCAGGAAGCAGATTCTCAGCATCCTGACTCCATCTGCCCACTCACCTTGGCTCACCTGGACCTGGGAGGGCTGTTTCCTGCTACCAGGAAGCCCACAGACTTCACCATCCAGTGGGTGGCACCATGCCTTCTCCAACCTAGTCCAAACCCCAGCCTCGGGGAAGGCCTCCCCCTTCCAAGTTTGTCCTTTCTTGGGCAATTTCCCTCTGCCCTGGAGGACCCTTAGAGTTCCCTTCACACCTTCATGGATACTCACCTATCATCATTTCATCCTTCTTTAGATTAAAACAACCCCTGTTCAAATTGCTGTGTGGTTTCTGTCTCCTGATTGGATGCAGACAGATACAAGTAGGTACTATTATTTCCATTTTAAAGATGAGGGAATGAGATTTAAAGAGGCCAAATGGCTTAGTGAGAATCAGATGCAAAATGTGGCAGAGCTGGACACAAACCCCAGGATGGTCTGGCTCTGAAACCTTTGATTTGCACCTCTCTATACATAAACCAGGAGTTAGTGGACAGATACTACATAAGAAAGAGGGGTGATTCAGCCTTCTCCCTCCCCTCTTTTCCTATGCTTATGTGTCCTGGGTGTTTCGGATGAAAACAAGGGCAAAAAATGCAAAAATGAGCCGGCGCAGTGGCTCATGCCTGTAATCCCAACACTTTGGGAGGCTGAGGTAGGTGGATCACTTGAGGTCAGGAGTTCAAGACCAGCCTAGCCAACATGGCGAAACCCCATCTCTACTAAAAAATACAAAAATTATCTGGGCGTGGTAGAGGGTACTGGTAATCCCAACTACTCGGGAGGCTGAGGCAGCAGAATCACTTGAACCTGGGAGGCAGAGGTTGCAGTGAGCTGAGATCGCACCACTGCACTCCAGCCTGGGCGACAGAGTGAGACTTTGTCTCCAAAAAAAAAAAAAAGAAAAAAAAGAAAAGAAAAAAATGCAAAAATGAGGCCAGCTCCTAGAGGAAGATTTTCAACGATCAAGAATGTCAATAGTCATCTCAAGATAATTGCCAAAATAAACACAGAAAAGAAGGGGAGAAAAAAATGCCTCATATATTTAAAAAACCACTTTTATACACTTTACATATGGTCAATACTCTGCTCCAAATACATTTGTTTTGAGGCTATTCAATTTTTGCCAATTTCCCCAGCTTTGTCTTATCTGCTAAAATGCCTTATCCTGCTATGGAGAGAGGTGAAATCCCAACTTTGGGTCTTGCCTGTATTTGCATCTGGCTCAAAGCAGCCAGATTTCTAGATGATGTATGTCCCAGCTCTAAGGGGCTCAGGTCCCCACTGGGGGTGTGCTCAGAGGCAGCATGTAACAGCTTCCATATTCCTGGAAATGAAGCCCCAACTTCCTTGTAGTTTATCCTTTAGGGAAATCAGCAATGTGAATCCTAATTAGCCTCAAAATAACAAACCCTAGTAATTAATGATCTTCTTTGGGGGTTGTTCTGGACTTTCAGCTTCAGTAGGGAGGGAAAAAAAAGGTCCAATAGGAGAATTCACCATTTCCTGCTGATTAGAGCTGGTGAGCTCTGGACTAAGAGTTAAGATACCTGGATTTGAGTCCTGGTTTTGCCACTAATTACACGGTCCTTTGTCTCTCTGTAAACAAAAAAGATTGGCATCTAAGCTCCTTTCTAGTTCTGTGGTCCTTCAGCCTCACAATCCTTTCAACTCTATTTAGCCATGCCCAGTTAAATAACAGCACCTTCACTGAGTGCTCACAATGTGCCAGGCAAATTGCTAAACACCTTAAATACATTATCTAATTTAAGCCTCACTGCAAACTTATGAGGTGAGCACTATTATTATTATTATTATTTTATATTATTTTTTGAGTTGGAGTCTCACTCTGTCACCAGGCTGGAGTGCAGTGGCGTGATCTCAGCTTACTGCAACCTCTGCCTCCCAGGTTCAAGCGATTCTCCTGCCTCAGCCTCCCGAGTAGCTGAGACTACAGGCACGATCCACCATGCCCAGCTAATTTTTGTATTTTTAGTAGGGACGGGGTTTCACCATGTTGGCCAGGGTGGTCTCGATCTCTTGACCTCATGATCCGCCCGCCTTGGCTTCCCAAAGTGCTGGGATTACAGGTGAGAGCCACCGTGCCCAGCCTATTATTATCCCCATTTTACAGGTTCAGAGAGATTAGAGCATGATGATAAGAAAGCCACACCATGTGTCCTCTCCCCACATGGGTTACTGTCCTTACAAATATGCTCCAAATGGGGTCCAGTAGGAGAAATGCAGGTAGATCCCTGATTGACATTGTTCAAGTCAGCATCACCCTCATTAGCGGTAAATGAGGATAAGCAGTAATAAGTAGTCAGGCAGGTGCTTGGAGCCGAAGGCAGGAGGGAAAAGGACATTAATTAGCAAAGCCAGGAACTTTATGCAGGTGGTCTCATTTAATCCTTAGAGCGAAGCTATACATTGGGATTATTCCCATTATACAGATAAAGAAAATGAGGTTCAGAGAGGTTAAGTGACTTGTCCACTTACACTTCCCACCACCGGTCAGCAGCCAACCTGAGACTGCAGTGCATTTTGTTTGACCCCTTTCATCACACTGCATTGGGACAGTCCATTGTTTGCGGCCAGGGATTTCAGGGCCTGAGCAACCATACATACATTTATTGAGGCCAAGACCATGTCAACTGACAGTGAAATAACTGTTCAATTCAGACAAAGGGAAGGTGGGGAAAGGTCTTTAAAAAGTTAGTCCTTTTCTTTGATATTGGCTGAGCTGAGATCTCCTGGGTCTATGCCCAGCCTCTGCCCCAGCCCCTCCAGGACAAGTGCTGTCCTGCCTCTGAGAGAAGAAACCAAGGACCTGCTAATCATCTCCATGGGAACTGACTCAGGGGTTGGACCCCAAGGAGCCTTCAGAATAGGCCTGTTGGAGGAAGAACAGGAACAGGCTGTGAGGCAGAAACAAGGAACAAACCTAGCCATCCTCAAAGAACAAAAAAAAAGTTACATTTTTTTCTATTTCTCTTTTGACCCTATCTTTGAAGACTACATGCTTAAGAAGAACCACTCCACTGGACCTTCCAGACACAAGGAATAATTGAGTACAAAGAGACACGTTGCTCAGGTGCTCTTGGGATATAACTTCTCAGCCACCATCCAAAGAGTAGCCTACCATGGTATACAGGTAAACTGGTTCTCTGGAAAACAAAGCAACAAAGGCAGTCCTGCTTTGTAGCACTTGCCAATTCCCATGGTGTAAAGATTTTCAGTTCAAGCTACTAACACTTTAACATTTGGCTTGCAAAATACCTAAATATTTAACAACTGCCTTCAGCTAAACAAGAAGTGACATCTTGGTTAGAAAACATGTCTTATGGGCCAGGCACGGTGGCTCATGCCTGTAATCCCAGCACTTTGGAGGCCGAGGTGGGTGGGAGCCAGTTGTTAAAGAGTTAGCAGCTCAGTTACTACTAGCAAACCAGTGGAAACCAGTTCCATGTACCCTGGGTAGCCAGCTTTGAGGGTACACCATTCTGAGCAAGCAAGAGTCTCTTGTGGACAATGGCCCAGTGTTCTCCTTCCCCACTGTGACTCCGGGTATGCCAAGATATTCCCTGTCCTTTTAATTTCTTCACTTCCTTTTACCTGGAAGCTTCTTCCCTTTCTCTTCCTTCTGAAAAACTCCTATACATCCTTCAAGAACCAGGCTGAAAATAACTCTGTTAAACCTTCCTCCTGTTAAAGCTCATTCATTCTTGATCCTTTGCCCATGCCTGTATTACCTGTTTAAGTGTCTGATTCTTCTACTAGACTGTGAGACTCTTGATCATATAGTTTGGATCTGTGTCCCTAACCAAATCTCATGTTGAAATGTAACCCCCAATGCTGGAGGTTGCCTGGATCATGGAGGTGGGAAGTGATTGGATCATGGAGGCAGATTCTCATGAATTAACACCATCCCCTCTTGGTGTTCTTGTCACGATGGTGAGTTCTCATGAGGTCTGGATGTTTAAAAGTGTATGGCATCGCCCCACCACTTCTCCCCATGTGTGAGATGCACTTGCTCCTGCTTTCCCTTCAGCCATGAGTAAAACCTCCGTGAGTCCTCCCCAGAAGCAGAAGCCACTATGCTTCCTGTACAGCCTGTGGAACCGTGAGCCAATTAAACCTCTTTCTTATAAATTACCCAGTCTCAGGTATTTCTTTATAAGAGTGCAAGAAGGGACTAATATACTTGGGGAGAAGGCAGTGCCTGATTTATCTCTGAATGAGGGACCAGACACACAGGAGGCTCACAATCAATGTCTGCTAAATGAATGACGTTATAAACTTATCTCTGATTTTAAGAAATTAAGGACATCATTCCTTCACCTAGTTTAAATGTCCATGTTTCCAGAAAGTCTATAGAAGCATTTCCAATGGTGGTAGTTGGGCAACAGCAGCTAATAGAGTACGTCTCTTCTCCAATTATGGGCAAGAACTGACTACAGCAGTGGACAGGGCTCCTCCTGGCCTATCTCAGCCCTGAAGGGATGCCCTAGGAAGACTCAGACCACTATGGCTGGCGTTAACCTTTTTGGCAATCAAAGTAAGGAATGGGAGATTTCAAGGCCAGAACTTGGTTGTTCTCCTAAGTTCCCCGCAAATCTATAAGCCCTCCAAAGGGATGCACTGCAGCCAGGGAGGGCACCCCCAGATATACCCTCTGGACCTGCCATGAGAATCCAAGCATAAGAGGGAAGGGCCAGACCAACTGCCTCAAACTGAGAATTTCCAACCTGTGAGAGAGACGTGGAGGGAAGGGATGAAAACTGGGAGAAATGATGGAGAACAAGAATGACCAGAGACAGTAGTAATGTTCTTTATGTAAACAGGTGATAATAGCAATGACAAAATTAAGAAAATAAAAACATTGCCATGAAGATTTATAGACTAGCTAACACAGAGCTAAATCGGCAATAACTTGGGCTGATAAAAGGCAACGGGGCATCAGCCACATAAACAGCTCGTCACTTCAATGCTTCCGTGTATATTATGATGACACTGGTTTGTTGATACCACACCGCCCCCATGACCCCAGGCACCAGGAATGGGGCCTGACTCACTGTGGGGAGGTTGTGCAGGGTTGACACTGACGAGTAGCTTTTTCGGAAAGACAAGTTATCCTTGACTGGATGCAGATGGCTCGGTGAAAAATGAAATCTGCCAGCAGACACTGCCTTTATCAGCTGTAGAAGTTCAGCAGGGACGAGACTTCCCCATCCCTGGCCCGCCCGGACAAGCCTCTGGTTTCAGCACCATATCACAGGCTGTCCTAATGAATTCTTCTGCGGGGTTGGAGGCTTCACATATCTGCTTCTAGGAGTGCATCCTGGCGTCTAGAGCATGGTACGGAACTCGCCTGGTGTTTGCATTCCGCCTCATGGAGTTGTCAAGGAATGCTTGCAGCAGGAAAGGGAGTGCCAGCCTTACCAGGGCTAAATGCCCTGCCTCAACTGGGCCATCTTGCCAGTATCCTGGGCCACCCTCATTGACTTCCAGGTGAGGGGTGCCCAGGAAAAACCAAGAGGCTCCCCAGGACATGTCAAGCCAGGCAACCATTGGTGTCTACAGTGTGGAAGACAGTAATAACAAGCACCTCTGTTAATTAGCTTTCTCTTATGTGCTGACCCCCATGCCAGGCACTGTGCCTCATGTAACACACGTCTGTCCCATGAGGTTACGGTTATAGCCTCGCCTCATAGATGGGCAAACTGAGGGCTACATGGACCTGTCCAGAGTCAGGGGGCTGGAAAGTGGCAGATCCAGGGAATAAAATGGAGTTTCGTATATCTACAGAGCCTGTAACCTTCAAAGGACAAATAAGAATGAAAATGGGCAAAATAAGACTAAATATCTGGAGATTTGGCACCCTACAGTCAGATAAATGAGCAGATGCTTCGGTTTCACTCGTGATGCAGTTGCATCATTGAGAAGGCCGCAGTCTGACAGATGAATCTACCATGTGGATGTTTTTTAAACACGCTATAAATTCATTTCGGAACACAGCACCTGAAGGTTTGAATTAGTGCTGCTTGTGGTTATTTGTGTCACTGTTCTGCTCCTTTGAAACCAGAACTTAGGAGGCAAGGTGTCTCCAAGGCCCCAAATCGCCCTGTGAACTGAGCCCGATTCCTTGATACTGTCCCTCCTGCCGACACACTCAGGTGAGAAAGGTGTACTTGTCCCAAGTGCTTTCCATACCTTCTTCTTCTCCTCTTATCTGGGAAATTGAAACTGGCAGGAGGCATTCTGATGGGTTCAGAGAAGACTTTTATACAAACGATGCACGGAACAATTGAGGTGTGGGCCTGACCTCCAATGAGGGTGGGTCCCAGCCAGTCCCCTAACAGCACCTTCCTCTCTGGGGTGAGACAGATGGGCACGTGTCCCTTCCACTTCCTGACTTGAGCAGGTCAAAGGAGGAGAACAGAGACAACTGTGTGATGGGGGAGTTTGGCAGTGACTGACCCCGGTTCCTGCCTGCTCCGCCCAGCGGTGCCCAGCTCTCCTCTCTGCAGTGAGGCAGGGCCAAGGTTCCCTGGCAGGAGTGGTGCAGGGCCAGTGCAGGCCGGGGCCCAGCATCAGGCTCTGCCTCAGTCCTTTCTGAATGGCTGCACTTGCTCCACGCACAGCCAGAGGCCTGACTGCTCTGAGCAGTGCCTGCCAGCAAGACTGAGGGTAGGCGGGCTAAGCACCTGTGGCCTCTCCTTTCAGCTTTAGGACAACCTGGGAGGTGAAGAGTGGTGCTGTCTGAGTTGAAGCTCCAAGGCGCAGAAGGCGTTGCTGGGCTCATGGCGGTGAGTGGCAGAGGGCGTGCTGGTAGCCGCTGCACTTTAGCACTGGGATGTTCCTGTCTCTTTGGGGGTGGGGGCCATGCCACCCCACTGCCTCTTCCCACGATCCTTACCCTTTGCTCTGGTCCCTTTCTAGGCTGTCCTTGGTGAGCAGAGGTGAGCAGAGACTGGCCAGGGGCTGGATCAATAGGCAGAAGTGTTGTGGCATCTTGCCACTAGCGGTTGAATGCTACTAACACTGGTGGGGTTGCGGGGAGGGGTGTCCTTCAAAGTTCTTCTCAGTGGTGTTCCCTGGGGCCTGGGAACCCTTGCCTAGGAACAGTGGTGGTTTGTCTCCATGAGGCAGCATTGGGAACATCTCTCTCATCAGGCAACATCGGGAACATTCACTGGGTGGGCACTTTGTGTTGCCCACCCAGTGAATTCAAAGGCAGCTCTCTCAGGAGGGAGAGGTAAATGCTGTCTCCCCCAGCCTGATTATGGGTGAAGGCAGAAGCTGTCCCACCCAGCTCCTCTCACCTTCTTCCTCCACAACAAGCTCTCCATGAGCTGGAGCAGGGAGCACTCCTTCCCAGGACGCTGCTAGGGGAGAGGTTTGCCGGGGCAGGGCTGGAAGGCGGGCAAAGATAGAGGCCACCGACAGGGATCGTTATACTTTTAGAAGTCAGAAAAATTGGGACAGGCGGTGTCTCTAGGACAGGCTTCCTGGCCTTTTTCATTTGGATGGTAAGGACTCATCTTTTAAAAGCGGAGTCTGCCTGCTGAGAAGTGGGAGAATCCCATCCATGGGGTCACATCCACAAGAGTTCCCCCGCACCCCTCCATCCCTGGAAACAAACAGCTTCCTCCTCAGCCCACTCCCTCTGACGTAGAACTCCTTGGGAAAGCAGGATACTGCTTTTAAAGAGTAATCATTGACCTTGAACTCTTAAGATGTGTTTCTCAATTTTCCCCTTTTATCACTATCCGGCTAACATTATGCCGTGTCATTCCTTGAGTTCCAGTATTTAATACAAAATGTTGAATGAAAACATATTTTGTAAACAGGCTCTACAACTGGGTATGGGGGAAGGGAATATTGTGTCAATCCTGCCCATCCTTTCTCTAGGCACCTGAAAAACATCCCTGGTATCCCAGCAAGCGCGCAAGATATCGCTGTTGCATTCTCTCAACATTCCTGCTTCTCTGGTGCATGAGGCCAACGTGCCTGGGACAAATGTGGTACAGTGTAGGAGTGAAGAATATGGGCTGTGACTCAGTCAGATTAAAATCTCAACTCTGCCACATGCGTGAACTGCATGACCCTGTGGGGGGGTACTTTTGGAGTCTCGGTTTCTTCATCTGTAAAATGGGAATCACTGTCAAAAGGAGGCGAGTGGAGAGACTGCATGTAAATGGAGAATGCATGTAAAATGGCACTGAGCTGCACACAAAGGATCAATACATGGTGTGCATTGATCTGATTCACCGTTCATCACTTGAGCATCTCCTAATTGTGAAAGTCCTGGGGTGTGCGTTCACAGGCTGGTGCAGGTTCATGCTAGGGGCAGGCCCTGTGAGACAGAAGCCCCCTCTTCCTGCAGACCTCCCTGACATCCGCACTCCATTCCTCATCTGTCTCATCTTTCTTCCCAGACTGGTCTTCCTCACTCCACCCCTCCTTCTTTCTTCTGGAGCCCAACTGCCTCCTCCACGGCCCTCCGAGTCCCCACTGCATCAGGCAATCCTTCATGGCCAAGTGTCAGCATCACCAATGCTCCTGGGATGACAGGAGAGGGGAAAGCCACTGGTCTCAACCAACCTCTCCCCTCTGCATTTATCTCAGCCCATCCCCCAGACCATCCTTCAATCCTTCCCTGCTCCATAAAAATATTGCTCCAACTCCACAGCTCACATTTGCTCATTTGGTCTGCTTGACTTGCTTACCGCTGCGGTCTCCCTGTCTGAGGCCTCTACTCGAATTGGGATGATTTTGTCTGTGCTTAAAAGCACTGACCTTCCAGATCCCCGGACTTCAGGAATTTGTCCTCATCCCCTCATCAGCCTCTGAAGCACAACCTTATTCAGGGGTCTGGTCTTGATCGTCCTAACTGTGCAGGGCTGGCCGGTGGGTTTCCAGACCTCTGAGATACTATACCCTTCCTATGCTGTCTGGCTCTCTCTTTCCTTCTCAAGGCCAGCCTGAGAGCTAACAGAATCAGGATTTTGCTTGAAAAATGGAGGAAAGCCCAGAGCCCTCCATGGAATCAGCTACTTTCTCAGCATAACATCAACCGACAATAGAAATCAGACCAGGTGTGATCATCATCATGAATATTTATATTTATTTATCGGTTTTGCAAGATCCTATCAAATAAATAATTTCACATATTTCAACCACTTGATAATTAAAATAGTCACTAGAAGCAAAGACCTGAATGAAGAGCCCAGACCTTTATATTTTCATAGGGATTTGTTTCCCTTTTTGTGGTTCTCATGCATTTACCTATGAGAAATTCCTACAAGCCACTCTGCTTAAGACTTTGAAGAACAATGCCTCCTGCGAGTCAGTTAATTCAGAATGATGGGTTCAAGACAGCCCAGACAGCAATTCTTAGGCCAACCAAGATGCACCCCATCACCCCTCTCATCTGGTAACAGTCCATCTACGGCAAGTGACTTCCCTCTTCTATGCCAGGGTCTCTCAACCGGGAGACTATTGACATTTGGGGCCAGATCATTCTTTGGGAAGGGGGAGGAAAGGGCTGTCCTGTGCACTGTAGGTTGTTTAGCAGCATCTCTGGCCTGTATCCCGCAGATACCAGGAGCACCCCACCCCTGCCCTGGTCATGATGATCCAAAATGTCTCCAGAATTGCCAAATATCCCCTGGGGGAGCAAAATCAACCCCCCCACCACCCACACACACACACACCCAAACTTCTTCCTGGCACATCCGTTAGTCCAAGATCAGTGTCGCAAACACCCTTCAGGGAGGACAGGGCTCCAAGGATCGTCACCTTTGCTCTTTGTTACCCAATAGAGCCAAGAAAGTAGTTCCTAGTAGCAGCAAGACATGGGAAAACCCTGCCTGGCAGTGAGGCTTGGGGCTCACAAGGAATACATCCTCACCAAGGCCATAAGACTTCAATTTGTGGATGCTGGAAAACAGGGCATCAGGGAGGCAGGGGTCCACTGCTGAGACGAGTGACTGAGTGAGGTGCAAGGACTGGAGAGGCAGGTATGGCCCCTCACCACACTTGATCTTACCTGTGGAAGTCTCCCCAACTTGTGGAAGTCACCAACATAGGATCTGCCAACTATATTTGAAAACAACCCACTCATGGATGGATTCCCCTGGGCTAGTGCACACAGTTCCTCTGACTGCATTCAGCATGCGTGTCTTGACCCACAGTGGACCTTCACAGCAGGGCCCTGGGCCCTCTTCACTGGCTCCTCTCAAGGACTAGAAGGGCCCAGCACCATCCCAGGATAGTCAAGTGCAAATCTCATCAGTCACCCTTAAAGTATTTAACAAGCCCACCCTGTAGATCCTTGCTACACACAGTGTCATCCACAGGCCGGCACAGTGGGAATCCCCTGGGAACTTGTTAGAAAAGTAGACTCTCAAGGCCCCGCCCCAGAAGTTCTGAATCTAAGCCTGAACTTTAGCAAATTCCCCTGCTGCTGTCCATGGACATGAAAGTTGAGAAGCCCTAATGGAAGTAATGCAGGAAAGGGAGAAGAGGATCTCCTTCCCTCTAGAAGCTCACACTCTGGCAGAGAAGATAGGATATATAAAAATGAAGATCAGTACGGTGGCTCATGCCTGTAATCCCAGCACTTTGGGAGGCCAAGGTGGGCGGATCACAAGGTCAGGAGTTCGAGACCAGCCTGACCAACATGGTGAAACCCCCATCTCTACTAAAAATACAAAAATTAGCCGGGCATGGTGGTGCACGCCAGTAATCCCAGCTACTCGGGAGGCTGAGGCAGGAAAATCGCTTGAACCCAGGAGTTGGAGTTTGCAGTGATCCAAGATCGTGCCACTGCACTCCAGCCTGGGCAACAGAGTGAGACTCCATCTCAAAAAAAAAAAAAATACACACACACACACACACACACACAAATTAGCTGGGCATGATGCCATGAGCCTGTAATCCCAGCTACTCGGGAGGCTGAGGCAGGAGAATCGCTTGAACCCAGCAGGCAGAGGTTGCAGTGAGCCAAGGTCACACCACTACACTCCAGCCAAAAAGAAAAAAAGGATATATAAAAATGAGGCAAGGGAGCAGAGCACAAGTCTACACCACCAAGCATGTTTTGGGAAGACACCTAGATGCTGAAGACCAAGACTAAGTGCTGCCTTAGCCACTTACTTCTACTGAGCCTCAATTTCGTCATCTGTAAAGTGGGACTAACACTTGCCCTGTCTACCTTACAGGATTGTCCTAAAGATCAAAAAGGATGGGAAAACACTATTCTGATCTAAAGTACTATTTAATGTTAAATGTACTCTAAATGCTACAGAGGTTCAGAGAGGAGAGGGCTCCTGGTGACTGGAAGAGTCTGGGAAGATCCAGCAGAGGGAGCTGGGGAGCTGGGAGTACTGAGTCATATGCTAAACCAGGTGCGGCAGTAAATAAAGCAAGATGGAAAAGTGCACATGCTGACCACTGCACCCAACACCGCCTCAAGCCTGGGCCACAGGGAGCTCCCACTGACCTACTTTCAACCACTAACTCCTCACAGTCTATGGAAGAGTAACACAGTGGGTCTCAGAAACACATACAGTGTTCACAAGTGCTTTATAGAAGACACAGAGCAAGCAGAGATGGTCTCTGTGGCAAGGCTGGCAAGAAGCTCAATTGCTGCAAAAGTTATTAACTCTGGGTTGGGGTAGAGGGCAATGGACTTTTTACCATTTTTTAGAGCTGACCTGTGAGGATGGCTAGACACTGCAAGAGGATGCCTGGAGGAGGGAGAGGTAAAAGAAATGAGCCAGTAAGTTCTTGGGTAATAGTTTTCCTAGATAATGTTTATAAGCCTTTGCTGTGTACTTGATGTTTTCATACTTAAAAAAAATTAAACCTCACTACGATCCTATCAGGCAGGGACTTTTGTCCCCACTTCACAGATAAGGAAACTGGAGATTTAGAATTTGAAGCCAGGTTGGTCTGCTTTCCATAGCCCATGATCTTAACTGCAAGCTAAACTTACAGGGTCGTCTGAGAATCTCTGTTCTTCCCTGTGCAGTTGAAACAATCAATGTGGCTGTACTTTTGTTGTAAGACCTGGCTCTTTCCGACTCAGTGACGTTTGCCATGCTTGTCCTGAGCTTCTCCAGAGAAATGCTGTCTTCTGGCAGGAAAAGATAAAAACGGCTGATATAAATGAGTCACCACACTCGCTATAATTAACAGTGATGCAAGAGCCAGATGCAAAATAAGAGGGGCCTCCGGACCTGACTTTTAGGCTGCCCAAACTTTGAGCTGCACTTCAATGTAAAACAGTCTCCATAGCTAGGCTTCCATCTGTTTGAGAAGCATTCTAAATGAAGAAATAAAACCCGGAATGCATGCAAGCCCCAAGATAAGGGAGCTGAGAGGGGCTGCACCAAATTAATCTCCTTACTTACAATTCAAAAACCACACACCAGAACAGAAAGAGAGTTTATAGTTTATAGATAATATAGATCTTTGCTTTCACACTCAGTTGCCCTGGAAAGGCTAAGCAGTTTTCAATCTGCTGAGCTGATTTATAGCAAGTACAGTTGTAAATTCAATTGTACTAGGTGTTTAGCCTATGCCCTCCCAGTGATGTATCTGTGAACTTTTCAAAAGGGCTAGTTATCATTAACATCTCTCTATTTTCTTTTGCTGATCTGGAATGATGGGATGCAATGATAATCTGCTTAAAATAAACCTTAAAACCTTAAAACATAGTCACCACATCATCCACAAACCCCATCCAACCATAGCACGAGCACAATCACTCTGTAACGCAAGGTGAAGATACTCTCTGTTGCTTCTAGGACATATAAGTCCCTCCTGAAGTTTGACAGCGAGAAATAAATTGTGGTCAGGACCTGGATAGGCTCACTAGTAGCCATTGATGTCGGTGGTGTCTTCTCTTACCTGTTTAAAAGAGGCTCAGTGGCCTTGAGATTTGAACACAATACAGCTGATGGAATCTTGCCACTTTCCTTTTGAATAGACTTTAATTGAGAGCAAAGTGAAAAATGCAGGTTACAATTTTAAGTGTTATCATCAATATCTTGTAAGATCAACACCCAGTGATGCATCTAGTACTTATACAGTCCTAATTTTAGTTGTCAAAGAGCAAATCATTATCAGACATATATTTACACAGTAATTTCAAGCAACAGTAAATAATAAATTCCCTCCCTTAAAAAACAAAACACAACACAGCACACACACACACATGCACACACACACACACACAACCACCTTTAAACAATGGATTTCCTCACCCAGTAAGTCTTATTTTTTTCACATATACTTGTAGACCCAAAGTTACTTAAGTTACTTAAAAACAGTCTTATCAGTGGAGATCCTGGACCATCCCCTATTTTCTTTTAAAGTCACTTTCATTTTTACAACTTGAAGCCACATAACCAGCATGGTTTTTATACACTAAGGACACCCCCAATGATGAAAATGAATTCCCCTCCATTTGTGCGAGGAGGTATGTACATCTATAAAGACACATATGATTACCACTCAAAAGAGTCAAAAACATACACAAAAAAATCTCAGATCTTCATAGTTTCTTAAGAGCAGTGAGCCAATGTTCACATTGAATTAACTGAATGGTAAAATTCTTTTAGATTTCTATACAGAGGTACTGGTTAGTTCTGATTCTTTCTTCAGCTGCTTGAAATGCATGCGCTTTAAAAGTTGCCTGGCAGAACTACATCCTGCTTTCCAGGTTAGCAGCCTGGCTGACCTCGGGAATGTTAGACAAGACTCACCCCCGATGCCTTGCTCTCTGATTTATTTCTTGCTGTTGCTGTTAGTAAATGGAAACCATGACAAAGTTTACATTAGCAGACACATACACATGCCCTGGCCTATAAATATTCCATGATAGAAAATGGTACAATAATTCCATCCCCAGCGAAAACGAGCATAAAAAAAGAAGGGAAGGGTCAGGGGGACATGATCAGCTATGGCTCTTCTTACAGTAGAAAATCCAGACCAAATGGCAAGGGGCTTTTAACTAACCAGACATTGTTAGCCGCTTCTCCAGGGCCTGTGAGTCAACTAAAAGTAGGCAGGGCAGAGACCAACTCTTCCAGGCACACCTGGTGGTTTCCAGAAGCACCGGTATCTTGTCTTGGAAGTTGGATGAAGAAGATCAACTGAAGTTTCCTTCTTAGTGAGGAGGAGTGGAGAGTCAGACTTGAAAGCAGTTCACACACTGTGCTGCCTGGGACACTGAACGGTCCCCGAGGGAGACCCCTCAAAGCGCCAGCTGGAGTTTGGTCATGTTTCTCTGATGCATGTTGTGATGGCGGACTAATTCATCTGACCGGGCAAACTTTTTCTGACAACTTGGCCACCGACAGCTGAAGGGCTTTTCACCTGTTGACACAATTGCCAGTCAGAGATACTTGCAATGAAGAGACGGGCGCAAGTTCAACTATCAAGGCCCAAGTGAAGTCATCACAAGGCACCCATTCTGAATTTCCCATCATTCCGTCCCTGAGCTAACCAACTGAGCTCATTTCCCAGGCAGCCTTGAAACAGCAGCATCTCTGGGGGCTTTAAGGATCGAAATATTGTAAAAAGTTCTATTCTTCGGTCAGAAAACTTGGAAAGTGGGAGATGAAGAATGAGTCAAGTTGGGGGAAATGTCTGAGCAATTCATAATTAAGGGGAAAAACATTTGTTTCAGTCTCTGCTGATAGAATGTTTTGTGAACTGTGTAAATTTCTCCCCCTTGTTGAGTAAGTTGGGAACTGAGATGAACTGGGCTGCAGAAGCCTCTGGGTCATCTACCCTGGGTATTACTGAGTGATCACTGTCCAGAGATCTCAGCTGTGACTGAAGCTTTTAATACTTCTATCTGTGTAGATACCCTGGATGGGCTGGATACTTTAAAATAAATCACTGATACCAGTTTACATGTTATGTGTGTGTGTTTTTTTTTTCTCTTAAAGTGTTACTGAGAGCATAATCCTGTTATATGGAAGATTCTAGTTGGGGCGTGGTTCTTAGATTTTTAATAAGCTTGCCAAAAGATTGAGGCTTCTCCAGCCAAAGAGCCCTCAGACATTCTTTCCAAGCCTCATTCTCATTAGGGAGAATAACTACCATTTATTTGATGCTTAACACATGCCAAGCCTTGTGCTGGGCTTCACACACACACACCCTCATGTATTCCTTACAACAGCCCGTAGGGGAAGCGTTATTATCCCCACTCTAAAGATGAGGTAGGACATCTATTGAGGGCGGATCCAGGCAGAACTCATATCTCCAGGTCTGTCGAATTCCAGAACCTGTGCTTTTTCCTGTATCACACCTCCCAGGCCTAGCCATGATGGAAAAGCAGCTGCGGCTCCATCTTAAGGAAGAATGCACAGAAGCCAAACCCTGTACCACCTGACGGATCTTCTCAGATACTGCTGGTCCCACTTGGCCTTCTCTGAGAACTAGTGGTTTGGACAAGCACTGAGAAATGTCCCAGGAGGGCTGGTGTCCCAGGGTCAGACTGGAGGCCAATCAAATGTGGTATTAAACAGTCTGCTGGCAAAACAGGTCATGTCACACTTACTTGGGGAGTGTGACAGCAGTGTACAAGGGACTATAACACTTTGCCACCAAATTATGAGCTCAGGACTAAGTTAAAGAAGCATCAAAGGCACCTGAGGAAGGGAAGCAAGATCCCATCCCGCCAACGATGGGCCACAGGTGCCTTGGCTCTGTTTTTAAATGCAGCCAGTTTGGGCGAAGAATCTGGGGCTGCTCAGGGGTTTGTGATGTCGTGTTTTCCTTCACTCACTGTTCCTCTGCTCTTCCTGGCCTGGCTTCCACTCTCCAACCCCACCTCCAGCAGTGCTGTTAGGGGCTGGCTCCTAATGGACTAATCCCAACCCTGTCTCTCGTCATCTTCATTCCTCTCAGTCTCTCAGTGATGTTCAGCTTTGCTGACTTTGACTCTCTACTTGACTCTCCATGCTCCCTGGACTGCAGAGTAAATACCTGCCCCTTCTCCAATAAAGAAGCAAGTGGGACAAGGTGGGCTGGAAGCAGACAGAACTGGATTTGCTACTTACTAGCTTTGTGACTTTAGATAAGCCATTGAATTACTATTGCCTCAGTCTCCTCATCTGTAAGATGGGAATAACACATGCCTACCTCACTTTTTTTGTTTGTTTTGTTTTGTTTTGAGACAGGGTCTTGCTCTGTTGCTTGGGCTAGAGTACAGTGGTGGGATCACAGCTCACTGCAGCCTCAGCCTCCCAAGCAAGGTCTAGTGAGCATCCTACCTCAGCCTCCCCCAAATAGCTGGGACTACAGGTCCACACCACCATGCCCAGCTAGTTTTTGTATTTTTTGTAGAGACAGGGTTTTGCCATGTTGCCCAGCCTGGTCTTGAAATCCTGGGCTCAAGCGATCCACCCACCTCAACCTCCCAAAGAGCTGGGATTACAGGCATGAGCCACCACAGCCGGTCCTACCTTACTCTACTTACAAGCATGTTGTGAAGATAGACTTAGATAAGCTAAATATTAACCCTCTTTCCAAAGGTAGAAAACATGCATCAAAGGTGGTGCTATTTTTATTATGAATCACACCAGCCTTGCAGAAAGCAAAAACCTTCAGCAGCCAGTAAATAAATGCCCTATTCTCTTCTCTGTACTAGTACGAAGGAAATAATATCCACACACTGATACTGGTCCAGCAGAAACCAAGACCGCTCCTGGGGCATTAACTTTCAGCAGAGCAAGGACTCAGTTCTCTGAAAATAGTGCCATGAAACATGTGCTCTCAGAAGAATAAATGTTTGGCTTGCTAAAATTTCTGCTGCTTTTCTGTAAAGTTGATTATCGTATCAAAGAGAGTGACAAAATGTGTGACGCAACAAACTGGAAACAGTAGGGACCTGGCTTATCTCTTCATTTTCATTCTGCACACTCCAGCCATTCTTTTCCCATCTTTCTCCTTCTCTGTATTTCCACCCTCCCCTTCTTTAAAAAATGTTATTATTTATTATTTAAAGATAGCCACGCACTATTCCTTCTCTCAACTGAGTCTAAACCTTAGAACTTTTACACTAGTCTTTTCCAATCCCTCTCATCATAATTTCATTCCACAATAGTTTAAAAAAATAATGAAAAATAAATGTGAAGAAAAGTTTACGCACTTGTTTTACCTGTATGAGTCCTGGTGTGGGTCTTCAGGTGGTCGGACCGGGAGAACTTTCGCTGACAAGTTTTACACTGGAATGGTTTCACACCTAAATGGACAGAGAAGGTCTAGCCTCGGCCCTAACAATGTGGGGCACTGTGAGGCCCACAAGGCTGACTTCCGGCAGCTGGAGGAGCCCAGCATTTCCTGCCATGCCTGCAATGTCTGCATCTGCCTCACCCTTAGATTTCCCCAGTCCCCCAGGCCCAACGAGAATCACTGATTCTGCACAGTAATCTTCAAGGACCTGCTTCTGTCTTGGGAACAACCATTCCTTAACCACAGAGGTCCAGCTTCTCACCAGCTGGAAGATCTCAGCTGTGTCAGAGACAGGAAAAGTGAATCACATGCTACAAATTGGATTCCGCTCTCCATCACCCTCATTCTTTGCTGATGCTCAGTGTATCATCGGCCCACTGCTATTGGGATCTCACTGTTCTGTGGTTTGCAGGGGAAATGTGGGGTGTTTCCTTTTCTTTCTTTTTCTTTATTTAAGAGGAGGAACATCTCCAGAGATTATGGGGGAGAAAATACTGGAAAAACTAAACACATGGCTGACTCTCTCATTCATATTCAGCAACAAAGAGAATCATGAAATCAACCCTAGCCCAAGGGAACACAGCTGCCAGCAATGAGAAGTGAACCTACAAACCTGTATGTCTCCTTTGGTGTCTTTTGAGCTGGTCTGAACGAGAAAACCTTCGCTCACAGTCCTTGAAGTCACACTGGTATGGTTTCTCACCTTGGGGAAGACACATATCCTATTTGAAAATGATACTGGAAAAGAGGATCTCATTAAAGGCAACCTCTCCTACTAGGACTGAACAGATCCCAAAATGCTTAGGGAACTTCACTGGAGCTTGTTAGGGTAGGATGATCCCCATCTTGCAAGTTACAAATGAATGGGAGCTCAGGGGCCAGAGGATTCTGCCCCAAGTCTCACATCTAGCTCTGCCATTAAAAAAAAAAAAAAAAAAAAAAAGCCCTGGGTGAGGTGTGGTTTCTTTATTGTAAAATGGGTCCAATAATCCAACAACTTCAAAGGATTTATGACCTTCACATAAAGGGCTCAGCCCAGAGCCTAGCATAGAAGGCGTGCTCAAAAAATATTAGCAAATAAAAAACAAAATATTTAACTTCCAGGCAGAATCTGAGGCAGAATTCTGGGATGCATGCGCCTTGAGGTCAACCTCATGAAATAAGAGTTTTATGTTTTACGGCCCAAAGACCTGGTGTTCTTTGCTACTGACTCCTTGTTCTTGAGTCAAGCAAATATGACTCCATGGTTGCGAGACACTCAAGACACACCAAAATCACTGAGAAAGTTTTTGGTGTGCTTTATCCAAGAGAAGTCAGTAGTGGGATTACCCAACCTCCTGTCTCAGAATGGAGAAGCCTCACCCCTGTCCTCGCTAGAGAAAGTTCAGCCAAATACTGGGACCTGAGCCCCAAGAGAAGTGAGCAACCTCAGGCCTTCCCACCTTCTTAGGAGAATCCTGAGTCACAGGCATCTGGGATGGAAACAAGCCATTCTAGAATCAGTCAGGTCTTTCTGTTGCAAGGCAGCCCCCTGTTACCTTTCCAACCTCAAAGCCTCTGCTATTTCCCTCATGAATCTCTATTCCCCACTATGCCAGAGCTCACATCCTGAAGTCCTCCTTGCACTCTGCTCACACTAAATGTCCCCCATCCCTATCTCCACATCGAAAGTCTCCTGGGTGTCTCCTTCTTCTGCAATGCCTGCTTGGAAACTGCATGAGCCAATTTCCCTTCCTTCCCTCATTACGACATTTATTCCAGGCTGTCTAATGTGGTGAGCTGTGTCTGGGTCTGTAATTCTACAATTCTTCAATGGGCTGGAAAATCCTGAGGGCTAGAGCCTTTTTACTTTTATTTTTTCTCAGAGACAGAGTCTCTCTCTGTTGCCCAAACTGAAGTACAGTGGTGTGAGCCTAGCTCACTGCAGCCTCTAAACCGTGGGCACAAGCGATCCTCCCACCTCAGCCTCCTGAGTAGCTGGGACTACAGGCATACACCAGCACACTTGGCTAAATTTTTAAAAATATTTTTTGTAGAGACAGGGTCTCACTATATTGCCCAGGCTGGTCTTGAACCCCTTAAGCAATCCTCCCGCCTATGCCTCCCAACATACTGGGATTACAGGTGTGAGCCACTGCGCCTGGCCCCTCTCTTTGTATTTGTATCCAGGTTGGTGCCTTGTGTTTCACCTCTGTGAGCTGGAGAAGATGATACCCCTATTGAGTCTGATTTCCTTCCCCTGCCTTTGAGCTTCTGCTCATCTATCACTTTCTCTGCCCAAACTACCAGCCTCCACTGGCTAACACAAGCCGTTCTTCCTCTGAGAAACTTTCTCGGATGACCTTAGTTCAAACTGATACCCTCCGAACTCCTCGGTACCTCCTGTCTCTGATTTAGTACATGATCATGTACTCTCTCAGTCACTTTTCATTTGTTTATATCCTAGCTCCCAAACAAACCATGAACTCTTTGAGAAGGAGGATTACAACCTTCAGTTAAAAAGCAAGAGTTTGAGTCCTCTTGCTGCTATATCCTATCCTCTTCATAAATGTTTTGTGAGTGAGGATTAAATGAAATATACATGTAGAGAGCCTGACACCCAAAAAGTACTTAATATAACAGTCTGTACTGTTGTTATAAATAAATAAGAAAATATTGCTGTCTTTCAAGGGGGACTGTAGGATTGTTAAATACCAACCTGCCCTCATCTTCTGCAAGGAAGAGTTTCTTAAAGGCTCCAGTGGGTCTGGGGTTTTGGCTGTCTTGTTCACTGCCTTCCCTTCACACAGTTGTCTAACCCTCACTGCATTCTAAGTGCTTCTCTCCCATTAAAAGTTTCTACAACCATACTGCCTTCATTTATTCCCTTGCATTTTTCAGGCAGGACTTTACTTTTTCGTTTTCTTTATAACCTTGACAGTCACTTTTCAAACGATCCCATTTGGGGAAATGTGTAAAAATATAACATGCCACTGGTCCCCTCCTTTTTAGCCTCAAAGCCTGTGGCCCACTGAGTGCAAACTCAGATTGACACCAGAATTGCATCCTCTGGACACAGTGAATTAGCAAAATCCAATGGTCCAAGGAAATCTGAATGCAGCTCACTTTTTTCTCCAGCTTCCCAAGAGCAAAATCAGCAGTAATAATACAGTTGTAACAGTGATCCTATAATAATGCTGTTCTTCGATTGTGGAAAAGGCAGCAGTAGCTCCTCTGTAGGAAAACCTGGGTTTCACCACACTCCCACACTCCCACCTAGTGCCCACAAGGCCCAGAGCAAACGTTCTGTGATATGGCTGTCCATATTCAAGGTGGCCAACACCAAACAATGCCAGTTCTCTGTTTCCCAGAAGCAGCCTCCTTGACCTGGGGGAAAATCCAGTTTCATTGGCGTATCTTCAAAAATAAAAAATCATCATCTCTCTCTCTTTTTTTTTTTTTTTTTGGCAGAGTCTTGCTCTGTCGCCCAGGCTGGAGTACAGTGGTAAGATCTCAGCTCATTGCAACCTCTGCCTCCTAGGTTCAAGCAATTCTCCTGACCCAGCCTCCCGAGTAGCTGGGATTACAGGTGCGTGCCACCACACCCGGCTCATTTTTGTATTTTTAGTAGAGATGGGGTTTCACCTTGTTGGCCAGGCTGGTCTCCAACTCCTAACCTTGGGTGATACACCCCACTTCGGCCTCCCAAAGTGCTGGGATTACAGGCGTGAGCCCACACGCCTGACCTTTTTTTTTTTAAAGTGATCACAAAAAAATCAAACTAACAATCAATTTTCCCCTTCCTGTCTAGTTGATTATTACTGACCCAAGAAGGTAAGTTTTTCTTTGGACCATCTCTTCTAAAATTTCACAATGATCTTGCCCATCGACCTCCTAAAACCATGTGATGACTATATTCCCAGGCCAGTTCCTCTCCCCTTAGAAATGCTAATAGTATTCTAACACCAACACGATTCCCACACAGGTCTCTTTAACTCTGTGGCACTTTCTCTCTACCACTCTGCTCTGCCTTTCTGGAAGACAGTTTACTGATCTCTGTAATAAAGGATAGATAATCAGAATGCAAAATGGCCCCACAACCTCTTTACATCACCTGGATCAGACCTTTCAAAGCAGTGCTTACTTTCCATCCTGGAAATGACCTGGGTCCTTAGCAGTGTGAGAGCCTGGAAAAAGAGCTCTTGAACCATGTTTGCCCAAGGCTGGACAGCGGGCATACTTACCAGTGTGCTTCCTGCTGTGCATCTGTAAGTGAGACAGCTTAAAATATCTCTTATTGCAGCCTGGGTAAGCACACATGAAGGGGCGTTTCTCACTGGTCTCAGATGCCGACCGCACAAGAGTCGGGGCTACTCCAGGCACACGCCGCACATCCTGCGGGCAGAGAGTAAGAGGAAGGGAGGCTTTAAGCCACATGTGAACATTCACGTAGGTCTTGAGGGAGAGTGAGCACTGGAATATATCCAAAGAAGGGGTGGCAGGTGCAGACCTAAAACCACTCCCATTCACACTCCAGATCCCCATGGCAGACATCAGTAATGGATGCTAGATCAGGACATTCTACAATGCATTGCTCTAAGATCATCACTACTGAGCAACCAGAAGTGGCTCTTGAGATGAAACCTACATGAAATGGCTGTCCCAGAGCCTCTGCAAAAGAAATGCTGGTACCTGGAAGAGCTCCCAATCCATTCTATCTCTCAGCTTCTCCTCTTGAGGTAGTGATGTCTGCAAGTCCAAAGTCCCAAAGTCTAACTACTCCCTCCCACTTGGAGACATGACCACATGACCTAGAGCCAATCTGCAATGGGTGGGGACATCCTTATTAGAAAAAAGTGGGATAATGAATGAGCCCCAAACTGACCAGATCGTCCAAGTATAAGTAAATAGCAAGGAAGAAGGAGCCCCTGGATTTGGGGATCCCATCTGTGAAAGGAAGCAAAACCCACCAGAAGGCCATGGTGAAGCCAGCACAACCTTTAATAGTGCAGCCAGAAAGCACTGGAATCCATCTGCCTTCTGTGCACTGCACACGTCCTTTGCAGGGCATCTGTTGCTCCCCTTTATCTTGTGGAAGTGCAGTGTGTGTGTTGTCAGTCTTCCAAGAATAAGAACTGGAGGAAAACAAAGAGGCAAGCTCCCCTTCCTCTTCTTGGGGTCAGGGAGTCATAAATGGGAGCTGAGCAAGTGCCTGAGTGGCCACTAAATTCTCCTCATTCCTTCACAGATGAGTAAATCAACCCCAAAGGGGGTGAGATGCTGACACAAGAGTGCATCCATGTTTTGGTTTTGTTTGTTCTTAAGACAGGATCTTATTCTGTTGCCCAGGCTGGAGTGCAGTGGCACGATTGGGGCTCCTGCAGCCTCAACCTCACCAGCTTAAGTAATCCTCCCACTTCAGCCTCCTGAACAGCTGGGACAACAGGTGAGAGTCATCATGCCCAGCTAATTTTTTTTTTTTTTGGTAGAGATAGGGTCTCCCTATGTTGCTCAGGCTTGTCTCAAACTCTCGAGCTGAAGGGATCCTTCCACCTTGGCCTCCTAGAGTGCTGGGATTACAGGCATGAGCCACCATGCCTGGCCTAAAGTGCATCCATGTTTTGTGCTAAGACCTGAAACCACTTCTGAATATAACCAACTCCTTGCCCTGTGCATTTTCCACTCTACCCCATGCTTATGTTCTAGTCCCTATTTCGCATTGCCCTGCACTGAAAGGTCAGTTTCTTTTTTGGAAGAAAAAATGCTGTAGTGACATACAACACAACATTGATGTTAATAGGCCATAGTGTCTCAGGGATAATGGAGGCATAAAATTAAATGGTGAGCCAGCTGTTGGATTGGAATACTCAATACCTGTCCGGTCTGGAGTTTTTTAGAGGCCATGGCAAGTGAGCCTGACAAACTGGGCTTGATGGGAAAGAAAGCAAAGGAAGCATTTTCCATTTCCCTTAATTCATCCTAGAAGCAATGCACATGGGAACAGGAGCTGTTAATCTCAGTAAGGGTCCTGGTGAAGGATTCTGATTGTATTCGTCAGGGGAGAGGCTTGATGTCTCCCCAAATTGTCGTCAGATTTCCGTATTTCTGCAACCCTTGCCTTTATTTCTCTCCATTGAAAGGCTTGGGAGTAGGGAGCACACTGTTCTTTCTTCGTGACACTTCTGGAAACATTAATCAGAACATCTCAGAGCTACTTGCCCACGTATCATGTGGGGTCTGGCCCAGATACAACTTATTTCTAGAGTACTGACCATTCTGGTGAAAGTATCACTGCTGTTACTCACGTTGCAGCCATGGATTGATGTTTATAAGTCATAAATGAAACCCTTAGTAACTGTATGTGCTTCTGACCACCCAAAATAGAGACTCTGCAGGGAAGGCAGACTGAAGGTCTATGGAGGTGGCAGATCAAAAGTGTCTATTGAATTCTCCAAAACTTTTACCTTTATAGTTTACTTTCTTCGTGCTCCTTGGAGACTTCTCCCTCCCACAAACTGTTCACCATCCTCTGCCTCCCTAAGAAGCAGTATCGTGAAGTAGGTATAAACAGGGGGTCTGAAGTCGGGCAAGACCTGTGTTATTAGTCTCGGCTCCAATATTTACTAGCGATGTGATTCTGGACACATTATTCATCACCTCTGGGCTTCAGTTTCCCCATCCATGAAATGGAGAGAATAACAGTACCTACCTCATAAGGGTGTATTGCAGATGAAATGAAGGGGGAAAGGCCACAAATAGAGAAGGAGAAACCTTACATGCATATTGCTAAGAGAAAGAAGTCAGCCTGAAAATGCTACATCTAGTATGATTCCAACTATATGACATTCTGAAAAAAGACCGAGCCGGGTGCAGTGGCTCACGCCTGTAATCCCAGCACTTTGGGAGGCCGAGGCGAGCGGATCACGAGGTCAGGAGATCGAGACCATCCTGGCTAACACTGTGAAATCCCGTCTCTACTAAAAATACAAAAAATTAGCCAGGCGTGGTGGCGGGCGCCTGTAGTCCCAGCTACTCGGGAGGCTGAGGCAGGAGAACGGCGTGAACCCTGGAGGCGGAGCTTGCAGTGAGCCGAGATAGCGCCACTGCACTCCAGCCTAGGTGACAGAGCGAGACTCCCATCTCAAAAAAAAGAAAAAAAGAAAAAAAAAGACCGGTGATTATTGAGAAGAGAAGAAGAGGGAAGGAAGAACAGGTGGAGTGTAGGGAATTTTAAGGGCAGTGAAACTATTCTGTATGATACTAGAATAATAGGTACATGGCATAATGCATTTTTCAAAACCCATAAAACTGTACAACACAAAAAGTGAACCCTAATGTAAACTATGGGCTTTAGTTAACAATAATTTATCAATATCGGCTCATCAATTATAACAAATGTACCACATCAATACAAAATGGTACTGATAGGGTAAAGTCCATTTTTTTTAAGTCCACGTATAAAGCTTAGCACAATGCCTAGTATACAGAAAACGTCCAGCCATAGGCGCTACAGTTAGTATGATTATCATCAACACTTGGCAAGATGTGAGTCTACCTGTGGGGACTTTACGATGTAGACCGAATCTTAGAAGTCAAAGGTCCAAGCGGTTAATTCAAGCCCAATTAGCTTAAATACAAAAGCCGCACAGCCCGCCCTGGAGAAGTCAAATGGAGCAGTAAAGGCAGAAAGCAGAGGATTCTGTAGCACGCATCTTGGGCAGCGCCAGGCGGCGGGGCAGCCTCTCTAGGAGAGGACACAGCCGCCTTATCAGACCCAGGGGATGAGCAGGGGTCCCTGATGTTAAAGGAGCCTGCAATGAAGAAGAGGCTTGCCAGGGCCAAAGAGTCCATCAGTAAGGAGCTAAAGGGCCGGTAAGCAGGAAGAGGCAGTGCGGCCCTCTTCCTGCTGGGGCCTCTCTGTGTGCTCACCTGAATGCCTCTGAAGACACCGTGCGTGTGTATTCTGTACTGGGCACCGCAGAGGATGGGCGTTGTGTGGTTATCGCTCTCGTACCCTGTGCCGTGGCTGCAAACACAAAGAAAGGAAAAAGGCTCAGGGTGGCTCACAGTCGCCATTTGGAAATGCTTATCTGCAGTCAGGAGAGAATGATGGTTTTTAAAGCTCACAGAACAAAAATCGTTGGTTTTTGCCTCCCTCCACGGGGCCACTTTAGATGCAGGGTTCTGCGAAGGGCGAGGCCGCTGGATCCTGGGGCCGCCACCTCGCAGCCCCTCCCTCATCCTCCGATTCTCGTAGGCGTGCACCGTCGCGGTCCAGGTCTCGCTCAGACAAGCCGAGGAAAACCACAGTGGCAGGGTTTCATCCTCGGCAAGTTGTTTACCATCTAGACGGCAGGGCTGACAGCTGCAAGTATCTCAGGAATGAACAGAATGCCTCAAGCTTCACGTTTAAGTGCACTGAATTTTTGTTGGCACCTCATGACTCAGTTTTTACCAGATAGCACCAAAAAAGTGATGACGCAAGAAGAGATGTCGTGTCCTCAGAAGTGGGGATTACGTATCTGTGGCCCCATTCTGCTTAAATGACAGGTCAGTTTTCCAGATCAGCTTAACTCTTGGTAGCCAGCCTGTGCTGTAGGTGGGCACTGGAGAATCTTCCTCCAGCATTGGACTGACTAGTCCCCTAACGTGCTCAAGTTAAGCTTCGACTACATAGGAAGAGCTGAAAGATGTGCAATGCTGCAAAGGACAACTTGGAAGGGATGAATGTTCTGCTCTAAAATTATTCTCTCCTTCAGATACAATGCCTCTATCTGTTCTACAGTTAGTTTACTTCCAGATGAGATGAGGCAGACTGAGGTTTTTCACCCACACCAGCAGCACATTAGAATCACACCTAGAAGCACCGAGGAGAGCTCTTATGAAATAGCTCTGTGAAATGATGCAGCTGCTTTGCAAAATATCTGGCAGTTCCTCAAAAGGTTAGACATAAAGTTAACATATGACCCAGACATCCCACTCTTAGGGATATTCCCAAGGGAAATGAAAACAGATGTCCACACAAAAACTTGTATACATTGTGCATTAGCAGCATATTCCTAAGAGCCAAAAAGTAGAATCAACCCAAATGTCCATCAACTGATGAATGGATAAATCGAAGAGAGTATCTTCATACGATGGAATATTACTCAGCAATGAAAAGGAATAAATTACCAATACATGCTACAATATGGATGAACCTTTAAAATATCGTGCTAAGAAGCCATTCACAGAAGACCACATGTAGTATGATTGCATTTCTATAAAATGTCCAGAATAAGCAAATCTGTAGGGACAGAAACTAGATTAGTGGTTGGGTGCCTTGAATTGGGGGAGTTGGGAAGACAAAGAAAATGACTGCTGAAAATGTCCTAAAATTGTGGTAATGGTCATACAACTGTGAATATACTAAAAACCATTGCATTGTACACTCTAAATTGGTGAATCATACAGTCCGTGGAATCTATAAATCTGCTTTTAAAAAATTATTGGTGGGGGGGGGGGTGGTCTGAGAAGGATGCATCAGTATATTTATTTATTTATTTTGAGACGGAGTCTCGCTTTATTACCCAGGCTGGAGTGCAGTGGTGCGATCTTGGCTCACTGCAACCAGCACCTCCCGGGTTCAAGCTATTCTCGTGCCTCAGCCTCCGGAGTAGCTGGGATTATAGGCGCACATCACCACACCCGGCTCATTTTTGTACTTTAAGTAGAGACGGGGTTTCACCATGTTGGCCAGGCCAGTCTCGAACTCCTGGCCTTAAATGATCCACCCGTCTCGGCCTCCCAAAGTGCGAGGATTACAGGTGTGAGCCACCAGGCCCAGCCGCATCAGCATTTTTAAAAGCCTCCAGGTGGGATTAAACTGGCTGTCAGCACTGAGAATTCCATTCTCTGCCTCCATTACTCTAACAATTGGTTACAGGGTCCTGGGCAGGGAGGCAGGTAAGCTGGTGGGTGGATCAGCCCACTCCATCTGATGTGGTGTGGGGAAACCTGGAGTTGACCCAATACTCACTCACCCAGAGGAGAGAGTGCCTGGAAGGGAAGAGTGTCTGCCAGGACAACTGGAATGTCCACACCCGCTAGGGCCACAGAAGCTGTAGGGTTTCACATTTACTTCTGGCTCTAAGCATTTTAGAAAGAACTGCCTGCCCCTCTAAGCTACCATATCTTGTCTCCACATCCTTCAAGTAATTTTTGACTTATCTAGGGCAGGGGGAATGTCTCAAAGAAGTAGCCCCAGGGTCAAACATGCAAAAATTGGGCAAAAAATGCCAAACCCAAAGAACATATGCCCTTCTGACCCTTAGAATGTGTTTGTCAGGAGAAAGAGGCTATGTCTGCCTTCCTTACAATTACTTGGTACAGACAGTGGGAAAGTGAGAGGTGATGACAATGGCCATTTGGCAGCAGAAAGAGGGCAGGACCAGAATGGTGCCATGGTGCTGCCAGAACATTTTGCCTCAAAGGCTGTGAAGAGAAGCTGCCTTTGCTTGCTTCAGTCATCTGCATGGAGCCACAATGTGACTTACACATTTTCTTTCTTTTTCTTTTTTAGAGCTTGCTCTATTGCCCAGGCTGGAATGTAGTGGTGTGATCACAGCTCACTGCAGCCTTGAATTTCCAGGCTCAAGTGTTCCTCCTGCTTCCATCTCCCAAAGAGCTAGGACTATAGGTGCCCCGCACCATGTCCAGCTGATTTTTATTTTTATCTTTGTAGAAACAAGGTCTTGCTATGTCCTCCATAGGATGGTCTCAAACTCCTGGGCTCAAGTGATTCTCCCACCTTGGCCTCCCAAAGTGCCAGGATCACAGGAGTGAGCCACTGCACCTGGCCTACTTTCCACATTTTCTAGGGCTGAAGGATTTCTAGGGACACAACATTAAAGTTCTGCCATCGAAGGGTAAAAATTAGAAATCTGTCTTGACAGCTAAGCTCTGGGTGTTAGCTGGGTTCCTGGAGGGTGGGGGCATGGGAACAGACTTTCCTGAAGACAACTGTCTCATGAAATGAAGTGGTGTGACACTCAAAGGGAACAGCAATCTGCACAGCCAGATGCAAACCACAAACAAAAGAAGCAACAAGCAACAAGACTATATCTGCCAAATATGCCAGCGGATTCTCCTACAAGGTCCATGAAGAAAAAAAAATAGCCAGACCCCTGCCTATGGGGACTTGGGTCTCCAAAAGACAAATACACCAATGCAATTCCACACTGTGGAAACCTGCAATTCACCAGAACACCGAGTACAACGTACTGGCATCTGATGTGGTAGCAATTCTCTCTAAATGAGTTTTTAAAAAGCAACTTGGTGGTCTGGGAACCATAGACTAATAGAGATAGAAAGGATCTAGAAGGGCCATCTACACCAACCCCCATTCGGAGCAGAAATCCCTTCCAGCTTATGCCCAACAGTTGATCAACATGACTGGTGACTAGTTTTCAAGATAGCCCATTGCATTTTAGGAGAGCTTTAAAAACAAGCTGAAATCTACCTTCTCATTTCTGACTCCTGGAGAACCACTGAGCGAATATTACTTTTTTTTTTTTTTTGAGACAGAGTCTCACTCTGTCACCCAGGCTGGAGTGCAGTGGCACGAAGTCAGCTCACTGCAACCCCCGCCTCCCGGGTTCACGCCATTCTCCTGCCTCAGTCTCCTGAGTAGCTGGGAATGCAGGCACCCGCCACCACGCCCGGCTAATTTTTTTGTAGTTTTAGTAGAGACGGGGTTTCACCGTGTTGCAGGATGGTCTTAATCTCCTGACCTCATGATCCTCAAGCCTTGGCTCCCAACGTGCTGGGATTACAGGCGTGAGCCACGGCACCGGGCCCAGCCGCAAATATTACCATTTTACAGCCATCTGTGTGTATCTCCTCTGCCCCATTGTAAACTTGGCCTTGAATACAAAGACTCTCTGCTCCTCTCTGCATCCTCTAAACTCAGTCACTGAGGCAAGACGTGGTGGCTCAGGCCTGTAATCCCAGCACTTTGGGAGGCCGAGGCAGGAGGATCATGATGTTAGGAGATTGAGACCAGCCTAGCCACCATGGTGAAACCCATCTCTACAAAAATACAAAAATTAGTTGGGCATGGTGGCACGTGCCTGTAATCCTATCTACTTGGGAGGCTGAGGCAGGAGAATCGCTTGAACCCGGGAGGCGCAGTTGCAGTGAGCTGAGATCGTGCCATTGCACTCCAGCCTGGGGGACAGAGCGAGACTCTGTCTCAAAAAAAAAAAAGATTTCAAACAGTTTTCATGTTTTTCTGTTTTGTTTCCTTTTGAGACATAAGATAATTGACCCTGCTGAATGACAGGGAGAAGGGATTTATGAGTCCTTGGCCAAGATAGTCAGCAAGATCACAGGAATTGACAGCAAGGTGTCATGAGGCTATGGTTCCAAGTGGGAAAAGAACGGTGAGTCTGGGGCAGGCAGGTAAAGTCACGGGAGAGAAGGTTCAGGATAATATGACTGCTTCTCCTGTCCTGCCACAGGGAACACTCTGTGCTAGAAGGCACTCTCCAACTTAACAAAGATACTTTAGACAACAGTTCCTTTGGTTTTATTGTTCAACCAAACACAAATCATCCATTTAAGCATTTAGCCCATCATCCCCTATCTTGTCCACAAGGACGCCAAAAATATCAAATATCTTTTGCAATGAAGAGCCACTATATTAGTGAACTTCCGCTATTGGACTGGTAATTCTACCCAAAAAGAAACGGACTTGGGCACGTGTCTTGCATACCACTAACCAACCTTGGTAATGATCCCTGTTTTCTCCCCAGCTTGTTCTCAAAGATCTGGCTTAATAACTTTTCCAAGAATTCGTGCTAACTCTGTGGTTTCCAGAATCCACTGGGTTTTTTTCCTACTTGAGAACTAAGACATTTATCTGTCTCAACTCTTCGGTCACCTCTCTTATTCTCCATGAATTTCCAGGTTATTGGATAAGGAGGCAGTTATTTTATGTGTTTGCTAAATTGGTCAGAATATGGGTTTGACTCTTTTTAATTTAAAACAGAGCCATGAACTCAAATATTCCTATAGGGACCAAGTAAGACAAGTAAAATGAAGGCGACCCTAAAGAATGAGACGACATTGAACTCACAGGGACGGCTACCCTGGCCACATGACCCTCTGACCAACAGAGGCAGCCACGACTCAGCTCTCCCAGCCAATAACTGTAAACAATGTGAACCCAGCATTGCTATACTTTTCCATTCTCAAAGAAAAGTAGGAAATCTGGACTTTTTTGAGAGCACCTGAGTTATAAGTTCTTGCAAATAATTGAAATTTTAAAGAATCACTGTCAGGTCAAATAAAACACACATCTAGCCCAAGGGCCGCCAATCTGCAACTTATTGTATGCGTCTCATGAGCCTGGTGATTGAGATCAATAAAATTTATGTCTTTAGGGCATGTGGGTGGCTCACGCCTATAATCCCATCACTTTTGGGAGGCCGAGGCAGGAGGATCACTTGAGCCCCAAGAGTTCAGACCAGCCTGGGCAATATCATGGTAAGACGCTGTCTCTACAAAAAAATTAAAATTAAAATCAAAAAATGCTGAGTGTGTTGGTGTGCACCTATAGTCCCAGCTAGTTGGGAGGCTAACATGGGAAGATCACTTGTGCCCAGGAGTTCAAGGCTGCAGTGAGCCATGATGGCACCACTGCACTCTAGCCTGGGTGACAAGAGTAAGACTCTGTCTGTAAAAATATATATATATATTTTAATATACATATATGTTATATATAATATATTCATAAATGTATAATAAAATATGTTGAATATATAAATATATAGAGAATATATACTTATACATAAATACATATATTTTTCAATCCTTAGAACCCTAGGAGTCATTCATTAAGTTCCATCACCTTACACAAATGACATAACTTCCTCCCTGGCCTCAGCTTCATGTAAAATGAAAATAACAGCACTTCCCCCATCAGACTGATGCAATAGGTCAGGTAAGTAAATCACAGTGCTTGGTATGCACTCAATAAGTGTTAAACTGTTGCTTATATAGTATTATCCCCATTTTACAGCAAAGAATACTGAGGTTTAAGGCGACATTGCATTATTTGCCCACAGTCAGATGGCAAGTGGCAGAGCTAGAGTTTGAGTCCAGGTCAGTGCTGTTCTTCCTTCCAAATGAGCTGGATAATCCTGGTGGTATTAACCCCACCCTACAGGTTCACTTTTATCATCATGAGACTTGAACGACTCCCAGCTCTTTTCTCCAGCAGGATGAATGAAATTAGGCATGCTGAAGGTTTTAAAGGTGAACTGGGGTAGAGGGAAAGGACTAGGGTAGAGGAGAGTTAGGGGAGTAGGGAGGGACAGGTTTGAAACATTCCCTCTTTAGCCTTCTTCAGCTTCTACTTGGAGGCACAACATGTAGTTTTGCATAAAGCAGTGTTCCCCAATGTTTTTGGCACCAGGGACCAGTTTTCTGGAAGATCATTTTTCCACAGACCAGGGGTGGGATGGGGCGGGGGGTGGTTTTGGGATGAAATTGTTCCACCTCAGATCATCAGGCATTAGTTAGATTCTTATAAGGAGAGTGCAACCTAGATCCCTCACATGCGCAGTTCACAATAGGGTTCACGCTGCCATGAGAATCTAATGTCGCCACTGATCTGACAGAAGGTGGAGCTCAGGCAGTAATTCGAGTGATGGTGTGGCTATAAATACAGATGAAGCTTTGCTACCTCGCCTGCCGCTCACCTCCTGCTGCAAGGCCCAATTCCTAACTGGCCACAGACCACTACTGGTCCATGGCCCGAGGGTTGGGGACCTTTGGTATAAAGAAAGCACAAGGCTAACTGATGGAAATGGCTGCTTATGTGCAACAGAGCACGATGTTTACCCTCCACCAAAAAAAAAAAATCATTTCTATTGAACTGGGAAAATAAGCAGAAGCAGTTATCAGCAGAGCATGCACTTTGGCGCTTCACTTCTGGCAGTGGCCTGGACTGTACATTTTCCTAAACAGCTTTAAGATGCATAAAAATGTATCCTGAGAAAATTTGCTTTTCCTAGACAGCTTTAAAATGCATAAACACGGCCGGGTGTGGTGGCTCATGCTTGTAATCCCAGCACTTTGGGAGGCCGAGGTGGGCGGATCACATGAGGTCAGGAGTTCGAGACCAGCCTGGCCAACATGGTGAAACCCTATCTCTACTAAAAATACAAAAATTAGCCGGGTGGGGTGGTGGGCGCCTGTAATCCCAGCTACTTGGGAGGCTGAGTCGAGAGAATTGCTTGAATCTGGGAGGCAGAGTTTGCAGTGAGCCAAGATCGCATCACTGCACTCCAGCCTCGGCGACAAAGCGAGACTCTGTCTCAAAAACAAAAACAAAAACAAACAAAAAATGCATACACACTTTCCTTAGAAAGTTTGCAAAAAGAGAAAAATGTCCTTCATATAACACCAATTGTGAGCCCTCTTCCCGCTAAAAACATGTACATTGAGATTTGGCCTGGGAAAAAAAAAAAACAAAAAAACAAAAAACAAAAAACAAAACAGTTAACATTGCAAGAGTGGCTTCTTTAGAAATGATTAACTTTGATATTCCACAGGCACATGAAGATTAATAAAAAGGAATTGAGGTTTTACAGATGAGGAAAACCAGAGCCGCCCTGAAATCCCTTATCAACAGAAGAAGTAAAAGAGAGAAAAGAAAAAGAGCCTTTGGAAGGCAATTAGCATCCGTATGAATATTCAAAAAGGGAGAACTTTGGCCTGTCATTTCTCTCTCCCACCTCTAGTTATTGGCCAGGCAGGCATCCCCTCATCTTCACCTCTGTCTTCTCCCCTCTGCAGAGTTAATCAGATTGAAGGGAAGCACCTGGGGACATTCAAACTCTTGTGTCTCTAAAACACGGAATTTACCCATCAACCCCTCTTCTCTCCCCACCCTTGATACTCAGGGTTCATACGTGAGATGCTGAAATGCCTGATTCTTTTCGGTGTTGACAATAAACCCCGCTGCAAGCCTTGAGAACCATTCACCCCCTTCTTTAAGGATCTGTGCTAAGAAACTATGCTTCCTTAAACACAAGAGAAGAGGCTGAACACAGTGCCACTCATCAATTACATTTACCTAAAAAAGAAAGAAAGAAAAAGGAAAAAAGAAAATAAAAAAAGAAACCCAAATCGAATCAAGCCTCTAGGAAATACAGGGGAGGCCAGGCGGCCAGGCGCGGTGTCTCATGCCTGTAATCCCAGCACTTTGGGAGGCTGAGACAGGTGGATCACTTGAGGTCAGGAGCTTGAGGCCAGCCTGGCTAACATGGTGAAAACCCATCTCTACTAATAATACAAAAATTAGCTGGGCATGGTGGCATTTGCCTGTAATCCCAGCTACTTGGGAGGCTAAGGCAGGAGAATCACTTGAACCAGGGAGTTGGAGGTTGCAGTGAGCCGAGATCACGCCAGCCTGGCGATAAAGTGGGACTACATCTCAGAAAAAAAAAAAGGCTGGGCGTAGTGGCTCATGCCTGTAATCCCAGCACTTTGGGAGGCTGAGGCAGGCGGATCCCTTGAGGTCAGAAGATCAAGACCATCCTGGCTAACATGGTGAAACCCCGTCTCTCCTAAAAAATACAAAAAATTAGCCAGGTGTGGTGGTACGCGCCTATAGTCCCAGCTACTTGGGAGGCTGAAGCAGGAGAATTGCTTGAACCCAGGAGGTGGAGGTTGTGGTGAGCCAAGATTGGGCCATTTCACTCCAGCCTGGGTGACAGAAGGAGACTATGTCTCAAAAAAAAAAAAGAAAGAAAAAAAGAAAAGAAGGAAGGCAGGGAGGGAGGGAAAGAATGAGAGAGAGAGAGAGGAAGAAAGAGAAAGAACAGAAAAAAGAAATACAGGAGAGAGAGGCCCAAGTTTAAAAGACTGTAAGATAAAGCAATCTGCCAAATCCAGATTGTGGAATATTCTACCAGAAAACTGACCTGCTATTTCCAGTAAACCAATAGCCTGATAAGAAGAGGGAGGAAGGGGCTGTTATAATATAAGCTAGACTTAGGAGAGGACAACTACCAAATAAAACAAAACACATCAAAACAATAAACCTCTGCATAAATATTGTACTCACTGTGTACTCGTATGAACCACAGATTGCTGGACTTGAATTAATCAGCCCTAAGGGAATTAGGGCCAAAAGATCCAGGAGTATTCCCTAGGAATTCTCAGTGGTTATGCCACAATGCTTAGGTTTAACACTTCACTCAATGAATATCCAATTTCCCTGTAGCCACAGTAATTTCAAAAGTCACTTTCATATGCACTTATCAGATCTTATTTGGGGAATGAATAGATACTGGGATTATCCACATTCAGAGCTGGTGGCAACCTGGCACAGATGCCGCTAGATTAACATAAATATTATTTTATTATTTGCTTGAGTGTGACATGCTCCATCTCTTTATTTTAAAAAGTAAAATTTTAAAAATACCAGAAATAATTAAATATTTTAAAACACTTGGGATGGGAAAAATCTATGCATGATCCAAAAGTCAAAAACTTGAAACTGTAAGACAAAAACTTACTATTTTTACCATAAAACAAAAATATCTGACAGTAAAAAGCCATTAGCAGAATTAAAATACAAACCAGAGAAAATATTTTCATTACATATGACAAGCAAAATAACTCTTATAAACAAAGAACTTTTTCTTTATTATTATTATTTTTAGAGAGATGGTCTCTGTTGCCCAGGCTGGAGTGCAGTGGCATCATCATAGCTCATTGCAGCCTCAAACTCCTGGGCCCAAGCAATCCTCCCACCTCAGCCTTCCAAGTAGCTGGAACTATAGGCATGCCACCATGCCCAGCTAATTTTTTAATTTTTTTGTTTTCTATAGCGATGAGATCTTGCTATATTGACCAGGCTGGTCTTGAATTCCTGCCTCAGCTTTCCAAAGTGCTGGGATTACAAGCATGAGCCACCGAGCCTGGCAGAAAGAACTCTTATAAATTAATATTGTTACCAGATGAACTATCCCAGCTTCTAGCTAAAGCCAGCCCCACCAACTTATCTATGGAGCCCCTTCTCTCCCACCTCCTTCAAGGACACTGTTCCAGTGATTCTGTCCCCTCCCATTGACCATTTTTTTCCTCCTCTTTTTTTCCTTTTCTTTTTTTATTTTTGTTTTTTTGAGACACAGTCTTGCTCTGTTGCCCACACTGGAGTGCAGTGGCAAAATCTCAGCTCACTGCAACCTCTGCCTCCTGGGTTCAAGCAATTCTCTGGCCTCAGCCTCCTGAGCAGCTAGGATTACAGGTGTGTGCAACTATGCTCAGCTAATTTTTGTATTTCTGTAGAGACAGGGTTTCGCCATGTTGGCCAGGCTGGTCTCCAACTCCTGACCTCAAGTGATCCACCTGCCTCAGCCTCCCAAAGTGCTGGGATTACAGGTATGAGCCACTATGCCCGCCCCATTTTTTCCTCCTCTTGATCATTCTCATCAGCAAACAAACATGCAGATACTTCTATCTAAAGATAAATAACCAAATAAAAGCAGAACAATTTAAAACAAAACCACTCCTTCTCCCGACCTTCTTTCCCCAGCCAGCTAGAACCCCATTTTTTTGCTCCCTTTTGCAGCAGAACTCCATGAAAGCATGGTCTTTACCTCCTCTCCTTATCTCTTAAACCCATCTGTTTCAGGCTTTTGTCTCTTCCCTCTAATATATTTAGAGGTAACTGCAATTAATAGTCTGATAAATGTTTCCAGAATTTTTTTTCTGAAGATATAAATACACCTCAAAATGCTTTTTTTAAACCATTATCTCTGGGTGGTGAGAAGATAGATGAATTTTCTTTTTCTCTTTATAATGTTTTGGTCCTGTCTGAATTTTTTTAAAAACGATAAGCCTGTGTGACTTTTATAATCAAGGAGAAAATAGCTGTTTTCATTTTAGATAAAGTCGCCATCTAGGCATACATAACTACATCTGTTGTTTTAAAAATGAAGAGTTAGAAATACAGCTAGAATAAATAAACTTGTTCACTTTTAATAGAAAAACTCCTACTAAAGTATTCAGTAGCTCCTCATTTCGGAGAAACACTTATCTGGATAACTTTTTATTAGTGTAGCTTCCAGATCAATGTTCTTCTACCTAGAGGTTATGATCTTTTCTTGGGCAGATGACAGGCAGAAGGATAAATGGTGAGTAGAGGGTCTCAGAAGAGAGCAGGGATAGGAGAAGTCCAAATACTGCTTTGGATCATTAAGGTATCTTCCACTCATCTGATGTAACCTCTCCCTTTCCAATACACACACACAGACACACACAGACACACACACACACACACACACACACGCTTTTATCAATCCTCATTAACCTCAATTCACCTCCCTGTGCTACAATCACTGTGTTTCTCATTTCCAACTTGGCCCCTTCTCCATCCCAACCTTCCTTTCCTATCTTTCCTATTCAGCTCCTTTCTTCCCCAGATCTAAACAAACCTAGCATTTTTCCTCACCTCCACAAGATGAAAATAATTCCTTGCTTTAAAATAAAATAGTTAAAATCATGGTATGGAGAAAAGTCTTCAGAGCCCAAAAATATTTTTTAAGAGGCTGAGAATATTTTCAAGAAGTCAAGTCTGTCATGACAACTTCGCAATGGCCTATAAATATGCATTTGCTGAACTGAATCTCACCTGAAGCCAATCATTTTTATAAGAAAGAAAATGACACAAATGTACATGCATGGACAGGAAAGGGTCTAAAATTGTGTGCAACATCATTATCATCACAGTTTCATCTGGGCTTTTGGGGGGAGTTTTAATTTCCTTCTCTGTGTAGTTGTATTTTCTAACTGTTCTATAATTTATACACATTACTTACATAATAAAAAAATTCAATACATTCATCGAATGCATGTCCAAAAATAAAAGGATAGAAAAGACCAGCAGCCAGAGAGGGGAAAGAAGAAGCAGAAAAGTGAGAAGCCAAGGAAAGAAGCTTCCGAATCAGTCCACACTAAGTGAGAGGGACACAGAGCTAAGTCACGAGTCTCCATCTTTATCAAACCCTGGAGTCCCATTCTTCGTTCTGGTTGGCAGGGTTAACAGACCCCAGGCCAAGTCCAATGCAAGGCAATAATAAGGAAAAAAAAACTCTTTAAACGACATTAAAGGAAACTGTTTAAACGGGGGAAAATTAATAACTTGTTGCTGGGGGTGGAGATGAAGGAGTAGGCTCGGGAATGCTGATATTCACAGAACTGAGGCTCCCCACCTTCACTTTGCATCTCAGGCTCCAGGAGCCACTTAAAAGCAAGCTATCTATTTCCAAGAAGTAAATCTCTTGGACGGGTACCTTATGTTCACGAGCCCGTGAGGGAAGGTGCTGGGCTGTGTATTGGAGCTCCCAGCCAGAGAAGACAGCTATCTCTTTTGGCACAGGTTCTCAGGGATGAGACCATGTCTGGTGGGGATTTTCTCCAGATTCGACAGCCTTGGACCTACCAAAACGCACAGCTTTGTTTTCACCATACATCACTCATTGTTGAGTCTTTTTTGTTTTTCCTCTCAAGCATCCACAGGTTGAATACTGTGTGTTCCCAACAGCCTGTGAACTTCTTGGACCAGCAAAGGGACATTCATTTTGCTGAGCACTCCTTTCACATTTCTATTGTGTTCAATTTCCCACTCCCCCTACCCGAGTCCCCAGAGAATAACTTCTTCCTTGTTTTAATAACTTGGATCACAGTCAAGGTTGATGTGTTTCTCCATTTTGCAGGATATTTTCTTCAGAAGAGACAAAACAGAGGCCAACAGGGTAGGAGAGGCTTGGTCGGAAATCAGCAGCCATTGAGAACACACAGAAAATGTTTTCAAAGAAATAGAAAGCAGATAACACAAGGCACCATCAACAGAAGGCTTCAAAATGGTGGACTCATACTCAGAAAGATTCCCCAGCAACGTTTTCTCCCAGGGACCCACTTTAAAAATCTAATTTCATTTGTTTGGGGGTGAGGGAGAAGAAAGTACTTTCCATAAAGTACCTTCTCATTGACTTAAATTGAAATACATTCTCCCATTGGAGGTCATAAAAGTAGCTGTGATCCCAGTGGGTATGCAGAAATTAGAAAATAAGTAAAGAGAGAAGGAGGAGAAAGGAGCGGTTCAGTCACACAAGTATATCCCACCTCTAACACAGCAAGTTTTCATTTCATCTGCCCATGTTCTTTATAAAATCCTATCCCCACCCATTGTAACACTGCCCCCTGACATCTAATGAAAGATGTCTCCGTGGACTTGCTTGGGATACAAGGAAACAAACCTATTCTTTATGAAGCCACTTTTTTAAAAAGAAACATTTTCAAGGAAAGAAGACCCGAACCAGCATTTAGTGGGGTTTAGTCTGAGGTACATGATCTTTTAATAAAAAATTGATAATGCCTCTCTTTTATGAGTGATATGGAAATTACATCTTTCTTCTCTAAAACATGAATCAAATCACCAGTTTTTCCTGTAATAGATCTACCTTGTCACATGATTTTTCTTACCATTGATTTCAAACAGTGTCAAGACACTAGTTATGAATGAACGCAAAAAGTTATGTGTCTGAATTTGTCTTCATGGAATATCTTTTCTCAAATGTATTGTCCATATTAATACTTTTCATACCATGGCAAAAGAAAGTAAATCCAGTATCACAAAGAACAATGACCCCAACCCAGATTGGTCTCCCCTGGGGAAAGGCCAAACTTTCTACTGGAATTACAGATTCAACTAAATCTAGTTCTGGGCTGTTCATGAGTTTGGAGGAGACAGCCAAGGTGTCACCACGTTTGAATGCTAAAAGTGAGGCAAACTGTGGGTCATGACACATCAGTGGGTTGTAAAATCAATCTAGTACATCACAATCAGCATTTTAAAAAGTGAAATAGGATACAGAGAAAATGTCAGCATGCAGAGCATGTCATAAGAGTATTGCTCAGTGAAATCTATGTTGTGTGTGTGTGTGTGCACATGTGTGTATATGGGATCTCACTGTAAAGGGTATTTCTAACTGTGGTCACAGTCTAAAAGGTTTCCACCCATTTAAGAAGCTCTAATCTGGGGCCCAGGTCCTGGAGTCAGACAGAACTGATTCCAACATGGCTCTGCCACTCACTCACTCACTATGTGACCTTGGTTAGGTAGCTTAATCTCTCCACCTCCTCAGCTAAAAAAATGGATGTGGCCATAGTGTCCTGGGGGTGTTGTAAGATCAGATCAGAAGAGGAAACATGTACAGCCCCTCATACAGCACCCAATACTGTTTATATACATCCTTAGATAAATGTCCAATTCACAAAATGGAAGCAGAAATTCGTGGATTTACAGTATGTTCTACAAGGATAAATTCACAGTGTGAGAGAAGATGGTAGGCAATTAGCTAATTGTAATTTTTGCTCTGCAAAACAGTTGTTCTTTTGTGGAACTATCTGTTGGGCCATCTAGCCCTTTTCATAACAGCTCCCTGAATAAAGTTAATATTCGAGAAATATACATATATATTGTGTTTGTTTGTTTTGTTTTGTTTTGTTTTGTGGAAGAGTCTCACTCTGTCGCGCAGGCTGGAATGCAGTGGCCTGATCTTGGCTCACTGCAACCTCTGCCACCCAAGCTCAAGCAATCCGCCCACCTCAGCATTGCAAGTAGCTGGGGTTACAGGCATATGCCACCACGTCTGGCTAATTTTTTTGTATTTTTTGTAGAGAAGGGGTTTCACCATATTGTCCAAGTTGATCTCAAACTCCTGAGCTCAAGTGATCCACCCACCTCAGCCTCCCAAAGTGCTGGGATTATAAGCGTGAGCCACCATGCCAGGCCAAGAAATACATTTTTAGGCAGGGCACAGCAGCTATTACCTGCAATCTCAGCACTTTGGGAGGCCAAGTGGGGCAGATCGCCTGAGGTCAGGTGTTCGAGACCAGCCTGGCCAACATGGCGAAAACCTGTCTCTACCAAAAATACAAAAATTAGCCGGGTATGGTGGCAGATGCCTGCAATCCCAGCTACTCAGGAGGCTGAGGCAGGAGACTCACTTGAGCCCAGGAGGCAGAGGTTCCAGTGAGCTGAGATCGTGCCACTGCACTCCAGCCTGGGTGACAGAGTGGGACTCCATCTCAAAAAAAAAAAGAAATACATTTTTATTTCAGAAATCCTTTCCAAGATGTAAGTAACAGACCAATGAAAACTCTTCTCATTTTTTTCTTATGCAGGATTGAACAGAACAAATTGTTCACATTTTGTGCTTCATCCTTATAATACAGCTTCTGCCTCCTCAGCAAGTGACTAACAGTACGTGTCTAAAGACCTTAAAAAGTATCGAAATTATCTCAACCATGGAAAGATCCAGCTGCAAATACATGCCAAAATTCCTTATCTGTAATTTTTGTAACTGAACAAACAAGCCCCTGTATTACAGCATGAAGAAGTTTTTGAAACTGAAACGTACTGCTCACTTCACAATCATGTTCTGTCTATCCTTGCTATTTAGCTTGGGGAAGGTTATCAAGTTCTGAGGAGAGGAGAAAGGAGAAAAGGAAGGGAGCCAGAAAGAAAGGGTGGGACCAAGAAGCCAAGGAACTTAAGACGAGTTAAGAACAGGTAGAAAGGCCAGGCGCGGTGGCTAACGCCTGTAATCCCAGCACTTCGGGAGAACAAGGTGGGCAGATCACCTGAGGTCGGGAGTTTGACACCAGACTGACCAACATGGAGAAACCCCATCTCTACTAAAAATACAAAATTAGCTGGGCGTGGTGGCACATGCCTGTAATCCCAGCTACTGGGGAGGCTGAGGCAGGAGAATCGCTTGAACCCGGGAGGCGGAGGTTGCGGTGAGTGAGATGGCACCATTGCACTCCAGCCTGGGCGACAAGAGCTAAACTCCATCTCAAAAAGAAAAGAGAACAGGTAGAAAGACAGAATGCTAAAACTGTCAGCAGCCCCCCAGATGGAAGACGGGAGAGAAATAATTTAAAACAACAGAAAGCCTTTTCTTTGAGGTCCAGAGAGAGGAAGAGGAGATCTGGATAAAACTGCTGAAAATTTTGGGGGCGGGGGTGAGGTGAAGAACCTAACAGTAAGTCTTGGAAGATGAAATACAACTCTGTTGATTACTGAAGGATGAACCAAATAACAGGACTGGGCCAACACAATAAAGAAGAAAAGAGGGCGGCTGGTTGTGGAGTTAAAGCAGGGAGAAGAAAAAGAAACAGCTACAGAAATGCCCCAAGGTGCAGGGTATAGGGCTGGGGACGGTGTGAATGTTTGGGAATAAAAACAAACTTTGAAAAACAACAAAAAACAAGTCTTTTCAAAGCCTGGCCTCGGACTTAGGGTAAGTTCTCCCTGAGAGATTTAAAGGTAAATAAAGAACAAGTAACTAAGTTAAGACTGAAAGGCTTGACTGATCTAACAGGAACCTGTGGCATGATGGTTGTAATGCCACAAATTTCTTATTTAGTATTTTGTGAAATATTCACAAAGAAATGAACAGGATGCTGCATAATTTTTTACATTGTTTTCCAGGGGCATGTTGATGAGAAATGCTACTCCCTCCATTTTGTCCCCAGCATGTGTATGATGAATAAGAAGAGGTGGGGGCCGGGGAGAGAGATTCTTCCCATCCACCAAATGCTACCCTGATTACCCACGTCAGTCCTAACTCCTGCATTGCCCCAGGTGCCAGTCAACAAGGCCTACACCATTTGCTTTGCCATCTCCGCATTGTCCACTCACTTGCTCTGCCCTTCTGTCCATTTCACTGAGCTGGAGCTCCCAGAAGCAACTCTAGAAGAGAAGAAGAGGTGGGGAGTGGGGAATGGAGCATGCATGGATCTGGCAAGCCCCCCAGATCCCAGAATCCAATGAAAAGCCCCTCAATACACAGAGACATCAAGCTAGCTATCAAGAGTGCTGAACTAAGTCCCCAGTCCCACTGGGGCCAATGGTGGGGTGGAAGGCACCACTGGAGGCTGCATAGAGCTTGGGCTTTAGAATCAGATCTGGACTTGGAATCCCAGCTCTAGCACTTAGTAGGATGTGAACCTGGGAAGTAACTTAACCCTCTGAGCTTGGTTTACTCATCTGTAAACCAAGCAGTACTTAGCTCTCATGAGAGTGTTGGGAAGATAAGATGAGGTAACCTGGAAGGGCACCTGACGCTGCAGGCACTTCACGAGTGTTCTATGCTACTGCCCATCTCTTCACACTTGTTAGAAAATGAAAAGTGAGTTCTTTCAATGGTGAAAGCAAGTCCCACCTGCCTTCTTTTTTTTTTCATTCTTAGGTGCAAAGAGTAGCTCCTTCTGATGTTTCCTGGCTGTATTCTCCCTATTATGGTTGTATTATCAAGTATGGAAAGAAAAACCCTGTTGGTGCAATCAGGTATGGGCATATCTGACTGTGGATTGCCCAGATCAGCATCACACAAATATGAATTTGGATCCTGGACTTTGCACACCCAAAGCACTTCTTGATAAGATAGTGGAATGGTTAACAACTGTGATATCATAGTAAAACACAATTATTAAATGAGGTTGAATGGCCTTTGAAGAATTATAAAACATTCAACAAGACCATAATAAGTGTCCTCAATATTCCTTGTTCCAGACAGAAACACCCCATATTTATGTTTTTGAAAATTTAATACTGAACACAACTCACCAACTAGGGGAAGGAGGAAAGCATTCTAATGTCACAGAGAGCTTTGCCCTTTCTTCTAAAACTGTACTCTCTTCATAAGTTCTAAGCACCTTTAAAATGGTTCAAACAGGTATAAGTTACTGTGGAAAGGCAATGGAATAGAGAAAACCTTACCCCTTTAAGGTGGCTCCTAAGTTCATCTGATTCCAGGTCATGCATTCAAGCTGGGAGGTCATTTGGTATAAATTGTCACTGTTAGAAAAACATCCAGAGTTAGAAACACATAACCACATAATACACAATTGTTTCTTCAAAAGCAATGGAGTTTTAACTTTCCTTGGAAGTGCAAGCCTCCACGTTTTCCAGAATGACAGAATATGCAAATCTGAAATTATTTTCATTTCATCCCACTGATCTCTGCACAGTTATACACTTCATACACAGCAGAAGGGATGTGAGAGTAACTCGGAAGCATTTTTTAAAACCTTTGTATAGCAACCATTGAAGTTTCTAAAGAAGTATTAAACCTTTGAGGGGAAAAGGCTAAGGGGAGTGAAACTTTGAAAGGCACACAGGCTGGATAACTCAACATTAAAGTTAAAAGCCTGGAGCTGAAAGTAAAGACAGCAGATTAATTATTCTTGAAAAGGCCATTAAGTTGTTTTAATCAAAAGGATAAGTATCATGTGGATTATGAGGGTCTGAAAAGTCAAAGAGTGATGGGTGATAAATGGTCTAAAAAGCAAGGATGTGACAAGCAGAAGAAAGATGATGATAAACTCTATGCACAGTTGAAGGAATCATTTTCTATATGTTTTATAATCCTGGTACAAGTCAAATGTAAAAAAAAAAAAAAAAAAAAAAAAAAAAAAAAAAAAAAAAAGATCCCAGTTCTGTAAGATTCTATGAGGGAAATGGCTTATCATTTACATTAAGACTCCAAAGAAGTCTTACACTGCTATGTAAACCAACCAAAAGCTGTTCTGTCCCCTCTGTATTTATCTCATTCCTAGAAAATTAGTACATGAATCAATTGCCAGAAATATCCTAAATTACCAAGCCCCATCAGGAACAAATTTATGCCTGAACTGAAATGGTTAATTATGCAATTTGAAACCCAAGAGACCAAGAGTTTGTCTGGGACCTCTTGGTCTAAACACTTTACAGAAGAAAAATTTCATTCTACTTTCATGGCAGAAATGAAAAAAATATAAGAGGCATTTAATACCTGACGTGTGGTATCAGATTGCGGATTTCGGACCGTCTCTGTCTGGTTATGGCATTCTTTTAAGCTGCTTCACTGGGCAGAGGCAACACCAAATTTTAATTCAGAAAGGCTTTTTTCAGGCCAAGCATAACTGGGAACTTGAGGAGGGGAGAGGGAAATTACAGCAACTCAGAATAAATGAATTCTGTGCTCTCTTTCTGCATAGCTTGATAAATCATGGCAGAGTCCATCTGACTCTCATATAAGAACTCTGAAAATTATTTGGAACTCCTTAGTGGTGGGTACACAGGATAAGGAGGAAATCAGATTCCAGGAGGGAATTTTGCATATGAAAAGTGAAGTGACTTCAAACTCAAAGTATGTGCCATTTCATTAGTCAGTGTGTATCTGGACGCCGTCACTCATCCCCGTGTCTGACTGGCTATTATGCTACTACAATATCCTACATATCAATGAAAAAAAATGATGAGTTTCTCCTGCAGCTTCCCCATTTGTAGCAGCAGCCCGTACTGGTCTGTGCCACAACATTTTGCAATTCCACAAATTCTTGCTGTAAGGCTGGAGTAATTAATTCCTGAAGGACCCCAACTTTTATTAGAAGTGCCAGCCTGCTGCATTTACCACAGGAGCATTTCTTGAACTTTCTTTGGGCTGACAGTTCATTAATAAGTGGCCTCCTCCACAATCTCTCTACTGGTTTTTGTTCTCCTGCGCCTTTTCATCAAGCAATCCATTTATTAATCTTACCATTAATCTCAGCCAACAGGCATTGTATTCCCCAGGCAGCTCTATATTTTTGTCACTAATTTTTAAAAAATTGTTCACCAACTAAAATCACTCAGCCCCAGTTGACAATTTTCCTAGGCCCTTTGGGGATATGGGATCTTTCTGAAATTATTTCATCCTTTCACAACTCAGAAAATCATAATTTTCAAGAGAGCTGGGAAAGAAAGATGAGTGACAGACGCTGATGCAGAAGGGTGAATGAATCCCAAATATCTAACTTTATGAGTTGGAAATTTTCTCACAGACTTAAAGAATAGTCTGGTTGATTCCTAAGGTCTCTATAAGGAAGTACCCCAAAGAGAAAATAAACATTTTTTTTTCGTTAGATGGAGTCTCACTCTGTCACCCAGGCTAGAGTGCAATGGCGCTATTTCAGTTCACTGCAACCTCAGTCTCCCTTGCGCAAGCGATTCTCCTGCCTCAGCCTCCCAAGTAGCTGGGCTTACAGGCATCTGCCACCATGCCCGGCTAATTTTTGTATTTTTAGTAGAGACGGGGTTTCACCATGGTCAGGCTGGTCTCAAACTCCTAACCTCAGATGATCCACCCACCTCAGCCTCCCAAAGTGCTGAGATTACAGGCATGAGCCACCGTGCCCGGCCAATATTTTTAATGGCATTTTCTTGGCCCTCAGAAGGCAAACCTTCTCAAATACAGGGTCTATGTCTTACATATATGACTTTTTCTAGTGTGTACTGTACTGTCTAATATGGTATACACTGGCCACATGTGACTCATGCCACACATTAAAATGGTAAGATGTTTTGCTTTATTGAGTCAAATATGCTATTTGAAAAATTAATTTCACAGCTTCTTATTTTTTGAATATGGTTGCTAGCAAATTTCAAATTACATGTATGGCTTGTGTTATGTTTCTATTGGACAGTGATGTTCTATAAGTTTTGGGACATTGAGCAAATCAGTTCAGCTCCCTGCCCCTCAGTTTTCTCATCTGTTCAATGGGAATATTAATCTCCATCAGTCTAACTGTACAGGAATGTTGTGAGGCCCATAAAAGGTAATGCCCTCAATGGCCCTTTGAAGATGATACAGATAATATACTTTAATTACTTTAATTTGTTCTAACCTACCAAATTTTGCACAGCACTTTCACACATTCTCAATACCGCTCACAGCTTTGCGAGGCAGATGTAATTCTGAGTCCCCATTTATTAGATGAGGGTTAAGGCACACAGAGATGCCCAGTGCTGGCATGCCTGATGCCCCCACCCTCACTCTGCCCTGCCCCTATGAAGGCATTCTGAGCCTCATCCTCTCATTACCATTTATATAATAATAATAATAATAATAATAATAATAATACAGACAAGAGTCTGGAGGTGAAAGAGAATATCTCAAGGGAGCATCATGACCTAGTCAGTCTCTAGAAAATGACGATGCTGCAAGATGCCCCGTGCGTCTTCTTCAGCTCACTAAGGACAGTGTGCCAAGATCCCAATAGAAGCCCCCTTTGCCATTCTAGTTGTCCTGATAGCTTAGCCTACAAACTCTCAGAAGAGGGGAGAAGGTGGGGAGGATGTATGGGAGAGAAGGACTTTCAGAAAATCCCCAAGCTACTAATAGGTTTCCTGAGACCAGAGATAGGATCAGAGCACAGTTTTAACCACATCCTGCCTTTTGCTGGCTGGGGCTCCTCAGCTGCTCAGTCAGTGGGCCTGGCTGGCACAGCCTTTCAAATGGAAGTCAATGACAGCAATGACAATAACGGCTGCTGGGGAGGGGACAAAAATGTGAACTGGAGCTAAAAATACTGGGCCCAAGCATGCTCAGGCTCTGATCTCTTTGGGCAATCGCTCAACACCCAGCTCTCATCATGGAAGCCCATGGAAACAGGCAGCTTCATTCAAGGAATATAGAGCCTCTGGCAAATGAAGCATCTAATTACTCAATAACCACTGTAGGTGCCACCACCTCATTCCCAGAGGAGATCAGATAAGCAGGTGGTTTGGCTTACAGCGACCACTGTGGTCACGTAGGCATTTCAGCTCCAACCGTCTAACTCTGCCTGTTCGGAAGTGAACTTTCAAATTGCAGGCTGCCAAAATGTATTCCAAAAGTCATGGTGTCCTTTATATTTTTTAAGCAGATTTTTTTTAAAGCCACTTGTTTCCTATGTAAGAATGTTTGAAGTTGGAGGCAAGGGAAAGAGGAAAGAAACTTCTATAACTGGGATTAATGCAAGTTGGAGTAAAATAAAAGGAAGTCAGTCCTAGCAAAAAGGGGGAGCTTAAAAGGAAATCAGTAGTAGATCATATAGAGTTTGTTTTGGCCTGAACTGCAGTATTATTAAGTTCTCGACCTCTGCACAAAAAGAAAGGAAGAAAAAAAGCCTCAGCTGTTATCTAGACGAGAACTCCTCCACTCTTCAAATGCATGTGTGATTCAAGCACATTTTCATCTTTAAGTCTGTTTATTCTATTCGGCAGAATAATTTGTGTCATCAAGGGAATAGAACCATCTAACCTGGCTGAGATTAGGGTCACCTCTGCCACGTAGTTGCTGGCTGGCCAGGTAATATCTTGGAAGAAGTAAAGAGCTGCCCCCAGAGGATAAAAAATAAAAAGGCTCAAAGTAGACATAACTGGCATCTGTGATTAGAATTCATGTTTCCAGCTTTTTTGGTAATAGCTGTGCCCCACACCAACAGAAAGGCCTCTGTGGGTGTACCTCTACCTAATAACTTAACAGAGGGTGCAGCCAGACTTCCACACACCCTTTTCCTGTGCTCCTCCCTCTGAGGTGCCTTGCAACCTGCCTGCCTAGAAATTTCTGCCCAGCAGGCCATGATGAATAATTATTTCACAGTCACTCTCTTGGTATTGTAATTTCTCTCAAGCTCACCAGCTAACCAAAGAAAAACCCACTGGGGATTCCATTTCTATTAATAAACACTTGGTCAGCACAAAAGTTACAGGAATATTTGGAACTAGATTTTTCCTCCTCCCTGGAGACGAGTTTAATTCAAGCCTGTGGCTTTGATAACATTGCCCATCACCCTAGAAGCCATTTCAGACCTTCCACCTTCTGCCTATCATTGCAGGAAACAAATACTGATTTTGTACTAAAGGAAAAGACAGTGTACAATGTACATAGGTACACAAGTGAAAAGAGGCATTATTAATTACAATTTTATTTTCTTGGGCATGGGCTGTCATCCGATTTATGTCTATGTTGAAGGCCAACCCAAGTGGTGGATCGGCACTTCCCACTGAGTTGTGGAACCCAAGATTTCCCAGAAACTCTATGGCTGCTGAGGAAGTTTCTCTCATATGAAAAATAATCTACTTGTAACAGGCTCTACTGTCAATGTCACCATTTGTGAATCATCAACATTCAGTTCAAAACAGACTAACATTAAGTGATTGCTTCCAGAGTCTGAGTGGTTTTACCTGGTAACAGGCAAAAGTACAGCAAAAGGAAATATCCTCATTTAAATTTGTAGCACAGTTGCTAAAGAAGAATATGCAAACCTAATAAAAGAGCAAAAGGAAAGGGAAAGGGCTAGAATGCCTAAAAGAAACAATCAGTGTGCATGGGAATATTTTTGAAACACAGTGCGCAGAACTTTTCAAAATAGCCATGAGGATCATATGTGAAGTCGGTATCGTCAAGGACTGGGGTCTCCAAGCAAGTCAGCAAACAGATGAGGCAAAGGGACTCTGGGAAGGAAAAACAGCAGAAAAGGCCCAGCTAGCTGCCTTTTCTAGGTAGAAATTAGGGAGGAAATTGTGCCTAGTAAGGTTGGACCCCACTACTCCCTACACTGACAGAAGAACTTTTCCCTGGGACCTTCCCTCTGGGCAAGCCCAAACCAGGGTGGTCCTGGAAGCAGTCATTCTTTCTGGGTCTGGATGGACAGGGAGAAAGGTCTCTGCCCTGCAATTCTTTAGGTGCCTGGGCTGAACTTCACCCCAACAGTTCACACCCAGTGGTAAAGACAAAACTGGAGGAGTCTGGAGTTCGAAAGACAGCTGCTCTGTGTGTTAGAACTTCAGGAGAATGCTCAAGTCTGCTTCTGATAATGGCCTTCAGGGAAAACGCTGTCCCAAACCACTAAGAACTTTCTACTGAAAGCTACAGGTAAAACTAATGGACAACCGACTTCTTTCACAACTGTGGGAAATAGGAGACCATCCTTGAGTGAGACTGAGGACAGATGCCACCTTCACAAAGAGAATGGCACTTATCCATCTAGAGAGAAAGCAAGTGCAGAGGGTAGGAGGATGGATTCTGGAGCTGTATTGCCTGAATTTGAACATCACTTCCGTCCCTTAACTGTGTCACACTAGGGAAATTTACTTCTCAGGGCCTGAGTTTCCTCCTCTGTAAAATGGGAGTGATAACCTGTTGTGTCCTTCAGAGAGTCACTAGGTAGATTAAATAAGTCAATACTTGTAAAGTGCTTACAGTGGTACCTGGTGCACGTTAAGTCTACATAAGCATGTGCTCTTATGATTTATGAGCAAAAGTGATACATCGGCCCGGCGTGGTGGCTCACGCCTGTAATTCCAGCACTTTGGGAGGCCAAGGCGGGTGGATCACAAGGTCAGGAGTTCGAGACCATCCTGGCTAACACGGTGAAACCCCCTCTCTACTAAAAATACAAAAAATTAGCCAGGCGTGGTGGCACATGCCTGTAGTCCCAGCTGCTTGGGAGGCTGAGGCAGGAGAATCTCTTGAACCCGGCAGGCAGAGGTTGCAGTGAGCCGAGATTGCACCATTGCACTCCAGCCTTGCAACAGAGCGAGACACCATCTCAAAAAAAACAAAAAACAAAAAACAAAAAACCAGTGATACATTGACTGTACAAGGGGAGTAATCAGATAGGGAATCCTGCATGGTCTGGTGTCACTCAGTGATTCAGAGCACATCTGGGCTGTGAAGTAAGAGAGACTAAGGATCAAATCCTGATTCTGATTCTCACTTGCTGTGTGACCTTGAGCAAGTTACTTTGAGACTGTGAACTTATTTCCTCATCAGTAAACTAGAAATTATAGTGCCTGCCTCAAAGAATAGTCAAAAGGGTTAAATGGGTAAACTGAGTGAACCATTTAACATCATGCACAGCAACATATAGTCAGCATGCAATAAATTCCAGTTATTACATTATAAGGACTCATGCTTTCATCCAACAATGATCACTGGGTTCCGTAAGTGCAGACACCTGGTTTCAGAAACCCTAGTGACCTTTACACAAAACTCCAACCACCTTCTATATGAGAGGAGAGGGTAAAGAGGATGGAGAAAACCACCTCCTGTCACTTCCCATAAGTTGCTGATTGAGTGCATTTTCTATTCACTGTTGTTCATAGCCACAACAAATATATATGCAGCTGCAACTCCTCAGAACTGTCACCTGAGAGAAAGGAGGGAATTGTGCAGGGGACAAGGAAAGAACTGGGATTTTGAGAACGTCCTCAAAGCACACTCCACACTGTATTCTTCTTATTTAATGTCAGATCTGTACCATTACCTTTCTTTAGGCTGGCAAGGGAAAGTACATCCAAAGACTGGGAAGAGACCCAGCACAGTGGCTCACACCTGTAATTCCAGCACTTTTCAAGGCCAAGGTGGGCAGATTACCTGAGATTAGGAGTTTGAGACCAGCCTGGCCAATATGTTGAAACCCTGTCTCTACTAAAAATACAAAAGTTAGCTGGGCATGGTGGCCGGCACCTATAATCCCAGCTACTTGGAAGGCTGAGGCACGAGAATCACTTGAACCTGGGAGATGGAGTTGCAGTGAGCCAAGATTGTGCCACTGCACTCCAGCCTGGGCAACAGAGGGAGACTGTCTCACAAAGAAAAAAAAAAAAAAAAAAAAAAAAGACGGGAGGAAAAAGTTTGGTGGGGGGGGAGAAAAAGCTGGGCAGTCAGCCTCAGGGGGTCAAATGCAGCAAGGCAAACAAAATACAAGCAAGCTTTCCCCAGAAAGTCCCAAACTTCAGAGAGAAAAATGAATGAAACCAGGGACCAGTAGAAGCACCACTGAATACCTAAAATCCAAAAGTTAGGGTGTTAAGCAATTAAAGTTTAGTCCTATTTTTATGCTTCTTCAAACACTGCATTCACAAAAGCATTTAAATACCCTTTCAAGCTTGTTTAGGAGTAGGAAAGAGGGAAACCATGTAACTGTAGTAATGTTGGTGCACAGACCCAGGTTTAAAACATTCCTACACCTGCCCATTCATCTTTAGACTGCAAGGGAGGCACATGATCTTTGAAAACTGATTGGAAATGTTAGTTTAGAGTGAATGGAGCTTTCAAGATCCAGACAGCACAAATTTCAAGAGAACAAACTCTTCCTACAGGGGTCACAAATTCTTTTTTGAGATGTTACTACTGGGGAAATTTTCTGTGAGAGGGAAAAATAGTATTTTTATTGGATTCGTGTAAAAATAACAGGACCAAAGAAAGTTCCTGAATTATAAAGAAAGAAGATAGAAACAAATACTTCTGAAAGGTGAATTTGACGAAGTGCTTAATACAGTGGCCAATCAGAAGCTGGATTAGAAAACGTGAAAATTTATGTGCTGTTTCCTACTTCCCTAGCAACCACAAAATCAGACCTAAGTCAAAATCTACCATAGGCCCCCTGGAGAATTGCTATTAAACCAGTGGTAATGATCGCTTTTTCCTGGACTCCTCTTTCAAGGCTGCCAGGTCCTCTGATGGACCCCTTCCTAGGGTCCCACAGGGTGAGTCTCGGCTTCGGAGAGGGGAGTAACAGATGTGTGTGTAGCTTCGAGTCACTGATGCACCGAACTGCAATGTCTTCCAGTCCCCAACCCCCAAGAACACCTCCCATACCGACAGTGCCCACTCCCGCATCAAGGTCTTCTCTCAGCCTAGTGTGACACACCAACTGAGCCCACAGGGAGCTAAGGAGGAAGGGGTGGACCAAGGTCATTACGTGGGAACCATTCCAACAGCCCGCCTGATGGCTACTAGAATAACAGCAATGACACCCTGGCAATGGGCGGGAGCAGCTACTCAAGAAGAATGGCAATGGCCCCGCTGCCAGTTTTGCTAGGGAAGGAGATTCACCTTAGAGAATAGGTGCGAATCCTGCCCCCATTCCAAAGACTTTACCCACCCAAGGGAGGCGCTGAGGTGGCAGGCTTGGGGCAGCATGCCGCGCCTGTGGTGCAGAACAGGAATGATTTCTAGCTAGGGACGCAGAAAAAGAAGGATGGGGAGGTGCGAACATTGGTGTTCTTGCCCACCGCCTGCCTCCACCTGCCCAAAAAAAAGTGTGATGAGGAATCCAAGTTTCGAATAGATAAACCGGATGTTCTGGGGAAAAAAAAGAAAAAAAAAAAAAAGGTTTCCCCAGTCCGCGCGCCTCAGGCGTTAGAAATAGAAGGGGCGCGTCCCTGCACCTCTCTAGAAACTCCCGGGAAGGAGAACCTTACATGCGAGAGCCAGGCCAGCCCTGGGCTCACTCTCGTAAGGGCAGCAAGGGCCTGGGGCTGCGCCTCGCTCCGGATCCAGGACTCCCGCCCCTCCTCCACCTGCGGGACTGGACAGTCCCCCAGGCGCGGCCACTCCCCCACCCAATCTCCCAGGGCAGGCGCTTTTCCTTCCTTCATGACCTCACTACCTCCTTCCCTTGACGTCAGCCCCGGGTCCCCGCGCGGAGGGGCGGGAGGATGGGGATGGGTTTGGGGGCAGCCGGTGTCAGGATCCCCGAGCACCCGGGAGGAGGGGGCTATGAGGTCATGTGCGCCCAATCCCGGGCCGCACAGGCCGCGCGCTGCTGCTCCCCGGCCCCCGCTCCAACTTCCAGCCCCGTGCGGGCTGGTGTGTGCCGCAGTTGCTAGGCAACCCTATCGCAGACGCGGGCGGCCGGCCAAGTTCACCCAAAGTTGAAGAAGAAATTTGGGGGAGAGAAGGTGGAGCGAGAGGCGAGAAGAGGAAGCACGGAGCGGGGAAAATTTGGAAGGGAATGAAGCTGGCCTTGGGCCTCCCGCGCACAGGAAGAAGGTCCCACGCGGGCCAGAGCAGCCTCCCCGCAGGGCCCTGTTGCGACCCGACCTCCGTCCCGCATCCAGGCCGGGGGCCCACCCCAGAGCATAGCAGGGGCGCTGGGAACCACGTCCACAAAGCGCTGCCACGGGCCGAAACCCTGGAGGGTTGAGGTGGGGAGAAGGCTGTGGCCAAGGCTGTGGCCGAGGGTACGCGCCTTCGAGGTAGTCTTGCTGGTGTGGCCATTGGATGGGTTTGAGGTCTCAGAACCGAGTGGGAGTGGACTCCGTATTTAATATTTAGTCCCGATGAAGGTAAATTCCTCCCAGTAAAGACCTTCTAAAAATAATAACTTCTCGAGCGCCGCTCCTTCTTCAGCTGGAAACAGTAATTGTCCTCATTTTTATACAACATAAGAACAACTCAGAGACCAGGGAGATCAGCTTTAATTTCCTCTAAGTAGTAGAGTGGAGTCGAGGCGTCTCGTGCCTCAAAGACCCTGCATGACCGCAGTCAGGGCAGCCCGGCTGGGGCGCTCCCAAGTCCGCCGGCTCGTGCGTCCCCTCCGGGGTCCCAGGGACCCAGACGCAGAGCCCAGCGCCTTCCTACCTGCTGTAGGGCGTCCTCAGCAGCAAAGCCTGGCTGCCGGTGCAGCTGTCGGTGGGGGTGTGGCAGCCATAGACCGGGGGCGGCACCGAGTACTGCTGCTCACCTGCAGAGAGAACCGAAGACAGCTGAGCTAGTGCGCCCCAAGGGCTCGGGGTGCGAGGCTGCGGGCAGGGGTTGGGGGAGATGCGAGATCCTGAGCCTGGGGCACTGGGGCCTGGATGAGCGGCGTGCAGAGCGAGGCCGTCCAGAATGCAAGAAGCTAAGCCTCTCACTTTGCATTCCCCTATCAGTCGCTGCGCGGTGAACACAAAAGGCCCTCGGGACATTCATAGACTTAGTTGGATGGCCATGTCCCTAACGTACCTGGGATGGAGGGAGACCCAGTCTTGTCCTTTAAATACAGTGCCATTGGGGTAATGATTTCTAAGGTCCTTTTAGATGTCCTCCTTTGCCTAACTTGCTGTGGGTTGGGAATTCCTGGGGGAGAGGAGGATAGCACGGAAGAAGGGGAGAAGGACTCCACTTGGTTCGGCTCGCTTACCCAGCGAGCCCTGCTGGCCCATGGGATCCTCATGCTTGAAGGAGTGGTTGGGGAATTGCGCCGCATGGTGCGAGGGCGTGTGACCGTAGCTGGGAGTTCCGTCGAAGGTGACCGTGCTGTAACCTGCAGGAGCGGCAGGGAGAAGCACAGTGTCAGCGGGGATCTCGCAAGACGGGGCAGTGGGTCTGAACCAGCCAAGGGCGGGGGGTGTGCGCTGAACCCCGCATTCGGACCCCCAGCGGAGGAGAATCCAGCCCCACCAGCCTCCAGGACTTTCGGCAGGAAGACGGCCCAAGTCCCTGGATGTGACCTCGGGACAGGCTTCTCCATCCTTTTCTGACTAAAACCCCGACTTCGCTTTTTCCCAATTTATTTATGCCTCAGTCTTCTACGGTCTCTGCCGCTTCTGCAGCGAACTCCTGGCAAATTAAGTATAAAACTCGTTGCCTGACCGACAGAGAAAGTTGTTCACCCCCAAAAAACAAACTCTGCAGCTCTCCCGCAGGAGCAGCGCGGGCAAGCGAAATGGATCTGCTGGGCTAACCCCGCGCTGACTCCGAGCTGTAAATCAGGGGCCCGCGCACCAACTTTCATTAATTACTCGGAGCCAGTTAAATGGCCTGGTCTTAAAAATGGGAAGAGTAATTACCGAGTAATGTTATCTGTCTGGGGCTACCCGACCCGACACCATGACACCCAAGGGAAAGCTGGTGAGGGGGAAAACAAGGGCCCCTTCCAGTCGGGCCTTCAGATAGCGACCCTGCGCTCTCCTCCTCCCCCCTATGGGACCCACCTTGCGCCCAGGGGTCCGACCCTGACCACTGCTGTAGGAGCCAACTTCCTCGCTCCCCAGGCTGGACAACCAGTTTCCTTTAGAGTGTGCCTGACACTGTATCTCCCTTTCCCTCCACGGTAGTGCTGCGGTCCTTTGCCTCAGTTTCCCCTAGGGAAATCCTGGCATTTACCCCTGCCCCCAAAGTGAGAAAAAGAGCGTGGAGCCTCAGTTGGAAAACATAGTCTTTTATAATTTTTGTTATTAAATTGCTTTAAACATATACCCCAGAAGCTTCTGGAAAGCTGTTGCTGCCTCTGGGGAAAAGGATCCTTCGGCTAAAGATCCGTCATCGGCCCCGGAACCCAAGGGTGGGGTCCCATTCCTCTACAAGTTCCGGAGTCTGTAGCCTGAAGTCCAGACACAATGGCTAAGGAGAGCTGCTCCTATGGGATCCTGGCAGGGCCACCCCACCAGCCTCAGATCCTCCTGGCCCAGTGACTGCCCTGGGTCTCCAAACTTCACAAAATTCTCAGGGGTAAGTTGGGTCAAACAGCACCCATTCTCCCACTCTTGCACGATTTGATCAAAGTGCCTCCAAAGACTTAAGCAGGACTCAGCCGATGAGCAGGAACCAGGGCATCGTTACCTCCATTTTCGAAACACACACGCACACTCATGCACACACACCACCACCCCCTGCCCAGAAAAAAAAAAAAAAGCTTCTCTGGGGCAACAGAGGCATGAGCCTGGAGGGTGGTGTGGCAGAGTGCAAGGGAGGGAAGGAGGGGGCAAATCCTAACTCCCGAATAGTACAGGTCCAGGCTTAAGTCTCACACACCGCTCAGCACCACACATTGGGGATTTGAGAAGCCACTAGCTTTTATCATATGACCCCGAGGGCCTCCATTTCTCGCCTGCTAAGTGGGCAAAGATAACCCCCGGCCCCGTTAGCTCTCCAGCGTGGGTAAGCACGTTTGGGCTTCCACAGACTTCCTTTTGAAACCTGAGGCCTGGCCTTCTTTGAGGCCTATAGATGAGCTTACAAACGAAATTTGGCTCCAGGCACCCACTATTGCCCGGAGGGAAGGCCGAATTTCTGAAAAGACACTAAAAAGAGAGAGAGAGAAAGAGAGACAGATAGAGAGAGAGAGAGAGACGAAATAGAAGCTACGAAGAAGTTTTCTCTAGACGAACCCTTCTCCATTCCTGAGCCGAGGAGTAGGCAGGGACCCAGGGCACTGCACAATCCTCAGAGCCCTGCTCGGCAACTGTCTGTGCCAGGCGAGGGCCGTGGGTCCCGAGTTGCGGCACCCACTCTCGAGACGTCCGTCCGCACCCCAGAACTCGGGCCCAAGGGTGCCTGTGGCCCGCGAGGCCTCCTAGGCCCCCTCCCAGACCGGACACGCAGACCTCGGCGGGCAGAGACCGGCCTCGAACCCTCTCCTTCAGGTCCCCCCGGGAGGGGCAGTGGTGAAAGCGCCTGCGGAGCGGAGGGAGGTCTCTTTTAATTAGAAGCTTATCGGACGCGGGTTTGATTAGAGCGCGCTGTCCCTGGGCCCAGCGCTGGGCCTGGCGCGGAGAGTGCGGGGGCAGGGGCCAGGGGAGGTAAAGGTGCCGGCTGGAAGGAGCAGCGTGTTCAAAGGCTCCTTGTACAGGCCTTGGAGGGAAAGAATCGAGTGGCCAAGGTAGCGCCTTTCCCACGGTTAGTCCCGGCCCGGAAGGGGAGCGCAACCTTGACCATGCGCTAAGAGGCGAGACGCGCTCTGTGCCCTCCTCCCCCGCCGGCGGCTGCAGAGAAGCCGGGAACCGCCTAGCCCGGCCGGGCCGGGAGAGCTGAGGGGTGAAATGGACAGCAGGCTCAGCCAGGAAGGTGCTCAGAAGGCTGAAAACGATGACTGCAGCTGCACCGTGATTGGGGAAAACCTGTCCCCCAACAAAATACCCTCTCCTATGTGACCGGAAGAGGGAGCCTTTGGCCCTCGGGCTTCGCAGGCCTCCGCACCTGACCCTAGGGTGGCCTGATGATCCCAGGCCTAATCATGCGTTAGGGTTCTGCGAGCCTGCGGGGCTGCGGGATCAGTGGACTAGCAAGCAACCTCTTTTTTTTTTTTTTTTTTTTTCCCGAGACGGAGTTTCGCTCTGTCGCCCAGGCTGCAGTGCAGTGGCGCGATCTCGGCTCACTTCAACCTCAGCCTCCCGGGTTCAAACGATTCTCGTGCCTCAGCCTCCTGAGTAGCTGGGATTATAGGCTCCCGTCACCAAGCCTGGCCAATTTTTTTTTTTTTTTTTTTTTTTTTGTATATTTAGTAGAGACAGGGTTTCGCCGTGTTGGCCAGGCTGGTCTCAAACTCCTGACCTCAGGTGATCCAAACGCCTCGAGCCACCGCGTCCGGCCCAAGCAAGCTTTTTTCTCCTCCTCCTTAAAGCCTTGCATCTAGTCTGGGGCTACTCGAGTCCTCACCCCACATCTGCCCTCACAAACCCGTCAACCCCCACACAGGGACTAAGAGTTTGGTGCCCCTCCCGCAGGCCAGAAGAAATCCATCTCAAAGGTGGGGCCAAGATCCCTGGAAAAGGAGTCGAAACACCCTAGAATGGTCTGGGTTCAAATCCCACCTCTGCCACCTAATCTCATAGAACCTGGATTTCCTCATCCAGAACAAGGGGCTTCTCCAGGATTAGCTGGTGAGCTTCTTGCAAAGACTCTCGAGGCCATTGTCTTAATTAATATTCAGAACCCAGTGCCTGACCAAGTAGGCGATTGATGTTTGCTAAATTAATGTTTACAAGATTAGGATGCCAGATATAATATTTAAGAATTTAAAATATGAACACGCTTGTGAAGTTTTGGGCGGTTGTGAGTGGGTACCAGCAATTGCCCCTGCCTGTGCGCCATGGCTAGGCTGCCCTAGGGATCCAGAGACGGCCTTGATTCCTCTCCCCTGGGGTTTGGCCTTGGCACTCTGATGGCCATTTCCACATTTTTGAGAGAGTTGATGCCCTTGCCTCTCACAGCCCAAGTCTTGGGCCAGGCCCTGCATTCCTGGGGAAGCAGCAGGAAGCCTGGAAATCAAAAGAATAAACCCAGAATCTCGAGGGCCACCCTTGTTGCCCACTCCAGGATAGCAGCCGGAGCGCTTCTCACATCCAAGCTGCCCAGTGAGCCTGAAGGGCTGGGTAAGCTGGACCCATCTGTTTTCATTGCAAGACAAAACTTAAACCTGGAGATAGTGCTTCCAGGCTATATGACTTGAACCTAGGGCCCTGTCTCCATTGGGCTTTTTCTCCAGGGTGGAGAAGGAGGATACATTCACCTGCTAGTCCTGGTCCCCTTTTAACTTTTTCTCCATGGCAGCCACGCCTGTATATTACAGAGGAATCCAGATATTTTCCAGAAGTGTAATGCCTGCTGGCTGCAAAACCCACAGTCCCACCCCCCACTATGTGTGATAAGATCCCACGCACCAGACCTGCCCTGAAAAGGGCTGGACAAGAGACCCAAACGAAGCGACAGAACCCAGGTTTCAAAAATCCCTTAGAAGTACTAAAAAGATAATGGCATAGTAGTATTTTGTGCCCCACGGGCATGGATTCGATGGTTTCTCAACCGCCTCCAAATAGCACACATGCAGACAGAGATTCATGGTTTCTCAGTCACAGATGTTTAGATGGGTTGCCGAGTTCCATATTTAAAGCCCCAAGAGGGTGGTGGGTCGCGCTTCTGCATCTATGGAGTATAACTTCAAGCCGGACCCAATCTCCAGGTTGCCCATCTCAGCTGTCCTCTTATAGACGGGACACTGAGACCTAGAAACTCCCCAAAAGTAACACCAGCCTGCTAAACAAAGGTGGCGCGATCTGATCAAAGAACACAGGCCTCAGTGACCAGTAAGTTGTCCCAACGCCCCTTGAGTACAAAATACTAATTTCACTAACTAAAGGCATAGAGTGGAGGCAACCCTTGGGACTGCTTGCGGTTCCTCCACAGGACAGTGATCCCAGATTCTCCGGAAGAAAAGGGCAGTTTCGATTTCTCCAAAGCTTCGCGGGGGCCCGGCGCTCCTGGTTAGGCTAAGGTAGGAGCGGCCTGAAGACGCGCGTTTAGAAGGCGCGGGTGAAGGCGGGCAACAAGGGCAGAGCCCTTCTCCCGAGCCTTGGGCGAAGGTACCTCCTGCAAAAGATACACTCTGCTTCCCACGCATTCCAAAAACGTCCCAGTCCCTAGGCCCTCGAGTAATTTTGCTCCAGGAAAAGCATCCGCCATTGTATTAGTAAAGCCTTTACTAAATTACCGAATCAAACCGAACTGGCTTAGGTTCTCAATAGCGCAGAAATCCACTGAAAACAAACGAAGAGGGCAAACTACAGGGGCTCCGCAGGTTCGGGTCCGCGCCGCCCAGGCGAAAGAGAGGTGGGCGGGCATCCGCGCGGGATGAGAAGCCAACCTGATACTTATCGTGTGCCGAGTTCCCTCCTTGTATCCTGACTAAGCACAGCGAATAACCCTGTCCTTGTTCTAACCCCAGGTCTTGAAGAAATACTGTTCCAGCTGAGCCCCGCGTTTACAAGATGAAGAGGAACCCCAGATGCGCTGAAAGAAAGGCCAAATCTCGTGCCTCCTTCCACTGCCTGCGGTAGAACCTGGTCCCGCATAGCTTGGAATCGGATAAGTCAAGTTCTCTTCCATCCCCAGAACCTGCGTGGCCGCCGCCTGAGCGAAGCCCAGTGAAGATCCACTTCTGTATTACCATACGCGGTAGCTATCCACGGATACGACGCTGTTCCAGAAAGCCATTTAGTTACTGGCGGTGCATGTGCTCATTCTAGTTCTCTACGATACTTAATGTGCACCTAAGTGTGTGCTAACAGCGTATTATAAGGGCTGGAGGTGCTCCTGGACATTTTAGCGCTGCGGAGGCAGCACAGCACAGGCGCTCACCCCGCGCTGGTCCCACTCCGAATCCAGAGTCCAGACGTCTGAAAAGCCCAACGCTTGGTGACAATTTGGCGTTGCCTTAATTAACAAAACTCTCCCCGAGGCGAGCCAGACACTGCGCCGGTCTCCTGGTTCCACTCCCGTGGGGACTAGCAGTCCTGGAATCTCTCGGACTCTAAGGGGCCCCAGACGCCCTCCCGGCTCTTGCGAACAGTCAGGCTCCTAGCTCTGCCTGGCTTTGGAGGATGTCGGGGGCCAGTGCCTGCGTGCACTCCCACTCCCCGGCCTCCTCCCCAGCCGCCGCTTCCGCTATCCTCACGGCCCTTGGGAAGCAGCTGGGTAAGAGCTGCGGTCAAAAGGGGTAGGAGTGGGGGGTGTCCTAGAGCGGCGAGCCCCTGGCGCCACTGCCCCGCGCGTAGGGGGCGCTCCCCGGCCTACTTACCCTGATTGCGAATAGCGGGCTGGCTCTCGAGGCAGCTGGGCAGGTAGGGCGCGTTAGGAAACATCCTGGCCTGGCCGGATGACGCCTGGCTGGGCGGAGGAGGACCGAAGGGCCCGTAACGACAGGCTCCGGCTGTGCCAGTGAACTGGCCAGAAAAGTGGACAGTGAAGGCGCTCAGGCACTGCTCCTCGTGCGGCTCCGCGCCGCCCCAGCTCGGCTCCTGTTTGATGAAGGAGTGAGGCGGCGGCGGCGGGGGTGGCGGCGGAGCCGGTGGCGGCGCGGGGCCGCCCAACGACCCGTAAGCCGAAGCGCCCGGGGGCGCAAAGTCCAGCACCGGCGCCCACTGCGCCGCGCCGCTCACAGGCAGGGCACAACCGCCGCCGCCACCCAGCGAGGGGACGGCGGGCAGCAGCGCGTTCAGGTCCCGCACGTCGGAGCCCATTTGCTGAGGCTCAGACCCGGACGCCCCGCTGCTCCTCCGGCCCTGGAAACGTTCAGCGCTGGCCTCGGCGGCGCCTAACTTGGCCCAGATGCCGCCCGAGTCCCGGACTCCCTGCTGCTCTGGCTGCTGTAGGCACCCAGGCCCGGAGCGGAGCGTGTGCTGAGACGCCGGCTCCGGGACACACGTGGAAGCCGGGTCCTGCAGCAAGAGGAAGTCCAGGATCGCGGCGAGGAGACGGCGGGGCCCGGGCGCCTGGGCTGCCGTCCCGGCTCTGGGTGGGTGGGTGGGTGAATGAGTAGGTGGGAGGGAGGGCGGGAAGTGGGGGAGCGGACAGGCGGTCGGGTTGCGGAGAGCCCCCGGGTGTGGGCGCTGCCTTGAACTCCTTACCCCAGCTGCCTGGCTGCCCTCAGCTTCCCAAAGCTCAAATAAGAGGGGCCGGCGGCGCGGGGAGGAGGAGGAGCCAGGAGGCTCGGCAGCTCCATTCACTCAGCAGCCCAAGCCCGGCCAGGCAGCGCGCGCTGCTCCTTGGGGGCGCCCTCGCAGACGGGGTGGGGGCGGGTCCGAGGGAGCGTCCCTCTCGGAGACACCCTCCTCTTCAACCCAACACGCACTCTCAGCTGGCCGGTGTGGCACAACCCTCCCCCCACCTCCCCTTCTTGGCCTTCGCCAGTGTGGGAGCCTCGTCTCACTGGAGAGTCCGTTCAGGTAAGCAGTGAGTCCGGGCAGGGTCGAATGCGGTGGGAGTAGAGATGGGGTTGTTAATCTAAGAGAGTGGTTTGGAGGGAGGGGCAGGCAGGTTCCAAGAGGGCGGGAACTTCAGGAAAGCGCAGAAAGAACTCAGTCAAGCTTCAAAGAAGCCTATACCCTTGCTTTGCACCCTTGAGTCTGGCTCTTGCTTCTAGAACTGTCGGATAGGGGAGTGGCCATGATCTTGGGGTCACTGGGGAAAGAGGTGGCCCTTTGTGGGTTCCAGAGGTCGGGACTGAAGGCGAACGTCCCTCAGTTGGGTGGCCCGGAGTTGGACCAGTTATAAGCCGGGCGTGTTTCGATCGGCTAGTAGTTGTTTACTTGGTGAGGTTTGAGCCACGCGGAAGGCGGTTGCCGCCTACCTAAAATTGGAGTCAGCAGCACTTAGTTTCCCTTTCCAGTGAGGAATATCTAATTCTTCTACGGTTAAGCCGGGAAAACAGCGGCTAGTTTGGGAGGGAAGAAAACCCTTGGGCAAACGCCCAAAGCCTGCGTATATTCCGGCCGGAGCATCCTGGCGCCCAGTTTGGGGAGGAGGGGTGAAGGGGAGGGTTTGGATACGAAGCCCGGCAGAGAGAGGGTAACTCCTGGAGCCACTCCGCCGAGCACTGCCTGCGGCCCTGGTCGAGGATACCGTTCTGGTTGCTCAGTGATTGACCACGAGGCGGAAACCAGTTAAAGGGACCAAGGAGTGGAGTAGGGAGAACCTTCATCGGCCCACGGGCGCGAGTTAGTGTTCGAATCTTTGGGAGCTCGAAGAGCTTCGCTAAATCTGACTCCCTTCATCTAGTCTCTGTTTGGCAGCCCCCGCGCCCCAGAGCAGGTGTTTGTGGGGGGGTAGGGGAGGGTTGTTTTGGTTTGGTTTTTGGATCTTCTAAAGGAGTCAGTATCTATTGGGAAACAATCCTAGGCAAGGAGAAGAACCGGGAGCCCGGAGCGGAGCGTGTTTCAGAGGTGCGTATAAAATCCCAGGGGCGTCAGGAGGCAGCAGCGACGGCGCAGCGTGGGACAGCCAGGCGCGACGGGAGGGAAGCAACCGGTTGCAGTCCGGCCTCCTGTACCTGGCTGGCCCGGGTTGGGGCTGCAAGCTTTCCAGTCAAACTTAACGTGAAGTAAAGTAGTTGCAGTTTGACAAAGAATGGCGTTTCAATAAATGACATAGTAATTTTTTACGCTTTGGTTTTTAGCTTGCATTGCATAAACGTTGTCGCCATTAAATTCTGGCTGCGGACCCGAAGTGTGTGCGGGCCCAGGACTTACTCGAAGGGCGCACTTCTTGGGGATGCGCATCCCGTAGGCGCAGGAGACCCTGAGGGTAAAGATACAGAATTTGAGCCCTCCGCTTGCCTCCCAGGCCACCTTTGCTGCTTGACTTTGCTTCGTCTCCACTCAGAAGCTTTTAAAATTATTATTAAGAAAAGGATTCTACAAGACACTGCCCCCTACGCTCTCTGCTCAGTCCTCTCCCACACGCTCTATCCCTAAACCTTTCGCGGGGCTCGCGCGTTTGGTTTTTGAGTGGAGAAAGGACTCTCGAGACAAAATTCACTGCCAGTTGCCCTAAGAACCCCCCAGATCCCTGTATCTCCCTTCCTTCTCCCCGCCTGTTATTTCTACTTGGAAGTCGTTTTTCTTAACTAGGACTCAACTATGAGGTGCGAGGAGCCGTTTATGAAAAGCCGGGGACTTTCACTTCCAAACGAAAAGATTGAGATTGTTTCTTCTTTTACCATCCTTGGCACTTTTAGCGGGGGAAGAGAAGGTTATCTGAAGGGAGGCTGGCTTGAATGTGAGTCTTTGTGTTTGTGAAACCCAGGTAAGGCAAAGACACGTAAATCTCTGCCAACATTTTTAAAAAATAAGTTTTTGCCACGGGGTGAGGGATGTAGGGGTGGATAGGAGGAAAGGGGAGCCAAGCAAATGTAGAACTCCTCTCTCCTCTGCCATTTATTTTCTCAGAATCCTTGTGGGGGCGGGGAGGGGAAGAGCACCGGTGCGAACCCCGGGGTGCCCCCTCGACCGACTTGGACTTCTCCGACTGAAGAGGTGGGAGGAGTTCCCTGCAGCCTGCGGGGCCAAGAAGAAAGTGCTAAGCTCAGGAGCCGCAGTCGGAGGACCCCGGGGACCCTACAGGAAGTCTCCGTACGACCCCCACGGATCCACATGCCCGGAAGCCCAGGCGACACTAAGCCAGCGCTGGGGAACTGACGTACTCCTGCAGTCGCAGGGCGCTCCATGCCTCTCTCTCCTCTTCTTTCTTGTGGGTAACGTTCTCTGCGGGAGACCTGAAGTTATCCAAGGGGGATCGCGCCAGCTACACTGGCCTTGGCGCCCTGAGCTAAGCACTAGGACTCACCGCCTAGCACGAAGGCAGGTAGCACCTTCACCCGCCGCGGACGATAGGCACTCTCCTGTACCTCCTTTAGCTCCCGAGGCCCGCCCTTCAGGAGGTCCCAGGGAAAAGCAGGCTGTGGAAAACCTGGCGCTCCCTTCTTTCACCCACCTTCTTACCCCAGTCAGCGCCGAGATCTGTGGCAGAGGTTCCTGGTCTGAACCACCGATTGGCAAAGAAAGCTGCAGATTAAACTTCTCGTTTTACAGAGAAGGAAACTGAGGCCCAGACAGCCGAAGGAGAGGCAGTCTATGGAGGGCAGCGGTAAAGAGCAAGGGGTTGGTGGCCCCAGAATGGAACCTCAGCTCTGCCAGGTAACCAACAGCTGTGTGACCCTAGACGAGTTCCGCAGTCTCTCTGAGCCTCAGTTTCCTTACTAGTCAAACGGGATAATGGGATACTAGCGCCCACCTCATAGAGTTGTTCTGAGGATTAGATAGGAGAGTAGTGTGGGCCTTTGACTCAATCAACTTTACAGTTTTTGTTACTACTACTGTTTAAGGACAGGAAAACAAGTTAGTGGCAACGCCGAGCTGAAACCCGGGTCTCTCAACGTCCAGTTGGAGGTTTTACCCACCACCCCTCTACCTCTTTAGAGCTAATGGGATGCAGAGGCGAGGACAGCCCCTGGAAAACCATGTGGCGTTGATACACTGGCAAAGCGCAGGCATCCCGGCCTCGAAGGTGCATAATTATTGCAATATGAAAAAATCGAGGCTGGGTGGGAGCAGGGCAGTGAGGATTTCTCAACCCCTACTTTCACCCCGGCGCTGTCCACTGCATCTGACCGAGCGCGGAGCTGGGCTGCTACAGCCGCAACCCCAGGGACCAGTGCGCACGCCTGGGCCGCCCTCCGGGAGTCACCCAGCGGCCGCGGACAACTGAATAAACACCCCAAAGCGCTGCGATCGGTCAAGGGCGGGGACAGCCACACTGCATGCGGGGCCCGCAGGCCGTAATAAAGAGTGGCTCGACCTCGCTGCCGCCTGTCGCGGGAGAGGAACAGGCTTTCGACTAGCCCCTCTCCCCGGGGCCCGCGCCCCGAGCCCCACGCGCAAGACAGCCCGACAGGTCTTCCTCCCCTCCCCGCTGACTCTAACTCTTCGGAATCTGCCCACTCGGGGCTGCAGGGCAAGTGTTTAGGATGGTTCCCAGCCCCGCGCTGGCGGTAAAAATTTCAACGTCATTTCTTTAATTTAAAAAAAAGGGGGGGGGGCAAAGGAGGGGCTTTGTGATAACTACTCCCAGCTTCTTCTGATCATTTCAAAATTAACTCGATTTTTTTTTAACCAGTCCCCACTTACGGTCCTAACTCTCCTCGGTGACCCTATCTGGGGGCCCGGAACCATTAGGTACTGCCCAGTGCGGTGCAAAATTTCCCCCTCTCCACCAGTTCGCAGTGCCTGGAGCCGCTGGGGTTACTCGTCTGTTATTATGCCACCGCGAGATGGTCCCCGAGCTCCCCGAGAGTCCTCAATGAAAGGATTCTGCGGCACTGCCTCTATTATTATACCGTAAATCTTTTTAAATTCTGGAACTAATTATATAGAGGATATGTCTCAATTTGTTCTGCATTAATGCCACAGTGGGGATGGAGGCCAGGCCGTGGCCAGAGCAGATACGTAGGCCCATGAAATTGATGAACTGAGAGTTGCTTCCAGTCCTGAGCGCACCATCTGGAATTCCAGTCTGAGGTTACAATTAGAACTCCTGACCCCAGATTCAACTTTGCAAACAACAGGGGGAAAAAAATGGGGAAAAGAAAAACCATGAGAGAGGGAAAAAAAATTATTCTGCACCTGTAAAAAAAAAAAAAAAAAAAAAAAAAGTCACACAATCTTAAAATCTTTCCGTCTTAGACAATTCTTTCCAAGTATTTCTTTTGTGTTTTTTAACCTATAAAAGATAATGGAATGTTTTATAGACTGGATTTTATCTCATCCCCTTTCCCTCTCCCAACTGCCCTCAGTTTAATAGTTGTCAGTTTTACCTCAGTGTTGAATTTAATTATATAGGAACAAAATATTCCTCAGTAAATTAGCTTGCTAAATATTCTGTCACGTTTACTTCCCCTTTGAGAAAATGGCTTAATTATAGAAATCTACCTGCATCTAGGAACTTTTTTCCCTTTTCTTTTTTGACTGCCATGCCAGCTTAATCGTAAGCAGAGATTTTATTTGTGCAGTAATTTTATTTGTGTTCTAAATTAGTTTAGCCAATTTCTTCCTTCTTTCATTAGTAACACCCTGCTTTATTTTCCTCTCATTTTGACCCCCTGAAGAAAACGAAGGACCAGGCAGTACTGGAGAATCTGTTAAATTTATTAGCATAAATGCTTAGACAAAACGAGATATAAATCATTCAGATGTATTAAGCCATAAAGTATCCCAATGAAGTCAGTCCCTTGCCAGGGTCCTGGTGTATAAATGTTCATATAAAACAAGGTATCAGTATTATCTTTCAAACGGAATATATGCTGTAAAAATATCCAAGGCTGAGTTAGGAATATGGGGGAGGGTGCAGCAGGGCAGGAAGGGGATATTCTTTAGAGCAGTTTGTTAACATAGTGGTGGCTCAGAAACTATGGTGGAAAGGAAAAATTTCAACCGTTTACATTTGGAGTCTTCTTAGATAATATGTTTTTAAAGAAAGGTATGCAGGATATATTTGAGAGCAAAGGAATAAGAGAAAAAAAAAAAGATGACTAGAGGGAGAAAGGCATTGCTTTCTGCAGAATGCATTTTTCCCCCAAAGGTCAGTTTAGCTTCACAAAAATCCACCCAGAGGAGGCACTGGCTCTTCACACAGATAACGGATTAGCCAGTAGAGAAGAACTACCTGGGCCTTCGTCTGGGAACTGGGATATGCAGCCGCTGGTCAGCAGAAGGATGTGTATTCATTAGTGGTGGAAGAAGAGGAAAGCGCCCGGGAGTGAGGAAGAGGAATGGACAGAATTCCTGGCAGAGGCTTACCAAGACAAAAATCAGACACAATGTTTAAGCAGCAATTGCTCGTGAAGTTCATAACCATGGCTCTCTGTAAATCTTGGCAAATTGAGACATTCTTTGCTTTTTGGAAATGATTGTTTTCAAGACTTTTTTTTTAAAAAAAATCAAGTTGTCCACCAGAAAAATGGAATAGCTCATCTTCGCTACTTTTTTTTTAAAGCAGGGATATCCCCATCCTTTCCCTGCCATTCATTCATTCATTCATTCATTCATTCATTCACTCACTATGCAACAAAGATTGTTGGGCATTGTAGCAGCAAGTAGGAGCACAAGGTAATGACAGGCTCACCCTGCTCTCGCAGTTTATATTCCAGTAGGTATGACAGATACATTACAAGGAAACAAAAGAGATATTTTCATATAGTAGTAATTGCTATAAAAAAACAAGGAGATCTGTAAGACTAGAGAATGACTAAAGGTGAGATGGGAATGAGGAGCAACAGATAGCCCTCACTTCCTTTTGCCTTCTGCCCACACTACCACATTTTAGTGTGTTTAGGAAGTATTCCACCTTACTGTCCAGATGCAGGAAGGGTTTGAAGGATTTGGAATGGTTGGTCTGGATAAATCTCTGCCTACAAAACTGGACTTTATGGAATCGGCAGGGCAGCTGTTTATATAGATGGCTTAAAATCATCACTGCTAGCTGAGTGACTCTGAAAGCTATTTAACCCCTGAGAAATTCAGTTTTCTTCTCTTCAAGATAAAAAATAACAGCAAGTTATGAGGACTACATAAGGTAAGGCATGTAAATTTCTTAGCCTCTAGGAAGCACTCAATACATGTTGGCTATTATCTATATAGACATAAATTCTATGCTTTGCTTCCAATTAATTGATAAGTTATAGGCTTAGTATTGATATTGGTGTGAATTCAGAAAAGGTGGCAGTCTTTGTTCTTGTTGGATCAGGGGGAAGAGCAGGAAGAGAAACCTTTGCTGAATCTGACCTTAAACGAGGTTGTTGCCATCTAGAAAGAAATTTAAATCATTTTGCCCTACACCGGGACCCTAAAACAGGAAATATGTGGCTTTTGCCTCAAAATCAAGCTTAGATTCCTTCTTTTAGTACAGAAGTCTATAGGCTAACAACCTGAAAATCTGAGAATTGCATTGAAAATCTTAGAATTGCGTTGTTCCTTAGAGCCACATTTCAGGTTTGCAGCCTTGTCCAGGATAAAGAATTCTGAGGTAGGTATAAAAACACCTGAACTCAAATCCTATCTGTGCTAGTTACTGTGATCTTAGGGAAATAGCTTCAGCTCTCAGTTTTTCAGTAGCTTTATGTGTAAAATGGAGATTATATAAAATGAAATAAAGCATCCATAGGTGATTTGAAAACTCTGAAGTGTCAGACGGTGCAGAAGACCGTCATAACATTGTTACATGTGAACATGTGGAAAGGAATATGTCTATTCAGAACACTGGGGCACATTGCTTGCTCTCATGGTTCTCCATTTTTAAGTGAGTATAGTACCTTTCATGCAGGGCTGTTGTGATAAGTAAGTGAGATCATATATACAAACTTTCAAAACAATGCATAACATAGAATGTGTGCAATGTAAGCATCACTGCTATGGTTATTGTTACTGTTCTCTGGCCATCTTGTTGGGCCAAGTGTTGAACCTTATAATTTTCACATAGAGAGCTTCTTACTGTAGAAGTTTACAATAGTATAGAGAGCAGGGCTTTGGGATCAGATGACTGGGGTTTAAAGCCTCCTCGCTAGTTATTTTCTGTATGGCTTTGGGTGGCTTCCTTATTTTCTCTGAGCTTTAATTTTCATAACTGTAAAACAGGGCTAATGATACCATCACCTCACAGGGTTGTTTTGAGAACAAATTAAAACACCATATGTAAATTTCTTTCATGGTGCCTGGCATGTAGTAAGAAATCAATAACTGGTAGTTATTAAAACTACAATTTTTCTAATCAGACAATATTAGCTATGACTTAAAACAGATGAGCCTGCAAGAGCTTGAATTACAGCATGATTCTGAACAAACACAGAAAGTAATTTCTATCTTCTTTTAAACTCACCTATACTACACTGAAATCTCACTCTTTCACATATGAAAGACTTTGCAACCAAGGCACTGACAAGGATTTCCTTTTTGACTATGAACGCTTTAGGTTAAAATTCTGAATCTCATTTATTTTTAATGGGTTTCTTTGCAAAATACCCAGCGTATGTCAAGGAAATTGGTAATCCCATGTTTTTCAAAATAAGCAGGAAATTGATTTCAGCCAATGGGGAGAAAAAGTAGTTTGATCCTCTTCCTGGAGTTACCACATAGCATTTATTAATAGCTCTGTAAACGGTCTGGAACACAGTATCAGCTTGCTGTTCAAAATATGACAAAAGTTTATGTGAAGTTGCTTAGGAAAAACAAGATCTAGTCATTAGAAATCTGACACTGGTCAATAGCACATTTATTCCAAGTCTCCATAAATCGCAAACAAATGAAACTTCTATTGTGATCACTGTTCCAGATCTAAAGACCCCCCGCTTACTTTGGTAGAAATTAAATACATTTTAGAAAGCCCAGTATTTTTTCCTCTGCAAATGGAGGCTAATTATAAAATTTCCCAAGAAATAATAAATATTAAACTGTAATCAACAGATGTGACACAAGATAAATAAGAAGCACATAACTTAGCTTTCATTCCTTATGTAGGGTGCATGTTTATCTTTAATTATCCCCAACCTGGGAACGGCATAAATGTTATCTGTTTTATTTATTATTTGTATCTAGAGTGACATCACATTTTGATTTTGCCCAGGACAGTCTCAGCTTAAGCTGTTGTCCCAGCTTAATTATTAACTACTCTCCTTTTACTCCCAAAGTATTCTACTTTTGATGGTAAATAAGGACTTCACTTGCTTAAAATTTTATTTTATTAAAAAAATGATAGATTTAGGAAAGCCATTGGAACAAGGGTAAAAGATGGGCTAAGTGGGGCTAATGAGAAGAAAAAAAATTGAATTACTATTAGAATCAAAGGATGCAAATAGTTACTATAATTGAGCATAATGCAATTCTGAACTTCCTGACAGCCAAATAAGAAAGGGGAAAATAGCACTAGTTACGTATCTTTCATGATGCAATAAAGGGAAGAAACCTAGTTTTTCAGAAGAGGTGAACTTTTTCTAGTACTAAACTCAAAGAGGAACTTACCATACTAGCCTTTCTATAAGAGTTATCAGACAATGGTTAGTGACTTCAACAATAATGTTTCAAAAGATGCAATGACATTCTCTGGTAGTTTATTTCAACCCAATGTCCACAGCATTAAAATTATAGTTCTGTAAACTCTAAGAGGAGAGAGGCAATAATATAGTCCATTTTTGTAGTTTTCTGGAGGATCTGACCTGATTCAAATTAACCTGATTTGTTAATTTTTAGAATGTGCCTATTGGGTTTTTTTTTTTTTTTTTTTTGAGGCAGAATCTTGCTCTGTCGCCCAGGTTGGAGTGCAGTGGCCCGATCTCGGCTCATCACAACCTCCGTTACCCCAGTTCAAGCGATTCTCTTGCTTCGGCCTCCCAAGTAGCGGGGATTACAGGCACCCACCACCCCGCCTGGCTAATTTTTGTATTTTTAATAGAGACGGGGTTTCACCATGTTGGTCAGGCTGGTCTTAAACTCCTGACTTCAGGTGATCCACCCGCCTTGGCCTCCCAAAGTGCTGGGATTACAGCCGTGAGCCACCATGTCCGACCCGGTAATTTTTTAAAAGCATCTTTTATTCATTAGTCATTAGTTAACTTGAACCCGAATCCGAACGCCGCGAAAGACCTGACCATTGTTCTCCAGAATCTGCAAACGATTTGGTGACAGCTCTAGGGCAGTGGTTGTTCTCAACTGAGATGATTTGCAACCCAGCAGACGTCTGGCAATGTCTAGAGATATTTTTTGTCACGACTTGCAGTAAGACAGGATCACTAGATGCACAGTCCTGGCATCTAGTGAGTAGAGGCCAGGGATGCTGTTAAACATTGTGTAATGCACAGGACAGACCCCCAGAACAAAGAATTATCCAGCCTAAAATGTCAATAGTGCTGAGACTGAGAAACTGTGCCCCAGGGTACTGTTGTTAGAAGAAGGGATGGAGGGCCGGGCGCGTCGGCTCACGCCTGTAATCTCAGCACTTTGGGAGGTCAGGTGGGCGGATCACGAGGTCAGGAGATCAAGACCATCCTGATTAACACGGAGAAACCCCGTCTCTACTAAAAAATACAAAAAAAATTAGCCGGGTGTGGTGGCGGGCGCCTGTAGTCCTAGCTGCTTGGGAGGCTGAGGCAGGAGAATGGAGTGAACCCGGCAAGCGGAGCTTGCAGTGAGCTGAGATCGCGCCACTGCACTCCAGCCTGGGCGACAGAGCGAGAATCTGTCTCTAAATAAATAAGTAAATAAATAAATAAAAGAAGGGATGGAGACATCGTTTTTAGCTGGTGTCAAAAGAAAAAAACCTCATGGGGAAGGGGAGCTTGGGCTAGATTCCTCCATCCCACCCAGTGGAGCTGGAGGATGTCTCTCCCCAAGCTCAGCAAATGTCAGGAAAAAAATACAAGAAGAGGCAAATCATGTGGAAATGCAGTCCACAAAGGGAATTATGGATAAACTCATTTAACCAGAAAGGAGGAAGAATCCATGTAGAGCAATAAGAAAGAAAGCCAGATAGCACAGCACATGCAAATTTAGGGCAAAGAGTTTCTGTTTTGATGTTATGCTTTAAGATCCCTAAATATTGCTGGTATTTTTTAAAGCCACACAAATCAAGGGCAGCATAAACTTTTATGTTCCCAGAGATCATCTTTGGAATACTGGCTTATAGTGTATATGTGGATATGCACATATTTTGCTCCCTCTCCTCCACATCATTTTTTACCACTTACATAATAGGGATTCCTTGGAACTCAGTTTTATATCACATTAAATTTAAAAATGGGTGCCTACTTAAAAAGACAACCTATCAAGGCACAGAAAATTCTGAACCACTGCTGTAATGAATACATCACTGGAATCTCCATTAAGAAATATTATTCTGACCTAGTTCTCTGTGTCATGCTGCAGATTGTCCTTCTCTTGACTCATGGAATGCTTTGTGAGAAAGAACTACAAAGCCGGGTCCCTCGATATTAGCCATCTCACCCTTCAAAGTTCAGCCAGGAGTGGGACAAAACCCTCGTCACCATGTTGACATGTTTACTTCTGGCGCAGGAAAATACTGCTGTTGCCCAATTTGGCTTCCCAGTCCATTCACTTGCCTGGAGACATATATTTTATGCTTTCCTTTGATGATTTACAAATAAATTAACGTGATTCACTAAGGTCTGCCAGCATATATGCGTTACTGGAGAAATCTGAGATGTTGAAAAAGTATTTTAATTTATTGTATCCCAATACTTTCTTAAGAAAGTTTCTTAAGAACCAAATAAATATCATCAGCTAGTTTATATACCTGACATATTTATTACGGTATTCCCGCTGAGCACTTCCCATTGTCATGTGTTCTCACACATTGTTTTCACAAATTGTGTTTTGAAAGAAGTCAAGGGAAATTCAGGCCAGAGAAGCAAGATGTTATCTTTTGGAAAGGATGAGCCCACTCTAATGGAAGAGGATAATCCATTCAGAGGTTTGTGAAGCCAATATCCCCCAGTGGGTGTGATAAATCCACAGCATCTGAATCCAGAATTTTGCACTGGGACCTTGAAGTTGCATGAACAATTTAGTCATGTTCCAAATAAACACAGTGTATCATTATTATTATTATTGGATAAACATGAACATCTGTTAGGTCAAATTTGCCCTATTTCCTTAAAGGCAACTGGAGTCCCTGAACGCAGTTCTCATACGTCTATCACAAATGGATCTGAGATGGGTGTATAATGCCAAAGCGGCTCCTTGACCATCTCTGTGTTTGGAAACCAGATTTTAAAAAGAAAAAAAAAAGTCACCTGCTCGTCTGAGGTGGGTCACATGCCTAGAGAGCACCATAGAGACTGCAGTTCCCTTCTGAATCCCATCCACAGAGCTATTGTCAAAAGATGAAAATATTTGAATCAGCCGGCCTTCTTCATTTTTAAAGCAACGTTGTACGTATTTTAAGCAATTATTTGGGGTGAGAGGAATCTAAGTGACACCATTCTCTTGTCCTAACTCAGCCTGGCACCTTTCCAGCTGTCACTCAGTGGGCACAGGATATGGAGGATGATTTCTCACCAGGCTGAATCAGCAGGTTGCGGCACGTTACAACTGCAAGGGACTTTACAAAGCTTCTAATCCTACCCCTCATTTTTCAGATAAGACATTATCGATATGATCTGCCCAAGATCATGCACTTAGTTAGTGGCAGAGCTTTACCCAAGGCCAGGAAATAAAATCTGTCTTTCTGGAACAGCATTCATTGGTTTGCACTTACCGAGTACCTTTTACAGGCCCAGTAAGTAAACCAGGATGCACAGACCTGGCTCTCAACTTGCTTACAGTCTGGCTGTGCTTCAGGACTTGGTCATCATTGAAGCAGGATGTGCAAGTACTTGTAAGAAGTATCCTTGTGGCCAGGTGCAGTGGCTCACACCTGTAATCCCAGCACTTTAGGAGGCCAAGGTGGGCAGATCACGAGGTCAGGAGTTCGAGACCAGGCTTGCCAACATGGTGAAACCTGTCTCTACTAAAAATACAAAAATTAGCCAGGCATGGTGGTGGGCGCCTGTAATCCCAGCTACTTGTGAGGCTGAGGCAGGAGAATCCCTTGAAACCGGAAGGTGGAGGTTGCAGTGATCCGAGATCGGGCCACTGCACTCCAGCCTGAGCAACAAGAACGAAACTCTGTCTCAAAAAAAAAAAAAAAAAAAAAAAAAAAGAAGTATCCTTGTAACAACCCTCACTTTTACCAGATCCAAGAATTCTCTCCAGTACCTCCCTATGTTATCCAGGGATACTGAAGACAGTTAAGTTTTACAGAGAGGGCCCCTGGTGAGTACGTAAATAATTAGCTCATCACTATATTGTGAAAATTAGGAAAGCATCCTCATACTTCACAGAGGAGGACCTGACATATAAAGATACCGAAAGTACTGACAGCATCTTTTTGCCTGAATTAAGTCAATGATGCCTCATACAGGTTTAGCAACAAGGATACCCGAAGGGGGAGCTCTTCTGGTTTTGAACTGAATTGAAGGGACTGGTTGATCAAACCCCAAAGCACATGTTTTTTAGAGCTGCATTTAGTAGCACAGTCAAAGGAAGATAACCAGAGGGCCACACAGAAATTGTTAATCTTCTTTACCCTGTATTATTTGCCTATTTGATGCTGATGAAATCCTGACAGCATTGGGGTGGGGGTGGGTGTGAGGGGAAGTGAGTATTACGCAATGTGCAAACATGCAGACATTTACCAAAGATCCAGTTCCAAGATGTAAAAATCAAACAAAAATCTCTCCTAACAACAACAACAAAAAACTCCTAATTTGACTCCCAAAAGACCTGAAAAGCATTTCAAACGTGTCCAGTAAGGCATTAAAAATAATTATCCCAGAGAGGAATCACTCCCTTGGTTGTTTTGATGTATTTTTGTCTACAAACAAATTTTCTAAACCACTGCCTTGGCTTCCTTTAAAAGGTCTCTAGAACAAAAGTACTTTGGGTGACCCCAGGATTACTGAGCAACAGTAACCAAGGATGTGGATGAGGCTGAAAAAGATAAAAACAGATGATGCCCTTTTTGATGTCAACTCTGAAATATTATATAATTAAAACAGAATAAAATGCAGAAGTTTAGAAACAAAGAAATAATCCTATCAAGAAAATTAGCAAGCTCACTTAAGAGAACGTTAAGATTTTTTTTAAAGCATCCTGTAAAATCACTCTTATGCTGCCCAGATGGCTCTGGGGGGTGACTTCTTTATGTAATTAAAATTTGCTGTCCTCCCCTTTTCCTCCTCCTTCCCTCCTCCTCCTTCTCTTTTTTTTTCTGTAATAATAGTTATTATTATTAGCCATCAAGAATTGAGTGCCTAGGCTCTCTCGTACATTCCCTCCACTTCTCACAGCAACCATTTCAATTAGAGTTTGTTTGCCATTTCCCAGATAAGAAAACAGAGGCTGGGAGGTTTGAGTTTCCCATGGTTAGCCATGTAGAATGCGGCGTAGCCAGAGTAGCAGTCTTCAGTTGGAGGACCCAGCATCAGAATTCCAGAAGGAAGTGAGGTGGAGATAAGGAAACAGGGAACCCCTTTGGCACCAGCACTTGGGATAGCTTATGCTCGGAGTCAAACCTACTGTGCGGTCCAATTATGCCAATGTCCAGCCCCAAGTACAATTAAATTGCATTGGCACAGAATCTGTTTTCACCGTACAATGTCAACTAAAGTCAGATCCACCTACTTCTTATTTCTATCAAATTCTAGCATACCTCCTTCGTACAGTAGCTGTGCTGTGTCCCTGAAATTAATTTTTTTTGTTGTTAAATACAGTGAACAGCAGTGCCAGTGCACTGTGGGGGAGTTACAAAAAGAATTTGCTGTTTCCAGGAATCCCAAGGTGATGTTTTTTTTCTTCAGTATCATTCTTCCCTCTCCCCGTCTCCGAACTTGAATTTTCATCTGCCAGGGTTTAGTAGAGCAGCGGTGAAATGCATGAGCACACCAACATTATATCTCAATAAAGCAACAGCCAGCTCTACTGAACCATCCACTTGGATTTTTAACATGGTAGCTCTCAGAAGATCTCAGAGCTAGGCTGTTTCTGATGGTCACAGGGAGAAGAAAATGCAGAGGTTTCCGCATTTATAAAACCCAGAGGCTCATAAGTAGCACTGAATTAAGGGAGCCAGACTGTGTTGCTGAAGTCTTCATCCTTTCTCTCTGCGCTCCTAACATGAATCCTGTCTCTGCCCTTCCCTTTCACAGTGACATCTCATTTACTGAGCTGGACCTTCTCACTCTCATCTCTCCCTTCTACACCTTCCATCTCACAAGGAATCCTGAAGGATTGAGCTAACAGAATATTGCAAAGAAAAAAAGGAAAATTGGCACCTTCCACATTCATTAAAAGACAGAACTCCATCAAGGTTGATTTTCTGGGCTTCTCGTATAGTTAGATAAAGGGGTTAGATACCCCGGGCAGGGAGTCAGATGCTCAAAGCTGAAACAGTTCTGCCTGTTTGAGAACCTCAGGAAGAGAGCCAGAGATACTCAGTCAGGTATTTGGGATCACATCTCTTCTAAGAAATGTGCCTTGGTTCCAGTTACTCCTTTATCTCTGGCAATGAGCACAAGGGTCATGAACTAAGGACTGTGGGTGGAACTTGGAGCCAGGGCCAGAGGATGCCCCACCCTGCCTGTCAGGGTTTAACCCAAAAAAGCAACAGCAGTGTTCCTTACCCAGGACACCCTTCGAGGATTAGAGGCAGGCAGCTTGTCACTTGGTCCAGCTTTCTTCTGCACCCCTTCAGGATACATAAATGAAACTTTGGGGCTTCCTTTGGGCCATTTGGCCTGTTTGTGCAGCAGGCAGCCATTGGCAAGCTAGCAGCAGCAGGAGGTTACTAACGATAAAGAGTAACGACCCTTTATAGATGCTTTTTAAGTTACTGGCACCACGTTACATGTTTTCTTAGATGATCTCATTTGATCCTCACAAAAATCCTGGGTGAAAAGTCATTTTTAAATCTTCATTGTATATATGAGATGTGGAGAGCTTGTCATTTGTCCAAAGTCCCACAGCTAAAATATGGCAGAGCTGGCCAGCCGCGGTGGCTCATGCCTGTAATTCCAGCACTTTGGGAGGCTGAGGTGGGTGGATCACGAGGTCAGGAGATCGAAACCATCCTGGCCAACATGGTGAAACCCTATCTCTACTAAAAATACAAAAATTAGCTGGGTGCGGTGGCGCATGCCTGTGGTCCCTGCTACTTGGGAGGCTGAGGCACGAGAATCGCTTGAACCCAGGAGGCAGAGGTTGCAGTGAGCCAAGATCATGCCACTGCACTCCAGCCTGGCAACAGAGGGAGACTCCGTCTCAAAAAAAAAAGAAATAAAAGAAAAGAAAAGAAAATGGCAGAGCTCAGGTTGAAGTGATTCTAAAGCCTTTGATGCTAACTGCTATAGCGTCTTAGAGGACTGAGTAAAACCATTCCCTGTCATCCAGGTACTAGTGTTAGTCAAGCTCCTGTGGAAACGCATTCAAATGGGGCAATTGAGGAACACTTAATGAACGGTCTTTTTTTTGTTTGTTTGGTTGGTTGGTTGTTTTTGGAGAGAGAATCTCACTATGTTGCCCAGGCTGGAGTGTAGTGGTACACCCTCCGCCTCCCAAGCGATTCTCCTGCCTCAGCCTCTCAAGTGGCTGTGACTACAGGTATACACCACCATGCCCAGTTAATTTTTATATTTTCAGTAGAGACAAGGTTTCACCATGGTGGCCAGGCTGTAATGAAGGGTCTATTTTAAAAGGTGTGGGCAGGGTTAAGGGAAACGAGTGAGGGGTAGTGAAGTCCCCTGGCTCTAGACACTGCGGGGAGTCTGTTACCATCCCTGTGGCTGAGAGAGGAGGGAAGAGGAGGGAGTGGTTCTAGAACTCAGACAGAGGAATTGAAGTTGCTGGAGAGAGTGGAGAAGCCTGCTGTATAGAAAGGCCGAACTTCTGAAAGGAACATGGTTAACTTGAGCTGACTTAGCAGGGAAGGAGCCAAGGAACACAGAGCCTGACCTCATTCTTCTTTCTCCCTCCAGGCTCTGCCCCTATTTCCCATTGGCCAAACCCTACTGGAAGTGGAAGGCTAAGAAGCCCGCTGGTGCAATCCATACAGGTCAGCCTCCGGGGCCAGAGTGGGATGAAAAAAGGTGGGGATGCAATTGAGGGAGCTTTGTGTATTGAAAATAACTTTATTCTAGCCTTTTCTTGACTGATATTTAGCTGTTTATATGATTATACATTGAACATAATTTTTTCTCAGACTTTGGAGACATTGCTCTTTGCTGTTAACTTCTAGCATTGCTTTTGAGAAATCCAAATCCATTATGAGTCTTGAACCAATATGTACAACTAGGGTTTTCTCTCTAGAAGTTGATAGGATATTCTCTTCATGAGTTCACTAAACTGCCCAATTCAGTTCCCAATAATCCTTTTTTAAAAAAAAAGAATCGGGCTGGGCGCGGTGGCTCATGCCTGTAATCCCAGCACTTTGGGAGGACAAGGAGGGTGGATCACAAGATCAGGAGATCGAGACACGGTGAAACCCCGTCTCTACTGAAAATACAAAAAAAAATCAGCTGGGCGTGGTGGCAGGTGCCTGTAGTCCCAGCTAATCTGGAGGCTGAGACAGGAGAATGGTGTGAACCCGGGAGTGGAGGTTGCAGTGAGCCGAGATCGCGCCACTGCACTCCAACCTGGGGGTCAGAGTGAGACTGTCTCAAAAAAAAAAAAAAAGAATCGATCTATTTAGTAAATGATCCCACCAAATTTTAGAATGGTAATTTACAAGGACAGAAAAAGGTATTACTTATTGATATTTGAAAAAATCACTTTTCTCTTTAAGCAGCATTTAGAACACAACCTAATATAGGCCTTGAATTGTAAATTCTGTTGTAAAAGGCATTCTTTGGGCAAATAATGTTAACAATGGGGTGAAAACAACTCATGATTGTGGGAGCATCCAGAATTATTTTCTCATCAGCAACTAAAATGTCTTAGTTATCCTGTCCTCACATGAAATTGCTGCTGGGGTTCCTGAACACAGGCCCAGGTCAGCACTAAACAACGTGTGTCTCTAGAGCAACAGACCCTTCAAAAAGCAGATCTACCAGACATTTCTCTTAGAAAAATAATGTTTTTTTTTGTATTGAGCTTACTATTTTATGTAAATATATTTTATCTGGGAAGAGAATGTGCCCCTATTATAGGAACCCACCATTCAATATGTCATGGCCCTGACACAGAACAAGTGGTGACGGAAACTCTTTTGTGAGTTGTAGGCTCATGATGGAGCCTGAGTTATTTGGCAGGAGATGATTTCCATGGTCTGTGAACACCGAAAGATGAGACTGGCTTGGGCCACGTGCCAAACTGCACAGCCAGTAAGACCTGCTTCCATTGACCCACAGCAGCTCTGACTTTTTTTTTTTAACAATAGAAAAGAAACTACCACAGGGAAGAGAGAGAACAATGGCGTTTTGACAAATGGAACAAAGATAGAGTGTGACTGACAATTCAGGTCAGAAGGAAAATTAAAGCACAGGAAGACTGATGTTGGTCGGCCTCCTTGCCAAGAAGCAAAAACTCAGGGGGAGGCATCCAGCCACATGCGAACTGGCTCAACACTGGCCATTTTGTTTAAGCAATTTTGTTGGATGTTTTCTACAAAAGAGCACTTTTTCTCGGACTTCAAACATTCTTATATGCAGGATCGACACCACACACTGCCATCATCCCCTGGAGTAGTATCCTTGAGACCTGAGGAGGGGAGAACTGGAGGGAGGTTGTGGGACTCCACTGAGAAATGTGGTCCTTTGTCTCCTTGGAGATCTTTGAGGATGGTTCAGATAAAGTTGCTGCCAGTGGAAGCAGCTAGGCTCAGAAACCTCCAGTTGCCCTTTCTAGACTTGTAATCCTCTGAAAAATGGAAATTAGGAAGCGTTCATTTATGACCTTGAAAAAAATCGTTTACAAAAGTATATTATATCAGTAAAATGAGCTGGAAAAAGGGTTTATGTGAAAGTTCATGTGAGAAACACAGCTATTAGCACGCATGCCATTCCCCACCTTGACCTCAGCAGGAATGTGTAAATTGTAACATATGGAATGTAAGCCCTGTCAAGATGTTTCATAAATCTGCCTGGCAATGAGCATCACAAGGCCCTGCATGAGAACAGACCCCAGAAATGGAGAGACAGTGAGTATTGTGCCTGATAAGTTCTAATTTTAATAAGTCCAGACTCTGACAATTGAAATTTTCTACATAATGTTCTTTAATAATATTATTTCCTGACAAAGGGGCACTTTTTCATGGGACTCAACCCAGGTAATCCATCCATCCATCCATCCATTCATCCATCCATTCAAGATATATCTACTGAAGGCCTACAATATTGCAGGTGGCATGCTGGGCACTGCAGATACAATGGAGGACAGGAGAGATATTGTGCTGCCCCTGTAGGGTTCTATATGTAGGAAAACAGATATGAAACAAATAATAGAGTTTGAGACCAGCCTGGCCAACATGGTGAAACCCTGTCTCTACCAAAAATACAAAAATTAGCTGAGCGAGGTGGACGGGCACCTGTAATCCCAGATACTCGGGAGGCTGAGGCAGGGGAATCACTTGAACCCGGGAGGCGGAGGTTGCAGTAAGCCAAGATTGCACCATTGCACTCTAGCCTGGGCGACAAGAACTAAACTCTGTCTTCCAAAAAATAATGATAATAATTTTATAATTGCAATTTTGATCAATGCTGTAAAGGAAAATAGTAGCTTCTACTGATAGTAGCACTCTGCCAAACTTTCTACATGCATGATCTCATTTAATCCTCATAACAATTCTCTGCAGTAGGTACTACCATTAGCTCCATTTTAGACATGAAGAATAGAGACATGGAGGTTTACACGTATCACCCAAGGTCACACAGCTCTGGAGTGGTGGAGTTAGAATACAAAGTCAGTCTGAGTCCCCACCCCAAGTTCCTGATACCATACCATTTTTTTTTTTATAACCTGGGTGAGGAAGTGGGTGCTGATTTAGATTTGAAGATTAAAGAAAATATCTTTCAGGATGAGATTTTAAGCCAAGCCTCAAGGATAAGTAGCTGTTAACCAGGCAAAAGAAAGTAGCAGGAGTATTCCAGAATTGGAGAATTGCATGTCAAAGGCCCTGAGGCAGGAAGGTGGGTGGCCGTGGGTGTTCATGGGGAGGCCAGTGTGACAGGATTGGGCGGTGTGTGGGGCAAGGCTGGAGAGGCAGAAAAGAGTCAGAGTAGGTGGGGCCTTGTAAATCACGTTAAAATATCTTGAACTAAATCCTGACCAGAGTGGGAGCTCCTGGAAGACCTGACTTTATCTGGGGCTGAGTGGTGTGGCTCCAGGCAGAACTGCTGCTGCAGACAGGAAAGGAGACATGTTCTCCCCATGGGAGACTGAGCCTGTTCCTGGGCTCATTTCTCACCCCTTCTTCCCAGCATCTTCCATATAAGTGAATGGATTCTATATACTTCTCCTTTAACAGACTTCTGCCCCCTGGGCCAGTTAAAAGACAATGATGTCAAGAAAAGACTGGTAAATGCAGAATTTCATTCAGCACTGAGATCTGCTTAATATTAATCTCAGTGGCCGGCCATGGTGGCTCACACCTGTAATCCCAACACTTTGGGAGGCCGAGGCGGGTGGATCACCTGAGGTCAGGAGTTTGAGACCAGCCTGGCTGACATGGTGAAACCCTGTCTCTACTAAAAATATAAAAACCAGACGAGTGTGGTGGCACGTGCTTGTAATCCCAGCTACTTGGGAGGCTGAGGCGGGAGAATCACTTGAACTCAGGAGGCAGAAGTTGCAGTGAGCCGAAATCATGCCACTGTACTCCAGCCTGGGTGACAGAGCGAGACTGTGTCTCAAAAAACAATATATATATTAATCTCAGTTACCACCATTAATTTTGGCACTGCCCGAACCATGGGATCTCCATTAAAATTTAGAAAAAGATCCCCTCCAAATTTCCATGTTAAAAGTGGCGGTTTTTTCTTACATTCCTAAGACAGATACCCTATTACTCTGTGTATTTGTTATCAGTTCTTTCATTTATTCATTCATCAAAGATTTACACAGCTATTATGGCAGACATGAAACATACCAAAGTAAATAAGACTGGGGTCCCTGTGCTCTCAGGGCTAGACAGAGCCTGGTTCCAGGGGAGCACTCGCATCACATGATGCCATTAGCCCCCGGGGTAGGCAGAATAATGCCCCCTGCCAAGAGATCCATGCCATAATCCCGGCAACCCGCGAATATGTTACTTTACATGGTGAAAGAGACTTCGCAGATATGAATATGGCATGGGCTTTGAGATGAGGAGATTATCCTGGATTACCAGAGTGAGCCCAATGCAATCACAAGAGTCCTTTTATTTATTTTTTGTTTTTTGAGACGGGTCTCACTCTGTCATCCAGGCTGGAGTGCAGTGGCGGCAATCACAGTTCACTGTAGCCATGACCTCCTCAGACTCAGGTGATCCTCCTACCTCAGCCTCCTGACTAGCTGAAACTACAGGCACACTACTACAGATTCTCCTGGAAAGCCTTCAGAAGGAGATGCTGAGCTGCCGACACCTCGATTTTAGCCTAATGAGACCCATTTGGGACTCTGGATCTCCATAACTGTAAAATAATACATTTGTGTTCTTTTAAGCCATGAAATGTATGGTAATTGGTTGCACCAGCAATAGAAAACAAGTATCCACCCCACTTGAGCCAGGAGGCCGGCCCAAGACACACCTCCCTCTTAATCCCTCACAGTTTCCCACTGGGCCCAGATGTAGTCTCACAATTGTTCACAGCCCAGCAGTCCGGACACCTACTTCCAATCGATTGGTGACAAAGTGACTCACCTGCTATCCTGCGGGGCCTGTACAACAATTTATACTTGATTGTGACCCCTCCAGCATTGCCAAATACACACACACATTAATGCCTGGAACATTTTTTTAATAACTCTTACAGATCTGAGTTCCTAAAGTAGCTGCTTACACTGCTGTGTGTCCTTGGGCAAATTACATACATCTCTGTTCTTCCATGTGTTCATCTCTAAAATCGGAATAATAATATTGATCATCTAGCATTATTGTAAGGATTAAATGAATTAGACATGAGAGCATTAAAAATGGCACCTGGTACACAGTAAGCGCTCAGAAATTTTAACAATGGGGATGATGATTGTTATTATTATTTCCTACAGCATTTGGCATGAGGCTTAAAAGTCCTTTTTTTTCTTTTTTTTTCTTTTTTGAGACAGAGTCTCGCTCTGTCACCCAGGCTGGAGTGCAGTGGCGTGATCTCAGCTCACTGCAACCTCTGCCTCCCGGGTTCAAGCAATTCTCCTGCCTCTGCCTCCCTAGAAGCTGGGATTACAGCCACACACCACAAGCCTGGCTAGTTTTTGTAATTTTTTTAGTAGAGATGGGGTTTCACCATGTTGGCCAGGCTGGTCTCAAACTCCTGACCTCAAGTGATCCGCCTGCCTCGGCCTCCCGAAGTGTTGGGATTACAGGCGTGAGCCACCATGGCCGGCCAAAAGTCCTTTTTTGATCACTTGGTCTACAATGTGGAAAATGCACTAGAGGGGCAAGTTGACAGGTGCCAACTAGGGGAAGACTGAATTAGGGTGATGATGGCTGAAATGGAAAGAGGTGGATAGACTTGAGAAATACTGCAGAAGTAAAAATCAACAAGGCCTGCTGATGAATTGCATCTAGGGATTGAGGATGTACCAAGGATGACACAGTCAGAAGCCTTATAATGATATTTTATAATGATGTGTTAATACAGTATAAAAGAAATCCTTAGTTTGCTTCTCTGCTTCCCTCCCCTCTCCTGTCATCTTTTCCTATTGTGATACCCCTTTTCTTTCTTTCCAGAATAAAGAAACATCAGAAATATTAAAACCAGGACCAAAAGGAGGCCCAGGTGTAGGAGCATGAAACATCTGGCAACATGTAGCAAAAACAGGAGACTTTTTTCTTCTAACTGAATTTTGGCCTCTTGGTGCCAGTATGTGAAAAAGGTCTTGTAGGCCAGGTGCAGAGGCTCACGCCTGTAATCCCAGCACTTTGGGAGGCCAAGGCTGGCAGATTACAAGGTCAGGAGTTCAAGACCAGCCTGGTCAACACAGTGAAACCCCGTCTCTACTAAAAATAAAAAAATTAGTCAGGCGTGGTGGCGCATGCCTGTAATGCCAGCTACTCAGGAGGCTGAGGCTTGAACCCTGAGTTTTGAGGAGAAACGCTTGAACCCTGGAGGTGGAGGTTGCAGAGAGCCGAGATCGCGCCACTGCACTCCAACCTGGGCGACAGGGTGAGACTCCATCTCAAAAAAGAAAAAAGAAAAAAGATAAAGGCCTTGTAATTGACCAGAATGAGGGGAAGTTAGATAAGAGAGGAAGAAATATAAATATAATTAAAATGTCTGAATTGATTTTTTTTTTTTTTTTTTTTTTGAGATGGAGTCTTGCTCTGTCACCCAGACTGGAGTGCGGCAGCGTGATCTTGGCTCACTGCAAGCTCCGCCTCCCAGGTTCACACCATATTCCTGCCTCAGCCTCCTGAGTAGCTGGGACTACATGCGCCCGCCACTACGCCTGGCTAATTTTTTTGTTTTTGTATTTTTAGTAGAGATGGGGTTTCACCATGTTAGCCAGGATAGTCTCAATCTCCTGACCTCGTGATCCACCTGCCTTGGCCTCCCAAAGTTCTGGGATTACAGGTGTGAGCCACCGTGCCCAGCCAAATTTTCAAATAAATAAATAAATGTGTAGCAAAAGCAAATGGGCTTATTTGTTTTGATTTGTGTGGTTTTTTTAATGCCTGTAATGAGACTGGGCTGGGGGTGCAGGAAGCAGACCGAGAATAGAGGACCCAGGCTCATTATGGCTCTGCAGGAAATAGCATGGGTCCAGGGACTGATGGGGAAAAGGAAAACATCTGGAGATGGAGTCAAGAGAGATGCATTCTAATCACCAATGAGCATTTGACAAGGAAAGCCCCATAACCTCCCTACTCAGCCTACCCTGCAAGGATTCTGTGAGAGGCACCTGTATTCACGGACTCTGTAAAGCTCTAGGGAATCCTCAGGAGAAGCCTATCTTACTGGCATGTGAGAATCCTCCAAGATCTTGCCAGCCCCACCATCTTGAGAGTGGCCAGAAGGACCTTCTGCCTCTGTCCTCTCAAAGTGACTCCTATTAACAGCAAAATATTTCCAAGTCGGCCCACCTTAAATGGCTGACTAGTGAAATTTATTTCTGCATGCAACAGAATACCTTTTTTTTTCCTCTCTTCTGCCTGGGTCTATGACTGGTTGTGCTCAGCAGAAGGAAGGTAGGAAAGGCACACTTTGAAAGTGTAGCAAGCATTTGAGCAGACTGAATTCAATTTTGGATACAAATGTCAAGGAAAGGTTCTCTTGGCGCTGAGCTCCTTGCTCACTGAGGTGCAGTGTGATGCTCCATTGAAAGACCTGCTGATCTGGCCAGTGCTGGGCTGATGATAATAAAGGGGGAGAGAGGGGCAGACCGCTGAGCAGGAGGAGGAATGACCTTCCAGAGGATGTCTTGGAAAGACTGCCAGGCTCCCCTGCACACAATGGACAGAGGGCAAGAACCTGGAGATCTGCTTCAGTCCCAGCTGTGCCATGAACATGCTGTGCATATAACCCCTTCCCTCAGCTTAGGCTTGATTTTCCTGGCCCATAAAATGAAAGAACTGGAACAGATGATCTCTAAGGCTTCTTCTTTCCAATATTTTATGATTCTGGCATTTAGAGCATCTGCAGGTGCCGGAGAAGAATGCCAGCAAAGAGTGTATGAGAAAAATTGGCATAACTATTGGGAGGGTAATTTGATATTAGCTTTCAAATTTTTTATTATTTTGTTTAATTTTTTGGGGGGGTACAGCATCTTGCCCTGCCACCCAGGCTGGTGTGCAGTGGCATGATCATGGTTCACTGCAGCCTCTACCTCTGAGGCTCCAGTGATCCTCCCACCTCAGCCTCCCAAGTAGTTGGCACTACAAGCATATGCCACCAGGCCTGGCTAATTTTTTTTTTTTTTTTTTTTAGACAGAGTCTCACTCTGTCACCCAGGCTGGAGTGCAGTGGCTGATCTCAGCTCACTGCAAGCTCTGCTTCCCGGGTTCATGCCATTCTCCTGCCTCAGCCTCCTGAGTAGCTGGGACTACAGGCGCCTGTCACTGTGCCCAACTAATTTTTTGTATTTTTAGTATTGATGGGGTTTCACTGTGGTCTCGATCTCCTGACCTCATGATCCGCCTGCCTTGGCCTCCCGAAGTGCTGGGATTACAGGCATGAGCCACCGTGCCCGGCCCTAATTTTTGTTTAATCTTTTGTACAGACAGGGAACTTGCCATGTTTTCCAGGCTGGTTTCAAACTTCTGGCCCAGAGCAATCCTCCTGCCTCAGCCTCCCAAAGTGCTGGGATTACAGGCATGAGCCACCATGCCCAGCCAGATTTCAAATTTTGTAATAGGCATACCTTTTGGCCCAGAAATGTCCATTCTTGGGAAATAACTATGGAAATCCTAGCACAAGTATGCAGACATGGATGTTTATAACTGCAAAGCACCAAAAACAACTCATATGCCCATTAGTAGAGAAGTAGTTAAGTAAATCTAAGAATGCAGATCCCTATATATATATTGAAAAGGAAAAAGATCTAAAATATAATTAAGTGAAAAAAATTAGCCTTTTGAGTAAAATAAATAGTATGATCACATTTTTTCTGAAGCAAAAATCCAAATATGTGTAATATATATATTTGTCTAATTACATCTTTATTTTCATGTGTAGATACATAAAGAAAAAGCAAGAAGATTCTTCATCAGACTTATAATACTTATTTCCTCTAAAGCCTCATAGTGTAACGTGATAGTCACTAGCCACACGTTGCTACTGAGTACTCAAAATGTGTGACTAGTGTGAATGAGGAGCTGAATTTTTAATTTATTTAATTTAAATTCCTTTTTTTTTTTTTTTTTTTTTTTGAGATGGCGTCTCATTCTGTCACCCAGGCTGGAGTGCAGTGGTGTGATCTCGGCTCACCACAACCCTGCCTCCTGGGTTCAAGCAATTCTCCTGCCTCAGCCTCCTGAGTAGCTGGGATTACAGGTGTGTGCCACCACACCCAGCTAATTTTTTTTTGTATTTTTAGAAGAGATGGGGTTTCACCATATTGGCCAGGCTGCATCTCAAACTCCTGACCTTGTGATCTGCCCACCTCAGCCTCCCAAAGTTCTGGGATTATAGGCATGAGCCATCACGCTGGGCCAATTTTAATTACTTTTTATTTGCTTATTTATTTATTTTTGTGACAGCATCTCACTCCAGGCTGGAGTGCAGTAGCACGACCTTGGCTCACCACAACCTCTGCCTTTCAGGCTCAAGCAATCCTCCCACCTCAGCCTCCCAAGGAGCTGGGACTACAGGCACGAACCACCACACCCAGCTAATTTTTGTACTTTTTGTAGAGACAGGGTTTCACCATGTTGCCAATGTGGATCTGAACCCCTGGGCTCAAGTGATCCCTCCTCAGCCTCCCAAAGTGCTGGGATTACAGGTGTGAGCCACCATGCCCAGCCCAAGTACCAGTTCTTAAATTAAATATGTAGTAACTGGCTGGGCATGGTGGCTAAAAATAGGCCTCTAAAAAGTTGTAGGTCTCTACTAAAAAATACAAAAATTAGCCATGCATGGTGGCACACACCTGTAGTCCCCGTTACCCAGGAGGCTGAGGCACCAGAATCGCTTGAACCCGGGAGATGGAGGTTGCAGTGAGCCAAGATCTCACTACTGCCCTCCAGCTTGGGTAACAGAGCGAGACTCTGTCTCAAAAAAAAAAAAAAGAAAGACAGAAAAGAAAAAGAAAAAAAGAAAAGAAAAGAAAATGGAACTCTCACTGCGGTGACTGTGGTGTCTCTGTGATTTACCAGCAGCTTCTAATTGCCTGATCCTTTTTTTTAATGACTGCTATCCTCAACAAGGAACCCTCTGCCTGACAGCCATCCCAGCTGTGTTGGAAAGGGATCCTTTCTCAGAGTGTAGGAGTTAGGCCCAGGAGAGTTAGAAGGGGAGTCGGGGAAGATAAATAACCCTTAAAGAAATCTCCCCTCTTCTCTCCAGTTCCCCTCTTCCCCGTATCAAGCCTCCCCAAAGCTTTAGGGATCTGTAGTCCTAGGTTGAACTTCCTACCTTACTAAATGGCAAGGCCAGGATGCTAGCGTTCCCCACACAGACACGTCTGTATTCTATATAAAGATGTCTGTGTTACACATAAACACGTTATGGCTGTAACAATATCATTTTCAAAGGAGCGCTAATCCGCTGAAGTCATCGAGTCCGAAAACATTTGCTTCTCTGTGTCTTGTGTCTGAGCTCTGTGTGAGAGACACAGAGAAAAGGAAGGAGGGAGGGAAGGAGAAAAGGATGGAGGGAAAGAGGAAGAAAGAGAGAGTGCACTTTAGAAAGCCCTACTTTGCAGAAATAGCTTTGAAAATTGTCCCTCTGGCTTATTTGTTCTTTATGGTGTCACTCTCTTACATCAATTACCCTCTGCTTAAAACGTTCATGATGGTCTTTCTATTGGAACTTCCAGATATATCAAATCAACATTTTGGATATGAAGTGATTTGGTTTGAATGGATGTCTCAGGGTGACCTAGCAGAGAAAAAAATCAGCTGCAGGAAAAGCTCGGGAAATAGCTGCCTCAGTGCTCCCCTAAACCCAGTATTACCCACATCATAGCCTATATCTCCCTAGATCATACTCACCTGTTTTATCTTCTTTGCTAGACTGTGCATTCCATGAGGCACCTCTGTCTCTATCACCTAGCACAGGGTCTGGCAAATAATAGGCTTTTTTCTTTTTTTTTGAGACAGGGTCTCACTCTGTCACCCAGGCTGGACTGCAGTGGTGCTATCTCAGCTCACTGTAACCTTGGCCTCCTGGGCACAAGCGATTCTCATGCCTCAGCCTCCTGAGTAGCTGGGACTAGAGGCATGCACCACCACGACCTGCTATTTTTTGTATTTTTATTAGAGACAGGGTTTTGCCATATTGGCCAGGCTGGTCTCCAACTCCTGACCTCAAGTGATCCGCCGGCCTGGGCCTCCCAAAGTGCTAGGATTACAGCTGTGAGCCACCTCACCCAGCCAAATAATAGGCTCTTAATAAAAGTTGGTTGATTACTCCATGAAAGAACGAGTGAAGGCATGAACAGACCATTCAAAGGTCAGCCATTATCTAAAACATTAACAAAATCAGAGATTCACTTCAAAGGTGGACTTGTAACATTTTCCATCTTGTTCTTCTGTCATTCATTCAACATATATTTATTTTTTTTTATTTTTATTTTTTTATTTTTTTAAGATGGAGTCTCGCTCTGTGGCCCAGGGTGGAGTGCAGTGGCGAGATCTCGCCTCACTGCAAGCTCCACCTCCCGGGTTCACGCCATTCTCCTGCCTCAGCCTCCGGAGTAGCTGGAACTACAGGTGCCCGCCACCACACTCGGCTAATTTTTTGTATTTTTAGTAGAGACGGGGTTTCACCATGTTAGTCAGGATGGTCTCAATCTCCTGACCTCGTGATCTGCCTGCCTCTGCCTCCCAAAGTGTTGGGATTACAGGCGTGAGCCACCGCACCCGGCCTCAACATATATTTATTAAATGCCTATTGTGGGGGGCTATACACTGACTAAACAAAAGCCAGTTTAAACACACGGTTCCTGCCCTCATGAAGTTTACAATCTGGGGAGAGAGGGAAGTTAGAGGTAAGTCATAAATAAATTAAATAAAAAATAACAAATCGTAGTAAGTTCTCCCAAGGCTATTACCAGGGAGCGGTGATAGAGGATGGAGGGGCTACACCAATTTAGCCAATTTGTCTTTTCTCTGAGGAAGTGATATTTAAGCTGAAGAATGGAGGATGAGGAGTCTGCTATGAAACTATAAAAAAAGTAAATTCAGGCCCATTGTTTTGTGACTCACTGCTTCAATGTGCTATGAAATTGGAACTTGCCTTGATTCCCTTGGGTTTTAGAGCTCATGCTAACTTGCCTGAATGGGCGTCACTGTCTTTTGGAACCCATGTGTTCAGAGTGTAAGGAAAGGACTTCCCTTATTTGAAGGGCAGGGTGATTATGAGGAGATGGCAAGCAGTAAGCTGGTGAGTTTCATTCACCTGTCTACAGAGCTGTCTCATGCCTCTTCACATGAGCTTCCATATATCCCATCTGCTCTCACTGCTCAATTTCTGCTTTCAATGCGCATTTTTATTGACCGTAGTTACATATGGAGGGAGACTGAGAATTCACAAGGGAGAGAACTCTTACTTTTCCCCTTCTACTCTTTGTCCCCTTTGGCTACTTTTAACTATCAACTTTTTATAAGTTATATTATACAACTAGTAAATAAAAACGGTAAACTTGATGACTCATGCCTGTAACACCAGCACTCTGGCAGGCCGAGGTGGGCGGATCGCTTGAGCCTAGGAGTTGGAGAGCAGCCTAAGCAACATGGTAAAAGTGGTCTCTACAAAATGTATAAAAAGGTAGCTTGGTGTGGTGGTGTACATCTGTAGTTCCAGCTACTTGGGAGGCTGAGGTGGGAGGATCACTTAAGCGTGAGAGGTTGAGGCTGCAATGAGCAGTGATCATGCCACTGCACTCCAGCCTGGGTGACACAGCGAGACCCTGTCTCCAAAAAAATAAAATAAAATAAAAAGTTAAACTACATAAACAGTTCTCTTTGATATGCCATAGGATTAGGATATTTTTCTGATTTTTAAAATCACTTATTTATTTAAATTTATACATAATAGATGTATATATTTTCAGAACATGTGTGCTAATTTAATACAATCATATAATTTGTAAAGATTGGATCCATGTACTTGGATATTCATCATCTTAAATATGCCTTTTCTTTATGCTAGAACTACATGCAAATCATTCTTTTCTAGATATTTAGAAATGTACAATAGATTATCATACACTATAGTCACCCTACTGATCTCTAGAACACTAAGACTTATTTATTCTATTTAGATGTATAGTGGTACCCATTAACCAAACTCACTGCATCGACTTTTTTTTTATTATTAATGCAATACAGTATAAACTCAATGCAATCACACTTGGAAAACTGAGGAAAGAATAAAATTCACCATAATTTAATCAACCTGTGATTACCACTGATGATATTTTGATATATTGCTTTCTCAATGCATTTTAAAAAATAGGATAAAATTTTACCTGTTAATTTATCACCCGCTTTTTAATTCAATATATGTAGGTACTTTTTCATGTCAGTAATAAATGTTGAGCTTTTGTATTGGTGCATCATAATTTAAGTTGACCAGTTCCCTTTTGATGGACATGTAGGTTGCACTTTTCACCACATAATTAACTTTGTGTGTGTGTGTGTGTGTGTGTGAGGTGGAGTCTCACTCTGTCACAATGCTCGAGTGCAGTGGTGTGATCTCGGCTCACTGCAACCTCCGCCTCCCAGGTTCAAGCAATTCTCCTGCTTCAGCCTCCCGAGTAGCTGAGACTACAGGCATGTGCCACCACGCCCAGCTAATTTTTGTATTTTTAGTAGAGACGGGATTTCACCATGTTTGCCAGGATGGTCTTGATCTCTTGACCTTGTGATCTGCCCACCTCAGCCTCCTCCAAACTGTTGGGATTACAAGCGTGAGCCACCATGCCCAGCAAAATTAACTTTTAATCTAAATATTTATGAATTTTATTTGTCTATTACCATCCAGAGATTTCACCTGATTCCTCAATATTCAACAAACAACAGTGATTCTTACTTGGTCATCAAAAAATAAGATTTTCTTTGCAAGTTAGGTCAAGTAATTCAAGCAGTGTTCCATTGGGTGCAATCCTGTTATGTGAACATCTAGACTGACCAAATCAATTCAGGATTGTTTCTTAACTTCATAAAATAATTTGAACAGCAAATTTCACTGGAATATCAGCTTCCTGGAAGGTTGGAGGTAGGAGGTAGGGAGAGATATCTTGGAAATAACTAACGCTTCATTTTAAGAGTAGCTCAAGTTTGTTGTAGGGAGGTATGGGGGTGGGGTGCTGCTAGGGTCCACCACTCTGATCACAGCTGTTACCACGTGACCAAGAAGTCAGGCAGGTGAAGGGAGCTGGGCAAGAGCCAGAGTTCAGACACCCAGGAATCAGAAGTGGGTAGGCTGGGAGGATGCTTACTGTCAGAAGCCCCTACATACCGGGGCTTGAAAAAGGGAACCTCAACAGATTACTCTCCAACAAAACAATACAGGAGCCAAGACTTGGCCATCCTCTTGCTAGATCATCCTGTCTGTCTCCAAGCCAGCAAATACACAAAGATCCATTCCACCTTCAAACCTGACATTTCCCTTAGTTACAATCCTCTGATTTCCAAAAAGACTCTATTTTCTGTTTCTCTTCAGCTGTAGCAACCTGCTCTCTTAAGTAGCTTCTTTATCTGATGGGGGTAATTACAGCCTGTGACTAACAGCTGCGGTTCATAAACATGAGTTTTAACGTTTGGGTCAGTAGTTCTTGGTCTTTTCTGAATGGCAACTCCCCCAGCTGATCTCAGCATTAGGAGAGATGCCTCTCCTTCGGCACTCCCAGTTGGTACTCACTAGTGCGGTTTACTGTTGAAGGCTGCTGTTTTCCCATTATAAAATATTTAGATTGGCACAAAAGTAATGGCAGAAACCGCGATTACTTTTGTGCCAACCTAATAGGTCACATTTTTATTAAAGTTGCAAGTCCCAGCATCTAATACCAAAACATATTTCTGGACGTTTGTATTATTAGTGATTTAAATTTTCTCTTTGAGCTTTTTTAATATTCCAAATTGTCTACAATGAGCATGTATTTCTTTTACATATTTTTAAAAATGCCTTTTCAAAAAGTAATTCCTAACTATAACATGTTTTAGGAGAAAATCTGCAGGATTTAGGGCTTCAGCAAGAAAAACACAACACCAAGAAGTACAATCCATAAAAGAAAAAATCAGTAAATTCGATGTTATAAAAATTAAAAAACAGCCGGGCGCGGTGGCTCATGCCTGTAATCCTAGCACTTTGGAAGGCCAAGGCGGGTGGATCACCTGAGATCAGGAGTTCAAGACCAGCCTGGCCAACATAGTGAAACCCCGTCTCTACTAAAAATACAAAAAATTAGCCAGGCATGGTGGTGAATGCCTGTAATCCCAGCTACTCAGGAGGCTGAGACAGGAGAATCGCTTGAACCTGGGAGGCATAGGTTGCAGTGAGCCAAGCTTGCACCCCTGCACTCTAGCCTGGGCGACAGAGTGAGACTCTGTCTCAAAAACTAAATAAATAAATAAAAATAAACAACTTTTGCTCTGGGAAAAGACCTTGTTAAGAAGATGAAGAGACAAACTACAGGCGCAGAGAAAATATTTGCAAACCACGCATTCTGACAAAGGAGTTTACAGTATATATATATATATGCATATATATATATATCATATCTACAATATATAAGTAACTCAAAATTCAGCAGTGAAAACAATCTAATTAGAAAACAGACAAAAGATATGAAAAGGATTCGCTGAAGAGCACATGATAAGCTATTCAACATCCACATCACTATTGTTAGGGAAATGTAAATGAAGACCATGAGGAGCTATCACCCTTTACACCAGCTAAATTTAAAAATAGTGATGGCCTTTGGGAAGCTGACGTGGGAGGATTGCTTGAGTTCAGGAGTTCAAGACCAGTCCTGGTAACATTGGGAGACCCCATCCCTAGAAAAAATAAAATAATAGAAGTAGTGATAGTAAGGATGCAGAGAAACTGAATCATTCATGCATTGCTCGTGGAGTGTAATATGGCACAGCCACCCTGGAAACCGATTTGGCAGTCTTTCTTTTTTTAAATTAAATTTAATTTTTTTGAGATGGGGTCTTTGTCTATTGCCCAGGCTGGAATGCAGTGGCACAATCACGGCTCACTGCAGCCTCAACCTCCCAAGCTCAAGTGGTCCTCCCATCTCAGCCTCCTGAATAGCTGGGACCACAGCCACATGCCACCAAGCCCAGCTTACTTTATCTTATTTATTTTTTTAGAGAGAGGGTCTCACTGTGTTGTCCAGGCTGGTCTCAAACTTCTGGGTTCAAGCTAGCTTGCCACCTTGTCCTTCCAAAGTGCTGGGACTATAGGCGTGAGCCACTGTGCCTGGCCTAGCAATTTCTTAAAAAACTAAACATATGCTTACCAAATGACCCAGCAATTATACTCTTGGGCATTTATCCCAGAAAAATGAACACTTACATCTACCAAAAAACCTGCACATGAATGTCCATAACAGATTTATTTGTAAAATTCCAAATCTAACAACAACTGAAATATCCTTCAAGAGGTAAATAATTAGGCAAACAATGGTATACCATAGAATACTATTCAACAATAAAAAAAGGTCAACCCTATTGACATACACAACAAGCTGCATGGACTTCAGGGGTATTATGCCAGTGAAAAAAGCCCATCTCAAACGGTCACATTCTATATGATTTCATTTACAGAACCATCTTGAAATGCCAAAATCACAGAGATGTAGAACAGATGAGCATCTATCCAGTTAGGATTGGTGGGGAGGAGGACAATGGGTTATTATTATTATTTTGAGACTCACTCTGTTGCCCAGGCTAGAGTGCAATGGCATGATCTCAGCTCACTGCAACCTCCGCCTCCTGGACTCAAGCTATTCTCCTGCTTCAGCCTCCCAAGTAGCTGGGATTACAGGCGCCCACCACCACACCCTGCTAATTTTTGTATTTTTAGTAGAGACGGGTTTCACCATGTTGGTCAGGCTGGTCTCGAACTCCTGACCTCAGGTGATCCACCTGCCTCGGCCTCCCAAAGTGCTGGGATTACAGGTGTGAGCCACCATGTCTAGCCGGCAATGGGTTATTCTAATGGAATAGACTGAGGAAGCTCTTCGTGGCGATGGAATAGTTTTATGTCTTTACTGCAGTGGTAATTACACAATCTGCACCTGTGAGTGGCATAGAACTATACTTATACATTGTATCAATGGTGACTTCCTGGTTTTCATTCTACTATAGTTATGCAAGATTGTAAGGGCGGGAGGTGGGGGGGTGGGGGGCGGGGGGGTGGCGGGAACTGAAGGTACACAGGACTTCTCTGTACTATCTTTGCAACTTCCTGTGAATCTTTAATTGTTTCAAAATTAAAGAGTGTTTTTAAAAAGCAATTCATCCATATGTAGAAAATTTGGTATATGCAGAAAAATAGAATGATAGCTTTAAAATTCATAAGCTTTTTGATATTCATTTCATAATGCTGGAATGTATTGCTTAATTTTTGTTTTTTATTTTCTGAGATAAAATTCACATAACATAAAACAACATTTAATGCATTTTTTTTTTTAAGAAGGAGGATCTCTGTTGCTCAGGCTGGAGTGCAGTGGCACAAACATTTCACTGTAGCCTCGAACTCCTAGGCTCAAGGGATCCTTTCACATCAGCCTCCCAAGGAGTAGGTGGGACTTCAAGCATGCACCACCATGCCCAGCTAATTTTTTTTTTAAGAGATAAGTGTCTCACTACCAGTTGCCTAGGCTTTTCTTGAACTCCTGGCCTCAAGCTATTCTCTTGCTTCAGCCTCCCAAAGTGCTAAAACTACAGGCGTAGGCCTCCTCACCTGGCCCACTTTAAGCATTTTAAAATGTACAATTAAAGGGTACTTTTGATATAGTCACAATATCGTGCAATCATCACTACTATGTAATTCCAGAACCTTTCACCACCCTCAAAAGAAACCCCATACCCATTACCAGTCACTCCTCCTTCAGCCCTCCTGCAAGCCTGTGGCAAATGCTTTCTGCCTTTCTGCCTACTCTTGACATTTCGTATAAATGGACTCACAGTATACAGCCATCTGCCTCTGCTTCTTTCACTTAGCATCTTGTGGTCAGGGTTCATCCGTGTATGTAGCATGTATCAGCACATCATTTCTTTTTATAGCTGAAGAATATTCTGTGAATATGCTAATTTTTGTCTTTATTTTATTACAAAATTTTTGTCAAGCAATCCTCCTGTCTCTGATTCCCAAAGTGTTGGGATTACAGGCATAAGTCACTACACTCAGCCTAATTTTTGTTTTAAATAAAATTCTTCTTCACTCCCCTCTTTTTTTTTCTTTTTTTCTTTCTTTCTTTTCTTTTTTTTTTTTTTTTTTTTTGACAGAGTCTCACTCTATCGTCCAGGCTGTAGTGCAGTGGTGTGATCTCGGCTCACTGCAACCTCTGCTGCCCAGGTTCAAGCGCTTCTCCTGTCTCAGCCTCTCGAGTAGCTGGGATTACAGGCACCTGCCACCATGCCCAGCTAATTTTTGTATTTTTAGTAGAGAAGGGGTTTCACCATCTTGGCCAAGCTGTTCTTGAACTTCTGACCTCGTGAGCCACCTGCCTCAGCCCCACAAAGTCCTGGGATTACAGCGTGAGCCACCGTGTCCAGCCTTCACTCCCCTCTTGTAGTCTTTTTTACATCTGGTTACTTTGGTGAATTCTCTCCAGCCTGGACAAGTGAACTGTGACCTCTGACCATTCACACTGAGGCTAACATATGTGGGCAGATGGAGGCCCTTAGCTTCCATCTTCCCACTGTCCAGAATCACCTGCTGACATAAAGATGCCTCATCAGGTGGATCATTACGTGGGATCCACAGGATCTGTACAGGTGCGGCTCTCCATGTGGCCCATCAGAGATGATATGCCAGCAGAATGAATGACGGTGGGAGCGGGAGGGAGGAGAGACTGGCAGTATGCCTACCAAGCAGCAGGACATTTGGGGGACCTCCTACTCACAACCTTGACCCGCCTCTCTGGAAGACAAAGCACAGAATGTCTTTCCCAAAGCAACATTTTTCTAACCCCTCGTGGAAGACTGAACCCCTTCCCTTAGTGTCCTTCCGCTCCTCATTGTCCCCCAAAGTCTGGAGCTGGCCTACGGTGATGCAGTCACCAGGAGCCTACTGCCAACCATCTCTCCCTTCTGTCCATGACATCGGAGCTGGGCCAAAACGACTGCGCCTACAACCCACTGGCATCTCAGTGGATGTACAGTCCATTCACTGAGCCCTCATGATGTGTCAGGCACTGTACTGAGCCTTAAACATTTGTTATCCCACTTAAATCTCCCAGAAACCCTATCAGTTGAACGCTTTTATCATTCCTGTAAATGATAACAGATTCGCTGGTGGAGACTCAGAGGGTTTTAGAGTCCAGTCCAAGATCTTATAACCACTGAATGGCAGGATCAGGATTCACCACACACCTATGTAACAGCTAAGCACATGAAGAGTATATAGTCTGGGCAGGGTGCCCCCAGTGGCTCACACCTGCAATCCCAGCACTTTGGGAGGCTGAGGCAGGTGCATCACCTGAAGTCAGGAGTTCCAGACCAGCCTGACCAACATGATGAGACCCCGTCTCTACTAAAAATATAAAAATTAGCTGGGCATGGTGGTGGGCACCTGTAATCCCAGCTACTCAGGAGGCTGAGGCAGGAGAATTGCTTGAATCTAGGAGGTGGAGTTTGCAGTGAGCCAAGATCGAACCACTGCACTTCAGCCTGGGTGACAGAGCAAGACTGTCTCAAACAAACAAACAAACAAAAAAAGAGTATATGCTCTGGAGTCAGACTTCCTGGGCTCAAATCCAGGCTCCTTGTTAGTTATTTGACTTTGCCTCTGTTTCCCCATTTGTAAAATGGGTGAATAATAATACTTGCCTCTTAAGATTGTGGTAAGGATAAAATACATGAATCTGTCTACAGCACTGATCGCTACATGCCTGGTATGTAATAAGGGCCATGTAAGTGTTCACTACTGCTGTAGTTTTGCTGTTACTATACGGCCTCTTAAAAATGCAATAGAAAGGCAGGGAAAATGCAATGATCCATTTCCCTTGCCTAAAGGGATTTCTCCTGGCCAAGTAACACAAGAAGTGCTGCCTCTAGACTGCTGCTCCCAGCCCCAGGGCTTACAGCAATAAGCAAAGTGAAACCAGCCATTTCCAAAGCTGGCATTAAGTCTTTAAACGAACAGGAAAGTGGGGGTGGGCACCGCAGGGAAGGACAGTTCTTTTCCTATAAGAGCCAGCAATGGATTTCCTTTGAAGAGGCATTACATGGTCACTCAGAACATTGCCCATGATAAGGACTTGATTAAGAGTATCCAGTGGTGATATTTTGTGGATCTCTATTGTTACAACAAACCATGGGCTATCAGTGCTCTTTACTACTGGAAATAAATCATTAGTGCCTTTAAATCAAGTCAGATTAGAGAACCAATTCGAGAAACTCCAGAACCAATTCAGAAATCTCATTCTTAAGATTCTGTTCCAGTCAGGTGCGGTGGCTCATTGCTGTAATCCTAGCACTTTGGGAGGCTGAGGCGGGCGGATCACAAGGTCAGGAGATCAAGACCACCCTAGCTAACACGGTGAAACCCCATCTCTGCTAAAAAAATACAAAAAATTAGCCGGGCATGGTGGCGGGCGCCTGTAGTCCCAGCTATTCGGGAGGCTGAGACAGGAGAATGGTGTGAACCCAGGAGGCAGAGCTTGCAGTGAGCTGAGATCACGCCACTGCACTCCAGCCTGGGCTACAGAGCAAGACTCCGTCTCAAAAAAAAAAAAAAAAAAAAAAAAAGAATCTGTTCCTTTAGAACCACCTAGCAAGGAGCAGTACCGTTCAATAACAGATTGTTGTCCAACACCACCACTCACCCTTGAATTCTTTCTTGGGTAAAGCCAAGAATCCTCCCAGGCTAAGCCTCAATTTTGGGGCTCACCTGTCCTGTAATATCTGGCGACCATGAAGGGACAAAGACAGTGAGTGAGAAATGAGGCAAAAGACTGGCAGGACTTGTTTTCTGGTCACAACCCTGCTGACCAATATAAGATCTGGTCCAGACAGGGCAATAAAAATAAACCAGCAAGAGCCAGCAGATGGCAACGAAAGTGACCCCTAGATTGCTCATTGCATGAGACACTCCAGCCAGCACCATGACAATTTACAATTTACGTTGCCGTGGCAACGACCTGGAAGTTACCACCCCTTTCCGTGGCAACAACCTGGAAGTTACTGCCCCTCCGCCCCTTTCCTAGAAAGTTCTAAATAACTGGCACCTCAGTTTGCATTGACCTGCCCCTTAATTTACATGTAATTGTTTTTTGTTTATGTGTTTTTTTTTTTTATTATACCTTAGGTTTTATGGCACATGCGTGCAACGTGCAGGTTAGTTACATATGTTATGTGTTTTTGAAACAGGGTCTCCTTCTGTTGCCCAGGCTGGAGTGCAGTGATGTGATCACAGCTGACTGCAGCCTGGACCTCCCTGGCTGAAGCAATCCTCCCACCTCAGCCTCCTGAGTAGCTAGGACTACAGCACATACCACCATGCCCTGCTAATTTTTGTACTTTTTATAGAGACAGGGTTTCAAAAAAGAATGTTACTAGTTGTGCCCAGGTTTACAGCTCTGAGTCCCTGATGAAAACTCCAGGTTCTCATGGCCTACAGGAAGGACAGGGTTGACAGCTGGTCTAGTTTAGGAGGGAGAGGCTTTTACCAGAATCCCAGAGTACAAGGAAGTCTGACTTGGAGGAAAAAAAATCACAGCTAGGACTGGTGTCCAAGAGAAGAGCTCTTAGCATCCTTAGGATTTTTTAAAATCTCTGTAAAGAATCATATGCCTTTAGGATTATGGAGCCTTACCTTAATTTGATTTTATTAGCATCCTTTATCTCATGCACCAGTTAGTAGAGGGCACTGCTCTCCATGCCACAAAATCCCCTAGTTGAACTCTTTATTTTACAGTGAAGAAACGGAAGCCCAGAGTCATCCAGCAATGTATTAATAAAGGCTTGGAACCCAAGACCCCTGACTTCAGTCTGTTTCTCTACCATCTGAGTCACACTGCCAAAAGACAATTTTTAAAAGTTCTTCTTAAACAGATCATTTCTCCTCTCTTCTACAGGGCCAGCAGGTCACCTCACTGAGGATAATTCTATCCACAAGCTAATTCAGAACAGCCTGAAGCATGTTTCATCATGAGCTAGAGCTTCTGCCGGGATGAGGAGGGAGGATTCAGCTTTGGTTTTGGGTACTGAACTGAACAGAGGGAAAAGCTTAATTAAACAATCCTGCTGATTCAGAATGACTAGGGAATGAGCTCTCTGAATTATCTAATCCTTCTGCCCATGTTTGTTGAATAAATGAATATATGGAACATTAAAACATAAAGCAAGATGGGCACTGCGGCTCACACCTATAATCCCAGCACTTTGGGAGGCCGAAGCATGTAGATCATTTGAGCCCAGGAGTTCAAGACCAGCCTGGGCAACATAGTGAAACCTTTCTCTGGGAAAAATAGAAAAAATTAGCCAGGCATGGTGACCTGTGCCTGTAGTTCCAGCTACTCAGGAGACTGAGGTGGGAGGATCACTTGAGCCTCAGAGGTTGAGGCTGTAGTGAGCCATAATTGCACCACTGCACTCCAGCCTGGGTGATAAAGCAATACTCCATCTTAAAAATAAAATATAATAACAGCAGTTCTACCAAATTTAATTCAGTCTTTCTTCCCATAGTGTCTCAAGGTCATAACAATGAGTATGGATCAAGCTGGAGAATTCAATTGATGGAGAATAGGGGTTAGCCCAGCATGGTGGCACATGCCTGTAGTCCCAGCTACTCAGGAGGCTGAGGGAGGAGAATTGCTTGAACCTGGGAGGTGGAGGTTGCAATGAGCCCAGATCATGCCACTGCACTCCAGCTTGGGTGACAGAGAAACAGTCTGACTCAAAAAAGAAAAAAAAAAAAAGATATTTGATGCAGGGCAGGTGAGTCCCAACGGGGGGGCTTAACCCACAAAGGTTCTTGGCTTCCACCAGGAGGAAAGATTCAATGGCGAGCCAATGAGGGGACGGGGGTAGAAGGAAACAGCCTTATTGAAGCAGCAGTGTTACAGCTCTGGCAGTGTTATAGCTCTGTGACTGCTCCTGCAGAGCAGGGCTACCCCACAGGCAGTGTGCTGGGAGTAGCAACTCAAGGCAGTTTTGCAGTCATATTTATACCTACTTCTAATTACATGTAGATTAAGGGATGGTTTATGCAGCAATTGCTAGGAAAAGGGTGGTAACTTTTGGGTCCTGCATCATTGCCATGGAAAGGGGCAGTAACACCTGGAAGTTAGCATGGCAATGGGAAACTGACATGGCACACTGGCCAGTGTGTCTTATAGAAAGCTGCTTCTGGCCGGTCATGGTGACTCATGCCTGTAACTTTGGGAGGCTGAGATGGGCGGATCACCTGAGGTCAGGAGTTCAAGACCAGCCTGGCCAACACAGTGAAACCTCATCTCTACTAAAAATACAAAAGTTAGCTGAGTGTGGTGGTGCATGCCTGTGGTTCCAGCTATTTGGGAGGCTGAGGCAGGAGAATCCCTTGAATCCGGGAAGCAGAAGTTGCAGGGAGCTGAGATCTCGCCACTGGACTCCAGCCTAGGTGACAGAGTGAGACTCTTGTCTGCAAAAAAAAAAAAAAGGACCAGGTGCCGTGGCTCACGCCTGTAATCCCAGCACTCTGGGAGGCCGAGGTGGGCAGAGGTCAGGAGTTTGAGACCAGCCTGACCAACATGGAGAAACCCCATCTCTACTGAAAATACAAAAAATTAGCTGGGTGTGGTGGCGCATGCCTGTAATCCCAGCTACTCGGGAGGCTGAGGCAGGAGAATCACTTGAACCCGGGAGGCGGAGATTGCAGTGAGCCAAGATCACTCCATTGCACTCCAGAGCAAAATTCCATCTAAAAAAGAAAAAAGAAAAAGAAAGTTGCTTTTGCCTAGTCCCTGTTTTAGCTGGTGCCCAAATTGATCCAGTGTCCAAGCCCTGCCTCTGGAGTTGAGTCCCATCTCCTACCTCAATATGGAAAAGGTATTGGGATCAAAACCCAGAGTCCCGTTTTTCTTGCCATATTACATCTTCCTTAGGCATTTTTTTTTCTCAGACTCCCTGAGTCCCAATTCCTTTGTCAGTAAAATAATAATTGTAGCATCTGTCTCCCAAAGTAATGCTGTTATTTGAGAATAACATTTTTATCATAATAGTGGATTTATGATAGAAGGCCCAAAACCCAAGAATTCACAGTCATATCATTGTAGCTGCATATAACTAGATTTATGTTTGTTTGTTTGATTTTTTATATGTCAAACAAAACTTTAATAATGTCTTTAAAGCCTTTTAGAAGGCATTTCTTCACTCTGAATAGTCTTGTGCTTAAAATTCAAGCTTAATTTTTCTCTGTACTGTAAATATTTCTCCAAATGGGTTTAAAAGGGGGCACAAAAGGATCAGTTCCATGAAAAAGGCAAAAATACTTTACCACAATGCCATGCCAAATTGGATAGCACTCTCAAAGCAGATTAAAGTTGTTTCAAATGCTTCAAAGAGGAAGACAAATCTAATCCCTCAAGGCTTCCTTTAAATCCATATTCCTTAATTTCAGAAAATTTCCCAAGTCTTTTAAAAGGCCCAAATATCATTTTACCGTTTGGAAGTAGTCATGGAGAACATTTCCAATTTTTGAGAACATTCTTCCTTCCTTAAAAAAGGGCTCAGTGAAGCTGGGTCTCCTTCATAAAGAAACCTGCCCCAGTGGACCATGACGCCTTGTTTTAGGAGTAGAGTGGGACAGCCATCCTCGGGCCCTGGGTCTGGAGTTCGTGGCTAATGACTACCTGGAGAAGTCCTTGAAGAAGCAGAGTCAGGCCTGGCACGGTGGCTTACGCCTGTAATCCCAGCACTTTAGGAGGCCGAGGTGGGCGGATCATGAGGTCAGGAGATCAAGACCATCCTGGCTAACACGGTGAAACCCTGTCTCTACTGAAAATACAAAAAATTAGCCGGGCATGGTGGCACGTGCCTGTAGTCCCAGCTACTCAGGAGGCTGAGGCAGGGAAATCTCTTGAACCTGGGATTTGGATGTTGCAGTGAGCTGAGGTCGTGCCACTGCACTCCGGCATAGGTGACAGAGTGAGACTCTGTCTCAAAAAAAAAAAAAGAAAAGCAGAGTCAGGCATTCTCCCTGTGATTTCTGGGCGAGGTCTGCATGTCTGTCATTGTGTGGAAGAACGCCCAGTCCCTCCACTATGTAACACCAGTGGAAAGAAAGTTTCCAAATGGGAAGAAAAACAAGGCTGGGTGCAATAGAGACAAGTGAGACCATTTTCGCAGCTTCAAAAAACAGCTCTTCTGAAGCCACCTGCACCTGCTCAGAGAGGCAGACTCTTTCCCGGATTCTTCTCTTGCTGCCGTATCCACACAGCAGTTATAACAGACCCATTATAATAATGAATATTTATGGAGACTACCAATGTGCCCGCACTGTGCCAAAGGTCTTACATGCAGTGTCTCTTTTATCCTCTCAATAGCCTGGAGGCAGGTACACTTCCTAGCCCTGTTTTACAGATGAAGAAGTTGAAGTTGTAGATGGCTCATTAAGCTGCCAGTATCATCGCTACTTAGTGGTTGTGTGAGACTCAAACTCAGATCTTCCTGACTCTGAAGTCTGTGCTTAACCAGAATGATGCGCTGCCTAAATACAGTCTCGTGGCGGTGCAGGGATGGGCCCATGTTGAACACTTCTTTTGTACCTCCACACTGGAATTTTGTTATAATTAACAATAGCTACCTGTGTCCCAGCTAAGTGTGCTGAGTGGTTTACATGCATGGTCTTCAGCAGGTTTAAATGGCATAAACCACCCTGACCCTGACCCAGAAACACTTTCTGCCTCCTCTGTCAGACTCTTTTCTCCTTTCTCTCCTATTTCCTTCCCTCTCCCCCTGCAGCTCGGAGACACTGGGTGCATTCTGGTTGCCATTTTACCTTGCCTCCAACCCGGCCTAAAATGCAAACCATGTTGTCAATGAAAGTAGGTATATCTTTTCTGCTGTTTTCTGTTTTAGTTTGAGGAGAAGTTACAAGTGTCCCTCTCTGCTCTCCATATTCAAGACATCTCCCTGTAGACACAGTGCCAGAACAGTGACCTCAGACCACAGCTTGGACACTGATTACAAGTAATCCAGCTCCAGAGGTGATAGAGTGTCCTTTCTTTAAAAAGGAGATAAAAATAGCGAAGAAACAACACTTTCCTTAGTTCTCTGAAAGGTTGGCATTCTTCCAGAGTAGACTTATGTACTTTTTGTACTTGGAGGAAAAAAAGAGATGGGATCTGGTCCAAGAATAGTCCTGCAAACAAGAGAAATATGGAGCAGGCAGCTGGAGCTGAGCATCCAAGTGGTACCACCAGCTGCAGGCCCATTAATTAACGATCCCTGGTATGTAGCGGTTCCCGTGACCTTGATTCTTGTTGAATTCACAGAGATAATTTTTACAGAGTCTCTACTTTTCTCACTGCGGTATATTTATCCAAGGAGTACCTTGCATATTTCCCCCCATCTCTCCAAGCAGTAAATTTATTCTAATTGCAAAGAGATACAGTAAAAGCCTGATTGAATACTTGGCAGTTTATAGAGATTTATTTCGGGAGCTTAAGGGGGTTTTTAGAGTGTGTGACTAGAGCAGGGTTGAGGGGAGCTGGGGAAGGGAGCCCAAGAGAAAATGTAGATTTAATGGATCTATAAAATGACCCTGCTGTAGATAAACGTTTGTTCTAAAGAAGTTTAAACAGCCTGACCCAAACCAGGGTCTGTGACAGCCAGTCCAACATGAGGTGTCTGTAGCATTGCACGTTTCTCCTCGGGTTTTCAGGTTTCCATATGAAATTTGTTATTCTTCAGGCAGAGATGAGGTGGAGGGGAGTAGAATCTGTTTCCCAGAGGGAAGAAAGCATATTGAACCACATATTTCTTAGTACTAAAAGCTATGAAAAGAGGCAAAAGTAAACCTCTAGCACCTGCCCTTAAAATCACTCCGCCTTTTCTCTAACTCCCTTGAAGCTGAATTCTGAATTTTAAGTCTAGGATCTTGGAAGGCAGATCGTGAGAGTGAGAGCCTGATTTTTATACCAGGAATTTGGAACAACAATGGGGAGCCTTGCAAAGTCCACTTATCCCAGGCACTTCCAGCTGATAATGAGACAGACGGACACTCTATCCCCTAACGGGGCCTTCTGCTAAGAATAGGCTTTGCATGTACACACTACTGAACCTTTCCCCGAAAACCTTCTAGGCTTTTCATCCCATGAGTGACATTCATCTTTCTTGCAGCTGCCTTACAAGTTCTGCTGAGGATGAATTTTAGGCTTTCAACTGTTAAATTGGTTATATTGTAAATCTAATCACCGTACTAAAATGAAGACATTTGTTCTGGAGGGAAAGGCAACACAGAAAAGGGTTTTAAGTGTTCACTCTTGGGGAGGAAGAAGGAATGCACAGGCCTCTTTGGGCAGAGGCTGCCTGAGGGTCAGCAGTCTGTGGGCTTCCCTGCGCTTCTGCTTTCTTCAGGAATTGGCAGAAGGAGACCTTGGGGGGAAATTTTAAACTCATTTGATTGTGAGATATAACCCTCATACACAAAAATGCAGTTTAACAAGTTGTTATCAAGTTAACCCCCATGTCAAGAAGTATAATATGGCTAACCCTCCCTCAAAGCTTCTCCCATGCTCCTGGAGATAGCCATTATCGTGGCTTTTACGAGAATCACATTTTTGCTTTTGAAAACAATAATTTAGCACCAAAGTTTGCATCTAGATAGAATCTGGCTTTGAGCTTTATATAAATGGGAGGAATGCATTGTTCTTCCGTGTCTGGCTTCTTTTGCTCAACCTTGCGTTTGTGAGAACCATCCACCTTGCATGTAATTGCAATTTAGATTCATTGCAGGACAGTATTTTTTTTTTATTTGTCCATGTACTGTTGATGGACATTTAAATTATTTCTAGCTTGGGAATGTTACTAATAAGCCTGCTGGGAACACTCTTGTGCATGTATGCTGATGCACATGAACATTTCCTCACCCTCCCTGGTTGAGACTAAACAATTCTATTAGAACACAGTTTGGGCTGGATGCAGTGGCTCGCGCCTGTAAACCCAGCACTTTGGGAGGCCAAGACGGGCAGATCAGTTGAAGTCAGGATTTCGAGACCACCCTGGCCAACATGGTGAACCCCCATGTCTACTAAAAATACAAAAATTTGCTGGGCGTGGTGGTGCATGCCTGTAATCCCAGCTACTCAGGAGGCTAAGGCAGGAGAATCTCTTGAACTCAGGAGGCGGAGGCTGCAATGAGCCAAGATCATGCCACTGCACTCCAGCCTGGGTGACAAAGCAAGACTCCGTCTCAGAAAAAAAAAAAAAAAAAAAAAAGGAAAAAGAGAAAGAACACAGTTTGAATCAAGGGTAGTTTAATGGCAAAATTGGCAAGATTTGTCACTTTTTCATTGATCCAATAAACACAAACCAAACTTCTATTACAAGAATAGCAAATATGTGGCACAGGTTACTGCTCCTCATTTTTGCACTCAGAGCAGACATCACTAGTTTATAAGGGTGTTCTTTCCTGTTGAATCTCGATGTGGCTTCAGAATCCTTTGCAACATAGCCCTCAAGGCAATCACTGCTAGGGATCAGAGATGGGTCATATGATGGTTAATTTTGGGGTCAATCAAATGGTGTCGAATTGGCTAGGCCACAGTACTCAGATATGTGGTCAAACATTATTCTAGAAGTTTCTGTGAAGGTTTTTTTTTAAATTTTTTATTTTTTGAGATGGAGTCTCTCTCTGTCGCTCAGGATGGAGTGCAGTGGTGCGATCTTGGCTCACTGCAACCTCTGCCTCCCGGGTTCACGCCATTCTCCTGCCTCTGACTCCCAAGTAGCTGGGAACACAGGTGCCTGCCACCACACCCGGCTAATTTTTTGTATTTTTAGTAGAGATGGGTTTCACCGTGTTAGCCAGGATGGTCTCAATCTCCTGACCTCATGATCCACCCGCCTTGACCTCCCAAAGTGCTGGGATTACAGGCGTGAGCCACTGCACTCAGCCCTGTGAAGGTATTTTTTTAGGTGAGACTAACATTTAAATTAGCAGACTTTGAGTAAAGCAGATAACCTTCCATAATGTGAGTGGATTCCATCCAATCAGCCTTAAAAAAAAAAGACTGATTTCCCCCGAGGAAGAAAGAATTCTGCCAGCAGACTGCATTTGAACTCAAACTGCACCTTTTCCCTGGGTTTCCAGCCTACAGTCTGCCATGCAAATTTTGGACTTAATGGCCTCCAAAATTATGTGACCCAATTGCTTAAAATCTCTCTTCTCACATGTATACATACACATATAAACATGTACACAACCCCGCCCCCTGCCACACACACACACACACACACACACACACACACACAAGCATCTTGTTGGTTCTGTTTCTTTGAAGAACCCTGACTAGTACAGGTGGCATACTGTTTGCAAAAGATTGGTGGCAAAAGAACAGAAAGTCTCTTAAGCTAATTTAAGTAAAGGGGAACTTTTAAAATAAACACTTTTTTTGTTTGTTTTGGTTTTTTTAGATCAAGATCTCACACTGTGGCCGAGCCTGGAGTGCAGTGGCACGGTTGTAGCCACTGCAGCCTCGAATTCCTGGCCTCAAGCAATCCTCCAACCCCAGCATCCCAAAGTGCTGGGATTATAGGCATGAGCCACCTTGCCTGGCAAGAAATACTTACAGTATTCAATATTAACCTCAATCCCAATTCATTATAGCATCATTCGCATCTGAAATATTTTTCAAAATAAAAATCCTCTGTATGTCCATACAGTTTCTCCTCAGTTTCTGATGTCATCATTTGTTCTCAGCCAGTGAGCATTAAGGCACAGGACTGCCACTGCCTCTAGCCAATAAGCTGAGCTCCACCATGGAAATTGAATGTGTCCCACATGGCTTACGGAACCATTAAGAAACAGGACTGCCACTGCCTCCAGCCAATGAGCTGATACTACAGCATGGGAATTGAATGTGTCCCATGTGGTTTGTGTTTACTCTGCTCTGGCCTCCCCTTCTTTTCTGGCCTCCCTTTCTTCCCTGGCCTCCCTTTGTGCCATCACTTTGGTGTCCTGGCAAACAGTTTTGACCCAGACTAACTGACTAAGGGATACGGACGATAATACTGGACCTATTGCAAAGAACTAAAAGGGATAGTGTTATGCTGGATGTTATTAATAGCATGAAGTTTTGTGTTTTCTTTGTTTTGTTTTGTTTTGTTTTTTTGAGATGGAGTCTCGCTTTGTCACCCAGGCTGGAGTGCAGTGGCGCGATCTCGGCTCACAATAGCACGCAGTTTTTTTGAGAAGTTCTGGGTCCTCCAAGGCATCAGAGGAAGAAGCAGAGGGTCTAACTCAGGAAGCAAATAGGGGTAGGTGGGAGTCCTTTGATATCCATAGCACTTTGTACAGGTCAGTGCAGCTCAGAAAGACTGACCAACAATTGTATGAGCAAGAGCTGGAAATAATTACAGGAGGAAAGTGGAAGAGTCATTGCCAGAATACAAGTCCTGGGTCACATCTGGTGACTGTGCTGGGTGGGCTCCTGTGGGCGGCTGCTGGAGACAGTGGGTGTGACAGCCAGGCTCTGCTCTCTGTGACTGCATTGTCTGTCTTGCTTCTTGTGCTTCTCTACCTCATTTTCCTCTTGGCAGGTCAGCCTTCTCGGCAGGGCTCTTGGTTCCTGCCGCCCCATAACATGGGCTTTGCTTTGGCTCAGGGTTACCACAGCAGGCATTGCTGCTGTCCTGTGCAGATTTTCTGGTCCATCTTGGTGTTCAGCTGCAATAGTGGCAGACTGTTTCCTACAGGCTGGAGAATCCCTGCCCAAGCATCCGCATAGCTCTGCTTCTCTGTGAGCTTTCTCCTTGGCCAGGGGAATGTGCCGGGCTGCAGCCACAACCAGTGGGGGATGGGGGTCATTGGATAAATGCCCCAGTCTTTCTGTTCCCTGGTAGGAAAATTCTGAGGTGTGCCCCACATGCCTTCTCAGAGGGTCTCAAGAGGGATTAAGCCATCATTTCCCAAGGCTGTACCTGCTTGTTAATGCACCTTTTATTAGCTTTTGTCTTTTCCTCTTTCTACTTTCTGTTTCCTGGGACCACCTCCCAAACAGATTTCCTATACCCATATCCTTGTCTCAAGGTTGGCTTTTTTTTTTTTTTTTTTTTTCGATGGAGTCTGGCTCTGTTGCCCAGGCTGGAGTGCAGTGGCATGATCTCGGCTCACTGCAACCTCCGCCTCCTGAGTTCAAGCGATTCTCCTGCCTTAGCCTCCTGAGTAGCTGGGATTACAGGCATGCACCACCACGCCCAGCAAATTTTTGTATTTTTAGTAGAAATGGGGTTTCACCATGTTGGCCAGGGTGGTCTCGAACTCCTGACTTCAACTGATCTGCCCGTCTTGGCCTCCCAAAGTGCTGGGTTTACAGGCGCGAGCCACTGCATCCAGCCCAAACTGTGTTCTAATAGAATTGTTTAGTCTCAACCAGGGAGGGTGAGGAAATGTTCATGTGCATCAGCATACATGCACAAGAGTGTTCCCAGCAGGCTTATTAGTAACATTCCCAAGCTAGAAATAATTTAAATGTCCATCAACAGTACATGGACAAATAAAAAAAAAATACTGTCCTGCAATGAATCTAAATTGCAATTACATGCAAGGTGGATGGTTCTCACAAACGCAAGGTTGAGCAAAAGAAGCCAGACACGGAAGAACAATGCATTCCTCCCATTTATATAAAGCTCAAAGCCAGATTCTATCTAGATGCAAACTTTGGTGCTAAATTATTGTTTTCAAAAGCAAAAATGTGATTCTCGTAAAAGCCACGATAATGGCTATCTCCAGGAGCATGGGAGAAGCTTTGAGGGAGGGTTAGCCATATTATACTTCTTGACATGGGGGTTAACTTGATAACAACTTGTTAAACTGCATTTTTGTGTATGAGGGTTATATCTCACAATCAAATGAGTTTAAAATTTCCCCCCAAGGTCTCCTTCTGCCAATTCCTGAAGAAAGCAGAAGCGCAGGGAAGCCCACAGACTGCTGACCCTCAGGCAGCCTCTGCCCAAAGAGGCCTGTGCATTCCTTCTTCCTCCCCAAGAGTGAACACTTAAAACCCTTTTCTGTGTTGCCTTTCCCTCCAGAACAAATGTCTTCATTTTAGTACGGTGATTAGATTTACAATATAACCAATTTAACAGTTGAAAGTGTTTTGTATTTTTAGTAAAGACAGCGTTTCACCATGTTGGCCAGGGTGGTCTCGAACTCCTGACCTCAAGTGATCTGTCTGCCTTGGCCTCCTAAAATGCTGGGATTACAGGCGTGAGCCACCGCACCTGGCCCAAACTGTGTTCTAATAGGATTGCTGGTCTCAACCAGGGAGGCTGAGCAAATGTTCATTTCTAGCACACCTGACTTAGAGAACCCGGTATTGTGCTGGGCAGTGGGGCACACAGGGAACCAAACCCAGTTTCTGCCCTTCAGGAGTTCTGATGGGAAATAGACTTATAAATATTTATATCTGAAAATGGTAAGTTCATTTTGTGAAAGTATTATGGAAGCAGAATAACCATAGGTTGGGGTGGTGAGGGTTCGTTAGACGCTAACCAGGGGAAAGAGTGCAGATAGGAATTTCCAGGTGGAGGAAACACTGGCAGAAGTAAGGAGAGGTGAGAAAACGCTGCTCCTTGGCTGCCTGGCTTTGTCTCAGCTCCGCATCTTCTCTTTGTGTTTGGCTTTCTCCCAAGGAGGAACACTGAGGCACCAAGAGAGACCTTCAGAAACTCCAGGTTCAAGCCTCCTATTCTTCTTTTCCACATTGATGGGGAAGATGTCCACGTGTTTTGAAGCCAGAAAAAAATAGTACTTTACAGTAAAGGGAGAAAAGGTTTAGAAGTGTTAGAAAATGGAAAATTGGGGCACAGAGCCAGTGATAAGTCAGTTTTATATTGCACATAGCGATTGCTCCTGTAGTCATCACAGGAGTGTTTACAATCAGGATAAATCAACGCTTTGGATGAATTCCTGTGATTCTTCTTTTTCTGGAAAGCCAGATTACCTCTGTCTTCTGAAGATCTGCAAGATATTTGTCCTCACATGGAAGAGACCTGAGAGTAGGGCTGATATGCAAAATATTTAACCACTCTACCCTACATACCTGACCAATCAGAAACCACACAGTCTGGAGACACTGGAGACGGCCAGCCCAAGTGTGTACAGGCTGAATCCCAAGCCTGTCTTTGAGACCATCATATTCAACCCTCTGTTTTGCAGAAGGGATCCCAAGTTTCCTGGGATCACCATCTAGCCCTCTCCACTGCAACCCATAGCCTCAAAGTCCATGTAAGAGAAGTGCAGGACCCGATTAGGTCTACCCCAGACTTGATTCACATCCAAGGCTGCCCGTGGGGAGGATGTCTTATTCTTTAATTGTTTATTTAAAAAAATTTTTTTAGAGACAAGGTCTCACTTTGTCACCCAGGCTGTAGTGCAGTGGTGTAATCATAACTCACTATAACCTTGAACTCTTGGGCTCAAGCGAGCCTCCTGCCTCAGACTCCTGAGTAGCTGCAACTACAGGTAGGGGCTATGGTTCTCGGCTAATTTTTTCTTTTTCTTTTTGTAGAGACATGGTCTCAGTATGTTACCCAGCCTGGTCTCGAACTCCTGGCTTCCAGTGTTCCTCCCTCCTTGGCTTCCCAAAGTATTGGGACTACAGGTGTGAGCCACTGCTCCCAGCCAGTGTCTTACTCTTCACATGTCTCTGGATTCTTTGCTGCTCATAAGTTAGTGTGTAAAATCCTTTTTTAGTGGTAAATAAGTCTGCCATTTGTCTGCAAGACTTGGTTATAGAACATATTATGAAGGATGCAAGGGAATAGTCAGTTTAAAACAAAAGGCTCAGGCCGGACGTGGTGGTTCACGCCTGTAATCCCAGCACTTTGGGAGGCTGATGCAGGTAGATCACGAGGTCAGGAGTTCAAGACCAGCCTCACCAACATGGTGAAACCCTGTCCCTACTAAAAATACAAAAAAATTATCCTCGTATGGTGGCGTGCACTTGTAATCCCAGCTACTCAGGAGGCTGAGGCAGGAGAATCACTTGAACCCAGGAGGCGGAGGTTGCAGTGAGCTGAGATCATGCCACTACACTCCAGCCTGGGCAACAGAACAAAACTCCATCTCAAAAAAAAAAAAAAAAAAAAACGGCTCTCAGGTGCACAAGAAAAGCCATTTTAAAATTTTTATTTTTATAGACAAGGTCTCATTCTGTCACACAGGCTGGAGTGCAGTGGCACAATCATAGCTCATTGCACACTCCAACTCTGAAATGTCATTATTATATATTCCACAAATCAACCTAAGTCTGACTCTAAGTCCTCATCCTGCCAGGCTCTTGAGAAAGTTAACTGTCTACCTCCCTTCTCTCCAGTCCACAGGCTAGTGCAGAAGTCCAGAGGTTTTATATAACATAAAGCCCTGCTTTGCCATCATCATTCATTTAGCTAACAAATATGTATTGAATTCTTACCACATGTCTGGCCCTGCTCTAGGAGCTGATTATTAGCGATGTACAAAAAGAGGTGAAATCTGTGCCTCTCCTCCAGGCTGAGCAGGCACTTTTGTACCTTGCCGAGGGCCAGCGCAGGACTCTTTGGGGAGGCTGGCCTTAGGCCTCTGTGGGAGCACATGCAGCCTCTCCCCACTAGGTGCTGTCCATCCAGCCACTGTTCAGAAGCAGGCAGCAGATCCCATCTAGAGGAATCTGCACTCTTCCCTGACCAGGCATCGCTTCTCCTAAACTCACCTCCTCAAAACCATCCTCCCTTAGCCCTCCCTCTGCAGAACACCCCTTGTGGTGCCCCAACATGGAAAACTATTTTTTTAATGATAGTAAATGCTATGTCTATTTCTTGTTATAACACATATATCAGAATACTCAGAACAAAATTGTTTGATATTGTATTCAAAATTTTAAATTGTGGTAAAATATACACAACATAAAATGTACCCCCTGAACACTGTTGGGTGTTCAGTGGCATTAAATATCAAGAACAAAATTTTTCTTTTCTTTTTTTTCTTCTTCTTTTTTTTTTTTTTGAGTCAGTCACCCAGGCTGGAGTGCAGTGGCAGGATCTCGGCTCACTGCAGCCTCCATCTGCTGGGTTCAAGCGATTCTCCTGCCTCAGCCTCCTGAGTAGCTGGGAGTACAGGTGCGCACCACCACGCCCAGCTAATTGTTTGTATTTTTAGTAGAGATGGGGTTTCATCATGTTGGCCAGGCTGGTCTCAATCTCCTGACCTCATGATCCACCCGCCTTGGCCTCCAAAAGTGCTGGGATTACAGGCGTGAGCCACCGCACCCGGCTCTCTCTCTCTCCCCTTTTTTTTTTCTTTTTTTTTTTTTTTTTTAAGAGACAGGCTCTCATCATCTTGGTCAGGCTGGTCTTGAACTCCTGGGCTCAAGCGATCCACCCACCTTTGCCTCTCAAAGTGTTGGGATTACAGGCATGAGCCACCTTTCCTGGCCCCAGCCTAAGTTTTCCAGGAAGACATGACAAAGCCTGGATGTCGGTCTGAAATGAAGAGAAAGAGAATTTAATATTTCAGTCAACCATCCTCCACATAAACATCCTAGCTATCCAAACAAGTAAAAGTGTAGAACTTTTTTTTTTTTTTTTTTTTTGAGACGCCGTCTCGCTCTGTCACCCAGGATGGAGTGCAGTGGCGCGATCTCGGCTCACTGCAAACTCCACCTCCAAGGTTCATGCCATTCTCCTGCCTCAGCCTCCCGAGTAGCTGGGACTACAGGCGCCCACCACCACGCCCGGCTAACTTTTTGTATTTTTAGTAGAGATGGGGTTTCACCATGTTAGCCAGGATGGTCTCGATCTCCTGACCTCATGATCCACCCGCCTTGGCCTCCCAAAGTGCTGGGATTACAGGTGTGAGCCACCGCGCCCAGCCAAAGTACAGAACTGTTTATTCCAAATTCCCACTCCACACATTTGGTAAAGACATAATTGTTTGCACATTCTATGGCTGGGCCTCAGGAGACCCTTGAAGGCTTCAGCAGTTGATCTGGTCCCTGACCACCTTCTGTTCAGAGTCCGGTTCCCTTTTCCTCATCTCCTGAACAGCCTCAGGCTCCAACACACCCAAGCCTGATGCCTATGCTGTGTACCACCTCAGCCAGATAAAGAAGATGCTCCCTGATAAGCCTATATTCGGTGAGGCATCGTCAATCAGGGTCTAAGGATTATTTGGAAGTTTCTATACTGTAACTGGAGTCACTGGGGACTAAAAAGCCTCCAAGACATAAGGGAATGGATCTGTAAGGGTGACATTTCATTTATTGTGACAGGATAAGACTTTTGGACAGAAGGGTAGTTTTGTGTTTCACTGTCTTATCCTGTGATGAAGTCCTGAGATTTTCTTTCTTTCTTTTTTTTTTTTTTTTTTTTTTTTTTTGAGAGCAAGCCTGGCTCTGTCACCCAGGCTGGAGTGCAGTGGCACGATCTTGGCTCACTGCAACCTCTGCCTCCTGGGTTCAAGCAATTCTCCTGCCTCAGGCTCCCAAGTAGCCAGGACTACAGGCGTGCATCACTACGCCCGGCTAATTTTTGTATGTTTAGTAGAGACGGGTTTCACCATATTGGCCAGGCTGGTCTCAAACACCTGGCCTCAAGTGATCCACCCCTCTCAGCCTCCCAAAGTGCTGGGATTACAGGCATGAGCCACTATGCCCGGCCTTCTGTGATTTTCATATGTTCATCCTGCATTTTTAAATTTTCTTTCATTTTTTGCTTTTTGAGACAGGGTCTCTCTCTGTTGCCCAGGCGAGAGTGCAGTGGCTGATCATGGCTCAGTGCAGCCTGAAACTCCTGGGCTCAAGTGATCCTGCTGCCTCGGCCTTAACCTGCCTAGTGGCTAGGACTACAAGTACATGCCATCACATCCAGCTAATTTCTTTTCCTTTTTTTTTTAAGAGACAGGGGTCTTGCTTTCTTGCCCAGGCTGGTCTTGAACTCCTGACCTCAGCCTCCCAAAGTGCTAGGATTCCAGGTTTGAACCACACCCAATTGATTCATCCTGCAATTAAAAAAAAAAAATGACTTTGTAGCTCCCTCTGCAATCTTATCTTCTGTAAATGGTGTAAACAGTTACTGCTGTGCAAGGACTCTGATTTCTGCCTTCTTCCATGAGTTCTGTTTTCATATATCCAACTTGTTGCTGGATACTTCCATCAGGATATACAGTCAGCTCTCTGTATTCCTGGGATCTGCATTTGTGGATTCAACCAACTGCAGATCAAAGATATTTGAAAAAAAAAACAATAAAAAGCTATGACAATTTAAAATAATACAAATTTTTAAAAATGCAATGTAACAATTATTTATATAGCATTTACATTGTATTAGGTATTGTAAGTAATATAGAGATGATTTAAGGTATATGGGAGGATGTGCCTAGGTTATATGCAAATAAGATACCATTTTATATAAGGAACTTTGATATATAAAGGATTTTGATACCTGCTGTGGGTCCTGGAATCAATCCCCTATGGATACCAAAGGACAACTGTACTCACGGAATCTCAAATTCAATGTATATACAACCAAAGATATCATCTTTTCCCTCACACCAAGTGCTGTTTCTGATATTTCTGTTAATGGCACCATTCTCCATTGCCTTCATGTTTACAACCTTCATATGATCCCTGGGTCTTTCCTTTCCCTTGCTTCCAATATCTGGATAATCGGAACATTCTACAGACTCAACCGCCATAAGACCTCTCAATCCATTCCTTCCTTTTAATCTCTACTATTAGTCATATGGTTCTGGCCCTCCTGAGCTCCTGCCTGGACAGTAGCCTCCAAGTTGGTTTATTCACATTGGTGCCTGGTCTTCCCACTATAGTCTAAATCAGTCTTCCTAGGTACATTTTCAATTATGTTACTAAATTGTAGGCTGCTTGAAGGCATGGACTGCATTTTATTCATTTTTTAAATATATTTTAAGTTCTAGGGAACATGTGCACAACGTGCAGGTTTGTTACGTATGTATACATGTGCCATGTTGGTGTGCTGCACCCATTAACTCGTCATTTACATTAGGTATATCTCCTAATGCTATCCCTCCCCACTCCCCCCACCTGACAACAGGCCCCGGTGTGTGACGTTCCCCTTCCTGTGTCCAAGTGTTCTCATTGTTCAATTCCCACCTATGAGTGAGAACATGCGGTGTTTGGTTTTTTGTCCTTGCGATAGTTTGCTGAGAATGATGGTTTCCAGCTTCATCCATGTCCCTACAAAGGACATGAACTCATCATTTTTTATGGCTGCATAGTATTGCATGGTATATATATGCCACATTTTCTTAATCCAGTCTCTCATTGATGGATACTTGGGTTGGTTCCAAGTCTTTGCTATTGTGAATAGTGTCACAATAAACAAGGCTGGGTGTCAACACCTTGGATTCTGGTTCTGTTGCAAGCTAACCACATAGTTAATTTTAAGTCATTTATTCTCAGGTTCCTTATTTGTGATATCAGCAGCAGGCAGCCCCTTCTGACTCTGAAATTCTATGAATTAAAGGGCCTTGCCTCTTATATTCAGTCATTCAGTGATTTCACATATGTTAAATTCCTACTATATGGCAGTGTGCAAAAGGCTGGGCATACAGTGGTGAGCAAGCTTGGCATAGTTACTGCTTCATGGAGCTGCCAGTTGAGAATAATTTTCTACAGCCCACGATCAGAACACCGTTTTGATTTCCAGAATCAAATTTCTTCTGGTTAAAAATTGGTAATTTGCCATCTCATTCATTATGCATTTCAAGTTGTGAAATGAACCTTTAAAATCTAAACTTATGGTCTGTCTATGCTTATGATTCTGTTTCCCCAAAGAGTTCCATTGTAAGAATAAAAAATTTAACGTGATCACTTAGGTGCATCTAGTTTTTAAATTTCATCTTTAACTTTCTTTGTAAAGATTCAGTCCTCTACAATTTAAAAAGCAAATTCTAATGATAGGGCATCAACTGAGAGCTATTATGGGCAGGCTCGGTTCTAAGCATTTTGCATGTAATGTTACCTCATTTAATCCTTAGAATAACCACAAGAGCCAAGTGATAATACCATTTCCATTTTGTAGAAGTTAAATAACTTGCCCAAAGTCACACAGCTGGTGAAGCTGGACTTTGACCACAGGCATTATATCTCCCAAGTCTGTGCTCTAAGCTCCAATATTAAACTACTACTATTGTTAATAATTAATTAAATGTTGTCCAGTAGATTTTCTGCTGGAAATGTAAGGGTTAACAACTCTGAAGAGCTGAACAATCATATGGGATTTTTAAATGTCTCTAACTCCAGCCAGGTAGTGTACAAAGGAGGTAATGAAAAATTAAAAGCTTTTATTTTTTTGGCTGAGAACTAATCTTCAAGGTTATGGATATATCTATATGCCAGAGAATATTGCACTTTAGATAATAAGTAACTATAAAATTGGTGGTACTGTTTTAAACCCGACAGCTCCATATGTCTGATGTGTTTTCTGAAAGTATTTCAAAGATAAGACTTTACTCTCAAATCTGAAATAGGTTATTTAAAGATTTCCAACACTGTACAGTATTTATGTAATTGGATCAAATATATGGGGGAAAACCATAGTACTAAGAGTAGAAGAGTATTTTAATCATAAAAATATCTTCCTGTCAAAGAGAAACAAAATATAGTCAAGGAAATGCAAACCACACCATGTCAGTAAGAATTCTTGGCATTTCGTTTTAGAAGCCATTTTGCATGGAAATGAATAAAATATAAACACAATACTTTATCTTGGATATGACAAGAAACTTCAAGATTGTAATGTGCATTAAGATAACATTCCAAACCTATCCTTTCAAGTTTTCAGCCAAGAATTTGTTTTTATAATTTCTTTGCAGTTGGCAAACAGCTAACCTCTACTTGAGATATCAATTTTCATGCTTATGATCCCAATCCCATTGTGTGTAACTATTAACTTGCTGTGTGACCTTGACTAAATCACTCCCCTCCACCCCGACTCAAATGAAGGGGTTAGATCTCTCAGTCTCCTTCCAGTCTTAAAATTCTGTGATTCTAGTCTCTAGATTATGACATATGCCATAAAATATACTATGGAGATTGAATTTTTAAAACTTGGGCTATTTAAACATTTTGTAAATGACCAAGCATCAGCTTTGAAGAGAATATAAACTGTGGCATCCAGGGTCTGCCGGTGATTTACTTGTCTTTGGTGTTGGTTAGCAGCTGCTGTGCCTATTTCAAGTCACCAAGCCCTTTTTCTTTTCTTTTCTTTTCTTTTTTTTTTTTTTTGAGACAGAGTCTTGCTCTGTTGCCAGGCTGGAGTGCAGTGGCGCGATCTAGGCTCACTACAACCTCCACCTCCCGGGTTCAAGCCATTCTCCTGCCTCGGCCTCCCAAGTAACTGGGATTACAAGCACACGCCACCATGCCCAGCTAATTTTTGTATTTTTAGTAGAGACGGGGTTTCACCACATTGGTCAGGGTGGTCTCGATCTCCTGACCTCATGATCCGCCCGCCTTGGCCTCCCAAACTGGTGGGATTACAGGCGTGAGTCACGCACTTTCAGTAGTTTACAGAAACAGTAGTCCATCCACGTGCTTCCTAGACTGCCTGACATAGTGGGGTCTGAGAGATTCAGGATAAAAAGAGCAGTGATCACACCCCCCATGGTCCGTGAGCTTTACTTTGAACACCTTCCTCCTAAGCTGCCGGGGGATATGGACCCTGGGATACACTGCTCACATTCCCCTGTGAGACTGAAGTGCTGTGCCTGCAGCTGCTAGGAGCCTTGGCAATTAAGACCCTCGCTGGAGCTAGCCCTTGGTTCAAAGGAGCTGCTTTGCCCAAAGCCACATACCCTTCTGGGGCAGCCTACATCCAAGGACTGAAGATTCAGTGGAAGGGTTGGTTAACCACTGGCCTCTTGTCCCAACGGGTCCAACTCTGAAGGGTGACACCCATGCCAGAGCTCCTGCAAGGTAGGCCGAGGCCTTCGTTGCAGCCGCTCCTACCACATCGCAGCTCAGTGTTTCCCTCCAGCCACAGGTGTTGCCCGGAGCACTCCCCACTAAACTCCCTGCACAGAGATCTCTGTCTCACAGTCTGCTTCCTGGGGATCCGGACCTGCCACAGAGACATACAGACCTGAGTTCCAAATTAACCTCTGCTCATTTCTGGCTGTGGGGCTTGAAGTAAATTCCTCTTTCAATAAAATGGGAATAACAATAACTACCTCATAGAATTTTTTATTATAAGGAAATCACTCCAAAGCACATAGTAGATGATTCATAACGATAAGTTAACATGCGTCGAGGCATACTTCACATTTATCATGTGTCATGCACTGTTTTAAGTACTTTACTACACAAGAAGTAAAGAAGTGTGAAGAAGATAATATCCCTGTTTTGCAGATGAGAAAAAAGTACAGAGAAGTTAAGTAGCTTCCCCAAGGTCACACAGCCAATCAGATGTAGTCCAGAATTCAAACCCAGGCAGCCAGACTGCAGAGCCAGTGTTCATAGTTAAAACTCTGCTGCATCTCATTGGTGAAGAAAAACTAAAAAAAAAATTTGGATGATGATAAACAAAAGCCCAATAATGTCACCTTAATTCAGAAGTAGCTTTAAAACAAGGCAGGTATAAGGCCAGGTGTGGTAGCTCATGCCTGTAATCCTAGCACTTTGGGAGGCCAACGTGGGTGGATTGCCTGAGCTCACGAGTTCGAGACCAGCCTGGGCAACATGGTGAAACCCTGTCTCTACTAAAATATAAAAAATTAGCCGGGTGTGGTGGCATGCGCCTGTAGTCTCAGCTGCTCTGGAGGTGAGGCAGAAGAATTGCTTGAGCCCGGGAGGCAGAGGTTGCAGTGAGCCAAGACTGCGCCACTGCACTCCAGCTTGGGCAACACAGCGAGACTCCATCTCCAAAAAAACAAAGGCAGGTATAAAAGAAAAATTTCACACAGAATTTCTATGTTCCCATAGTTGATATTTTTGTATTGCTATAGGTTATGCTAATTTTTTGCTACAAATCAACCCTTTTTCATCAAGAGGATGGGTGAGGGCCAGGCACAGTGGCTCATGCCTGTAATCCCAGTGCTTTGGGAGGCCAAGGCAGGCAGATCACTTGAGGTCAGGAGTTCGAGACCAGCCTGACTAACATGGTGAAACCCCATCTCTACTAAAAATACAAAAATCAGCCAGGAATGGTGGTGGGTGCCTGTAGTCCCAGCTGCTTGGGAGGCTGAGGCAGGAGAATCGCCTGAACCTGGGGGCGGAGGTTGCAGTGAGCCGAGATCACGCCACTGCTCTCCAGCCTGGGCAACACAGTGAGACTCAGTCTCAAAAAAAAAAAAAAATGCTGAGTGAAATAGTGGAAGGTTGGGTCCCTAATCTCATGCTGTAGTGGTCAGTCATTCCGTAAGATCATTTGTTTCTGTTGTTTGTTTCTATTTTAATGAAACATATGCTCAGTTTCTTTTTTAATGAAATGTACTGAATATGAGGTCAATAAGTGAAACAATGATATATTTCACTATTAGGTAGTATGTTTGTGTACTAACAGGGTTTAAGTTACATTAGATTGGTGCAAAAGTAATTGGGGTTTTTGCCATTACTTTCAATGGCAAAAAACGCAATTACTTTTGCATCAAAACTTTCTACAGTTCAAACTTCTTCCTCTGGGCCACTGGGTAGTACATGGTAATGGTGGGGTCCCTGCTGTGCCCCCCATTTCTCATTCACAACTTACCTTGTGCTCCCTTTAAACTGGTTGTCCGTAAGCAGCCAATAGAAGGTGTTTGTTTCCCATTCCCCTTCTAGTCCAGTCAGGTTTATATCATAATTTTTCTCACAGAGAAAAAAAGTGTTAACTATGCTGGTTTGGACCCCTGTTATACTTTTAAGGTCAGAGAGATCTCTTTTACTGCTTAAGGTACAAGTCTGTTAAGGTTTTTATGATTTGCAAACGAAGTGGTTTTTTATCTTTTGCTATTAGACAGCTAAGGTATAAGAGAGTGTCTTCTACACCAAATAAATTAATCATTTAAATAATTTACAGCTCCAGGTATGTTTGCCAGACTAGCATAACTGAATAAAGTCAACAGATTAAATGTTCCCTTGGCAATTGGTGAGGGTATGAGACACAGCACCTGGGCTGCACCACTGGGCCTCTCATTAAATCATAGGCAAGAGTTCAGAATGCTGAGGTCCCAGGTGACAGACAGGAGCTGATTTGAGAGGATAGAGCTTTTGTTCCCGTCTAGGTGTCATGGCAGTCATTACCCTTGATTCTAGGCAGTGGAAAACTCTCAGAAAAAGAGAGAGAGAGAAAGGAAAGAGAGGAGAGAGAAAGGAAAGAGAGACAGAGGTAGGGGTGAGTCTTTCTTTCTTTCTTTCTTTTTTTTTTTTGAGACAGAGTCTTGCTCTGTTGCTCAGGTTGCAGTGCAGTGGTGTGATCTTAGCTCACTGAGACTCTGCCTCCTGAGTTCAAGCAATTCTCGTGCCTCAGCCTCCTAAGTAGCTGGGATTACAGGCATGCATCATCACACCAGGCTACTTTTTCTATTTTTAGTAGAGACAGGGTTTCATCATGTTGGCCAGGCTGGTCTCGAACTCCTGACCTCAGGTGATCTGCCCGCCTCAGCCTCCCAAAGTGCTGGGATTACAGGTGTGAGCCACCGCTCCCAGCCGCAAATCTTCTTTTTTTTTGAGACGAAGTCTTGCTTTGTTGCCCAGGCTGGAATGCAGTGGTGCGACCTCAGCTCACTGCAACCTCTGCCTCCCAGGTTCAAATGATTCTCCTGCCTCAGCCTCCCAAGTAGCTGGGATTACAGGCGCCCGCCACCATGCCCAGCTAATTATTGTGTTTTTAGCAGGGACAGGGTTTCACCATGTTGGCCAGACTGGTCTTGAACTCCTGACCTCAGGTGATCCGCCCGCCTTGGCCTCCCAAAGTGCTGGGATTACAGGCATGAGCCACCGCGCCTGGCCACAAGTCTTCTTTCAATGTGAAAAGACTTTATTTATATCACTAAATTCGAAATTCATCAATGTAATAGTGTCTATTTGTACAATCTCAGAGTAAAAGTCAAACATAATTATGAAATATTTTGTATATGGAATTACTATCACTGTCATGGTCAGAACAAGAACTAGGCAGAAAGATAGAGAATATTTCCCTCTCTCCAATTTCTAGGTTTTGACCAGAACCTGCTTGTGCCTAGGAAGAAAAGTGTAGTCTATAAAACTGATAGCAACAGCAGAAAAACATCAGAGAGCAGGATCCAGGAACCTATGCATAATATCCAGTTTACTTCTTGGGAAGGTTTTAACTGTCAGAAACCAGTCATTTGCTCTGCAACAAATGGAATTCTTACATGAAAATATGGTTTTAAATTTGCCCATTTAATGATGGGAGGGTTCAGATGGCCAGTGAGAAGTTGGGGTGGGGAGGCAGCAGATATATGTGTTTAGCTGGGGGAAATTCCACTTTTAGATCATATTCATTGCACCCAGTAGACACACAAGGCCCTCTCTCAAGGTCTCATAGGAAGCTAAGTGCTATAGGGAACGTATGAAAGGCAGAGCTGTGCTTATACTTCTTAACCATTGTTGGCACAGCTTCTCTGGAGATGAACGAGATAGGAAAAATAAAGGAAAAAGCCATTCCAAGTGTATTGTACACTGACCCTTCTAGTGATTACTAGACCTGGTCCTCTGATTGTCCTTTTAGGGAGGAGGTGAGAATTGGAGGGAGAGAAGGTAAGAGTGGTGGTGTTGATGATTTAGAGTGCCTGATTCATAAAGCATCTGAATTTAAGGTAAAACCATTAAATTGGATTCGTTGCTGAATTCTCACTGAACACACAAACCTTGTTATTTTCCCTTAGAAAGAAAAGGTGGAAGAGAAGCTTCCCATGCCTGGTTTATGAATATGGCCTTGAAAATGTCAACAGATGTATTGTCTTGTTGAGTCTGCAGCCAGGAAGGCAGGTGTGAATGTCCCCCGACTTCAGAGGCAGTTCACTTTGAAGCTGGAAAATCAAGGACGCTGGTACCTTCAAGGAAACAAGAATATAATTATCACAACTCCCAATTTGTCAGTGACCTTCCATTCCTCAGGCCTGCCCTACTCCCTTCGCTGGCACCAACCCAGGTCCTCACAGACTGAACTCTGTGTCCCAGGCTGCTCAGATGGAGGAGCAACCCACTCAAGCACCCTTTGAAAGCGTTCTTAATCTCTTTCTACTACACTGCTTTCGCTGACATAAATCCGCCAGCCCAAGGGGCCTCAGACCCCTCCACGGAGGGAGGCCCATTCAGGCCAAGTGGAGTCAGAGCGGCTAAGCTGTAGAATTTATGCTTCCTCTCACCTGTGCCGTCTGTCTATGGCCTCAGCTCTGGTCTGTTTTTGAAGGTTTGAGCATAACCCTGCAGCTTCTTGCCAAGTTGGCCATCATCACCTCTGTCATAGAAGCAGATTTCGCAAGGCCATTGGAAGCTAATAATAGTGACTCTTAATTTCATTATTGTATTTGAAACGTTGAAAGCAGAAGCCTAATAAAAATGAGTTCAGGAAAAAAAGAAGAGCTATAAATTATTATTTGAAAGGAGTGGCTAAAGAATTCATCTACTCAAAATACCTAGGGGCTATTTCTCAGTTACAACAATAATCCAATATTTGGTTTCCTTTCCTTCACAGTGCAAAGAGCCCTTTCTCTTAGCACGTACTCTTTTCTGCTTCTACAATTCAAGTGTCTAGAGTCAAGAGATACATAACACTCCCTACCCAGCTCCTTTGCACACACATGAACACACACGTGTGCACATATACGCATGTGCACATACACACGTGTGCACACACACAGCCTTGGCCCCAAGGGGTCAACTAAATTGTACTAATTATTTTAGACCACCAGGAACTTATCCTGCATTGTCACCAATGAATACACATTGCAGTTTAACATTTTATTTGTTTTAAAGTAAGAGTAAAATTCTATTTCCTTGATTTCACAAAGACTGCCTGTGCTGATCTGGTATATTTAATGGAAAAATGCCAGAAGCATTTATGCCCTGTAAAATACAAAACAAACTGTGGATGGCCATATCACTATTATTATTATATAGGGTTTTGGAAAGTACAGATTAGGCCGGTCTTGGTGGCTCATGCCTGTAATCCCAGCACTTTTGGGAGGCCGAGGCGGGTGGATTACAAGGTCAGGAGTTTGAGACCAGCCCGGCCAATATGGTGAAACCCCGTCTCTACTAAAAATACAAAAAGCTGGGCGTGGTGGTGCATGTCTGTAATCCCAGCTACTTGGGATGCTGAGGCAGGAGAATCACTTGAACTGGGGAGGTGGAGGTTGCAGTGAGCCGAGATCGTGCCACTGCACTCCAGCCTGGGTGACACAACAAGATTCCGTCTCAAAAAAAAAAAAAGAAGAAGAAGAAAATAAAAGTACAGATTAGTGGTTCCTAAATGGTGAAAATTCTGCTTCGCAGGGGACACTTGGCAACATCTGGAACCATTTTTGGTTGTCACAACTTTGGGGAGCAGGGTGCCACTGGCACTCTCAGATAGAGGCCAGGAATGCTGCTAAACATCCTACAATACACAGGACAGCTCCCAGGACAAAGAATCATCCAGCCTCCCTGTTCCACACAGTGCAACAAAACATAAATATGAGAGATAAAGTTTAGAAAATAACTGACTTTCATTGTCATTAATTGCAAATCACATGTATCACCTAGAAAAAAATCGAAAACATTAAATAAACATTATTGAAATCCACAAAAATAGTAAATAAGGTAGCTGGATAAAATGTTTTTGATTATGTGACAGACGATGAGTCTTTAATTTTCCTATGAGTTTATCTATTGTACAAAAATTTTCTGAGAATAAAAGGAATAATTTTACAAAAGAATACTTAGGAGGTTTTAAGATTACAGTTTTTATGAAGTTATTGGTTATAGTTATACAAAAGTTATAATGCATTTCAAAACTATGAGAATAATTTAGAAATTTTAATGACCTGGAGCAAGGGTCCCCAAGCCCGGGGCTATGGATGGGTACCCATCCGTGGCCTATTAGGAGCCTGTCTACACAGCAGGAGGTGTGTGGTGGGCAGGCAAGCATTACTGCCTGAGCTCCGCCTCCTTTCAGATCAGCTGCGGCAGGAGAACCTAAATTCTCATAGGAGCACAAACCCTACTGTAATCTGCACATGCGAGGGATCTAGGTAGGACACTCTTTGTGAGAATCTAACTGATGATCTGCCTGATGATCTGAGGTGGAACAGTTTCATCCCGAAACCATCCCATCCCCCCACTCCACCCCCTGGTCTGTGGAAAAATTGTCTTCCACGAAACTGATCCCTGTGCCAAAAAGTTTGGGGACTGCTGACCTAGAGTACAACACTGGAATATAAAACATTATAGGAAACCCAATTAGAGATATGTTTCCAAACCATAAGTTAGATTTGAGGACATTTTTTAAAAGGTTGTTTAGGCCTGGCACGGTGGCTCACATCTGTAATCCCAGCATTTTGGAAGGCTGAGGTGGGCAGATCACCTGAGGTCAAGAGATCGAGACCAGCCTGGCCAACATGGTGAAACCCTGTCTCTACTAAAAATACAAAAATTAGCTGGGCGTAGTGGCGGATTCCTGTAATCCCAACTACTCAGGAGGCTGAGGCAGGAGAATCGCTTGAACCCGCAAGGCAGAGGTTGCAGTGAGCTGAGATCACACCACTACACTCCAGCCTGGGTGACAGAGCAAGACTCTGTCTCATTAAAAAAAAAAAATAGCAGGAGGTAGCGAAGGTATGCGTATGTGTGTGTATATAAATATATACATACACACATACACATACAAGTATACATATATACATACACACATACACATGCATACATACACATATACACATACATACATATAAATATATAAATACACACATATAGTATACACGTACCTACACATGTAAACATCTCTTTTAGAAGAGAACCATTTCCCAAGTGTTTTTGAATGAGGGTAGTATTCCAATGCATCATTGGAAATCAAGAGATAGTCTACAGCAATAGATCACTATGATCCAGTAGACATAAATTTTTGAGGGGAAAGCCCATATTTTATTCATCTTTCTGTCTCCATAACTGACACATACCAGGAACCCAATAAATGTTCACAAATTAATGCAACAATGGAGTTCTCACTACAGCGATGGAGAGGTTTGTGATGCCTGTTAGACATACAGGAGGAGTGGAGCAAGCCAGGCTGCAGGGATCAATAAGCCTCAAGGCCCAGCTCTAGCTAATACCTTCAGAACTTGAAATTTGAGGATTTGTACCTGTTTACAGGGGTGGAAGGAACAGATTTCCAGAAGTAACGAGAATAAAAAAATAATTAGAAAATTTCAAAATCTCAACCAGGCATGGTGGCTTATGCCTGTAATTCCAGCATTTTGGGAGGCCAAGGCAGGAGGATCTCTTGAGGCCAGGAGTTTGAGAGTAGCTTGGGCAACATATTGAGACCCTGTCTCTAAAAAAAGAAAACTAGCTAAGCATGGTGGCACACACTTTTAGTCTCAGCTACCTGGGAGACTGTCCCAGGTAGGAGACAGGTGGGAAGATGGCTTGAGGCCCAGGAGTTTAAGGCTGCAGTGCATTGTGATTGCACCACTGCACTCCAGCCTGGGTGACAGAGACAAAAGAAAAGGAAAGAAAGAGAGAGAGAGAGAGAGAGAGAAGAAAGAAAGAAAGAAAGAAAGACAAAGAAAGAAAGAAAGAAAGAAAGAAAGAAAGAAAGAAAGAAAGAAAGAAAGAAAGAAAGAAAGAAAGAAAGAAAAGAAAGAAAGAAAGAAAGAGAAAGGAAGGAAGGAAGGAAGAAAGAAAGAAGAGGGAGGGAGGGAGGGAGGGAAGGAAGGAAGGAAGGAAGGAAGGAAAGAAGGAGACAGGAAAGGAGAGGAGAGGAAAGGAAAGGAAGAAGGAAGAAAAGAAGGAATGAAGGAAGGAAGGAAAGAAGGAGGAAGGGAAGAAAGGAGGGAAAGGGCATGGGGGAGGGACCGGAGGGAGGGGAAAGAAAGAAAGAAAGAAGAAAGAAAGAAAGAAAGAGAGAAAGAGAGAGAAAGAAAGAAAGATAGAAAGAAAGAAAGAAAGAGAAAGAAAGAAAAAGAAAGAAAGAAAGAAAGGAAAAGAAAATCTCAAAATCTCATTTGAGCTATGACTTTTAAACTTCTGATCTTCCCAAGCTTTTTCTAATTATCTGGGCTTTTTTCCTACCTTAATTGCTACCTCATCCCACCCCAAATAAAATCTATATATGTTCAAGTTCAAGTTGGTTCTGGCATGGTAACAACAAGGCCATCACTACCAGCAGGACTGAATGTACCTTTTACAGTACACTCCAGAAACCAGCGATTCTCTGTTTGCTGACACTTTCTTAGGACCATCATGAACTCAGGCTCTCCTTCCACATTTCAGTTTGTTGGGCGACTGGCTGCCTGGGACTTCTTCGTTATTTCAGAGTTTTTCTAGGTTGGCAAAGGAGGAAAATTGGGGGTCGATCTTATTCAAACAACGCTGCAATGTGTCAGGAGATTCATCAGTGTCATTATCACTTATGTTTTCTCATATTGGTTATAAGTCAGGGTCACTGTGATTTTTTTAGACAGCGTATGAAAGGGGAGAGGCAATAGATCACTGCAGAAATAAAAGACTGAGCTACCCCTAAAAGCAGATGTCTTTTCTCATGAATGTGGGAGATTTATGTGCCCAGTTCTTCACTATTCATTGCTTGGGAGGTGGGTAAGAGATTTGGCTTCAACATTTATTGACCTATACAGCATAGGGTAAGTACTCTTGCTTATGTTAATTTCATTTAATCCTCAAAGCCACACTGAGAGGTGGTATTATTATCTCATATGAAAGTAGGAGAAAATGAGGCTCTGAGTGTAAGCAACTTGCCCAAAGCCAAGCCACCTGTGAGTGGCAAGATCCGGCCTTCAAACCCAGGAATTTAGGGGCTCTTACTCCTATGTCACTTTTTAGGTTCATAATATGAACAAATAATGAAATATCTAAGTGCAAAACAGATAGTTCCTAAGCCCAGTGTTAGCCAAAAATGACCTGTCTTCTCCTTTAAAAGGAAATATCTGTGCAGGAACAATTTCACTTTTGAATATGAAGATTACACTCTTAGTTACCAGGAGAAAGTGGGTAAACACTTCATTAAATGCCTGAAAGATGTGATAATGAAGACAGGGATTTTCCTTTTTCCATTTGTTCAAAAGCGTGTCCAAATTCACACCCATAAGACACACGCACACACACACACACACACACAGAATGAGAAAGAGAGAAAGAACTAAAGAATTAATATTCATTAAGTGCGTACTCGGGGAAGATACCATATTAAATGCTTTCCATGCCTCAATTTTTGCATCAATCCTGTGAGGCAAATACTATTATCTCCCCTATTTTACAGATAGGAAACTGAATCCTTAAGGTCAAGTATCTTACTGGCAGTACCCGAAGCTTATGAGGCTAGACTCAAGATTCCAACCCAAGTGGGCCTAAGTAACATCTCATTTTCTCTGCAGCCTGATGCACACTATTTGAAAACAGAACTCCTGTTGAAATGGCCACTCTCAAATTTCACTCACAGTGTGAAAGTTGGTAACTTTCAGGCTGACTCCTTAGTGGTTTTGATCCAATCATAAAAACAGGCTTAGTCTTTTGGCCTAGCAATTTCGTTTCTAGGAGTTTTTCCTAAGGGAATAATCAGATACATAAGTGCAGAGGTTGTACAAGTAAATTCTATACATTGTTACTTAAGTTATTTATTATTGAGTTATTTATATTGTTCCATTGTTACTAAGCTATTATTTAAGCTATTAGACTCAAATATCTAATAAGAGATAGGCTAAATTCATTATGGTACATTCATACAGAATTTTTTTTTTTTTTTTGAGACGGAATCTTGCTCTTGTTGCCCAAGCTGGAGTGCAATGGTGTGATCTCGGCTCACCCCAACCTCTGCCTCCTAGGTTCAAGTGATTCTCCTGCCTCAGGCTCTTGAGTAGCTGGGATTACAGGCATGCACCACCACGCCCAGCTAATTTTGTATTTTTAATAGAGACAAGGTTTCTCCATGTTGGTTAGGCTGGTCTTGAACTCCGGACCTCAGGTGATCCGCCTGCCTCGGCCTCCCAAAGTGCTGGGATTACAGGCGTGAGCCACCGCTCCCAGCCTGAAAATTTTATGAAGTCATTAAAAGTCCTGTTGTAGATGACTATTCGATGATATGAGACACTCCTGTAACATATTAAATACAGAAACAGATGCCATACCAATTGTATAATATTCATACAGGGTATATAATTTGCATTTTAAATATGTATATGCATATATATATTTGAGATGGGGTCTTGCTCTGTTGCCCAGGCTAAAATGCAGTGGTGCAGTCTTGGCTCACTGCAGCCTTGATGTCCTGGGCTCAAGTGATCTTCCCATGTCAGCCTCCTGAGTAGCTGGGACTACAGGCACACACCTCTATGCCTGGGTAACTGTGTTATTTTTTTTGTAGAGATGGAGTCTCGCTGTGTTACTCAGGCAGTCTCAAACGCTTGGCCTCAAGAGATCATCCTACCTCAGCCTCCCAAAGCACTAGGATTACATGTGTGAGCCACCATGCCTGGCCTTGGAAAAAATATTGAAAGAGATACACTATACTTTCTCAAAACATATGACTGTGTTTAATTTGGCTCAAGGCTGACAACAGGCCTTCTTTAGCCAGAGGTTCGATGCAGAGTTTTTAATGAGGTTCTGTAAGGGTCAGCATGTCTCCACATTGCACATGGGAATGAAGTCCAGACTGCTTCATATAGGATGCAAAGCCTTAAATGAATCTGGCCTTCTGACCACCTATGCACTTTTGCATTTCTCATGATGCCTCAGCCACAAGGCCTTTTTGAGCTCCTGGGTTTCACCTGCTCAACCCTACTCCTGTGCAGGGCCTTTGCACATGCTGCCGCTTCTGCCTGGGGTGCATTCCCCCGTTCTCCCATGACTGCCTTATTTCTTCAGGGTCTCAGCTTACATGGCACCTCCTCAGGGGTCCTTCCCTGACTACCTACTGTAATGTAGGCTTCCCCTTTTATTCTCTCACATAGCATCCTGTTCCTTTTGTTTTCTAGCACATACCACAATTTGTGATTTTTCATGTGTTTACTTATTCAATGCCTACTGTCTTGTAGAATCTAAGCTCAGTGAGGGTAAGAGCCATGCCCTTTTTTTCAGGTGCCTACTAAGAGGTTATTAATGGTAGGAAATCAATAAATATTTGTGGAATGAATGTACAAAATTACTATGAAGTTATTAGGCACTGACTCCATACCTAGCAAACTGCCATGGAAGGTTTAGAAGCTTGTTGGAGAAAAGGCCTGGCGCAGTGACTCACGTCTGTAATCCCAGCACTTTGGGAGGCATAGGCAGGCGGATCACCTGAGGTCAAGAGATTGAGACCACCCTGGCCAACATGATGAAACCCCGTCTCTACTAAAAATACAAAAATTAGCTGGGCGTGGTGGTACACACCTGTAATCCCAGCTACTCGGGAGGCTGAGGCAGGAGAATCACTTGAGTCCGGGAGGCAGAGGTTGCAGCCACTTGAGATCGCGCCACTGCACTCCAGCCTAGCAACAGAGACTCTGTCAAAAAAAAAAAAAAAAAGGAAAAGAAAAAAAGAAGCAGCTTGTTGGAGAAGGAAAGCAGGGACTAGACAGTAGATGGCTGTATAATCAGAATAACACACAGGCTGCAACCATCCCTGCAAGGAAATGCTTCACTTATTTCTAAACCATTCTCCAAAAATGGCTCATCGGAGTTGAACTGTCTTACATCCTACAAGTAATATGAACTGAAGAGAAATATCACTGAGCACAGGCCTCCCATTATCCTAAAGTATCTAGGGCCAGGTACAGACATGATGTAGAACCAGCCTGTGCTGCTCTGGAAGTGCTCACAGCTCCTTTTGTCTCATGCAGTCCCTCTAAAGCTCTCTTCTTTGAGCAAGGAGAGAGAAACTGCTAGACTGTAGTCCAAGGGCTTCTCCCAAAGCCCTTGAGAACCACTGTGCTTCTCTAGGGCCCTGGTTCTCAAGTAGACATCATCACGTGCCTTGAAGAGCCACGTGGAAAACTAAAATGGTGGGAAAAGGAAAAAACAAATCCCCTGGGCTGGGCGAGTGGCTCACACCTGTAATACCAGCGCTTTGGGAGGCTGAGATGGGTAGATCATTTGAGGTCAGGAGTTCGAAACCAGCCTGGCCAACATGGTGAAATCCCATCTCTACTAAAAATACAAAAATTAGCTGGGCATGGTGGTGCATGCCTATAGTCCCAGCTACTCGGGAGGCTGAGGCAGGAGAATCGCTTGAACCTGGGAGGCGGAGGTTGCAATGAGCAGAGATTGCACCATTGCACTCCAGCCTGGATGACAGAGCAAGACTCCATCTCAAAAACAAAACAAAACAAAACAAAAAAACAGCAATAACAACAACAACAACAAATCCTTTTTGTGCTGAAAGAAAATCCCATAGCAGCTTCAAGGACAATTATGGGAAGAAATAGAACAGATAAAGCTAAACATTAACTTAATATTTTTTCTCCTGCAGATTGGAAAATGGCAACTCCTATCTGACTCCAGAAGCCAAACATGTAGGAGCAACTTTAGGCCCATCAGTGTTCCTGGGGAATGTTGACCATGGACTAGAAAACTGGGTGTGTGGGGTGGGGGCTGGGGATGGTGTTAATATTTTCCAAGCCCCATTCAAATAGCAACTTGTATCTCCTACCATGTACTCTATGCTGCTATCAATTTTTCCAACAGTTGATGGCAAATTCACCTCATAAATCAATCTATACAAGAGGTCAGGGGCCAACCACAGCCAATTAAAACCTCTCTGCAATAATTCATCCAAGATCTGAGTAAGGATTTTTTTCAAGTCCTAGGAGGCTCTTGTTTATTCTAATCAGATCAGTAGAGGAAGAACTAAATTCTAATCAGAATCAGTAGGACAGGACTCGCATTTTTCTCTTATCCTAGAGCACAAAGTCAGATATTTTTATAAGAGAAGGAAGAGGAAAAGGAGAAAGATATGAGGAAAGAGTGGGCTGAAGAAATAGAGGCCTTTTCTCTACATTAAGGAAAAGCTCTCCCCCAAGTTGGACCTGTTTCTAGTGGCTTTACCCTGGAGAGGTTCTATTCCAACCTCCTGGAGCTCTGAGTCCTGTCAGTGTTATGTTCCACAAATACATTAAAACTGCTATTTACTGAGTGCCTGCAACATGGAAGGAATCCTGAAAGATTAAAGAGACCAGTAAGCGTGTTGCTTTTTTTTTTTTTTTTTTTTTTTTGAGACAGAGTCTTGCTCTGTCTCCCAGGCTGGAGTGCGGTGGCACAATCTCGGCTCACTGCAAGCTCCACCTCCTGGGTTCATGCCATTCTCCTGCCTCAGCCTCCCGAGTAGCTGGGACTACAGATGCCCGCCACCACGCCCAGCTAATTTTTTTGTATTTTTGTACTTTTAGTAGAGACGGGGTTTCACTGTGTTAGCCAGGATGGTCTCGATCTCCTGACCTCATGATCTGCCCTCCTTGGCCTCCCGAAGTGCTGGGATTATAGGCATGAGCCACCGCACCCGGCCCAAGTGTGTTACTTTTTAGGAAACTTCAGATTAGAGGTTACCCAGGTGTGAGAAAGTACTGGAAAACTAGGAGGCTATATGGCATATACTATAAGTATATAAATATATAACTGCATGTACACACACACACACACACACACACAATAACGATATGATCATAGCTATATTTTCACCTGGACAAATTACTCAGCTTTTGAAACTTGTGTTTCTCATCTGTAAGATGGGCAGTAATAACAGTACAAACCTACAGGCACGTGGTAGATTAATGAGATGTTTGCAAAGTTCTAGCATGCTCTCTACCCCCAGAGTGCTCACTCAATGCTGGCTATACCTTAAAACAACATTAGACTCTAGGCCCTTCTGCAGGGCTCCCTGGTTATTAGCTCATTCGATTTCAAGCTCCTCCCTTCAGCCCCAGGTCCAGCCTGCCTCTTGACTGAACTCTCTTGGTACTGAGGTTGGGACCGAGGAAGTGCAGGCTTCTGTAGGCGAGTTGCCAATAGCCAGCCTCAACCTCCTCCCTGTGGCAGAGTCCCCCAATGGACAGCCCAGCACACTCCCAAGTGATTTGCAAGGCTCTGATTTAATCTGTCTCCCAGACAGCCTCAGGCACATAAGCAGACCTTCTAGCTACTTTTGAAAACAAAATGCCTTATTTTTATTTTCTAAATGTAAATATTTTTTTAAAAATGCTTATTATAACAATTTGCACAGATTTGAGGTGTACAATGAAAAAAATTAAGTTTCTCTCTCTCCACCCCTTTTACGTTACCTCCCATTCCATTAGCCCCATCCTGTGAGCCAATGGTAATGGTTTTGTGAATATCCTTCCATGACTTGTAAATACTTTAAAAAACGTTGATACATGCACATGCAATCATGTAGACATATGATAAATATTGCTCTGTAATTTGCTTTCTTTCTCCCCACTGGCCAAAGTATCATGGACATCTTTCCCAGCTATTATCTAGAAACTCCAGGCAAAGCTGTGAGGTCTTTACCAAGTTCTACAAGAGGCTCAACAAAGTAACTCAAAACATCTGCTTTGTCTTGCTCATTGTTACTATCTTTTCAATTTCATCCAAGGAGGTCCAGGGTATTAGGTTCCAAAGCCTAGTCTGGGATAAGGAATTATGTCAAAGAACTCATAACTTTTATTTCTCTGTAAAACTAGAGAAGCTATGGCTATTCACGGTCTGTTTCTCTCTTTCCTGGGAAATACTTGTTGACGTCAGCTTTTCTCTAGATTTTAAGACATATGCAAGGGAAAAGTGGGAGCAAGAGACACTGTCTTCCCCTTAGAGGTCTCTCTGCAGCTACCAACACCACATGGCCCTATCTGAGGACAAGGAAGCGGTGTGTGTGCTTGTGCAGACAAGTTTCGCCCACTCTGGGGTTGCCACATACAGGATGGCTAGGACCTGAATGACATCAGTCAAGTATGCAAGGCCCTTAGAAAGCACATCACAATAAAGAGTACAGCAAAGAATTTACTCCAATGTTGGAATAGCTAGTATTTTAATGAAACTGGCTGGAGTGAGTCCAAAAGTAGACTTAGAAGTCACCTTTCTTTTCAAGTTGTAGGCAATTTCTGAAAAAACAAACATGAGGTGGAATCCTGTCCTACACTCAGGACACCAGAGAGGGAGGAGGGAAGAGTGGAAGTTCACAGTGGTTGTGCCAACCCAACTGTTCTCTTCTCTTGTTCTGTATCAAGTCAACCCCATCAGGAGGGAAAGACCCATCTAGAGGGATAACGATGTTCTTGGGATGAGGAATTTGGGTGTCTCTCAACTCTGCCAGGAAGACGAGATACCAACACACCCTCACATCCACCTTGTGTTGGTACAGAAGAATATGTAAAGGGACACTGAGTGAATCAAGACATACACGAGACATGTGAAAGAGACATACAGGAGAATATGTAAAGAGACACACCTGAGTGAATCAAGATAAGAGTAAAAAAAAAAAAAAGTAAGTATCTTGGGAGAGAAAAGAGTGCTCTGACACCAGACTTAAGCCCCTAAATCCTACCTAGCTCTAACAAGGAGAAGGAGGCTCCTTCCAGCTGGGAACAGACCAGACTTCGTAAAGTTATCACTCACCCACCTTGTTTATTATTGTCTGAGAGCCAGAGAAAGGGGCTATGTTTTCTGTAGGCTAAAGGGAAATCAGAACACTTCACGTGGGATTCATGAGCATCGTGGAGCCTGATAGAAATTAGAAAGCAAAGATCACATGGCATGGAGAACCTCAGCGACAAACACACATATACATTCTCTAATCACACTCTGGGTATGTGTTTATCACTAGGCTGTAAGCTTCCTGAAGAGGGGTGGGTGTTTTATTCCCTGTCCACCCTGTGTCAGTCATCCTTTAACAGGAAATGAGATTTATGAGTCAGGAGCTCAATAAACATTTGTGAAATGAACTCAGTCATAGAAGAGGCTCTGTTCTGATTGTCAGTAGAAACAACTTCATCTTCAGCTAATAATGTTCAGAGTCTGGCATATAAAGGACTAGACTAGCCAGGGCACAAGGAGTAGACAAGCAAAAGTTAAAGAAGATGTTGCCTCCAGCCTTCCCAACGGATTGAATAGAGTAGCCATCTGCTACTCCATGAATGACTCCATCTGTTTAAATTTCTTTTCAACTTTCTCACTGAAATTATTTTACCATGGTGGTCAAATCTCCTTCATTCCCAATTTTTGGACATGAGACTTAAAATATTTATTTTTATAATTATTTATTTTTGAGACAGGTTCTCGCCGTGTCACCCAAGCTGAAGCGCAGTGGTGCTATCACAGCTCACTACAAGCTCAACTTCCCAGGCTCAGGTGATCCTCCCACCTCAGCCTCCTGAGTAGCTGGGACTACAGGCACATACTACCATGCCCAGCTTACTTTTTGGGTTTTTTGGAGAGATGGGGTCTCACTATGTTGCCCAGGCCGGTCTCAAACTTCTGGGCTCAAGCGATCCACCCACCTCAGCCCCTCAAAGTGTTGGGATTCCAGGCAAGAGCCACCACGCCTAGACTTTTAAATACATACATATATTTATAAATATATAATATATAATATTTATAAATAATATAAAAATATATATTTTTAAGGAATATGTATAGGTCCCCTAACCTAGAACCTGATGTATGCTCTCAGATCCTGGTTTCCTTCTCTTTCCCACGCTTTGAGCTTTGCTTCATGAAAGTTTGAGTAAAGGCATGCAGATTCTTTCCTGAGAGCCTGATTCGACAAGAGAAAGAGGTATGAAGGCCAAGGAGGAGTTCAGTGGGGAGCTGGGGGAAAGGTGCTGTTTTGGTGAGCGCTCCTAGCTTGCTAGCAGACAAGGACTACTCATGCGAACAGCTGCAAAATCAAGGTCACTGGATGCTTAGAAGCCAGATTGAACACACACAAGACCGTGTTTCAGGAAAAGTCCAAATGACCAGAACCTAACTCAGACTCCCCTCAGAAAACTCTTTCTGTAGTAGACTTTGTTATGGTTATAATGTATCTAGTTCATTCCCCACTGCAAAAAACAAAAACAAAAACAAAACAAACTTGTTGACAGACTTGATGAAGAATGCTGTGCTAACTTTCTCCAAACATGACCTAGAAAAAAGTGACAATGGAAGATGTCCCACCATAGCAGATAACAGAGGTGAAACCTTCCTCCAATCCCACCCCCATTTTGAACAATAAAATTTAAATTATTTAGAAATTTAAATTATCTGTGGCCAATTATAACATTTTCTTTCCAGAGATTTATAATGTGAAATGATTAAATGTGTTATTTTGTTCGAAAGTGTTTAAAGTTGTACAGTGAGACACAGGAAACGAAAGGAAGACTCCTCAGGTTCCTTAGAAATAAGGAAACCTGAGAATAAGAAAATGGTATGATAGGGGCTGGGTGTGGTGGCTCACGCCTGTAATCCCAGCACTTTGGGAGACCAAGTGGGAGGATCACTTGAGGTCAGGAGTATGAGATTAGCCTGGGCAACATGGTGAAACCCCGTCTCTACTAAAAAATACAAAAATTAAGTGGGCATGGTGGTGCACGCCTGTAATTCCAGCTACTCGGGAGGCTGAGGCAGGAGGATTGCTTGAACCCAGGATGCAGAGGTTGCAGTGAGTCAAGATCACTCTACTGCACTCCAACCTGGGTAACAGGGCGAGACTCCATTGCAAAAAAGAAAAGGAAAAAAAAAAAAAAGAAAGAAAATGGTATGATGGGTAACTCTGTGTTCTGGCTAACTTAAATTCTGATATAGGCGCCACCCAGTCTTTGCAAAGTCTTTGACAAACTGGCATTTCTCAAATTTGTGCAAGACTCCTTAGAAGTGCTGGTTGAAAAGGTATAAAATTCAGTGATGAACTACAAAGTAAGTATCTCATTTTTTTCCCCGTCTGATTTAGTTTGATTCTGTTACATTTGTTCTTCTAAGTATTTTCTCTTTCTCTGCCATGTTTTCCTATGCCATCATTTTAGTTTCCAATACTGCTGCAACTATGCCTTTAGAATATCAAAATTTTTGGCCGTGCACGGTGGCTCACGCCTGTAATCCCAGCACTTTGGGAGGCTGAGGAGGGAGGATCACGAAGTCAGGAGATCGAGACCATCCTGGCTAACACGGTGAAACCCTGTCTCTACTAAAAAATTTAAAAAAAAAAAAAATTAGCCTGGCGTGGTGGTGGGTGCCTGTAGTCCCAGCTACTCCAGAGGCTGAGGCGGGAGAATGGCATGAACCCGGGAGGCGGAGCTTAGAGTGAGCCGAAATCACGCCACTGCTCTCCAGCCTGGGCAACAGAGAGAGACTCCATCTCAAAAAAAAATTGTATTTACATATTGATTCTTTTTTTTTTTTTTTTGAGACAGAGTCTCGTTCTGTCGCCCAGGCTGGAGTGTAATGGTACAATCTCAGCTCACTGCAACCTCTGCCTCCCGGGTTCAAGCAATTCTCCTGCCTCAGCCTTCCAAGTAGCTGGGACTACAGACGAGTGCCACCAGAGCAGGCTGATTTTTGTATTTTTAGTAGAGACGCGGTTTCACTATTTTGGCCAGGCTGGTCTGGAACTCCTGACCTCGTGATCCACCCACCTCAGCCTCCTCAAGTGCTGGGATTAGAGGCATGAGCCACTGTGCCCGGCCCCCATATTAATTCCTTTTTTCACATTAGAATCACCCAGAAGGCTTTTATTTTTCTCTTAGCCTTATTGAGGTATAGGTAACAAATAAAATTGTATAAATTTCAATTGTACGATGTGATGATTTGATATACATATACACTGTGTAATAATTACCACAATCAAATTAATTAACACATCCATCTCCAAGCATAGTTACGTGTGTGTATGTGTAGTATGTGTAGTACACTTAAGATATACTCTTAATAAATTTCAAGTAAACAATACATTAATTGATTCTTTTATTCTATACATAGTAATTGAATTTCCAAGTACTGTGTCAATAACTGAGTTTTAAAAGATTAATAACATCTCTGAATCCACCCAGATATAGAGAGAATTTAGGCTGGGCACGGTGGTTCATGCCTGTAATCCCAGAACTTTGGGAGGCCGAGGTGGGAGGATTGCTTGAGCCCAGGAGTTCCAGCCTACAGTGAGCTGTGATTGTTCCACTGTACTCCAGCCTGAGTGCAATGAAAACTCAGGTAACTGTGGAAAACAGTGTCTTGACTGAATATTGTCAGGGTAAAGACAAAAAGAACTATACATAAATGCTGTACTCTATTTAGTAAATGTGTTCCTCATTAAGCATTTACACGACACGAACAAATAAGTAAACAGATTGTAAATAATTGCAGCCAGGTTTCTCACTGTTGGAGAAGGAAGTTTTAAACAAGGAAAGGAGAAAGGTTAAAATGAACTCTCTGATGTTGGACTGGAATCGAAGGAATCAGTATTAACTCATCATTATCATTACATATATAAATTGCATATTAATATATGAAATTATGTTAGTATATATTAATAACAGATACTAATATATTTATATATACATATGTATACACAAATACAGAAAGATAGGTGGCACTGATGGGTATATATGCATAGTTTATACATAGTTTTATAGCTTTGTCTGCTGGAAGTGTCTAGAAGCAATGATACCCAGTCTCATGTCTAGATCTCAGTTTCTTTCTTTTTTTTTTTTTTTTTTTTTGAGACGAAGTCTCACTCTGTCATCCAGTCTGGAGTGCAGTGGCGCAATCTTGGCTCACTGCAACCTCCGCCTCCCCAGTTCAAGCGATTCTCCCGCCTTAGTCTCCTGAGTAGCTGGGACTACAGGCACCTGCCACCACGCCTGGCTAATTTTTTGTATTTTTAGTAGAGACAGGTTTTCACCATGTTAGCCAGGATGGTCTTGATCTCCTGACCTCATGATCCACCCGCCTCGGCCCCCCAAAGCTCTGGGATTACAGGTGTGAGCCACAGCGCCCAGCCCCAGATCTCAGTTTCTAAACACCATCCTTCAGTAAAAGGAACCAGAGCTCCTTGGAAAAGTGGCAAGCCAGGAGTAGGGAAAACACAAGATGAGTCTGGAAAAATCTGTAAAGCCAGAAAGTAAGAATGTGCTCAAAATCAGATGAGGCATAGCAAAAGAAAACACAAACCAAGCTGAGGAGCTCCTTATGGACAAATTAGAACAATTTGAGCAACAAAATAAAATTTGATACTATTGAATTTTGCCTACAGAATAAAATAAACTTTCATGAGTCCATACTGATATAAATGTATAATTGAATAAACAGATGGCTGATCTTAGTGCAGTGGCTCATGCCTGTAATCCCAGCATGTTGGGAGGCCAAGGCAGGAGGATCACCTGAAGTCAGGAATTGGAAGTGAGACCTCATCTGTATACAAAATTTTAAAAATTAGTCAGGTGTGGTGGCACACACCTGTAGTCCTAGCTACTCAGGAGACTGAAATGGGAAGATTGCTGGAGTCCAGGAGTTGGAGATTGTAGTGAGCTATGATCGTGCCACTGCACTCCAGATTGGTCGACACAGTGAGGCTCTGTCTCTTTAAAAAAAAAAAAAAAAAAAAATACAGTTAATCATTTTCAGGCTGCAATGCTGCAGAACACCAGAACTTATTTCTTCTATCTAGCTGTAATTTTGTATCCATTAATCAACCTCTCCCCATCCTCCTCTCCCGCTCCCTTTCCCAGCCTCTATCACCCACAATTCTACTCCCTACTTCTACGAGCTCAATTTTTGTTTAGCTCCTACATATGAGCAAGGATATGCAGTCTTTGTTCTCTGTGCCTTACTTATTTTACTTTAACGTAATGTGCTCCAGGCTCATCCATGTTGCCACAAATGACAGGATGTTTTTCCTTTTTATGGCTGAGTAGTATTCCATTAAGTATATATACCACATTTTCTTTATCCATTTATCTGTTGATAGACCTTTAGGCTGATTCCGTGTCTTAGCTATTGTGAACAGTGCTGTAATAAACATGGGAGTTTTTTTGATATGCTAATTTCCTTTCCTTCAGATAAATATCCAGTAGTGAGTAGGATTGCTGGATCGTATGTTAGTTCTATTTTTAGTTTTTTGAGAAACCTCCACACTGTTTTCCATAATGGTTGAGACAGCTCTTCTTTACAGTAGAATTCCAACAAAGAAGGGAAGAAGGAAGTAGAAAATCACCATTAGTCAAATATCACAATAATACTTGCTGCAGACAACATCCACAAATGGATGCCATAAGCAGCAGGCAAGAGTGTGAGGTGTTTCAAAGTTTCAAAGTGTCTCTCCCAAGATATTTATTAACTACAAAGGGAAAGATAGTAACTCTACAATGGAGAAATCTCGCAGACAACGCCTTAACCAAATGAACCAAGCTTAAGTCACCAACAATAAGAACTGACATCCTGAACCCTTTGATATTAGAAGGCACGACATCATTTCTGAAGTATTCTGGCCAAAAATGAATAACGTCATTCCAATCATGAGAAAACATCCGAAAGCCAAATGGCGGGACACTGCATAATGGTAGGATAGGCTTCAAGAGTATTGAGGTCACGAAAGCCATGGAAAGAGCAAGAAATTTACAGACTGGAGGAGACTGAGGAGACCAAATAACTCGATATGACGGGCCTGTTGGGTAAGAACTTGGAACAGAAAAAGAAATTAGAGAAAAAAACTGGTGAAAATTAAATTGTCTCAATGTTAATTTCCTGGTTTTGATAACTGTGCTATGGTTATATAAGACATTAACAATCTGGCTGGGCACAGTGGTTCCCACCTGTATTCCCAGCACTTTGGGAGGCCAAGGCAAGTGGATCACTTGACGTCAGGAGTTCGAGACCAGCCTGGCCAACATGGTGAAACCCCGTCTCTACTAAAAATACAAAAATTAGCCAGGCGTGGTGGAGTTCCATGACTTATCAATAGATATATCTATATTGACTTATACAACACTAAAGGTGCATAAAACTAAATTTATTTGTTAGCTACTCGGGAGGCTGAGGCAGGAGAATCACTTCAACCTGGGAGGCAGAGGTTGCAGTGAACAGAGATGGTGCCACTGCACTCCAGCCTGGGTGACAGAGAGAGACACCATCTCAAAAATAAAAATAAAAAATAAAAAAATCGGTGTTAAGATGCCCCACTTACATATCCCACTGCCACTGACTGCTCCCCACCGTTTTCCCATAGCACTTACCATCTTTTTTTTTTTTTTTTTTTTGAGACAGAGTCTCGCTCTGTCACCAGGCTGGATGGAATGCAGTGGCAGGGTCTCGGCTCACAGCAACCTCCGCCTCCCAGGTTCAAGTGATTCTCCTGCCTCAACCTCCCAAGTACTGGGACTATAGGAACATGCCACCATGCCCAGCTAATTTTTGTATTTTTAGTAGAGACAGGGTTTCACCATGTTGGCCAGGATGGTATCGATCTCTTGACCTCACGATCCACCTGCCTCAGCCTTCCAAAGTGCTGGTATTACAGGCGTGAGCTACCGCGCCCAGCCGCACTTACCATCTTCTAACATATTATATAATGCACTGCTTTGTCATGTGTATGTTTTACTGTATGCTCCCCCACTAGAAGACAAATTTCCTGAGGTTCTTTGTTTTGTTTACTGGTTTATCCTGAGCTCCCAGAAAAATATCTGGCACAGCGTGAGCAATCAATATATATGTGTTTAATAGATGAATGAGTAAACATTTGCAAAAAAAATAAATACAAGAAAACATATGTATAGAAAAATGCTGCAAAGTCAAATGCCTTCAGGGCTTGGCCTGGTAACTTAAGTATGTGAAGGGCTGTTTTGTTCACTGATACATCTCATGTGGCCCAAATAGTGCCTGCTACATAGGAGACATGCAATAAATATTTGCTGAAAGAATTAATATAAAATATTTTTGTTAAATGGGTACAAATTACACATCTGAAGTTTTAGTAGTGTTTTAATTGTATAAACACTGCTATGTTGACTTATACAACACTAAAGGTGCGTAAAACTAAATTTACTTGTCAAGGCAAAGATATTCTAAATATCTCTTATTTTATTTGATCCACACTAAATAGTTCACTTTTTTTTTTTTTTTTTTTTTTTGGAGATGGAATTTCACTCTTGTTGCCCAGCCTGGAGTGCAATGGTTTGATCTCAGCTCACCACAACCTCCGCCTCCCGGGTTCAAGCAATTCTGCCTCAGCCTCCCGAGTAGCTGGGATTACAGGTATGCACCACCACGCCCAGCTAATTTTGTATTTTTAGTAGAGACAGGGTTTCTCCATGTTGGTTAGGCTGGTCTGGAACTCCTGACCTCAGGTGATCTGCCTGCCTCGGCCTCCCAAAGTGCTGGTATTACTGTCATGAGTCACAGGACCTGGACTAAATTTTACTTTCTTAAAAAAAAAAAAAAAAGTTTGTTGGAAGAAGATATTTTCAAAAATGCTATAGTAGGCCAGGCATGGTAGTTCATGCCTGTAATCCTAGCACTTTGGGAGGCCGAGGTGGGAGGATCGCTTGAAGCCAGGAGTAACCAACCTGGGCAACAGAGCAAGACTCTGTCTCTACAAAAAAAAAAAAAAGAAAAAAAATAGTAGGACATGATGGCATGCACCTGTAGTTCCCAGCTACTAGGAGGCTGAGGCAGGAGGATTTCTTGAGCCCAGGAGTTCAAGGCTGCAGTGAGCAAGGATGCACCACTGCAATCCAACCTGGGGGACAGAGCAAGACCTTGTCTCAGAAAAAGAAAATGCTTTACTAAGGTGTGGTGACAGTATCATATATTGCTGGTGGCAATATTAATTGCTACTGCCTTTCTAGAGCACAATCCAGCCCAATGTAAAAGATCCTTTAAAAAAATGTGTTTAAGCTTTCACAAAGCAATTCCTCTTCTGGAATCTATCTTCTGAATTGAATCACCCAGCTATAGTCATCTCAGAGTTATACAAATGAGTGACCAAAAAAGTGAATTGACAATGTGAAAATCGGTAAGTAAATAATAATATATCTGAATTATGGACCATTTTGCAGGTGCTAAAATGCATGTCTGTAAAGAGCTTTTAGTACCATGAGAAAGTGCTTGTACTAGAATGTTAAGCGATAAAGAGGAGGATGTACAATTGTATAAGGAGTATTATCATCATAACGTAAAATATGATTTTAAAAAATTGAAATATGCAGGTATGTAAAACCTTTGGAATTTTTTTCTGCTTCTTTTTACTTTTACTTTTCGTTCATCTATAATTAACATATAACACTTAAATTCAGAAGTGACATCAATGATAAAATATGAAAACACTGAATGGATTAATCCTGAAATATGAAATAAACATCAAATGCCAAAATAAAATTTGTTTGAAAAGTTACAGTATTACTGAAATAAATGCTAAATGGATCCAAGACCTAAATGTAACAAATAAAATCAGAGAATTACTAAAAGGAAACACAGGCAAATTGCTTCATAACCTTTCTAACTATGACTCAAAGCCTAGAAACAATAAAAAAATGATAAATTTAAATGCATTAAAAACTTCTTATGGAGAAACAAAAGAACACCATATGCAAACAGCGGCAATAACAACAAAAGACAAATGGTGGGAGGTATTTGCAACTCTTATTACAAAGGGTCAATTTCCCTAATACATACAGGCCTCTTAAAATTGAGAGGAAAAACCGCAAAACCTTATAGAAATATGAACATAAAACATGACCATTCAGTTTATAGAGAAAGATATACAAACAGCTCTTTAATATATGAAAAGATGCTCATCCTCTTTCATAGTAACAAGTCTGCAAATTAAAACTACACTGAGGCTGGGCGTGGAGGCTCACACCTCCAATCCCAGCACTTTGGGAGGCCGAGGCCAGAGGATCTCTTGAAGCCAGGAGTTCCAGACCAGCCTAGTGAACATAGCGAAACCCGTCTCTACTAAAAAATACAAAAATTAGCTGGGCATGGTGGCGAGCCAAGATGGCACCTCTGCACTCCAGCCTGGGCGACAGAGCGAGACTCCATCTCAAAAACAATAATAGTAATAATAAAAGAAAAACAAAAAATAGTTCTGATGGGTTCAGTGTCTCACACCTGTAATCCTAGCACTTTGGAAGGTCCAGATTGGCGGGTCACTTGAGCACAGGAGTTTGAGACCAGCCTGGGCAACATGGCGAGACCTCTTCTTTACAAAAAATACAAAAATTAGCTGGGCATGGGGGTGCAGCCTGTAGTCCCAGCTACTCAGGGGGCTGAGGCAGGCAGATTGCTTGAGCCTGGGAGGTTGAGGCTGCAGTGAGCCATGATTTCACCACTCCACTCCAGCTTAGGTGACAGAGCGAGACCTCGTTTCAAAAAAAAAGACGACTTCATCCCATTTTGCTAAACAGGAAACTGAGTCTCAGGCAGGAAGCCAAGTGATGAAAGCAGAGACTAAGAACCACCAGCTCTGGCTGTGACAGTCTTGGGGACCCTGGATGCATCTCTCCACACACTTGGGGCAAAGCTCACCCTTCCCCAGTCATTCCAGCCCTGCTGCCCCCTTGCCTACAGGTCTGATATGCTCAAGAGCCATTACAACTCACTGCAGCCTTTTATTCCCAGGTTCAGGTGATCCTCCCACCTCAGGCTCCTGAGTAGCTGGGACTACAGGTGCACGCCACCATGCCCAGTTAATTTTTGTATTTTTGTAGAGATGGGATTTCACCATGTTGCCCAGGCTGGGATGAGGTTTTATTATATATATATACACACACACACACACACACATACATATATATTTTATATATATATGTATATAAATATTTTATTATACTTTAAGTTTTAGGGTACATGTGCACAACGTGCAGGTTTGTTACATATGTATATATGTGCCATGTTGGTGTGCTGCACACATTAACTCATCACTTAACATTAGGTATATCTCCTAATGCTATCCCTCCCCCCTCCCCCCACGCCACAACAGGCCCCGTTGTGTGATGTTCCCCTTCCTGTGTCCATGTGTTCTCACTGTTCCATCCCCACCTATGAGTGAGAACATGCGGTGTTTGGTTTTTTTGTCCTTGTGATAGTTTGCTGAGAATGATGGTTTCCAGCTTCATCCATGTCCCTACAAAGGACATGAACTCATCCTTTTTTATGGCTGCATAGTATTCCATGGTGTATATGTGCCACATTTTCTTAATCCAGTCTATCATTGTTGGACATTTGGGTTGGTTCCAAGTCTTTGCTATTGTAAATGGTGCCGCAATAAACATACGTGTGCATGTGTCTTTACAGCAGCATGATTTATAATCCTTTGGGTATATAGCCAGTAATGGGATGGCTGGGTCAAATGGTATTTCTAGTTCTAGATCCCTGAGGAATCGCCACACTGACTTCCACAATGGTTGAACTAGTTTACAGTCCCACCAACAGCATAAAAGTGTTCCTATTTCTCCACATCCTCTCCAGCACCTGTTGTTTCCTGACTTTTTAATGATCACCATTCTAACTGGTGTGAGATGGTATCTCATTGTGGTTTTGATTTGCATTTCTCTGATGGCCAGTGATGATGAGCATTTTTTCATGTATCTTTTGGCTGCATAAATGTCTTGTTTTGAGAAGTGTCTGTTCATATCCTTTGCCCACTTTTTGATGGGGTTGTTCCTTTTTTTCTTGTAAATTTGTTGGAGTTCATTGTAGATTCTGGATATTAGCCCTTTGTCAGATGTGTAAATTGCAAAAATTTTCTCCCATTCTGTAGGTTGCCTGTTCACTCTGATGGTAGTTTCTTTTGCTGTGCAGAAGCTCTTTAGTTTAATTAGATCCCATTTGTCAATTTTGGCTTTTGTTGCCATTGCTTTTGGTGTTTTAGACATGAAGTCCTTGCCCATGCCTACGTCCTGAATGGTATTGCCTAGGTTTTCTTCTAGGGTTTTTATGGTTTTAGGTCTAACATTTAAGTCTTTAATCCATCTTGAATTAATTTTTGTATAAGGTGTAAGGAAGGGATCCAGTTTCAGCTTTCTACATATGGCTAGCCAGTTTTCCCAGCACCATTTATTAAATAGGGAATCCTTTCCCCATTTCTTGTTTTTGTCAGGTTTGTCAAAGATCAGATGGTTGTAGATATGTGGCATTATTTCTGAGGGCTCTGTTCTGTTCCATTGGTCTATATCTCTGTTTTGATACCAGTACCATGCTGTTTTGGTTACTGTAGCCTTGTAGTATAGTTTGAAGTCAGGTAGCGTGATGCCTCCAGCTTTGTTCTTTTGGCTTAGGATTCACTTGGCAATGCGGGCTCTTTTTTGGTTCCATATGAACTTTAAAGTAGTTTTTTCCAATTCTGTGAAGAAAGTCAATGGTAGCTTGATGGGATGGCATTGAATCTATAAATTACCTAGGGCAGTATGGCCATTTTCACGATATTGATCTTCCTATCCATGAGTGTGGAATGTTCTTCCATTTGTTTGTGTCCTCTTTTATTTCATTGAGCAGTGGTTTGTAGTTCTCCTTGAAGAGGTCCTTCACATCCCTTGTAAGTTGGATTCCTAAGTATTTTATTCTCTTTGAAGCAATTGTGAATGGGAGTTCACTCATGATTTGGCTCTCTGTTTGTCTGTTATTGGTGTATAAGAATGCTTGTGATTTTTGCACATTGATTTTGTATCCTGAGACTTTGCTGAAGTTGCTTATCAGCTTAAGGAGATTTTGGGCTGAGACAATGGGATTTTCTAGATATCAATCATGTCATCTGCAAACAGGGACAATTTGACTTCCTCTTTTCCTAATTGAATACCCTTTATTTCCTTCTCCTGCCTGATTGCCCTGGCTAGAATTTCCAACACTATGTTGAATAGGAGTGGTGAGAGAGGGCATCCCTGTCTTGTGCCAGTTTTCAAAGGGAATGCTTCCAGTTTTTGCCCATTCAGTATGATATTGGCTGTGGGTTTGTCATAGATAGCTCTTATTGTTTTGAGATACGTCCCATCAGTACCTAATTTATTGAGAGTTTTTAGCATGAAGTGTTGTTGAATTTTGTCAAAGGCCTTTTCTGCATCTATTGAGATAATCGTGTGGTTTTTGTCATTGGTTCTGTTTATATGCTGAATTATGTTTATTGATTTGTGTATGTTGAACCAGCCTTGCAACCCAGGGATGAAGCCCACTTGATCATGGTGGATAAGCTTTTTGTTGTGCTGCTGGGTTCAGTTTGCCAGTATTTTATTGAGGATTTCTGCATCCATGTTCATCAGGGGTATTGGTCTAAAATTCTCTTTTTTTGTTGTTTCTCTGCCAGGCTTTGGCATCAGGATGATGCTGGCCTCATAAAATGAGTTAGGGAGGATTCCCTCTTTTTCTATTGATTGGAATAGTTTCGGAAGGAATGGTACCAGTTCCTCCTTGTACCTCTGGTAGAATTCGGCTGTGAATCCATCTGGTCCTGGACTTTTTTTGGTTGGTAAGCTATTAATTATTGCCCCAATTTCAGAGCCTGTTATTGGTCTATTCAGAGATTCAACTTCTTCCTCGTTTAGTCTTGGGAGGGTGTATGTGTCCAGGAATGTATCCATTTCTTCTAGATTTTCTAGTTTATTTGCGTAGAGGTGTTTATAGTATTCTCTGATGGTAGTTTGTATTTCCATAGGATCGGTGGTGATATCCCCTTTATCATTTTTTATTGCATCTATTTGATTCTTCTCTCTTTTCTTCTTTATTAGTCTTGCTAGCGGTTTATCAATTTTGTTGATCTTCTCAAAAAACCAGCTCTTGGATTCATTGATTTTTTGAAGGGTTTTTTGTGTCTCTATCTCCTTCAGTTCTGCTCCGATCTTAGTTATTTCTTGCCTTCTGCTAGCTTTTGAATGTGTTTGCTCTTGCTTCTCTAGTTCTTTTAATTGTGATGTTAGAGTGTCAATTTTAGATCTTTCCTGCTTTCTCTTGTGGGCATTTAGTGCTATATGTTTCCCTCTACACACTGCTTTGAATGTGCGCCAGAGATTCTGGTATGTTTTTCTCTTTGTTCTCGTTGGTTTCAAAGAACATCTTTATTTCTGCCTTCATTTCGTTATGTACCCAGTAGTCATTCAGGAACAGGTTGTTCAGTTTCCATGTAGTTGAGCGGTTTTGAGTGAGTTTCTTAATCCTGAGTTCTAGTTTGATTGCACTGTGGTCTGAGAGACACTTGGTTATAATTTGTGTTCTTTTACATTTGCTGAGGAGTGCTTTACTTCCAACTATGTGGTCAATTTTGGAATAGGTGTGGTATGGTGCTGAAAAGAATGTATATTCTGTTGATTTGGGGTGGAGAGTTCTGTAGATGTCTATTAGGTCCACTTGGTGCAGAGCTGAGTTCAATTCCTGTATATGCTTGTTAACTTTCTGTCTCGTTGATCTACCTAATGTTGACAGTGGAGTGTTAAAGTCTCCCATTATTATTGTGTGGGAGTCTAAGTCTCTGTTTGGGTCTCTAAGGACTTGCTTTATGAATCTGGGTGCTCCTGTTTTGGGTGCATATATATTTAGGATAGTTAGCTCTTCTTGTTGAATTGATCTCTTTACCATTATGCAATGGCCTTCTTTGTCTCTTTTGATCTTTGTTGGTTTAAAGTCTGTTTTATCAGAGACTAGGATTGCAACCCCTGCTTTTTTTTGTTTTCCATTTGCTTGGTAGATCTTCCTCCATCCCCTTATTTTGGGCCTATGTGTGTCTCTGCACATGAGATGGGTTTCCTGAATACAGCACACTGATGGGTCTTGACTCTTTATCCAATTTTCCAGTCTGTGTCTTTTAATTGGAGCATTTAGCCCATTTACATTGAAGGTTAATATTGCCATGTGTGAAAATGATCCTGTCATTATGATGTTAGCTGGTTATTTTGCTCATTAGCTGATGCAGTTTCTTCCTAGCATCGAGGGTCTTTACAATTTGGCATGTTTTTGCAATGGCTGGTACTGGTTGTTCCTTTCCATGTTTAGTGCTTCCTTCAGGAGCTCTTGTAGGACAGGCCTGGTGGTGACAAAATCTCTCAGCATTTGCTTGTCTGTAAAGTATTTTATTTCTCCTTCACTTATGAAGCTTAGTTTGGCTGGATATGAAATTCTGGGTTGAAAATTCTTTTCTTTAAGAATGTTGAATATTGGCCCCCACTCTCTTCTGGCTTGTAGAGTTTCTGCTGAGAGATCAGCTGTTAGTCTGATGGGCTTCCCTTTGTGGGTAACCCGACCTTTCTCTCTGGCTGCCCTTAACATTTTTTCCTTCATTTCACGTTTGGTGAATCTGACAATTATGTGTCTTGGAATTGCTCTTCTCGAGGAGTATCATCTTTGTGGTGTTCTCTGTATTTCCTGAATCTGAATGTTGGCCTGCCTTGCTAGATTGGGGAAGTTCTCCTGGATAATATCCTGCAGAGTGTTTTCCAACGTGGTTCCATTCTCCTCGTCACTTTCAGGTACACCAATCAGATGTAGATTTGGTCTTTTCACATAGTCCCATATTTCTTGGAGGCTTCGTTCATTTCATTCTTTTTTCTCTTAACTTCTCTTCTCGCTTCACTTCATTAATTTGATCTTCCATCACTGATACCCTTTCTTCCAGTTGATCGAATCGGCTACGGAGGCTTGTGCATTCATCACGTAGTTCTTGTGCCGTGGTTTTCAGCTCCATCAGGTCCTTTAAGGACTTCTCTGCATTGGTTATTCTAGTTAGCCATTCGTCTAATCTTTTTCAAGGTTTTTAACTTCTTTGCCATGGGTTCGAACTTCCTCCTTCAGCTCGGAGAATTTTGATCGTCTGAAGCCTTCTCTCAACTCGTCAAATTCATTCTCCGTCCAGCTTTGTTCCTTTGCTGGTGAGGAGCTGCATTCCTTTGGAGGAAGAGAGGCACTCTGATTTTTAGATTTTTTACTATACTTTAAGTTCTAGGGTACATGTTCACAACGTGCAGGTTTGTTACATATGTATACATGTGCCATGTTGGTGTGCTGCACCCATTAACTCGTCATTAACATTAGCTGTATCTCCTAATGCTATCTCTCCCCTCTCCTCCCACTCCACAACAGGCCCCATTGTGTGATGTTCCCCTTCCTGTGTCCAAGTGTTCTCATTGTTCAATTCCCACCTATGAGTGAGAACACATGGTGTTTGGTTTTTTGTTCTTGTGATAGTTTGCTGAGAATGATGGTTTCCAGCTTCTTCCATGTCCCTACAAAGGACAAGAACTCATCCTTTTTTATGGCTGCATAGTATTCCATGGTGTATATATGCCACATTTTCTTCATCCAATCTATCATTGTTGGACATTTGGGTTGGTTCCAAGTCTTTGCTATTGTGAATAGTGCCACAATAAACATACGTGTGCATGTGTCTTTATAGCAGTATGATTTATATTCCTTTGGGTATATACCCAGTAATGGGATGGCTGGGTCAAATGATATTTCTAGTTCTAGATCCTTGAGGAATCGCCACACTGACTTCCACAATGGTTGAACTAGTTTACAGTCCCACCAACAGTGTAAAAGTGTTCCTATTTCTCCACATCCTCTCCAGCACCTGTTGTTTCCTGACTTTTTAATGATCACCATTCTAACTGGTGTGAGATGATATCTCACTGTGGTTTTGATTTGCATTTCTCTGATGGCCAGTGATAGTGAGCATTTTTCATGTGTCTGTTGGCTGCATAAATGTCTTGTTTTGAGAATTGTCTGTTCATATCCTTTGCCCATTTTTTGATGGGGTTGTTTGTTTTTTTCTTGTAAATTTGTTTGTGTTCTTTGTAGATTCTGGATATTAGCCCTTTGTCAGATGAGTAAATTGCAAAAATTTTCTCCCATTCTGTAGGTTGCCTGTTCACTTTGATGGTAGTTTCTTTTGCTGGACAGAAGCTCTTTAGTTTAATTAGTTCCCATTTGTCAATTTTGGCTTTTGTTGCCATTGCTTTTGGTGTTTTAGACATGAAGTTCTTGCCCATGCCTATGTCCTGAATGGTATTGCCTAGGTTTTCTTCTAGGGTTTTTATGGTTTTAGGTCTAACATTTAAGTCTTTAATCCATCTTGAATTAATTTTTGTATAAGGCGTAAGGAAGGGATCCAGTTTCGGCTTTCTACATATGGCTAGCCAGTTTTCCCAGCGCCATTTGTTAAATAGGGACTCCTTTCCCCATTTCTTGTTTTTGCCAGGTTTGTCAAAGATCAGATGGTTATAGATGTGTGGTATTGTTTCTGAGGGCTCTGTTCTGTTCCATTGGTCTATATCTCTGTTTTGATACCAGTACCATGCTGTTTTGGTTACTGTAGCCTTGTAGTATAGTTTGAGGTCACGTAGCATGATGCCTCCAGCTTTGTTCTTTTGGCTTAGGATTGCCTTGTCAATGCAGGCTCTTTTTTGGTTCTCTATTAACTTTAAAGTAGTTTTTCTAATTCTGTGAAGAAAGTCATTGGTAGCTTGATGAGGATGGCATTGAATCTATAAATTACCTTGGGCAGTATGGCCATTTTCATGATATTGATTCTTCCTATCCATGAGCATGGAATGTTCTTCCATTTGTTTGTGTCCTCTTTTATTTCATTGAGCAGTGGGTTGTAGTTCTCCTTGGGATGAGGTTTTAATAAAACAAAATGATGACAGTAAAGTGCCTGGCATGTAGCCAGGAATTTCTGCAAATGTTTAGGCTAACTCCACCCACGTCTTTATTTTACTTATTCTTTACCACTACCCTAGGAGGTAGGTGTTATTATTATCCCCATTTTACAAAGAAGGAACCTAAGGTTCAGAGTGTTGGGGCTATTTGACTAGGGTCACACAACTATTAAGTGTGGATCAAGAATTCAAACCCAAGGCTGTCTAAGCCCAGATTTTATGTTCTTGGGTTTTATGCCATGATGCCTGTGGGAAGGGGAAGGTCTGAAAAGGGCTCTTTGTTCCTTGACCCAAAGGAATGCAATGACCTATAAAGATTTTTCTTTTGACAGTTTGAGTTTATTAAATCTTCGAATTTCTTAACGTTATTTCTGTAAACTAGGAGTTTCAAACTCTTCCTGTGGCGATTGCCATAATCCCTACCATTCCCTCTTGTCTTACACCCAGCCTGCTTCCCTCACTTACATTACCTGCTTCTCTTGTTTGACATCAGAACTATGGCCTTTGCGTAAGATTTTTAGGTTTCTTGTATTTATTCTTCTTTTTTTTTTTTTTTTTGAGACAGGGTGTGGCTCTGTCACCTAGGCTGGAGTGCAGTAGTGCGATCAAAGCTCACTGTAGTCTCCAACTCCTGGGCTCAAGCGATTCTCCAGCTGTGGCCTCCAAAGTAGCTAGGAATACAGGTGAGCACCACCATACCTGCCTAATTTTTTTAATTTTTTGTGGCGATGGGGGTCTCACTATGTTGTCCAGGCTGGTCTCAAACTCCTGGCCTCAAACAACCCTCCTGATTCATCCTCCCAAAGCGCTGGGATTACAGGTGTGAGCCATCAGGACTGGCCTACTTATTCTTTTAAAAAAGATGTGATTATCCACAAAAAGACTTACAGCAGCTTTATTCAAATAGCACAAAAAGGCCGGACACAGTGGCTCATGCCTATAATCCCAGCACTTTGGGAGGCTGAGGCAGGTGGGCCATTTGAGGTTAGGAGTTCGAGATCAGCCTGGCCAACATGGTGAAACCCTGTCTCTACTACAAATACAAAAAAATTAGCCAGGCATGGTGGCAGGTGACTGTAATCCCAGGTATTCAGGAGGCTGAGGCAGGAGAATTGCTTGAACCTGGGAGGCAGAGGTTGCCGTGGGCCAAGATCGTGCCACTGCACTCCAGCCTGGGTAACAGAGCAAGACTCTGTCAAAAAAAAAAAAAAAAGAATTGGCAACAACACAAATGTCCACCAATGGGTGAACGAATAAACAAATTTTGGTCATTCACACAACGGAATACTGCTCAGCAATCAAAAAGAAGAAACTACTGATGCATGTAGCAACACGGATGAATTTTAGAAAACATTTTTGCTGGCCGGGCGTGGTGGCTCATGCCTATAATCCCAGCAGTTTGGGAGGCTAAGGAAGGCAGATCACTAGAGATCAGGAGTTTGAGACCAACCTGACCAACATGGCAAAACTCGATCTCTACTAAAAATACAAAAATTAGCTGAGCGTGGTGGCGGGCACCTGTAATCCTAGCTACTAGGGAGGCTGAGGCAGGAGAATTGCTTGAACCCAGGAGGTGGAGGTTGCACTCCAGCCTGGGTGACAGAGCGAGACTCTGTCTCAAATAAAAATAAAAATAAAAAACATTTTGCTGAATGAAAGAAGTCAAATATTGAAGAGTACACACCCTGTGATTCTATGTATATGAAATTCTAATTTATCGCAATGGAAAACAGGTTCGCTGGGGCTGAAAAGTGGGTGGATTGTGGGGATTGACTGTGACAGACACCAGGAGGTTTTGGGGGTGACAGAAATGTATTATATCTTGATTGTACCAGTGGGTACACTACAGTGTGCATAAGTGTCAAGACTGAGAACTACACACCTAAAATAATGCACTTAATTAAATGTCAATTATGCTTCAATAAAGTTGAATTTTTTAGAAAGCACTCTTGAGTCTCTTTTTCTTTTTATTCTCCCTTGCTGCCAGAGACATGCATATGATTCGTGTTCATGTGTTGTGAAGGTGTTCTGAAGAGACTGAGTGTTGGAGTCGCCACATCCTATAATAACCCACATCCTTCTGGGAAAGATCAGATGGGTCTGTTTGGAAGTCGGTGCTGTTTTCCATCACCAAGGGGACTGCTGCGGAACGCCGCCCCCAAAGTTCATTATCTCAGCACTTAATGTTTTGTTTTTGTTTTTTCAAAATACAGAAAAGTAATTAGAAGACATGATGAGCAATAACCTCTGTGCCAAATTACCTTGTTTTAATTTGATTATGCTTTTGAATTGTTCAAGCTCAAATAATTAATTTTATAAGTGTCAGGTCTTGATAGGATTTTTCTTTTTTTTTTTTTTTTGGAATGTGCATGCCAAGAATCATAAGGAATGTTTTTCACGGTAAAATCTTAACCCCCTAAGACACACAATGACCACCGGACCACTGAACTACTTCAAATATTTGAAAGATAATAGGCCACAAGTTCACAGGAGGAAATTATTGCCTGGCCAAACTCTAGCAGTTGAGGTTTGACGATTTCTTTAGTGACATTTATAAAAGTGCATTGTTTTAATCAGACCGTAAGAAGACTGAATCAGGTTTCAGATTCACTCGGGGTTGATAATTGAGCTCATTCCTGAAAGGCCTCAGGAGCACTAAAGCACTGAAGTGAAACCATGGAAATTAGGGATTTGAATAGGAGAATCGTGAACTTTGGTAAAGAAAACATTCCCCATGGAGAGTGCTGATGGAACAAACTTTGCCAAAACCTATTAATAAGATTAATGAAGATAAAATTAGGGAAAACACCATGAATCTTGTTGTCTATGGGAGGAAAGAAGAGAAAGGGGAAAAAAAAATCAGGCTCATTTACACCCTTGACTATGTCATCATGAGCCCACATGGAGGGGCCCGACACACCATCTTCCTTTTTGCAGAGAGAATGCAATGTCCAGTTCTTTCTTCTGCTGCTGCTAGGATTTGCCTTTGGCATAGTTGGCCTGTCTAAATGAAACTGGAACAAAATTCCAGGCCATCTTTTACAAATGTTTGTTCTCCACAAGGGCAGGGGAACTTCCTAAGTGGGTAAGCTGGCTGAAGATCTGAGCCAAGCTTAGAAAAGAGGAGCCAGGCCTGCCCTTGAACTCACAGAGCTGAGCACAGCAGCACACACATGGTCCACCCTGGCTTGGAGCCCCGAAATAGAGCCCAGCCCAAAACTTCTCTGGAAAGGTTATGGTGCGTTCGAAGCACAGGCCTCACATCTACCTCTAAGTCTTGGCCATTATTGGTAAAGGCAAGTAGGGGGCAAGCCTTTTTAAATCATGTTTTTACTGATACAACCTTAGAGGATGGCTTCCCAACCCCTAGACACTGCTATTAACTGAAAGAGTGGCCAAGTTTTAATCTCACCTAGAAGATGGCTGACAACCACCAGGGCATCTCATGAAAAATGGATCTGTAAGCCACATGCAATCCATTACACTTTCAGACTATTCATCTATTCTATTTCTTTCTTTTCTTTTCTTTTTTTGAGACGGAGTCTTGCTCTGTCACCCAGGCTTGAGTGCAGTGGTGCAATCTCAGCTCACTGCAACCTCTGCCTCCCAGGTTCAAGCGATTCTCATGCCTCAGCCTCCTTAGTAGCTGGGATTACAGGCGCACAGCCACCACGCTGGGCTAATTTTTTGGATTTTTTGTAGATACAGGGTTTCGCCATGTTGGCCAGGCTGTTCTCGAACTCCTGACCTTAAGTGACCCATCCACCTCGGCCTCCCAAAGTGCTGGAGTTACAGGTGAGAGCCACTGCACCCGACCCACTGGCTTTTTTCTATTTTTTTTATGCATATAAGGCATATTTGCACCATAGGGCCTTTGCACATGCTGTTCCCTCTGCAGACAATTCCTTTGCATTGGGTCTTCAAATGTCACCCCCTCAACCACCCCATGGCTTTGAGGCCACATACAAATGGAGGGAAAGGATAAGTTCATATTTTGGTATTGGTTCCACGCCCAAAATTTGATTATTTCTAAGGATGGATAAGTTAATGTTAGATAAGGAAAAAACAGTCCTACTTATAATGGTCTATCCCATTGTTAGATCATTTTATTCTAGTATGGGATTCAGAAATCTTAGATGTATTACTTCAAAAATCATAAGATCATTAAGATCTACAGAGGTGATAAAAATCACAGAGTTGAATAGATGTCTTTTATGGAGTCAGAATTGACTGAGTAGTCTCTGCTCTTTTATTCAGAGCCTTTATCTAAATAGATCGCTATCATGGTTTCTAGCAGTGGATGCCTGCATGACCAACCAAGACCTCTTGAAACAATGGACTGAACTTTTGTCAGCTTTCACTTCAGGGGTAAGAATGGCTTAATTTTAAAAGCACCTCAGCAAGATGCTTTAATACTCTTTTCCTTGATTCATATTTTTAATGTTCTCACTTCTTTAAGAACTTGTGAACATTTGGCTTTGATAACTCTGCACTGCCAAACCTACCAATTTCTTGGTGGGCCAAGGATGCCCAAGTTTTACTGATTCTATGTTTTCAATCATTGAAGTATTCTGTAGCTGACCACATTCTGTTTTCTGTTTTTTTCTAGTCATCTTAACTAATTCAGAAAAAGCTAAGTTTAAGTGGCTTTTGCTGGCTGGCTGGTCCTGGAGCCACTTCCCTGGCTCCTCCAAATCATCAATCCTGTCCTATGCTGTGTCACCAAGCACCACTAAGCAGCCTCTGGGGGATGTGGACAAGTCTCCTTAGACAGGGTGGCCTATCCCAGGTTGGATCCAACCCAGAAATGTCCTGTAGAGGCTCAGCCAAGTTGAGGATGGAGCAGAAGCAATGTTAGACCGGGTGGTCTGAGGGTGTGACATTTGAAGACCCAAAGCAAAGTAATTATCTGCAGAGGGAACAGCATGTGCAAAGGCCTTACAGTGCAAACATGCCTCATATGCAAAAAAAAAAAAATTGAAAAAGGCCAGTAGGCTGTGCACAGTGGCTCACGTCCTGTAACTTCAGCACTTTGGGAGGCTGAGGCAGCGGATCATTTGAGGTCAGGAGCTGGAGACCAGTCTGGCCAATGTGGCAAAACCCTGTCTCTACTAAAAATATAAAAGATTAGCTAGGTGTGGTGGCATGCACCTGTAATCTCAGCTACTCAGGAGGTTGAGGCAGGAAAATTACCTGAACCCGTGAGACAGAGGTTGCAGTGAGCTGAGATTGCACCACTGCACTCCAGCCTGGGCAACAGAGTGAGATTCCATCAAAAAAGAAAGAAAGAAGGAAAGAAGGGAAGGAAGGAAGGAAGGAGCCAGTGAGACTGGTATATGGTGAGTAGAGGTCACATGGATGAATCAATCTAAATACGTTCTAATACGCTTAATAATAATACAGTCTTGATACAGATGACAGCACCGGCAATAACAGAACTGAAAATTTTGCACTCAGGTTGGGACTCCCCAAGACAGTGACTGGGTCAAAATCCTATTTCTGGACTTCCTGGATTGACTAATCTTTAACTGGTGGTTGTTAAAATAAGGTTTCTCTATCATGGCCTCACTTCTGATAGTCCCATCGCATTCTGATACCTGCCTCCCTTTTTCCACCCTGGCCACTTCGGGCTTCCAGCATCCCTACAACGTTCTCAATTCCAGAACCACTCAGGACATCTTGTATCTCTCTCTTGACCTGCCAGAGCTTCTTATGGCCTAGCAAGTCATTTTCCTGATTATTATCTCTCCTTATCCCTAATATCTAGTAGTTTCTACCCATTGTTCAGTTTCCACTTCTTTGGTTTTTCTCCCTAGCTCCACACCTCTGGAGCGACATAAATACTCTACCTGACCCAGCCTGCTTCTAGATATACTACTCTACACCTGATGGAGAGCTCGTGCCTAGAGCTCACTACCCAACCCTTAGGACCAGAAAGATGGCAAAACACTTAGGGAACCAGTAATGGCTTATAAGCATGTCAGAATCAGGATAAAGAATTTGGGCTGTAAGGCCGGGCGCGGTGGCTCACGCCTGTAATCCCAGCACTTTGGGAGTCCGAGGTGGGCGGATCACAAGGTCAGGAGACCGAGACCATCCTGGCTAACACGGTGAAACCCGTCTCTACTAAAAATACAAAAAAATTAGCAGGGCTTGGTGGCAGGCGCCTGTAGTCCCAGCTACTTGGGAGGCTGAGGCAGGAGAATGGCGTGAACCCGGGAGGCGGAGCTTACAGTGAGCCGAGATCGCGCCACTGCACTCCAGACTGGGCAACAGAGCGAGACTCCGTCTCAAAAAAAAAAAAAAAAAGAATTTGGGCTGCAATATCCAAATATGTTCTCAGAAACAACCTGCACAATATTTGCTGACAAATGAATACCAGCCACCTCTACAGCAAAACTTTATTCAGCTCAATCAACTTCTTCTCTAAACTCAGCACCTCCTTATTTTCTGAACCACTCAATTCAATATTGTGTTATTTATAAAGTTTTGCATTTTTTATCTTGTGAATATTTTAGTATTAGTCCTGAAAAGATTTAAAGTTCTCAAAGAGCAAGAATGGTGTGCTGCATTTTATTTGTAAATTTTGTAAGTTTCACAAGAGTGTTGCACACATATACAGTTGGTGCCTGACAAACACTGGCTGACGGATATTTCATTGTTTTAATTCAGCTTTAAGTTTTTGGCAGTAGAGCAGAGGTTATGCAAAGTGTAAGCGTCATTGGTAGATTCGTGTCACTGGAGCTAAATGCCACCTCTAAAGTGGTGGCTAAAGTTAGAAAGATGGGAGGCAGAGCAGGACAGCACTCCCACATCCCTGGAAGCCCGCAGTTTCACAATTCTGGACAAAAGGGCAGCCCTTCCTGCTTTATGTGATGATTAGATTGTTCATTCATTTGTTAATTCAGTGAATTATTTTTGAGTCATGAGCATGCACTACGTATAAGGCAATGTACACATTATGGAGGATATACAAAAAAATTCCAAACCATGATGTCTGTGTGCCCTAGCTCAGCCTGAATTATGATCAGATAAAATCCCAGCTCTTCCCCGTGAAGAACCTTGGGAACAGGATCTGCAAACAATGGGCATCCCACGTCCGTGTCTGGGCTGTCGTCCGGACCCCTGCCTCCGCGCTGGAACGGGTTGTCCTGGTGGCAGGAGAAACCATGGATCAGGACCTTTGAATCAGGACACTTCAGAACTTTCCTCTTCTTTTGTACCAGGATGTCAAAAGCATTCTAGTAAACCACAAGAAATAGGAAGGAGTGAGAAAGAAAGATTTTAAGCTACTCCATGTACACCGACTTTATCTTAAGTTGTATTTGGGAATTAACCAATGATCATAAATCAAGGGTGCCAATAGATCAAAGGCAGTGGTAACTACACTCAGCACGCGTGCTAAATAGAGTTTTATTTTATTTTATTTATTTTTTTTTTTTTTTGAGACAGAGTATCGCTCTGTCACCCAGGCTGAAGTGCAGTGGTGTGATCTCGGCTCACTGCAACCTCCACCCACCAGGTTCAAGCAATTCTCCTGCCTCAGCCTCTCGAGTAGCTAGGATTACAGGTGCATGCCATGACATCTGGCTAAATTTTTTTTGTTTTTTCTTGTATTTTTAGTAGACAGGGGGTTTCACCATGTTGGCCAGGCTGGTCTTGAACTCCTGGCCTCCAGTAATCTGCCCGCTTCAGCCTCTCAAAGTGCTGGGATTACAGGAGTGAGCCACCTAGAGTTTTCATTCATGATTCATTCATTCATTTGTTGGTTCCTTTGCTCTTTCTTTCACATATTCATTTATATAACAAGTGTCTATTGAGTGCATACTCAGTGCCAGGTACTATAGTAGGACCTGAGAGTGATATAAAGACGAATAAAATACTATTAATATCCCTGGCCTTAAAGCACTTGGAGGAAAGAAGAGGTGATAAAATATGCATTTAAAAAATAGGGATTTAAAATGTGATAAGTTAAAGAGAATTAAAGTGCTACGGGGACAAAGATCTGGCTAAAAAGAAGGGCTTCCCACTTTGGGAGTCTGAAGCGGGTAGATTGCCTGAGGTCAGGAGTTCGAGACCAGCCTGATCAACATGGCGAAACCCCGTCTCTACTAAAAATGCAAAAATTAGCTGAGTGTGGCGGGCACCTGTAATCTCAGCTACTCCGGAGGCTGAGGCAGGAGAATCGCTTGAACTCGGGGGGCAGAGGTTGCAGTGAGCCAAGATCACGCCACTTTGCTCCACCCTGAGAATAAGAGTGAAACCCCCTCTTGGGAAAAAAAAAAAAGGACTTCATAGAGGAGTTAGCTGGGACCTTCGAGAAACGGTAGGAAATGGTTATGTGGAAGTGGGAATGGGGCTGAGGAATGCTTACTTGGATGTGGAAAAGTCAATAGTTCCATTTGACAGGAGCAGAGTGGGTATTAAAAAGCAGAGATTCATGAATACCCAACTATGGAAGTTTGTGTTACATTCATAGATGAGATGACTATATAATATAGTATCCAGATCATGACACATTTGAAAGTGAAAACGGTCATAAAAATAATTAAAATTATATATATAAATTTATTGACTAAAACATTTTTATTATATTGGTAAATCTTTTTTAAAGATCTATTTGAAAACTATTTTCAAAAATGAAATTATTTTAAAATACTAAAACTTATCTATCTACATCTAGATATGTAGATAGATAGTGGTGGACATTCAAGCAAAATTTTTTAAACTTTTAATATGTTGATCACCAAAACATTAACAAATAACATCATCAGAACAATCATCCTTGGTGAATATCACATACTTGAATCAATTCCTTGGGTGGATTTGTTTTTAATACCACAGCACTAGTATTTTTCTGAAAAAGGTATTATTTTTAAATTTTTCAGAAAATTGTTCTTCAAAGTTGCGTTTTAAAGTTAGTTTGAAACTTTTGAACTTTTAATTGATTACTTTTTGTAGACTACAATGTTTTTTTAAAAACATGCTTTCTCGGCTGGGCACAGTGGTTCACACCTGTAATCCCAGCACTTTGGGAGGCCAAGGCAGGCAGATCACAAGGTCAAGAGATCAAGACCACCCTGGCCAACATGGTGAAACCATATCTCTACTAAAAATACAAAAATTAGCTGTGTATGGTGGCACACGCCTGTAGTCCCAGCTACTCGGGAGGCTGAGGCAGGAGAATCAGTTGAACACAGGAGGCAGAGGTTGCCGTGAGCCGAGATCACGCCACTGCACTCCAGCCTGGCAACAGAGCAAGACTCCATCTCAAAAAAACAAAACAAACAAACAAATTTAAAAAAAAAATGCTTTCTCTGCAGGTCCTGAGGTGCCTGTTAAAGCACAGAATAAAGTATACTAAATGGAAGATATTATCAGTTATATTTTTTAAAGTAAATCTTGTGAATATTTTATCCCTATTTTATAAAATTAGCAATTTATAAAATGCCTTTTTAATCAACTTCAATGAGGTGCAGTTTACCTATAATAAAAGAACCTATTTTAAGTATACAGTTTGATAAATTTTGACATATGCACCCACCCATGACACTACCAACACGATTAAGCTATAGAGCATATTACAAATAATTTTTTTTCTTTTTGGATGGAGTCTTGCTCTATTGCCCAGGTTGGAGTGCAGTGACGTGATCTCAGCTTACTGCAACCTCTGCTTCCCAGATTCAAGTAATTCTCCTGCCTTAGCCACCCGAGTAGCTGGGACTACAGGCATGCACCACCACGCCCAGCTAATTTTTGTATTTTTAGTAGAGAGGGGATTTCACCATGTTGTCTGGGCTGCTCTCGAACTCCTGACCTCAGGTGATCCACCCTCAGGTGATCCACCCACCTCAGCCTCCCAAAGTGCTGGGATTACAGACATGAGCCACCAAGCCTAGCCATATTACAAATAATTCTTTTGAAAAGTCATTTCCATAATTAGTTTCATCACCGCATGTCCCCCTCTCAGAACCATTATTTCCTTTCCCTTACTGTAAATAAGTTTTGCCTATTCTGGAACTTCATATAAATGGAATTATACACAATATAGTCTTCTGGATCTGGCTCCTTTCACTCAACATAATTTTTTTTTGTTTTTGTTTTTGTTTTTTTGAGATGGAGTCTCGCTCTGTCACCCAGGCTGGAGTGTAGTGGCATGATCTCAGCTCACTACAACCTCTGCCTCCCAGGTTCAAGCGATGCTCCTGCCTCAGTCTCCCGAGTAGCTGGAACTAGAGGTGCCGGCCACCACACTCAGCTAATTTTTTTATTTTCAGTAGAGACGAGGTTTCACCATATTGGCCAGGCTGGTCTCGAACTCCTGACCTGGTGATACACCCACCTTGGCCTCTCAAAGTGCTAGGATTACAGGCATGAGCCACCACGCCCAGCCAACGTAACATTTTTATTTTTCTCTGTCCCCCAGGCTGGAGTGCAGTGGTCTGATCATGGCTCACTGCAGCCTCAACCTCCTGGGCTCAAACGATCCTCCCACCTCAGGCTCCCAAGTAGCTGAGACTACAGACATAAGCCACCGTGCCTAACTAATTTTTGTTTTATTATTATTATTTATTTATTTATTTTTTTTTAGAGACTGGATTTAGCCATGTTGCCCAGGCTGGTCTCGAACTTCTGGTCTCAACTGATCTGCCTGCCTCAGCCTCCCAAAGTGCTGGAATTACAGGTGTGACAACATAATGTATTGAGATTCTTTCATGTAGTTGCATACTCCACTAGTTCGTTCTTTTTTATTGCTGAGTTGTATGGATACCGCACAATTTCTTTATCCATTCACTCATTTTCCAATTTTGAACAACTATAAATAAAGCTGCTATGATTATGGATAACAAATACCTAGGAGCAGAACTGCTGTGTCATAAAAAAAAATGAATGTTTAATTTTGTAAGCAACAGCCAGACTATCTTCCAAAGCAGCTATACATTTTACACCCCCACCATCAGTGCACAGGAGGAGCGAAGAGAATTCCAATTACTTCACCTGCACTCACACTTGGTATTGTGAGTCTTTCTAATTTAGCCCTTTTAACAAAAGAGTAATGCCATATCATTGTGGTTTTAATTTGCTTTTCTTTGATGCTAATGATGTTGAGTATTTTTTCATATGCCTGTTGGCCATTCATATATCTTCTTTAATGAGGTTCCTATTTTGCCTTTTTTGTTTGTTTGTTTGAGACGGGGTCTACTTTCATTCCCCAGGAGTGCAGTGGCACAATCACAGCTTACTGCAGCCTCGGCTTTCTGGACTCAAGTGATCCCCCAACCTCAGCCTCCCAAGTAACCAGGGCTAAAGTCATGCACCATCATGCCCGGCTAATTTTTGTATTTTTAGTAGAGATAGGGTTTCGTCATGTTGCCCAGGCTGATTTTGAACTCTTGGGCTCAAGTGATCCACCTGCCTTGGCCTCCCAAAGTGCAGAGATTACAGGGGTGAGCCACCACATCAGGCCATTTTTGTCCATTTTAAATTGTTTTCTTGTCTTATAATTGAGTTCCAAAGGCCCATTATGTATTTTAGATACAAGTCCCTTTTCAGGTATATGTATTATAAATATTGTGTGTTAGTCAGTGGTTTATCTTTTCTTATTTAATTTATTTACTTATTTATTTATTTATTTTTGGAGACAGAATCTCACTCCATCACCCAGGCTGGAGTGCAGTGGCACAATCATAGCTCACTGTCATCTCAAATTCCTGGGCTCAGCAATCTCCCACCTCACCCTCCCAAGTAGCTAGGACTCCAGGCATATGTCACCACACTGGCTAATTTTTTTTCTAGCGATTCGATCTTGCTATGTTGCCCAGGCTGGTCTTGAACTGCTGGCCTCAAGCAATCCTCTCACTTCAGTCTCCAAAGTATTGGGTTTACAGGCATGAGCCACTGTGCCTGGCAAGTTCCTTAATTTAACACAAGTTTTGTTTCTACCTCAATACTGTGCTCCACCAAAATTCTTATTTGTATTATCACCAGAAACATAAATAATTTTATCTTCAATGATGGATTTTTAAACTTAATTTTAAAAATATTTAGAACAATGGCAGATGTTTCACCTTTGACCAAATGAACTTTCAAATATTTTACTGATTTCATGAATTGAAGAGTGGAACCACCATTGAAATGAATTTAACTGGGTTTCTATTTGAAATATCTGATTCATGCTTGAACCCAGGAGGCGGAGGTTGCAGTGAGCTGAGATCGTGCCACTGCACTCCAGCCTGGGCGACAGAGCAAAACTCTGTCTCCAAAAAGAAAGAAAGAAACTAAAAGAAAAATAAATATCTGATTCAGTCCCTAACATCAGGTATCATCACTTGACTGTAAAGTTTTTATTCATCTAATGGAGCCAACACATTAACAGATTTTGCTGTATAGTTCTTACACATGCACAAGAAAAAAAAACATATATATATGCCACGTACCTGTTGTGCACTACTTCAGTTTTCTCAGCCTCATCAGTTCTGCTCAGTCATCACATCGGAGCATCTTAACAGTCTTTCCCCTCAGCTCTGCACCTTTGGTTTCGGTTTCTTACTTTCTTTCCCAAAGCTTCTCTGTGAACATCTGGGCAGAATGTTTGGCATGCACGCACAGCCTGGAAGTGAGAGGAGGTAATGGTCCCTGGAAGGAATCTTTAACCAACGGGGAACAGGGGCCAGTTTTTTGTTTTGTTTTTGTTTTTTTATAGACGGAGTCTCTCTCTGTCGCCCGGGCTGGAGTGCAGTGGCGCGATCTTGGCTCACTGCAAGCTCCACCTCGCGGGTTCACGCCATTCTCCTGCCTCAGCTTCCCGAGTAGCTGGGACTGCAGGCACCCGCCACCACGCCTGGCTAATTTTTTTGTATTTTTTAGTAGAAACGGGGTTTCACCGTGTTAGCCAGGATAGTCTCGATCTCCTGACCTCGTGATCCGCCCGCCTGGGCCTCCCAAAGTGCTGGGATTACAGGCGTGAGCCACCGCGCCGGGCCAGGGGCCAGTTGTTAAATGTTACCTCTTTCTTCATCTGAAGGGCTGCCTGGAGATGTGTTGAATGTGGCTCTTCAGGCAGTCCCATGAGATTGAAAGACTCACATGTAGTGGTAATACTTCTTCATGTTGATGCTCCCTCTTTTCCTCCTTTGCTCTTTCTGTCTCTCATTCCTGCTGGCAAACTAAATTCACCAGTGAAATATCTGAGTGTAAGTATTTATCTTAGGTGCCACTTCCTGGGGAACCCAGGCCGAGATAGCTCAGATCAAAAGAAGCAAAATTCGTTTAACAAAATGAAAAGTCATGCTTTAAAGCAGTGACTCCTCTCCGCAACCTTTGGGCATCAGGCACCCATTCTGTGGAAGACAATTTTTCCACGGATGGGGGTCGGAGGATGGTTTCTGAATGATTCAACTGCATTCCATTTATTGTGCACTTTATTTCTACTATTATTACATTGCAATATATAATGAAATAATTATACAATTCACTATAATGCAGAATCAGTGGGACCCCTGAGCTTGTTTTCCTGCAACTAGACAGTCTCATCTGGGGGTGATGGGAGGCAGTGACAGATCATCAGGCATTAGATTCTTTTTTTTTTTTTTTTTGAGACAGAGTTTTGCTCTTGTTGCCCAGGCTGGAGTGCAATGGCACAAACTCGGCTCACTGCAACCTCCGCCTCCTGGGTTCAAGTGATTCTCCTGCCTCAGCCTCCCAAGTAGCTGGGACTACAGACAGGCACCACCATACCCAGCTAATTTTTTGTATTTTTAGTGGAAACAGGGTTTCTCCATGTTGGTCAGGCTGGTCTCAAACTCCTGACCTCAGGTGATCCACCTGCCTCGGCCTCCCAAAATTCTAGGATTACAGGCGTGAGCCACACCACCCAGCCTAGATTCTATAAGGAGCGTACAACCTAGATCCCTGGCGTACACAGTACACAATAGGGTTTGCACTCCTGTGAGAATCTAACGCTGCCACTGATCTGACAGGAAGTGGAGCTCAGGCGGTAATAGTGATGAGGAGCAGCTGTAAATATAGATGAAGCTTCACTTGCTCAACCACTGCTCACCTCCTGCTATGCAGCCTGGTTCCTAACAGGCCATGGACCTGTACTGGTCCATCAGGTACTGGTCCATGGGGACCCCTCCTTTGAAGAGTGACGCATAAATACAACTTCCACAATTGCCTGTGTTATCGTCTTAAAATAATCACTAACTTTTCTTTAGCAGAGTTGTATCTTCTGGTTTTCATTAGTCAATGATATCACTACGGACTCGATAATAGTAAATGTTCATGGACATTATGTGCAAGTTATAAGTTCATCAACTTTCTTGAAATGCAGAAACTCAGTATTTAATTTTTCATGAAACCTTCCTTCCTTTCCTTCCTTCCTCTCTTCCTTCCTTCTTTTCTTTCTTCTCACTGTTACTGTAGTGAATACTGTGGTACACTGCCCAGATCCCCGCTGCAGGACCGTGGCAGCTGCTGAGAGTGATGGCTGTTGGCAGCTCACAGTTGATTCCATCTGTAGGAATTGCCCTGGGCCAAAACAAGCTGCCTTATCTAAATATGCTCCCTCCCTGGGGGCAGCCTCCATCCCATAATGAGTCAATGGTAGGGGTGGGAGGTGGTGATAAAATATAAAGGCCTGGCTCACGTGCCTTATTTCGGGACAACCCTGAAAGGCCATCCCAGATCTGCGACTCCCATAGGATCAACGGAGGCCTCTGCAGCACCAGCACTGCAGGTCAATTTCTCCCTCTGCCCAATCTGGCTACCCTCACCCCCTCACAGGTGTTGTTCCCAAGAGTAATCCCCAGTAAACTTCCTGCAGGCAAACCTCCATTTCAGAATCTACTTCTCAGAAACCCAATCTAAACAACTGCTGAAAAGGTTTATTGCAACATTTTATTTTTTATTTATTTATTTTTTGAGACGGAGTCTGGCTCTGTCACCCAGGCTGGAGTGCAGTGGTGTGATCTCGGCTCACTGCAACCTCTGCCTCCCGGGTTCCAGCGATTCTTGTGCCTCAGCCTCCCAAGTAGCTGGGATTAGAGGTGTGCACCACCACACCCAGCTAATTTTTGTGTTTTTAGTAGAGACACGGTTTCACGATGTTGGCCAGGCTGGTCTCAAACTCCTGACCAATGGTGATCCACCCGTCTCAGCCTCCCAAAATGCTGGGATTACAAGCGTGAGCCACCAAGCCCAGCTAATTTTTGTATTTTTAGTAGAGACAAGGTTTTGCCATGATGGCCAGGCTGGTCTCAAACTCCTGGCCTCAAGTGATTGCCTGCCTTGGCCTCCCAAAGTGCTGGGATTACAGGGATGAGCCACTGTGCCCAGCCAGTTGCCCACTTTTTAACAGGATTGTAAAACAACCATTTTAGATGAGATTTAATTAAACAGTTAAATGTGCTGGGTTGAATTCTATTGTTGTTTGAAAAATAGTAAATACTTCAAAGTGCCAAAAAATCAAGCAGAGTTTGTTTTAACATAGGTTCTGGGCCTCTGTACTAAGAATTTGAATTGCTTGTTTAAAATCAAAGCCCTCTGTAGTAATTGTAGAAATATCTAACTTACACTCTTAGAAGACTAGGAAATAATGTCATTCCCCAGTCTCAAATTTAGAAAGGTATCAACTAAGTCTTTTAACTTAATTCTAGATATAGATTTCCATGTTTGTGTAAGAACTTTACACACTTTTATTTTATTTATTTATTTATTTATTTATTTGAGACAGAGTCTCGCACTGTCACCTGGGCTGGAGTGCAATGGCGTGATCTCAGTTCACTGCAGCCTCCACCTCCCGGGTTCCAGCGATTCTCCTGCCTCAGCCTCCTGAGTAGCTGGGATTACAGGTGCCTGCAACCATGCCCAGCTAATTTTTTGTCTTTTTGGTAGAGACTGGGTTTCACTATTTTGGCCAGGCTGGTCTCGAACTACTGACCTCGTGATCTGCCCACCTCAGCCTCCCAAAGTGACACTTTTATCTTTATAGTAATCCCATAGTATTGTGAGAATTACTATTATTAGTTTTGTGAGAATTACTATTATTAGTTTTCTATTTGGAAGATTTAGAAACAGTGACAAATTTCGGAATAGACATAGTTTACTGGAAACTTTTCAAGCAACTATTCAGACATCTGTTTGGGGTTTTTCTACTCATTATTCATTTACCCAGCAAGCATTTGTTGAGCACCTATTCATTATAACTATTCTGATTATTCAAAGTTGGTTGTCATGCTATCAATATAGTTTAATCACATCAACATATGATCAGTACAATTCTATTGTTGCATCTCATTCTTTCACCAGTCTTAACTGAATCAGATAAACCATATAATAATAAAAACTTAAGAAATTAGTTTTTAAATTAAATGAACTCACTCTGATGTTCAATTTCCGGACAATAATTGCCCTTCAGAAATGCCAGCAGGGCACAAGAAGCTGTAAAGTCAGAGAAATGTGAATATTAACTGAACAGCCGGGTCAGTTATGATGTCATTAAATAAAACACCCACTAACATAACCAAAGCCAAATAAACCATAAAACAGCTGATTTCTTTTCACATAGAAAGACCAAATGCATCTACTTTAAGAGTGAGCATTGTTTTTACCAATTAGGTCGTATAGGGTAATTTCCATAAATTAAATGAGTATAATCTGAAGCTCCAAAGATTTGGTAAAAATATATTGAAAGCATGTGGCAATATAAAATAATTTTAGACCAAAAAAAATTAACAAAGGAGTATTGAAATAGAAAAATTGATATTCCCAACCCTTTCTGAATCTGATGGTTGAATAGGATATGCCATAACATCATAATCAAGAGAATAACAAATATAATTAATAATCATTTGATAAATTTTGGCCAAACTTTGGGTTTACCTCCCAAACTAAGAAGTCAAATTATTCTAACAGCTGAAGCATAAGTCCTTCTACGGAATTAAAATGGATATAATCTAGTTGTTGGCCAATAGAACAGTTTTTAAAAAATTTTGATGCTAGATAATTATGTTATTTGTAACCTGTAGTTTGGAAAGAGTTTAAAGTATTGAAAGACTTTGCCCAAATAAAACTTCTTTTCTTCAATTTGTAAGTGAAGTTTTTTGATGCTTACATACAAAAGAAAAATTAGAATAGAAATATTGCAAAAATTCTGTTTCATTTTAGTAATAAGTAATAGTCATCCATGGATCTATAAATTGTTATAAAAGTCTATCTGGGTCAGGCATGGTGGCTCACGCCTGTAATCCCAGCACTTTGGGAGGCCGAGGCAGGCAGGTCACCTGAGGTCAGGAGTTTGAGACCAGCCTGGCCAACATGGCGAAGCCCCATCTCTACTAAAAAAAATACAAAAATTAGCTGGGCATGACTACGTAATTGTAATGAAGCCTTTATCGAGAAGAAAAATGTTAACTCATAGAGGTTTATGATTATAGGAATTTTAAAAATGTTTTATTTCAATTTACCTATTTCTATGGTAGAGAAATATGAAGTAATGATCAATGAAAGAATTTTGAGGTTAAAATAATTTGCATATGATGAAATTCTTTGGGGGGAAGTAGAACGAAATAAAAGTTCAAAGGCCTGGCGCGGTGGCTCACGCCTATAATCCCAGCACTTTAGGAGGCCAAGGGGGGGCGGTGGATCACTTGAGGTCAGGAGTTCAAGACCAGCCTGGCCAACATGGCGAAACCCTGTCTCTACTAAAAATACAAAAATTAGCGCAGCATGGTAGCACACGTCTGTAGTCCCAGCTACTTGGGAGGCTGAGGCGCAAGAATCACTTGAACCCAGGAGGCAGAAGTTGCAGTGAGCCTAGATCACAATACTGCACTCCAGCCTGGGCAAGAGAGCAAGACTGCATCTCAAAAAAAAAAAAAAAAAAAAAAAAAAAAATCCATTGGATACACTTACGAGAATAAGTTTATTTTTAAATGCCAATGTTTACAATAAGTCAGAAATTATGTTCTTTGCAACTATCTAAATGTATGATAACACTTTCTGATGATCAATCAACATAAATTGTGCAAGGGATGTGTTGCTTTTCAAAATAAATTCGGTAGATATGAGAGTAAAAGTATTGGAAGATCCCCGCTGTGGGACATAATATCCACCCTGAGTCTGAAAAGGTGAGGGAAGGCTAGCCAGGGAAAAGAGGCTGGGGGCTCGGTGGCAGTCCCTGTAGGGCATGAGCCAAGGCTGGGAGACTGAGGAGAGAGACTGCTGACACTTTTAAGGGAACAGGATTTTAGTACGGCTTGGGGAGGCCTCAGACAGGTGGCTGATGCCTTGGGAGCAGGCAGATCATCTGAGTGAAACGTTAGAATAAGCAGAACAGCAGTCAAAGAACAGAGCCTAGAGCCACAGGTGGACAGGAACCCCTGAGAACGCTAAGTTATAGTTCAAGGGGTGGAAAGAGAATGGGGAAGGATATCCAAGAAGCGCTGAATCTGCCAATTCAGAACCCCACATAAACAGAGGACTTAGCTAGTAAGTGACAGGATCAGGACCGACCCAAGATTTCCTAATTTTTCCTAATCTTGTGTTCATTCCATTTAGTATGCTACTTCTAGTATTTGACTTATGTGTCGAAGTATAACATGCTATTTCTTCTATATCATATGTAATTTTTTTCCAGTCTTTCCATTACAGTCAAATCTACTTCTTTGGAAGTAAAGAGAGGTCTATACTGCATAATCTCAAATGGGAAGAGAAATTTCTGTTGGATCACAGAGTCCTTGCCTTCCAATTAGAAGATAGAGAAATCACTGGTATAGCTAAAGGGCATGGCTACTCAGGGCCAACAGCAGCCCCAAAATATACAGCCTTCTTGGGAACACCGGTCTGAATCTCGGCAGGGTCAACATGAGAGCTTAACCTTTTAAGACAGATAAATTGGGTCCTTGGAATCTCCCTGTTTAGTGGCTCATAGGAGTCTTTTGGATGAGTCCCTTGCTAAGTAAAGCTCAGTCTGTTTTGTGTCAGCTCTACACAGTCTCAAGATAATCTCAGACTGGTTTTCATGAAGCCAAAGCCAGCAATAGGAAATTCAGTCTATCAACTCTTTATTTGTCATGACAGAAATTGCTATACTGTTCGCTGCAACACAACTTATCATAGTGAAGTTTGGAAACTGCCTACACATCCAAAAATTAAGAAATGTTTGAATAAATTATGATCCATTTATAGGAAGAAATATCATGCAGCCAGTGAATATTAGACTTTCTGAGAATCCCAGAATCTTACATGGCTAATTTTTAAAATGACTAAACTTATATATATGTATATATATGTTTTAAACAAGGTCTTGCTCTGTTGCCCAGGCTGGAGTGCAGTGGTGCAATCATGGCTCACTGTGGCCTCAGCCTCCTGGGCTCAACTGATTCTCCTGCCTCAGCCTCCCAAGTAACTGGGACTACAGGCACTTGCCACCACACATGGCTAATTTTTGTATTTTTTATAGAGATGGGATCTCCCTATGTTGCCCAGTCAGGTCTTGAACTCCTAGCCTCAAGTGATCCTTCTGCCTCAGCCTCTCAAAGTCCTGGGATTATAGGCATAAGTCACCCTGCTCAGCCCCGAACTTACATTTTTGACACATATTGTTAACAGTATTTACACAGCATTGGTGAGTACCTTTATAACATCTCCATTTACCAAACATGGTATTAATTTGGCACATCCTGTAGCCTCTTAACCATGACTACGACAGCAAACGTCTAGGTTCCAATGGATTCAGGGAATGGGAGGGGTGTAGTTAACTCTAGAAGTGGGCTTTTAATCCTTTACAGTATGCTGAAAGATGTGAAACTCTTGAAAAGTTAAAAGTGCCATATAAATGTGTTATCTCTGTTAAATGTGTTTTCTAATCTAATTAAATAATTTTTTCTGGCCAAGTAAATACTTTTTCTAGCCTAATGCTTTTTCAGTGTCCAATTCTGACATTGTAACAATAGCACAAGTGAAGTCAGAGAGGCTGTAATGAAAAAGACTGTAATGAGTTTCATGGAGGATGTGGAGAAATTGGAACCCTCATACATTGCTTGTAGGAATGTGAGATGGTGCAACTGTTTTGGAAAACAGTTTGGCAGTTCCTCAAAATGTTAAACATACAGTTACTGTACGACTTGGAAATTCTACTCCTCAGCATATACCGAAGAGAAATTAAAATGTATATCCACAGAAAACCTTGCATATAAATGTTCACAGCAGCATTATTCATGATAGCCAAAAAGTGAAAACAACCTAAATTTCCATCAACTGATGAATGAACAAACAAAATATGGTCTATCCATACAGTGGAATATTATTTGGCCATAAAAAGGAATGAAATATCAATGCATGCTACCATGGATGAACCTTGAAAATATTATGTTAAATGGAAACATCCAGTCGAAAAAGACAACATGGCTGGGCGCGGTGGCTCACGCCGTAATCCCAGCACTTTGGGAGGCTGAGGCGGGCGGATCACAAGGTCAGGAGACCGAGACCATCCTGGGTAACACGGTGAAACCCTGTCTCTACTAAAAATACAAAAAATTAGCCGGGCGTGGTGGGCGCCTGTAGTCCCAGCTACTCGGGAGGCTAAGGCAGGAGAATGGCGTGAACCCGGGAGGCGGAGCTTGCAGTGCGCCAAGATTGCACCACTGCACTCCAGCCTGGGCAACAGAACGAGACTCCGTCTCAAAAAAAACAAGACAACATACTGTATGATTCCATTTCTGTGAAACATCAAGAATAGTGAATTTATAAAGACGAAAGGTAGATTAGTGATGTGTTAGTCTGTTTTTCTTGCTATAAAGGAATACCTGAGGCCGGGTGTGGTGGCTCATGCCTGTAATCCCAGCACTTTGGGAGGCCGAGGCGGTGGATTACTTGAGCCCAGGAATTCAATACCAGCCTGGCCAACATACTGAAACCCCGTCTCTACTAAAAATGCAAAAATTAGCTGGGCGTGGTGGTGGGTGCCTGTAATCCCATCTACTCGGGAGGCTGAGGCAGGAGAATTGCTGGAACCAGGGGGCAGACATTGCAGTGAACTGAGATTGAGCCACTGCACTCCAGCCTGGGTGATAGAGTGAGACTGTCTCAAAAAAAAAAAAAAAAAAGGAATACCTGAGACTGAGTAACTTATAAAGGAAAGAGGTGTATCTTGGCTCACGGTTCTGCAGGCTGTACAGGAGGAGTGCTACCAGCATCTGCTTCTGGTGAGGGCCTCAGCAAGTTTATAATCATAGCAGAAGGTGAAGGAGGAGCAGGCATCACCCGGCCTTAGAGGAAGCAAGAAAGAGAGGTGGGGGAGGGGCCACAGGGCCAAACTCTGTATGTATGTATGTATGTATGTATGTATGTATGTATGTATTTATTTATTTATTTTTTCCTGTTACCCAAGCTGAAGTACCATGGTGCGACCTCAGGCTCACTGCAACCTCCGTCTCCCAGACTCAAGCGATCCTCCCACCTCAGCCTCCCAAGTAGCTGGGACCTCAGGTGCACACCACCATGCTTGCTTAATTTTTGGCTTTTTTTTTTTTTACAGGGATGGGGGTCTGGTCATTTTGCCCAGGCTGGTCTCAAACTGTGGAGCTCAAGTGATCTGCCCACCTCGGCCTCCCAGGCGTGAGCCACTGCACCTGGCCTCACTCTTTTGAACAACCTGCTCTTGAGTGAACTCTGAATGAAAACCATAAAGTGAACTCATTACCGTGAGAAAAGCACCAAGCTATTTGTGATGGATCCTCCCCCATGACCCAAACACCTCCCACCAGGCCCCACCTCCAACACTGGGGATTACATTTCAACATAAGATTTGGAGGCGACAAAACATCCAAACCACGTCAAGTAGTTGCCCAGAGCTGGGGGAATCTGGGGAAAAATGGGAGTGACTACTAGTGGGTATAGAGTTTCCTTCTGAGGTTATGACCTGTTCAAAAATTGATTGTGGTGATGGTTACACAACTCTGTGAATACATTAAAAATGATTGAATTGTACACTTTATTTGGGTGAATTCTGCGGTATGCAAACTTGGTAAGAAATAAACTCAGAGACAAAATGCTCTTTGATTAAATGCAATGGAAAGTGAAGCATTTGTTTCTTCTCTGAACTTGAAAGGTTAGAAGTCCACGAAAGCCAAGATTTCAAAGGAATGGGAAAATGTATATTTGGAGCCACCAACAATTGGGGACAATACTCTCTCTAGAACTTGGATCAGAAATGCAACACATTCAGACTAATTTTTTTACTTATTTATTTTTTGTTTGAGACAGAGTCTTGCACTGTCACCTGGGCTGGAGTGCAATGGCATGATCTTGGGTCACTGCACCCTCCACCTCCCACATTCAAGTGATTTTCTTTGCCTCAGCCTCCCAAGTAGCTGAGATTACAGGTGCATGCCACCACCCCTGGCTAATTTTTTTGTATTTTTAGTACAGACGGGGTTTCACTATGTTGGCCAAGCTGGTCTCCAACTCCTGACCTTGTGATCCGCCTGCCTTGGCCTCCCAAAGTGCTGGGATTACAGGCATAAGCCACTGTGCCCGGCCATTCAGACTAATTTTTAAGGCACCATCCACAAAGTTGATGCAATTAAACATACTAAATATAAACCAAAACTGAAGTTTTAGACCTCTCCAATAAAAATAATTTAAACTATCACCCAACTCAGTGGAAAATCATAATTTGCATGGTATTTAGAAATGCCAGCTCTGCCTATCAAGAGAGCCTAATCTGCCTATCAGAAGTGGATGCAATTTTGATATATCTTTGGCTTTAGCCAGGGGGAGGAAGACATTCCCACATAATAATCACATCCTTATAGAAATTGAAAACGTATGTTCAAGCCATGGTGGTCCTGCAGAAATATAAACTCATAAAGGGTCTCTTGATTCATTGTCACCATTCATTTTGTTCACTGGAATAACCAGAGTTTTACCAGCCTTGTACCATGACTGATAGCTCTTTCATAAAAGGATATTTTACAAAATATTGAAATGTAGCCTATTTCTACCTGATAAATGCCTGGACCTGTAAACTTTGAACCCTCGTTGGCCTTTGTTGCTTGTGACCTGGTTTAAATGATTAATGTTCTTTTAACGACTGCAGGCTTTAGAAGGCAGCATGCATTCACCATGCGCAGATCCTTTATTCGAGGCAAAATGAAGTTGTTCAAACACAAAACCGCTGATAATATGCACTCTAGTACACAGTTGCACCATTTTTAAATTTCAGATACCCTACTAAAGAGGAAGGTTTTGTAGGTTATATATTCTTGAGATACATACTTTTTATTTTAAAAAGTTGTAAAGGGTCCCTCGGTTTTTTAATTTCTGAAAAATTTATGAACACTATGTTGACACAACTTATTCATTAGCTCTAAACTCAAAATGAATGGATAATTAGGATTACTTTATCATACTTTTTTTTTAAAGACAGGTTCTCACTCTGTTGCCCAGGCTGGAGTTCAGTGACGCGATCACGGCTCACTGCAGCCTTGACCTCTCAGGCTCAAGTGATCCTCCCACCTCCATCTCCCCAGTAGCTGGGACTACAGGCTGTGCGACCATACTGGCTGATTTTTGTACTTTTTGTAGAGACGGGGTTTCGCCATGTTGCCCAGGCTGGTCTTGAACTCTTGGGCTCAAAGTATTCTCCCATCTCAACCTCCCAAAGTGTGGGATTATAGTCACGAGCCACTGAGCCTGGCCTTATCAGACATTTTAAATTTGTATTGTTTGGTCAAGGTTTTGCAGCATTTTGTACCACTTTGGTATTATCATCAAAGTTGGTGAGTTATATGATTATTGAACTATGTAAAGTCTCAATCCCCTGCCCAACTCCACCTCCTGTTAAAATTCAAAACTTAAATATCAAAGGTCTGCATTTATCAGAAGTCAATAGAATTACTTTCAGGGACGGGACAAAAAAAGGGACTGGATCTTTCTTAACTAACATCACTCTGGAAATGGTGAAGACATAACAAATTTTTGTCATTGGCTTTATACCAGCCTTGAAAACAAAAGCCAAAAAAAAAAAAAAAAAAGGAAAAGTAAAGAAAGAAAAAAGAAAAAGAAGTTCTATCAGCCTACTAAATGTTTTATGAGCCCTGTGTCCCCTGAAAAGGTTCACAGGAAATTTTTTTCATATAAAATAAGTCTTTAGCAACGTGCTTGGTATATGTCATTATTCTCAGTGGGTAAAAGGAAATTTGCAGCTCTGAAAACGAATGTGTTTCATAAAATACATTTTCTTTTAACTATGGTAAGGAAAGCCCTTTTGTTTATGGATGGCAAGCTGGGTGGAGAGAAGCAAGGGGGTTACCCTATCACAATTAGGGAGAATGGCTTTGTTTTAAAGAGCCCATTTCCCCTGAAATCAATAGATTATTACTTCAGCACTACAAACAAGGTATTTCCTACCTCATCCAGGATCCACACCACTATTTGTAGGGTTTTTTTTTTTTAGCAGTTTACATAAAATATTACTGGAGGTAAGTTTTTTTTTCCCTAATGGCTCCAAGGTTAAAGTTGAAAATACCAGCTTGATGTTGTGCAGAGATGTGGTTATACTGAATGTCATTTCTACAGTTTCCAGTAAATCAGTTCATTATCCATAATAATAATCTTCATTGGCTTTACAAATAATTGCTTTGCTAAACTTAAAGGAAGTCTGATTTTAATTTGCTATCTACATCTACATTCTTATATTCTTTTTATAGATTTTTAACAAGTTATCAGTAGAATCTTCCTTCACTCAACCATAAGTGAAAGTTTTATCTATCTTGAGATATCACTGAAATAATTTATTGCTGGGGAAACAAAACCTTTTGTCTCAAAATATATTTCTTCCCGACAGCTGTGGTATTTCAGGGAAAGCACCAAAGCTATGATGGTCTGGACTGCAATCAACTGTTCTTAATAGGAAATTTTACAGACTTTTAATAAGATATCCTCAAATAATTTATGGAGAGAGGTTTTGAAGTGAAGAGGCATTGTTTGGCAATATGTTCTTCCTCTAATCTCAGGAAATTTAAATAAAAGAGTACTCATTTCCTCTGAACTCAGCAGTTCTCCTTTTATGAAAATTAAAAAAAAACACCTGCTGCAACAGTCCAAAACATGGTTTACTTGCTTCAAACAAAATTGTACTGAGACAAACAAATAAACAAACAAACAAATACATCAGCACTGGAATTCTCCTATAGACTTCCTGATCAGTGACAGGTTAGGAATTTTCACTAAGGAATCCAAAAGGACAGGGCTGTTTGAAAATCAGAAGAGAAACATCCTCTGTTTACAAACTGTATGTAATCATCCCCAAGTATCCTGTTCCCTTGGAACAGTGGTTCCCAATCTGTCCCATATGGCAGGGGTCCCCAACGCCTGATCTGTGGCCTGTTAGGAACCAGGCACCACAGCACGAGGTGAGCAGCAGGCAAGCGAAGCTTCATCCGTGTTTACAGCCACTCCCCATTGCTTGCATTACCACCTGAGCTCTGCCTCCTGTCAGATCAGTGGTAGCATTAGATTCTTATAGGAGCATGAACCCTACTGTGAACTGTGCATGAGAGGGATCTAGGTGGCATGGTCCTTATGAGAATCTAATGCCTGATGATCTGTCACTGTCTCCCATCACCCCCAGATGAGATTGTCTAGTTGCAGGAAAACAAGCTCAGGGGTCCCACTGATTCTACATTATGCTGTGTTGTATAATTATTTCATTATATATTACAATGTAATAATAATAGAAACAAAGCACACAATAAAAGTAATGTGTTTGAATCATCCCAAAACTATCCCGGCACCCTCTGCACTCCAAGCCATTGGTGGAAAAATTGTCTTCCACGAAACTGGTCCCTGGTGCCAAAAAGGTTTGAGACTGCTGCTATATGGGGATCCCTATCCGCCACCAAGCTGTTTGCTTGATGTTATCTTGAGACTATTGCTAATTCTTCCCATCAAAGCTTCTACACTCATCTTATTTGATTTATCATCATTTTGTTGTGCATTTTGTTTGTTTAGTTTGGTTTGGTTTTTGGCTTATAATGTTGTTGTTTTCCTACTTAAAAATTGAACTTTAAACTCTTTTTACCTGTATTTATAATGATAATTTCATTATCAGGTTAAGCCAACATTCATTCCATTTGGTTCCTGAATGATGTAGCCAGCAGATGGACTAGATCTGTGCCTGTCATGCTTTAACATAGCATGTGTGCACAAATCACTTAGGCCTTGTGTTTAAAAAGGTGATTCTGTCTTAGCAGGTCTGATTTGAGGCCAGAAATTTCCCATTTCTAACAAGCTCTTGAGTGATGCCAATGGTGCTGGCCCTTGGACTGCACTTGGAGAAGCAGAGAAAGGTCCCTTCCAACTTTAGATGTCATATCCTAGGGTTCCAGTGGGGTTCTTGTAGGGTCACTGGAGAGTTTATGAAATAGTCCAAAATCCTGATGAGAAAAGTTAAAGTTTTGGCAGCTACATATATTCCCCTTCTTTAGGAAATGCAATCAGGAGAAGAAAAAGAAGCCCAGCATTCACTGATGAGCAGCAAGGGTGATGTCTTGGGTTAAGAGAAAACGGCTTTGTTCATTTTCATGTTATCGCCTTCTCTCCCTCTCTCCCTTTTCTTCCAATAACCTTGACCTCTCTCCCCCACACACATTCAGTTGGGTAGCTCCTATACCTACATAAATTTGGCTTTTATTCACCAACCATCATTCAGAAACTCAAAACTGTACTGTTAAAAGAAAAGAAAAAAGATACTGAGCTGTGCCTCTGACAAGATATACACAAAGTTACTCAAAGCATCACTGTGTTCTCAAAGAAGGATGGGAGGCAATGTGGATTCACCATATATGTTCCCATATCCTGAGGCTTTAGCCACTAATCCAGGAGGCTTCTTTCTCCAATGTAAATCATTCCTACCTCATTCATGGTATACCTGTAGCTAGGGATGAATGATTCTTAAACCTGCAGCCAAGATATGAATCAAAAAGTTTCCCCAAGTTTAAAAAATAATTGGCTAGCCTAGAAGCTATTGTTGTGGGCCAGGTTTCATGGATTATTCTTTTTTTCCCTTTAGGGCAAGAGGTATACTAATTTAGAAAGGTAGAAAACTGGTATCTTAGTTTTCTGATATCTTGTTTCCATTTTTCAAAGGTACAGGTCAAGTGGCCGGGTGCAGTGGCTCACGCCTATAATCCCAGCACTTTGGGAGGCTGACGCGGGTGGATCACCTAAGGTCAGGAGTTCGAGACCAGCCTGCCCAACATGGTGAAACCCCAACTCTACTAAAAATACAAACATTAGTTGGGCATGGTGGCGGTCGCCTGTAATCCCAGCTCCTCGGGAGGCTGAGATGGGATAATTGCTGGAACCCAGGAGGTGGAGGTTGCAATGAGCTGAGATTGCACCACTGCACTCCAGTCTGGGCACAAGACTCTATCTGAAAAAAAAAAAAAAAAGGCTGGGCGGAGGCCAAGGCAAGTGGATCACAAGGTCAAGAGGTCGAGACCATCCTGGTCAACATGGTGAAACTCCATCTCTACTAAACATACAAAAATTAGCTGGGAATGGTGGTGCATGCCTGTAGTCCCAGCTACTTGGGAGGCTGAGGCAGGAGAGTCACTTGAACCCAGGAGGCAAAGGTTGTAGTGAGCCGATATCACACCACTGCACTCCAGCCTGGCCACAGAGCGAGACTCCGTCTCAAAAAAAAAAAAAAAAAAAAAAAAAAGAGTACAGGTCAAAGATAATGACCTGAATTTCCCACTCCACTTTGTAGTTGAATACCCAGTTTAATGAAATAAGAGACTTCAAGAACATTCATGTTACATTGGGTAAATGTAACTGGAAATAATTTTTAAATCTTTCAAGATACTATTTTTTCTAAAATTCCAAATCCATTCATGTAAGCCTTAGACCAGGTCATTTGAATCATTGAGAAACTAAAACAACTAATGTCTGACATAAATTCGAAAGCCCTTCAGCAACTGCAACAAAGCAAACAAAATGATGGAGAATGCAGCAGGGAACGAGGGAGGGGAGAGCAGGCTAGAGCTAAATAGTTGTCTCTTTCTGGGAAGGTTTCCTGTTGGAGGGACATTTAGAGCTATGAGCAAGAGAGGGAATGCCCACTCAGCCGGTATAATCAATTCAAAGGGTCAGTAGTGTGGCAAAGGATACCGACAGATGACCCTCAGTTCCAGTTATTTATTGCTGCATAACAAGCAATCCCAAGACTCGGTGGCTTAAAACAATAGCCCTTTTTCTTACATCTCACAATTTTGTGGGTCAGGATTTCGACCAGGGTATAGCTGTTCCATGTGGTGTCAACAGAGGTCACTTGGAAGTATTCAGCTGGTGGGTGAGCTTATCTGCAGGATCCAAGATGGCGTCACTCAAATGTCGGGAGACTTGACATGAAGATATGAGGGATGGCTGTAAGGCAAGGCTCAGCTACATTTGTTGACCAAAATGCCTTCATGGGGCTTCTTCAGCATGGAAGCTTGAAGGATGGAACTTCTTACAAGAGCCACTGCATCAGTGATCAAGGGGGAATCTATATGATCTTTTATGATGTAGCTTTGGAGGTCACATACCATCACTTTCCTGCACTTTTTGTCAAAGCAGTGATAAGCCTGCCCATTTTCAAACAGAAGTGATACAGACCCCATCTCTTGAAGGGATAAGTGTCAAAGAATTTGTGGCCATCTTTAAAAACTGCCACACCATAAAACTCATGAAATATTTCTAGAAATGGTGGAGCTCAGTAATTAACTACTGGTTACCAAGTGAATGTAAACTCAAACAAATGTACCTTATTTCTCAGTGTATATATAAAAATACATATTTGAAATAAAAGCTTCTTCTTCCTCCTCTTCTTCCTCTTCCTCTTCCTCTTCCTCTCCTTCTCCTTCTCCTTCTCCTTCTCCTTCTCCTTCTTCTTCTTCTTCTTCTTCTTCTTCTTCTCATTCTGTCGCCCAAGCTGGAGTACAGTGGAATAATCATAGCTCACTGCAGCCTCCTACTCCTAGGCTCAAGCAATCTTCCCACCTTAGCCTCCTATAGAACTAAATAAGAATGTGCCACCACACCTGGCTAATTTAAAATTGTTTTTTCTAGAGATGGGGCTCCCTATGTTTGCCCAGGCTGGCCTCAAACTCCTGGCCTCAGGCAATCCTCTGGCCCTGGCCTCCAACAATGATGGGATTACAGGCAAGAGCCACCATGCCCAGGCAAAAGTTGGATATTCTTATTCACATTATATTCAGATGTACAAAATAAGTCCTTTAAAATTTTGTTACTCAACTTGGCAAAAATTCAGTTACTTTTTTTAATATTACACCACAGCCATGTCTTATTTTATTGCCATCTACTTTGTAAAATAAGCAAACAATGGTATCTACTGTCAACTACATGACAATAAATTGTAGCTTTTGCTAAGAGCAATATACTATCGCTTATTGTAAACTATTTTTCATGTTAGGATTTTATGCACTTCCTCTGAAAAATAGATAATGAGTGGATTACAAATGTTTCCGTATCTATGAATTTCATTACATGGGGGAACAAATTAGTGCTGTTAGAAGCAGCAGTCATAGCTCGTTTAATGGCTTTGTACCAGATATCACCTTCGTTTCTTTACTTAACACTTCCCAAATCCTGCCCACAACTTTGCAAGTAGGTTATTAAATTTTTATTAACTAATAAAATAAATTAAAATTTGGAAAGATTTTTTTGAAAAAGAATGATATAAAATGAGGTTCTTACACATTAAGTTATTCACTGTCCATATTGATCTCTCTGCTCTGGCAGCAGCTGTGATTTGCATACAGTTAATAAAAATAAAATTGGCAAGAATTTGAAAAGTGGAGACCCTGGAATAGTCTGGCTCATCAGAGAAAGTGGCAGCCTCACACTATCTTAAGGGGACTTCTTAAGCACTTGATTCTCTTAGATGATGTGTTCCTGGATAATCTCTCTCTAGCCTTTTATATGTAGGTCAATTAAATATAAATATTTTTGGGGAGTGACTGCTAATGGGTACAGGGTTTCTTTTAGGGGTGATGAAAATGAAATTAGATAGTGGTGATAACTGCACAACCTTCTGAAAAAAACACTGAACTGTACATTTTTAAAAAGTTAATTTTATAGTATGTGGATTATATCTTAATAAAAATACAAACATGCTATTAATAATACATGATCCTTATATAAAAATGTGGAAAAGAAACGTTAACAACTGAAAACCTTTAAAAATACTTTAACAAACGAAATTATTATATACAATCTGTGTAGAGCACAATCTAATTTATATTTTCTACCACGTGTTGACAGTACCAGCAACAGTGAGGTATTAAATTCTGCAGTCAGGCAAAATGAATAGTGAGTTAATCTTTGCCACTTGTCCCCACTTACAATCACCACGCCAACCACCCTCCCTAAACTGCTCATTAAAATGTCATGGAAAGAATGTGACCTGGCCTCTACAGCCTTGCTTTAATAAGACTATCAGCACCACCAAATCAATATGTAAACCCACGTACTCCATTTTTATCAACTATTCAAAGTAGTGTTTATGTTGAAACTCATTTGAAGCCACAGCTCCAAAAAAATGCCCACTAACCTGAGAATTGCTGCTCGTAGCTGTTAGCATTTGCTTATTTAACATGGATAGCTTCCTTTTTTGTCTTTTCTTCACTTCAATGGTTTTACCCATTATTAAGGCTCACCTTGTGTTAAAAATACATTTTTATTGGTCTCTTCACTCCAAAAAGGCCACAAGAATGCCTGCCATAACTAGTACTTAGAGAATATGATTTGCTACTAAAATACTGAGATGATCACAAAAAAGTCTTTCAGATTCCAAGCATAAATTGTCAAAGAAAAGTTCATGAATTAAGTCATCAAATACTAGCGTTGTAGCCATAATATAATAGCCTCCACTATACTCTTCCATCACAAAAACATTGTCCCATTTTCACCACTGGAAATCAATCTATGCTGGATTTGCCTCTGAAAATAGAAGGGACCAAGGTGCTGCTAAGGGCACTGAGAGAGCAGATCAAAGTCATATACAGCAGCGCAGCAAATAGGGCAGCAGCTCACTGTGAGTCGGGGGCACAGACACTGAAGTAGCGAAGTCATCGGGGGTGTGCTCTTGTCTGCAGCGCTCCCTCTCTGGTGTTCTCAGACCCCTGGTGGCTCTGACTACCCTTGCGATGCCTGGAGCCCTTTGATGTGTCTCCCCAGCCAAGCTGTCACCTCTGACCATGCCCCCATGCTTCCAAATTAGTCCTCCCATAACCCTATCAAAGCTCCAATTTCCTCATTGACCCCTCCCCATAGATGTTAGAAAAGTGATATAGAACACATACATGATGACGCTTTGAAAACTGCACAGCTCTATATAAATGGCCTTTGTTATTGTAACCAACATGTTAATCCTCAGTGTGGTTTATGTGCATATTAAAAAAGGCTGCTTGCGGTGATACCTTGACCCAAGGAATAAATCTCTAGTGGTAGAATGGTAAATGGGGGGAACATTTTGGGAAACGGAGGTTTCCCAGCCAGCCAGCCAGCCAGCCAATTAGCTATAAATCACAAGGTATAGGTGTTATCTATTCTGCAGCTTTGTTAAACATACAAGGCTTCTGAATTTCATTGGTTTGTAGTTAGATGTTGAACTTAGCATCCTGAGTGTTAAATTGCTTATTATTGGGTGGATACTATCCACATGGCTTAAAAAATGTCTGTCACCTCAGTGAGTTTTCCACTATATTTATCAAAAATTTATTATTTTATTGGAGCATTGGTTGTCCAAGGGTGTCCCTTCTACCCCGGCCCTTTGTTTAACCCACCAGGCACCATGACCTAACTCTTCATGAAAAGAAGGCACAAACAGCAGTAGCCTCCTGGGTCCCAGATTGTCTCATCACTTGTGTCATCTTTCGCTCTACGGTCTCAGACTCTCGGCTCCATATCCTGACTTCAGTTATGTTAGTTACGCTACTGTCTCTTCTGTTTCAAGATCCACCCACGCATATCTCCTGGCTTTCTGAATTTTGGATTTTCACAAGATTCTAAACTCCATTCCTTCTCTCAGTTTTGGTACCCCATTTAGTTTCTGATGAGAAATTCCTTTAAATTCACTCCTTTAAATTCAGTCTTACCTTGGCCTGGCACAGTGGCTCACACCTGTAATCCCAGCACTTTGGGAGGCCAAGGCGGACGGATCACCTGAGGTCAGGAGTCCAAGACCAGCCTGGCCAACATGGTAAAACTCTGCCTCTATTAAAAACACACAAAAGGCCAGGAGAGGTGGCTCATGCCTGTAATCCCAGCACTTTGGGAGGCTGAGGCAGGTGGATCACCTGAGGTCAGGAGTTCAAGACCAGCCTGGCCAACATGGCGAAACCCTGTCTCTACTAAAAATACAAAAATTAGCCAGGCATGATGGCACATGCCTGTAATCCCAGGTACCAGGGGGCTGAGGCAGGAGAATCACTTGAACCTGGGAGGTGGAGGTTGCAGTGAGCCAAGATTGTGCCACTGCACTCCAGCCTAGGCAACAGAGCGAGACTCTGTCTCAAACACACACACACACACACACACACACACACACGCAACTAGCTGGGTGTGGTAGTGCATGCCTGTAATCCCAGCTACTTGGGAGGCTGAGGCAGGAGAATCACTTGATCCTGGGAGGCAGAGGTTGCAGTGAGCCAATATCGACATGGTGCTGCTGCATTCCAGTCTGGGTGACAGAGCAAGACTCTGTCTCAAAAAAAAAAGGAAAAAAAGAAACAAAATCTTACCTTTAACACTACTGATGGTTACATGAGATAATAATTTGTTATATAATGGCCTACTTAACCTCATTTTACTGGGACAACCTGAGAAAATGATTCTTTTATTTTGTAACATTATAAACACTATTTAATCATATGTTATTTAATGCCTCACATTTAACTTCAGGAGACATTCTGTCATTACCATTGAAGCTTGCTGTGCAAGTAGCAGTGGAAATAAAGAATGCCCATGATTTTTTTTTGTTTGGCAAAAATAAGATGCTTTTTGATACTTCAAATATCCAGATAAATTCAGCCAATTTAGACTTGGCCCGTCTTTATACAACATTTTTAAAGGAAGAGGGCACTGTTACTGGTATTGTACTTTATGTGTGTGTGGTTGGAGGCAGTTCAATTAAGGGGTAAACATCAAGGCTAAATCTGTGGTTTTATAAATGTAAACAAACTGGTTTGATTTTAGCTATGACCAAACAGATATGCTCGGAAGAAATCTTTGTTCCATCCCGATCCATGTAACTTCCAATTTCCAAGTGGTAGACATGATAGATTAGCACTCAGCATCAGTCCAAGTTCTTTCTAAATAGTAGCATTCTTATACAGCAGAGGCCAGGAAGCAGAAATGACACCTCCTAGTGTCACTTGAAGCTAAGTTTGTGATTTCCTAGCATTGCTGTAACAAATTACCACAAATTAGGTGGCTTAAAACAATAGAAATGGCCCAGCGCAGTGGCTCACACCTGTAATCCCAGCACTTTGGGAGGCTGAGGTGGGTGGATCACGAGGTCAGAAGTTCAAGACCAGCCTGGCCAAGATGGTGAAATCCCGTCTCTACTAAAAATACAAATATTAGCTGGGTGTGGTGGCGCACGTCTGTAATCCCAGCTACTCGGGAGGCTGAGGCAGGCGAATCGCTTAAACCCGGGAGGCAGATGTTGCAGTGAGCAGAGATCGCCATTGCACTCCAGCCTGGGCAACAGAGCAAGACTCTGTCTCAAAAAAAAAAAAGAAAAGAAAACAAAACAAAAGAGCAGAAGAGAAAAGAAAAGAAAACAATAGAAATGTATTATCTCACAGCTCTGGAGGCCAGAGGTCCAAAATCAATGTGTTGGCCGGGCCGTGCTCCCTCTGGGGGCTCTAAGGGAGATTCCTTCCTTGCCTCTCCCAGTTCCCCATGCCGCTAGGCATTCTTTGGTTTGTGGCTGCATCACTCCAATTTCCACCTCTGTCTTCACATGATCTTCCCTTCTCTCTGTGTCTTGTCCTCTTCTGTCTCCTGGAAGGACACTTATCATTGGATTTAGGGCCCACTCAGGTCATCAGGATGATCTCACTTGAAATCCTTAACATAAATGCATTTGCAAAGGCCTTTTTCTCCCCAAATAATGTCACATTCTTGGGTTCCCGGTGGACCAGTCTTCTGGGGAGCCAGCCTTCAACCCACTGCACCAGGGCTTCTGGATGTGAACTAGGCTCTGTCCATGAGAAGCACTGTGTGGAGTTGCAAGGCAGAAGTGAGGAGGGAGCCATCTTTCTACTGCTCTGGCTGAAGCTGTTGGCCATCACAGGTATGGAGACCTTGGGATTTACTGAAGCAAATTAATGAGGGACAGCCTTTAAATTAGTGAAGGTCAAAGGCAATTGCAGGGTTGTGCAGTGGCTTCTTGATTTCAAGAGTGCAGCTCCAGCTCTGTGTTCTTCAAATCAACAGGGGCCTGATGATCCCCACCTTCCAGAGTGGAGCAGATGCAGCTCTCTTTTGAGTCAGTTCTTCGGTGTTGTGCTGGGAGCTTCTAGGGTCCAACCTAGAACCTGCAACTTTAGTATATAATTCCCTGTATTAAATCCCTTTCTGCTTAAAATAATAAGTTAGTCCTGTTTCCTGCAACTTAACTCTGCCAATACATTTTGTTGTTGTTGTTGCAGCTGAAAGTAAATTTTAATATTTAAAATAGTATAATTTTACCCAGCACTTTGGGAGGCCAAGGCGGGTGTAACACTTGAGATCAGGAGTTCGAGCCAAACCTGGCCAATGTGGTGAAACCCCGCCTCCACTAAAAATACAAAAATTAGCCAGGCGTGGTGATTTGCACCTGTAATCAGAGCCACTCAGGAGGCTGAAGCAGGAGAATTGCTTGAACCGGGGAGGTGGAGGTTGCAATGAGCCAAGATAGTGCCACTGCACTCCAGCCCGGGTGACAGAGCAAGACTCTGCCTCAAAAATAAATAAAATAAAATAAAATAACATAAAATAAAATAACATAACTTTAGATTCAGCTCTATATACTCTCTTAGGTTTGGCTCATGGTGAGTAGGCCAAAAAATGATTTGAATAATGAAGCACAAGAGTTTCTTTTTTTTAAGACGGAGTCTCGCTGTGTCGCCAGGCTGGAGTGCAGTGGCACAATCTCAGCTCACTGCAACCTCCACCTCCATGGTTCAAGCAATTCTCCTGCCTCAACCTCCCAAGTAGCTGGGACCACATCCAGCTAATTTTTGTATTTTTAGTAGAGACAGGGTTTCACCATGTTGGCCAGGTGGGTCTTGAACTCCTGACGTCATGTGATCTGCCCACCTCGGCCTCCCAAAGTGCTGGGATTACAGCATGAGCCACCGTGCCCAGCCTAGGAGATTTTTTTAGGGTGATAAAACTATTCTGTATGATAGAGTAATTGTGGATACATGATGCTATACATTTGTTAAAACTCACAGAATTTCACAGCACCAAGGGTGAAACTTAATGTATGCAAATCTTTAAAAACTCACTTAGGAAGCTGGGGATCTTCTGAAGAATATGACCAAAGAATCTGATCTATTGCAATCATATAAAACAAGCCCAGGCACGGTGGCTCACGCCTGTAATCCCAGCACTTTGGGAGGCCGAGGCTGGCGGATCACCTGAGGTCAGGAGTTCAAGACGAGTCTGGCCAACATGGTGAAACCCTGTCTACAAAAATACAAAAATTAACGGTGTGGTGGCCTGCAACTGTAGTCCCAGCTACTTGGGAGGCTAAGGGAGAAGAATTGCTTGAACCCAGGAGGCGGAGGTTGCAGTGAGCCGAGATCATGCCATTGCACTCCAGCCTGGGCAACAGTGTGAGACTCTGTCTCAAAAAAAAAAAAAAAAAAAAAAAAAATTAGCAGGGCGTGGTTGTGGGCACCTGTAATCCCAGGTACTTGGGAGGCTGAGACAGAAGAATCCCTTGAACCTGGGAGGCGGAGGTTGCAATGAGCTGGGATCGTACCACTGCACTCCAGCCTGGGCAATAGACCAAGACTCCGTCTCAAAACAAAACAAAATAACTATATGAAACAACCTCACTGAAGGATTGGGAAGGAAACATGCCAACCTAAGTAACTTTGAACATGAGTAGAATCTCTAAAATTAAAGGCAAAAGGAACATTTTTTAAAAAGTATTTTTTTAAATTCCCTTTTAAGTAATTATTTCTTTTCTTCATTCTTACCCGGGGCATTCTGTGTAGAAGATATGAGTCCTGTCTTTTTCTCATAAATAAACTGCATATTCTCAAAAATGTGAAATGTTTTCCTAAGCTAATGCAAGGGTTGTAAAATGGTGGTTCAAGGGCCTGATTCAGCCTACGGATATATTTTATTTAGTCTTCACAATGTTTTAAGAATACTGGAGTTAGTTGTTTATGTTTCAGAAATCTGAGGATTATGTATAGAGATATGGATTCCCAGCTTTTCTGAAGAAAATCAGAAGCTCTAACAGGACTAAGCCCATATTCGCATCTGATAGTGTGCATGGCAACAGCGGTTATAGCTAAGAAGATGCTGGACTCTTTTTTTTTTTAAGAGATGGAATCTCGCTCTGTCACCCAGGCTGGAGTGCAGTGGTGCGATCTCGGCTCGCTGCAAACTCTGCCTCCTGGGTTCCAGCAATTTTCCTGCCTCAGGCTCTTGAGAGCTGGGACCACAGGCGCACGCCACCACGCCCGGCTAATTTTTTGTGTTTTAGTAGAGACGGGGTTTCACCGTTTTGCCCAGGCTGGTCTCGAACTCCTGAGCTAAGGCAATCTACCCACCTCGGCCTCCCAAAGTGCTACGGTTACAGGCGTGAGCCACCGTGCCCGGCCGATGCTGGACTCTTCAGAGGTTTGTTACCCCGTTTGTCACAATTTCCACTGATTAGGCCCACATCACTCACGTAAGTTACCTGCATGCCCCACACGCATCTGACTTTGCAATCACCACGATATTGGGAAGATTCAGGACAATCCAGCACTGCCCCCATCTGACAGCTTCCTCTTACCCCTGTTTCCCAATGCTTCCTAACTTGCTTCCTGTTTTCCCAGAGGAAAAAAACCTGACAATGTGTGACTTCAAATAGCATCCTTTGCATTTCAGAGAACGTCTAAAAAAGACTCTTTAACTGAAAGCAGTGACTTTTTTCTTTTCTTTTTTTTTTTTTTTTTTTTTTTGTTGAGATGGAGTCTCGCTCTGTCTCCCAGGCTGAAGTACAGTGGCGCGATCTCGGCTCACTGCAAGCTCTGCCTCCCGGGTTTTACGCCATTCTCCTACCTCAGCCTCCCGAGTAGCTGGGACTACAGGAGTACACCACCTACGCCAGGCTAATTTTTTGTATTTTTAGTGGAGACAGGGTTTCACCCCGTTAGCCAGGATGGTCTCGATCTCCCAACCTCGTGATCTGCCCGCCTCGGCCTCCCAAAGTGCTGGGATTACAGGCGTGAGCCACCGCGCCTGGCCAAAAGCAGTGACTTTTTAAGGACAACCATCTAAGCACCATAGGCCTATTCTTGCCCACAAGAGTTTACCTCACTATTCTACCTGTTTATGAGCTAGGTGTTAGGCATATTCTCTGTATTGAAGCTTGAGAGGTAGTATGTTCTTAATTAGAATCAAGATTCTTTTTTTTCCTTAACATAGGCGTAATAATAGCGAAACAGACCAACTAGTGAGTCTTTAGTGCTGAAAACTACTCGTTAAATTTATTGGTTCTTTGATGTCCGATTCATGGCAAACTCTCATGGTTATTTTCCCAAAGGAAGTCAAAGTCATCTCGTTGCATTTTTTACTGGGGATTGATACACTTTTATGAAGGAACTTCGTGGGATTTTTAAAGAACATCCATTTCTCTTCTTCCTAAGTACAGTAACCTTGCCATGGCCTCTCCAGGCCACTCAACACCAGTGTGAATTTGTTGTTCTCTCATAAATTGCACAACCCATCTGACAAAGCATTCTGACTTTTTCACCTAAATATCAACAACTTTCAATTATCCAGGAGAAAAAAAAAACATCATTATCAAAAGTCTTTCTCATACTGATTCTACGGAAACCACTGGCCATAGATAGGAAAAATAACAAGCAGCCAAAGTTTAGATTGGGACATTCATCTTTCCTTTGTGATAAAAAGTTAGGCTGTGACTTGGGAACGCACGACACGCTTCATTGGCAGAAATGCTCTCTTTCTGCTTGAAAGCGTGGGTACTTCAGAAGTGCCTCCCCTTGCTAGGATGAGTAAAAACAATATCATTTTCCCTGATAGCTGCTGAATTGAAGTGAAGGCTTATTTATTTAAACTTTTGAAGCATGAAGCAAAATGCAGCCAGTGTGTACAATGTCTGTCTTAGAGACCATAAGTCAGAGATAAGAGTTTATGAAGCGTTAGGTCAGCAGGATGAGTCCTGCTTTCTCATGTAAACCACACAGAGCAGAAGGTTGCAGCATCAGCCTCTGAATCCCCCCTTAAAAAGCAATGGTTTCAGCTCCTTCATTCCCACTATTACACAATTCCATTACTGCTCCTTTCTTTACAAAAATATGTTTTGAACTATTCCACTACTGATTGTTGGTGAAATGCTCTTTTATTACTTCTAACAGCATTTGTTATTACCAAGAGTAGTGAGTCTGAAAGCCTTTGCTCTTCACCCATCCCAAGGTCAACCCCACACAACACCATGGGGTTGCCAAATCCCATCATATCAGCACCTGACTGCTCCTGTGAGCTTCACATATTTCTTAAAACCTGGCTTGGAGGCCTGCAACCTGACCTCCTGCAGCGGAACCTCTTAGCAAGTTATCTGCAGAGCTGCTTGAGCAAAAGTTCAAGTTGCTAAAACAGGTGTAAAAGGTGAAGTTTAACAACCACCTTGTTAATTAGTCCTTTTACTTTCACCTAAACACAAGCCCCGCACTAGATCCCAGGAACCTTCTAAGGTGCACAGTTTTTCTTAATTTTTTTGTTATGCTCCAAAATACACTGCCCTACCTCCCATCTCTCATTTTAGGATGAGGCTCTGCATTCCTTTCCTATTGTGGCTGTAACAAATGGCTACAAATATAATGGCTTAAAATAACAGAAATTTATTCTCTCCTAGTTCTTTGTTTTTATTTGTTTTTTTGTTTTGAGACAGAGTCTCGCTCCGTTGCCCAGACTGGAGTACAATGGTACGATCTTGGCTCACTGCAATCTCTGTCTCCCGGATTCAAATGATTCTCCTGCCTCAGCCTCCAGAGTAGCTGGGATTACAGGCGCCCGCCACTGTGCCCAGCTAATTTTTGTATTTTTAGTAGAGATGCGGTTTCACCATGTTGGCCAGGCTGGTCTCGAACTCCTGACCTTGTGATCTGCCCGCCTCAGCCTCCCAAAGTTCTGGGATTACAGGCATGAACCACCAAGCCCGGCCTAGTCTCTCCTAGTTCTGAAAGACAGAAGTCTAAATTGAATTTTACGAGGCTAAAATCAAAATGTCCACAAGGCTTGTTCTTTCTGGAGGTTCTAGGGGAAAGTTTGTTTCGTGTCTCTCCGGCTTCTGGAGGCTCAGGCGTCCTTTGGTTTGTGGCCACATCACTTCAATCCCTGCTTCCATTGTCACATTGCCTTCCCTTTCTGTTGTCAAATCTCCATCTCTCTCCCTCTTGTAAGGACACTTGGGATTATGTATAACGCCTACCCAGATAATCCAGGATAATTTCCACATCTCAAGATCTTTAACTCAATAACATCTGCAAAATTTCTTTTGTCATATAAAATAACATTTAAAGGTTCCAGGGATTAAGTTATGGACATCTCTGGTGGGAATGGGGGTGTCACACACAATTGGCCTATCATAAGCCCTAAGGGCAAATTAATGTTATTGCTATTATTTTCTTTAATATAGTAAGTTTTCTTTTTAAACTCAGGTGTTCAAAGAATACGATGCTTGATCAAAGTAGTAATTCTCTAAGGAAAAAATCTTCAGGAGTCTGTGGATCCTTACAAATGGATGGGGCTCTATTCAAAGGATTTTATATTGAATCTAAAAAAAAATTAATGCAATGAAGTCCTATTTCCCCTACTTCTCAGATTGTGGTTTCTAAATACCATTTGCCTCTAAAATGACCCAAACCTTCTTGGAGAAATAGCTGATTCCAGGTCCACGGTTGGAAATCTACAAGATGAGCCTGCAACATCTTTCTGTGAAAGTTAGAATGCCTTCAAAGATGCCTGAGGTCTCTTAAAAGGACCCAAGAGACAACTTGGAAAAGCTCCCACTGGCCAATAATCCCAATGGATGGAAATACATCAAATATACATAAATTTGTGAATTTAAACTGATATTTTATTTTATTGTGACAGAGTTTCACTCTTGTCACCTAGGCTGGAATGCAATGGCATGATCTCAGCTCACTGCAACCTCTGCCTCCTAGGCTCAAGCAATTCTCTTACCTCAGCCTCCCGAGTAGCTGGGATTACAGGAGTGTGCCACTATATCTGGCTAATTTTGTGTTTTTAGTAGAGACAGGGTTTCACCATGTTGGCCAGGCTGGTCTCAAACTCATAACCTCAGGTGATCTGCCCGTCTCGGCCTCCCAAAGTGCTGGGATTACAGGCGTGAGCTACTGCGCAGGCCTAAACTGCTATCTTAAAAAGACCTCCCTTGTTATCTTTGAAGAATGTTGGGGAATCAATTTACTATTTAAAATTTGGTAGATAAAGGGAAAGAAAGAAGAATTTATCCTACTTTTCTTGTGTGAACTATATCCCAGAGTAATCAAATAGTTGATGAGAGCAAGTTTCTTTTTACAGAATTATTTCAGCTGATAAATGATGAAGGAATTCTGGAATTAGAAAAATCAAGGTAACCCCTAATTAATTAGAGGATTGCACAATGCCTAATGGATTAATGGATCTAGATAATGTTGATCCATGGCTGCTAATATCACAAAAACTAAAATAACCAGGCATAGGTGCCTCCTGGTAGAAATACATACCCACAAACCATTACCTATAAAACATCCCTCACACCTGTAATCCCAGCACTTTGAGAGGCCAAGGCGGGCAGATCACAAAGTCAAGAGATCAAGACCATTCTGGCTAACACAGTGAAACCCCGTCTCTACTAAAAATACAAAAAATTAGCCGGGTGTGGTGGCACCCACCTGTAGTCACAGCTACTCAGGAGGCTGAGGCAGGAGAATCACTTGAATCCGGGAGGCGGAGCTTGCAGTGAGCCAAGATCGAGCCACTGCACTCTAGCCTGGGAGACAGAGTGAGACCCCGTCTCAAAAAAAAAAAAAAAAAAAAAACCCACTAAAATGAATCTAATCAAAACTCTAGACCTAATAACCATATATATACAGGAAATACAGGGGAGAAACAATACTAGATAGGTGCAATTTATAAAATTCATATGTGAAATACTCTACAGAACCAAATTGCAAGAAAAAAAAGAGATGGAGGGGCAATTTATAAATTAAAAGAGATTCAATGACCAATCAATCACAAGGTTTAAATTCTAGTGCATCTTGTTCAAAAAACTGTAAAAATTGAACAATAAGAAAATCAAGGAAACGTGGACTCTGACCAGATAGTTGATGATGTTAAGGAATTGTGATTCATTTATTTAAGAGGTTTTTTTTTGGTTTTTGGTTTTGGTTTTGGTTTTTTTTCAGACAGAGTCTCACTGTGTCATCCTGGCTGGAGTGCAGTGGTTTGATCTCTGCTCACTGCAACCTTCGCCTCCTGGGTTTAAGCTATTCTCCTGCCTCAGCCTCCCTAGTATCTGGGATTACAGGTGTGCACCACCACACCCAGCTAATCTTTTGTATTTTTAGTAGAGATGGGGTTTCCCTATGTTGGCCAGGCTGGTCTGCAACTCCTGGCTTCAAGTGATCCTCCAACCTCAGCTTCCCAAAGTGCTGGGATTACAGGCGTGAGCCACTGAGCCTTGCCTTAAAAGACTATTTTTTAAGGGCAGTTCTAGGTTCACAGCAAGATCCAAAAAAAGGTACAGAGATTTCCCATATCCCTGCCCATCTCCACACAATCACAGCCTAGTCTGTTATCAACACCTCCCACCAGAGTGGTACATTTCTTACAACTGATGAACCTACATGGACACATCATAATCCCCCAAAGCCCCTAGTTGACTTCAGGGTTCACTCTTAGTATTGTAAATTATATGGGTTTGCACTAATGTATAATGACATGTATCTACCATTATGGTATCATCCAGTGTATTTCCACTGCCTTAAACACTCTGTGCTCTTCCTATTCATCCCTGCCTCACACCCAGCCCCTGGCAACAACTGAGGTTTTATTGTCTCTATTGTTTTGCCTTTTCCCGAATGTCATGTAGTTGGAATCATATAGTATGTAGAGCTTTCAAATTGGCTTCTTTCCCTTAGAAGTATGCATCAAAGTTTCCTCCACGCCTATTCATAGCTTGAAAGCTCATATCTTTTTAGCGCTGAATAATATTCTATTGTCTGCCAGTGCCACAGCTTATGCGTTCACTTACTGAAGAAAATCCTTGTTGCTTCCAAGGTTTGGCAGCATGAATAAAGCTGCTATAAACACTGGTGTGCAGGCTTTTGTGTTTTCAGTTCATTTGGATAAATATGAAGGAACACAACTGCTGAATCATATGACAAGAATACATTCAGTTTCTTAAGACACCACCAAACTGCCTTCCAAAGTAGCTGTAGCAGTTTGCAATGGTATGGAGAGTTCTGTTGCTCCACATCCTGGCCAACATTGGGTGTTGCCAGTGTTCTGGGTCATTCTAATTGGGTGGATCGCCTGAGGCCAGGAGTTCGAGACCAGCCTGGCCAACACGGCCGAACCCCATCTGTACTAAAAATACAAAAATTAGCCTGGCGTGGTGGTGTGTGACTGTAATCCCAGCTACTCTGGAGGCTGAGGCAAGAGAATCACTTGAACCCAGGGGGCAGAGATTGCAGTGAGCTGAGATCACGACACTTCACTCCAGCCTGGCATAAGAGCGAAACTCCATCTCAAAAAAAAAAAAGGATTAAAAAATTAAAAATGTTTGAAACAATAACATGCTTATCAAGTGTAAAGATCTTCCAACTAAAGAGTTAACTGTCTCTCAAGAGTTACACTATTCTCTCAGTAAACCAGACTCAACACCTTGCAGTCATCACTGATGTATCTTGTGTGCTATTTTGGTTAAATATTTTTTAAGTGGTTACTCTGTGCATGGCACTGAGGATACAGAGGGAATAAACACACTCTTGTCGGTGAAGGAGTAAGCCTAGTGGGTGGGAGAGATGGATCAACAAAAATATCTGGCACTCATTTGACTCAAACGCTTATGGGGAGATGTTGATCAAAGGATATAGAATTTCAGTTATAAGATGAGTAAATTTGGCTGGGTGCAGTGACGCACACCTGTTATCCCAGCACTTTGGGAGGCTGAGGTGGGAGGATTACTTGAGGCACAGAATTCAGATCAGCCTGAGCAATGTAGCAAGACCCTGTCTCTACAGAAAGTTTTAAAATTAGCTGGGTATGGTGGCTAGTGCCTGTGGTCCTAGCTACTCAGGAGGCTGAGGCAGGAGGATCACTTGAGTCCAGCAGTTAGAGGTTACAGTGAGTGGCGATCACACCACTGCACTCTAGACCGGATAACAGAGTGACACCCTGTCTCAAAAAAAAAAAATGAACAAGTTCTGGAGATATAATGTACAACATGGGTGGCAATGGATGTGTACAGCATGGGCGGCTCTATCCCAATGCAGGATTTACTTTCAAACACTGAGGGTTCTGCCACTTTTTTTTTTTTTTTGAGGTGTAATCTCACTCTGTTGCCCAGGCTAGAGTACAGTGGCACGATCTCAGCTCACTGCAACCTCCGCCTCCTGGGTTCAAGCGATTCTCCTGACTCCGCCTCCTGAGTAGCTGGGATTACAGGCACACACCACCACGCCTGGCTAATTTTTGTATTTTTAGTAGAGATGGGGTTTCACCATGTTGGTCAGACTGGTCTCGAACTCCTGACCTTGTGATCTGCCAGCATCGGGCTCCCAAAATGCTGAGATTACAGGCGTGAGCCAATGTGCCCGGCCGGTTCTGCCACTTTTACAAAGATATACACCTTGTCATAATCTATAAAGGAATTTACAAATGTACATACAATGGAAAATGTAATAATAGTACATCTATGGAATTACTTGAGGTAGTAGGAGATAGATATTATTCAAAGGATAGTATTACTCAAACTTGACTTCAAAAAGAAACCTAAAGACGTAATTTAATGGGGAATAACTAATTAGTGTAGGCTTTATTTTGAGGATGATGAAAATGTTCTAAAACATAGTGGTGTTCATTGCACAACCCTGTGAATATAATAAAAACATTGAATTGTAAAAAAAAAAAAAAAAGATATAATTTAATATGCCTAGAATCTGTTTATACCCAACAAATTCCAGAGAAGGGAAAAGCACTCGGTAGACTGAGCCAAGGTGTTTCTGTAATGAGGCTTACTCATGTTTGTTACCAAGAAACTCATGATTTTGAAAATATCAAAATGTCATAATTTGTTTATAAAGCATTGCTTTTGGAAAAAAAAAATGGATTGCATCATGCAACCAGTTATAAAGTTTTCTACCTGGTAAAATGTCTTCCTGTTTTCTCCTCCCACTCTGCCTCATCTAAGGGAGTGGAGCAACAGAGGTGTTTTCAGCAAATCATCACCTAATTAGGGCAAATTACATGACCTCCATTTCTTTTTCCTTTCTTTTTTTTTTGAAATGGAGTTTCACTCTGTCGCCCAGGCTGGAGTGCATTGGTATGATCTTGGCTCACTACAACCTCCGCCCCTGGGCTCAAGCGATTCCTCTGCCTCAGCCTTCTGAGTAGCTGGGATTACAGGCATGTGTCAACACACCGGCTTTCTGTATTTTTAGTAGAGACAAGGTTTTGACATGTTGGCCAGGCTGGTCTCAAACTCCTGACCTCAAATGATCTGCCCTCCTTGGCCTCCCAAATTGCTGGGATTACAGGTGTGAGCCACCGCAGCCAGCCAACTCCTTTTTTTTTTTTTTTTTGAGACGGAGTTTCGCTCTGTTGCCCAGGCTGCAGTGCAGTGGTGCAATCTCAGCTCACCACAACCTCCGCCTCCTGGGTTCAAGTGATTCTCCTGCCTCAGCCTCCCTAGTAGCTGGGACTACAGGCACGCGCCGCCATGCCTGACTAATTTTTGTATTTTTAGTAGAGACCGGGTTTCACTATGTTGGCCAGGCTGGTCTCCAACTCCTGACCTCAAATGATCTGCCCGCCTTGGCCTTCCAAAGTGTTGGGATTACAGGTGTGAGCCACCACGCCCGGCCAGGGCTTCAGTTTCTTTTAGGGAGTCCAAATGCCCCCATTCTCCATCCCTCTCTAGCTTCTTCCTCTTGCATTGGATCATGTCTTCATGTACCTGGGTTTTCTTTGAGTGGGTATGTTTTCCTTTCCTCGAGATACTGCATCTCTCCAGACTATAATCTCCCCCGAAGTTGGTTTTCTCTCATTTCTGTAAAACTTCCTTAGTTCTTTGTACAGTGGAGCGATGAAATAGGCATTTACTAAACTAAAGTATCATTGGGTTTGATTCTTCTAGGGGGATAGGAATGGGGTTGTTCCTCTGCTTCTCTCCTTGATTCTGTGGGTTTCCTAAAACCACATTCCCAAACACAGCACAGCTGAAATAACAACAGCACCAGCTTGCCTTTTTACAGTACCATATACTTTTCAAAGTGTTTTCACGTCTCTTATCTCATTTATTTCTCCCCAAAGTCCTAGGAGGTAAGCAGAGCAGATATGGTTCGTCTTCTTTGATAGATGGTAAAACAGAGGAAGAGAGAGGTTAAGTGACTTGTCCAGTCTCTCACCACTACAGTACATCTGCCAGAATTATCTTCCTCAAAATAAATATAAACATGTCATTCCCCTGCATAAAATCATCAACAGGATTCTGGCTGTCTACAGGGTAAAGTGCAAACTCCTTAGCAGGACATGTGAGTCCCTCCGCATCCTGGCCCCTGATCCTCGCCAGTTTCATCTTCCATGACTTCATGCAGCCCTTCACACTCCCCCAGCCTCACAGAGCTCCCACCAGCACCCCCGCATCATCAACTCTCAAGACTGCATGCTTTTGGACACGTGGCTTCTTCCTCTGTCTGGAACACCCTTTTGGGTTTAAACTTCCCACTACCACCTTCAGAACAAAGAAATTCCTGCTGAGTCCCCTACAGGTAGCAAATGAAACCTCCTTTACATTCTCCATTCAGACGTCCCCTCTGCTGGGTAAGTTGGCCCTTAATTGCAACTCCTACTTTGTTGCTTCCCCAGCCCTGTTCTAGTTTTCTCTCCCACAGAAATTACTATCTTCTCACATACTATAGGATTTGCTTGTTTTGTAAGTTTTCTTGTCTGTGTGCCTCCGCTAGAATGGAAACCCCACAAATAATGCAGGGCTCTTTGCTGGTCTTGCCCACTGGTGTATCAAAAGCATCTGGAATAGTATCTGACACATAAGATGTGTACAGTACCTTCCAAAAACAGTCATTAAGGAACTGCAGCTCTGACACTGATGCTACACTGGTGGAACACAGTCCCTTTGGCCTAAGAGAGAGAGAAGTGAATGAAATCATTGCAATACACAGGGTAACGGCAGGATAGAGGCATGATGGGAACCCAGCTAAGGAGCAGCCCAGGAAACGGGCTGGGGGCAGGGTGTGGATGAAAGCAGCAGACAGGAAACACTTAGGCTTCATCCAGGGGGCCATATGTGAAGAGAGGCTTGACAACCATATATAAGTCAACCAACTTCAGAAAGAGATGGAGACAGGCCGGGCACGGTGGCTCACGCCTGTAATCCCAGCACCTTGGGAGGCTGAGGAGGGCGGATCACAAGGTCAGGAGATCAAAACCACTCTGGCTAACATGGTGAAACCCTGTCTCTACTAAAAATACAAAAAATTAGCCAGGCATGGTGGCGGGTGCCTGTAGTCGCAGTTACTCGGGAGGCCGAGGCAGGAGAATGGCATGAACCCGGGGGGCGGAGCTTGCAGTGGGCGGAGATCGCGCCACTGCACTCCAGCCTGGTGACAAAGCAAGACTCCATCTCAAAAAAAAAAAAAAAAAAAAGAGAGAGATGGGGAGAATCTTTGCATTTGAGGAATTACAAGTAATTTTTAATAGCATCATTAGGTTGTATATGGGAGTAGGAGATAAAACCAAAGAAGTGACATGTTTTTATCATTAAGGAAAAGGGAAACAAAACTCCTAAGCAAGAAGGACTGTGTGTTTGCCTCAGATTCAAGTGTAATTGCGTTGTTTCTACCTCCAAAACAACTGTGCTTTACAACACACTTTCTCTGTAATGAAAAACTGCCAGATATTGGGAGGCCGAGGTGGGTGGATCACCTGAGGTCAGGAGTTCAAGACCAGCCTGGCCAACATGGTGAAACCCCGTCTCTACTAAAAATACAAAAATTAGCCGGGCATGGTGGTGGGCACCTGTAATCCCACCTACTCCGGGGGCTGAGGCAGGAGATTCACTTGAATTCGGGAGGTGGAGGTTGCAGTGAGCCAAGATTGCTCCACTGCACTCCAGCCTGGGTGACAGAGCAAGACTCCATCTCAAAAAAAAAAAAAAAAAAGAAAGAAAGAAAGAAAAACTGCCAGATAAGATTAATTCTGATGTTAATAGTTTGGAGAGGAAAACCGTCTGGATAGGGGCATTTCATCTTGATCTCCAGAGACTTTAGAAGAAAATCCTAGAGCGCATATCTTGAAATATTAATCCGGCTTGTTCATGGAGCTTCTGGATCAGCAGAAATTTGATATATTTTGCCTTATTAAGGCCCCTTCTTTTGCCTTTTTTAGTTTGAAAAGAACTTTCATAGCTAGAGATATACTGAGTTAGAGATGAACTGTGGTATTTGGCTTGATTTCAAGAAGGTAATATTTTTATTCTTTGATTGGCCCAATATTTTTAAGCCATCTCATGAATATCAAGCACTGTGCTAGGCCCCTTGCTATAAGGGTGAATAACACAGGGGCACTGCTGTTAAGGGCTCATAGACTGGCAGGGAGAGGCATGCTGTAGAGATCAATTCAGAGGGCAGATAAAACAGGGAGTGCTTCATTCCCCTGGGGAGAGGGAGAGAGGGAAGTGGGCATACAAGGTGTTCTAGAGGAGCATGCTTAATCTGAGTCTTGAAAGTTATTGTGCTTACATCAGTGGACATTGGACAGTGAATGTCACGGTAAAGAGGGAAGTGCAAGCAAAGGCTTGAGGATCTGAACAGGCTGCCGCGTTCGGGGAAGTACAAACAGTTTAACGTGTATGTGTGTGTTTGTGTGTGTGTAGGCACTGAGGCACGTGAGTGCTGTATACACTATGGTAAGGAGTTGGGATTGTATTCAATAGGCCAGTGTTTCTCAAATTGAAATCCAGGAAATACCTGCATCAGGCTCTTTTAGAGCTGCCTCCTTAACAGTGCCACCATGCCCAGCTAATTAAAAAAAAAAATTCTGTAGAGACAGAGTTTCACTACGTTGTCCAGGCTGGTCTCAAATTCCTAGGCCCAAGCGATCTGCCCGCCTTGGCCTCTCAAAGTGCTGGGATTATAGGCATGAGCCACCATGCCCAGCCAGGGATTTTTTTTTTTTTTTTTGAGACGGAGTCTCACTCTGTTCTGTTCCCCAGGCTGGAGTGCAGTGGCACAATCTTGGCTCACTGCAACCTCTGCCTCCCAGGTTCAAGTGATTCTCCTGCCTCTCAGCCTCCCGAGTAGCTGGGATTACAGGTGGCTGCCACCACGCCAGGCTAATTTTTGTATTTTTAGTACAGACGGGTTTCACCATGTTGGCTAGGCTGGTCTCGAACTCCTGACCTCAAGGGATCCACCCGCCTCGGCCTCCCAAAGTGCTGGGATTACAGGCGTGAGCCACCATGCCTGGCCCTCTATACTTAAACTTTTTTTTTTTGAGGCAGAATCTCACTCTGTCACCAGTCTGGAGTGCAGTGGTGCAACCTTGGCTCACTGCAACCTCTGACTCCCTGGTTCAAGTGATTCTCCTACCTCAGCCTCCCAAGTAGCTGGGATTATAGGCGCCCGCCACCACGCCCAGCTAATTTTTGTATTTTTAGTAGAGAAGGAGTTTCACCATGTTGGCCAGGATGGTCTCTATTTCCTCACCTTATGATCCGCCTGCCTTGGCCTCCCAAAGTGCTGGGATTACAGGCGTGAGCCACTGCACCTGGCCTATACTTAAATTTAATAACAACACAGGAACAATCACAAGAAAATTCTCCCATCTAACATAATGCAAGCATGCCTCATACAAATAAAACACGCTCACTCTCTGTCTAAAAGGGAGACAATCTTAAAAAAAAAAAAAAAAACTCATCCAAGTATTACATCTGGCTCATAATCTTAGTGAACGATGTGCAGATCCAGATGTGTTTCCTCAGGGCATAGTGAACTTAACACTAAAAGATAAGGTAACTGTCTCCAATACACTGACTGGATAAGAGGAAGGAGCAGGAAGGAGTCACAGCTCCAAGTGAGAACAAAACACTGGGAAACGCATGGCAGTCACAGCAAATCTCAAACCATGGCTTCTGGCAGAGAGAATGAGGAATCCTTGCCTTGGTGGTGATAAGATCTTGGTTAGTATATTAGGCTGTTCTTGCATTGCTATAAAGAAATACCTGAGATGGGGTATTTCTAAAGAACACAGGTTGAACTGGTTCACAGCTCTGCAGGCTGTACAGGCATGGCACTAACATGTGCTCTGCTTCTGGTGAGGGCCTCAGGAAGCCTTCAATCATGGTGGAAGCTGAAGTGGGAGCAGGCATGTCACATGGTGAGAGCAAGAACAAGAGAGAAGGAGAAGGGGCAAGTCTCACGCTTTTACACAACCAGATCTCGTGTAAACTAATGGAGCAAGAACTCAGTGATCACCAAGGGGATGGTGCTAAACCATTCACGAGGGATCCACCCCATGATTCAATCGGCTCCCACCAGGCCCCATCTCCAACACTGGGGATTACATTTCAACACGAGATTTGTAGCAGACAAAGATCCAAACCCTATCAGTTAGCATGTCTGGTAGCCCGTGGTTCTGCCCTCTGAAGGAATCCTGGGAGTTCGTTATTATCCATGACCTCATCTGATAAGAGCTTTGGAAAGGATGCCTTTCCCAGGGGTGTCACGGAGCCTTCACAGCCTACTTCTAATTAGTGTGAGTTTAGGGGCCTGGTGTGGCCTTAGGTGTTGAAAAACCAAAGGCTGTTGCCCAACAAATCTGGAGTTTCTTTGCTAATATGCTGCAGGGAGACAATTTTCCATGGGTCTCTTTTATCTCTACGTATCTTGAAATCAGAATCACTATTTTTTGTTTCGGACTATGTTTTCAAGGATGTTTGTACAGCAGACAGCCTAGGATGATGGAAATGTTTTCATACCGAGCAAAGGGCAGGCAAACTTACTGGTCATCATAAAACATTTGGGTTCCCTAAGCTTGTGGCTCCTTATCTGTAATGCAGCCTACAGTGTGTGTGGACACATGTCTGGGCACACCCACATAGCCCCTGTGGGACTTGGGGATTAGGGAAACTGATGCAGTGTACTGTTGTGCTTTGTTGCTTACTCCGCTGTAATAAAGCCCTTTGTCTCTGATCCATGGATCTTTTGTCTTCTACCAACATCCATTAAAAATCAGCCTTGGCTGGGCACGATGGCTCACGCCTGTAATCCCAGCACTTGGGGAGGCCAAGGCGGTGGATCACCTGATGTCAGGAGTTCCAGACCAGCGAGGCCAACACGGTGAAACTCCATCTCTACTAAAAATACAAAAATTACCGGGGCATGGTGGCACACACCTGTAGTCCCAGCTACTCAGGAGGCTGAGGCAGGAGACCGCTTGAACCCAGGAGGAGGAGGTTGCAGTGAGTCAAAATCCTGCCACTGCACTCCAGCCTGGGCAACAGAGTGAGACTCTGTCTCAAAAAAAAAAATGTACAAAGCTTCCTGTAAGCTTCACGCAGCACTAGCCATAGCCAAAGATCTTTCCTAGAGTCTTTAAGTCTTTTCTTCTACCTACCAGACAATGTGTTCTGCATTCCTCTTGCCCTTAGATTAACAGTTTTTGGGGCAATTTGAAACCATAGGCCCTGGTGGGAAAAGATGTTTAATCTAATTGTTATTAGTAGGTTCAGATGTATTCTGGCTGAGAACTCCTACAGGGAGATTCTTTAGAAAGGCCTGAAGCCCTGTTTTTATCCGCTTGCTGCAGCTAGCCTTGCCAATTTCAGGCAGGGGCCATAAACTGGCATTTCAACCTGCAGGGCTCTAGAGCAAGGAGTTCTCAGTCAGTTGAGATTGGAGGCTCTAGGCAGAGTGGCTCTCACCCTAGCGTATTACTAACCATCTCTGCTTACAAAGTAGCTTTTTACCCCTATCCTTTGGGACTTTGCTGAAAGTGGCAAGAAGTAACCAGGATCTGTCAACATAAATTATATCTACTTTTTCCCCTAACAGCAACATAAAACATCATGGTTTATGTTCCAAGAAACAAAAGGAGACAGGTTTCCATGAAGAATGTTTTGATATCACGTAACAAGGCTCTTTCTAGCCTGTGAAATCCTTGTGCTCATTGTCAAAGCCTGACTTCTTTCACTAAGCCAATGCCAAATTTTATGTTCTATTACTCAAAGCACTCCACTTCTGGTGCCAAATCTGTTGTCCATAACAAAACAAAATTGACATATAGTGACTTAGGCAAATAAGGTGTACTTTCCTTGCAAAACGAGAAATCTAGAGGTAAATTCCGCAAGGCTGAAAAGGTGGTTCTGTAATGAACAGACCCAGGTTCCTTGTAGCTTTCTAGGTGATCCTTTAGCATGCGGAATGCAGCCTCCTCAGCATGTTACCACCAGGCTGCAAAATGGCTGCCCCACCTCCAGCTCCACATCTACATCCAAGGTAGGAAGAAGGGGAAAGGCAAAAGGGTAAAGCGTCCTCCAAGTATACCTCCATTTAAAAGCTTAGCCAGGCGTGGTGGCTCACGCCTTGTAATCCCAGCACTTTGGGAGGCCGAGGCGGGGAGATCACCTGAGGTCAGGAGTCTGAGACCAGCCTGGCCAATATGATGAAACCCCTTCTCTACTAAAAATACAAAAATTAGCCGGGAGTGGTGGCGGGGCCTGTAATCCCAGCTACTGTAAGGCTGAGGCAGGAGAATCACTTGAACCTGGGAAGTGGAGACTGCAGTGAGCTGAGATTGCACCACTGCACTCTAGCCTGGGTGATAGGAGTGAGACCCTGTCTCTACGACAACAAAAAAAGAGAAAAACTTTTATATAATAGCCATTCTTGCTATTGTCTTTAGCACTGTGATTTTCATTTGCCTTTCCCTGATGGCTAATGAATGCTCTTTTTTTTTTTTAAACCTGAATGATGAGTACTTGTGTATGTTCACTGTGATAACTCACCAAAGGGTACGCTTATTATAATTTGTGCATCTGAATATAAGTTATACTTCAATACAAAAGTTTATTTTAAAAGTCTATGTTTTACATAAAGAAGTCTTACATTCTATTTTTAACGTGAAATCACCAAAAAGGAAAAAGACAAGAACAGCAGCTGTTAAATGAGACAGACCTGAACAGGAATTGCTGACCAATGCTCTGCATTTCTTAGTAGCAGAGGTGCCTAACTCCTCTGAGCCTCTATTGCTTCATCTTCACACACACACACATCCACACACACACACCAAAACAACAAAACAACATTAGCTGGGCACGGTGGCTCACACCTGTAATCCCAGCACTTTGGGAGGCTGAGGCTGGTAGATCACTTGAAGTCAGAGGTTCAAGACCAGCCTGGCCACCATGGTGAAACTCTGTCTCTATTAAAAATACGAAAATTAGCTGGGCATGGTGGTGCATGCCTACAATCCCAGCTACTTGGGAGGCTGAGGCAGGAGTATCGCTTGAACCGGGAGGTAGAGGTTGCAGTGAGCTGAGATTGCGCCACTGCACTCCAGCCTAGGCGACAGAGACTTCGTCTCAACAACAACAAACTCTCACAGAGTTGTGGTTAGTATGGCACCTACAGGAGCTCAAAATAATGAAGATTTTTTCCCAAAAACATAAAAATTATTAACTCATAAAATTACTCTTGCATTTGCATTGTTTGCAGTTGCTAAACCTTTTCCCTAGCGCATTAAGTTTTCTACTCTGGTATAGACAAGCCTTGCTGAAATCATTTTAAAAGCGTGAATGATGAATATGTCTTCCTCGGATTCAACAAATTTATGAATGTTTCAATAAATGCCTATATCACGTGAAGTGAGGAGGTTAACCTTATGAATTTTAATACAAAGACTAATGTGAAGAAGAATGCTTTCTAATAGTCAAAGTGTTCGAAATTTAAGGTGCTGCATGAGTTCTACTGCTGGATCTACTGCTCAGGTGCAATATATTTCAGTAAGTCACCAATCAACTGACTTAAATATCCTTTGTTTCACCTATAAAGTCAGCGCAATCATATGTTGCATCGCTAGTATACAATTTAATTATTAGCTATAAATCTCTGAGATCCTAAGATGGTAGCTTTGTAAATTCAATGTTACATTGCAACAGCACTAAGAGAAATTCCAAGATTCCCACCATCAATATGCATTATACAAATTTGTTAACTTGCACTAACATAAACCTTTTATTTACAAAATTATGACTTTAGACTTCAAACTTTTTTCTCTGTGTCAATCAAGATTAGTTTCATCTGTATATAAGAAAAAAACAATATAATAGTGCATTAAACAAGATGGAGGTTTATTTTCCTCTTAGGTAAAATAAATTCATGGGTAGGCCGTCATGGGCTGGCATCACACTTTCCTAATGTCATCAGGGATATAGGCTCCTTCCGTCTTTCCTCTCCACCACATGGCTTCCACCAAGGCCACGTCTTGGTTTTAATTTGGTTGCTGTAGCACCCACCATCAAGTCCATGTTTTAGGCAGAAAAAAAAAAAAAGCGGAGGGTGGGGGTGGGGGGCAAGGGCAAAAGAGTCAGTTCCAAGAAAGAGCTTTCCCAGAAGCTGCTCTCAAAATTTCCATCCACATCTCACCAGCTACACCTAGCTATAAGAAGGCTGATCAATTTCACATCATAGAAGGGTGCATTGTGGCACCTACAACTACACCTTAGTTCTGCTGCTAAGGAATAAGAGGGTGGATGTCAGGCTGACAGTCTTTGCCACGCTTAAAAAAAATCTTTTCCATGTGTTCCTAGAATGTTGTGATCACTCATTTTGATTCAAAATAAAATTTTTTCATTCAAAATTAAAATTTAAAGTAATTTTCAGAGGTTTGTCGCAAATCAATCTAGTGAGTTAACATTTAGAGTATCATTCACTAATACAACAAATACTTATTGCACCTTCTATCAGGCACGTTGATAAAAAAGGGATGGGATGCAATAATGAACACATCCCCACTTTTTCAGAGCTCATAGTTCATTAACTCAGTAAAAGTATGATGTGCTAATATACTATAAATGACACCTATTTAGAAAGAATTACCCTCTATACATAGTCTTAGTATTTAGGTCATCAACTACGCATACTATTTTTTTTTTCGAGACAATCTTGCTCTTGTCATCCATGCTGGAGTGCAGTGGCACGATCTCAGCTCACTGCAACCTCCCCCACCCAGGTTCAAGAGATTCTCCTGCCTCAGCCTCCCAAGTAGCTGGGATTACAGGTACCCATCATCAAGCGCGGCTAATTTTTGTATTCTTAGTAGAGATGGGGTTGCCCCATGTTGGCCAGGCTGGTCTTGATCAAAGTCCTGACCTCAGGTGATCTGCCTGCCTCAGCCTCCCAAAGTGCTGAGATTACAGGCATGAGCCACCGCGCCTGGCCACATATACTATTTTAGCATAAAAATATACTTTCATTTATCAGATGAATAATTGCATCATTCTGAGATGCTGATACAGACTTGAAAACAAATTTTAGATATTACTGTCATGCAAAGCGTTCTTGTAAAAAAAATATAGCTTTGTTCCAATAATACAATTTCAAGCGAATATATTAATATGGCTCTTGCAAATAGAATACTTAAAAACATAGTTAAATCCACATTTTCCAGAATTTTTAATCAGGAAGGAGATAACAAAGGGAACATAGACAAACAATAAAGAAAAACTGTACATATTTGGTTGTATTTTTCAGCTAAAAATTAAACTAACAGAATACTGCCTTGCAGATGATGGGACTTTGTTCAACATCCTGGTGATTCCTTTTCCTTTTTTTTTTTTTTTTTGATGGAGTCTCACTCTGTCGCCCAGGCTGGAGTGCAGTGGCATAATCTCGGCTCACTACAACCTCCACCTCCTGAGTTAAAGTGATTCTCCTGCCTCAGCCTACCAGGTCCCGGCTAATTTTTGTATTTTCAGCAGAGACAGGGTTTCACCATGTTGGCCAGACTGGCCTGGAACTCCTGGCCTCAAGTGATCCACCTGCCTTGGACTCCCAAAGTGCTGGGATTACAGGCATGAGCCACCGCACCAGCCAAGGTTTTAAAGAATTAAAGTTAGTTTTATTCAGAGGTCTTACTGAGGATTGCAATCCAGGAGAGTCTTCCAGAGAGTTTCAGTGTTTCCGCACACGGTTTGTGTACGTCAGTGGTGGCTGTGCCTGTGCTCAGAAGTTACATTAAATGTGCTCAGAAGTTACATTAGAGCGAAATCACACCATGGTTTGGGTGCCAGGGTCCATCTGGTTATAGATTATGGAGACATAATCATTATTGCTGTCAGACATGGGTGTGCATTATACCCATGCACATGAAGAGGCAGAGGCTAGGATCATTGAACTTATCTTTTCTAAAACTGCAGTGATTCAGGCAAGACAATGGGGACCTGTGCTCTATCCTGTTTATCTTTAGGTTATTCTTCCAGAGGGTTGCCCTCAGTCACTGAGTCAGGGGCTTTACGAAATTCTCTGGCAAACAGAATGAGCAAACATACCTTCTTAGGTTTGCTACTTTGTCTCACAAGATTCATCCTGACCTAGGTGAGGACAGGCATTTCCTAATCAAATGTTGCATTTCCCACTCAAATGTTGCATTTCCCAAGACTACTGGGGCCTGCCACACCCCCATCCTGTGTTTGTGTGTGTGTGTGTATGTGTGTGTGTGTATTTTGAATGAATGAAAGTTTAAAGTTTTAAATAACTGTCCATATCCTCTCACCACCCCTCTCAAGAATTTCCCTGGGTGTTCTTTTACTTCACAAAGGATCACAGAATGAAAAAAAAAAAAAAAAAAACAATAGTAAAAAAGAGACAAGTCTTTTAAATATTTCATGAAATGGTATTGTATTGTTGAGTTTGTATTCCTTGAACTTTGCAATAATAAGGGGAGGGGAGGAGCCCAGGGATTATTCCTTCAGAATCAACTGGTATTTCCGGACTATCCGCTCTGGGCTGGGCACTGAGGTGGGTGCAGAAATGCAGGGTGACTCAGGTTCCCTGCCTTCAGTTTCACTTTCCACATTGTTAAGGCTATTCCATGCAAGAATGTATCCTTTCAAATTTAGTCTAGCCAGATGTTTTGTGTCCTCTATCCCCTCAACCTTGTTTTTTTCCTTTGCTTGCCATTTATTTTATATTGAAGTACAATTGCGGTATCAATAAACTGCACGTTTTTAAACTGCACAATTTGAAAAATTTTATATATGTATACAATCATGACACAATCACAATCAAAATAATGAACACATCCATAACCCCCAAAAGCTTCCTCAAGCCCCTCTGTATCCATCTTTCCCTCCGCCTTATCCAATCCCTGCCCCCAGGCAACAGCAATCTATAATGCTGTCATTATAGTTTCTATTTTCTAGAGTTTTATATAAATGGAATCATACAGTATGATGATTAACTGAGCAAAATTATTTTGAATTATTTTGGGATTGTCAAATAAGAAAAAAATCAAGCTTTTATTTTAAGAGATGGAGTCTCACTCACTTTGTCACCCGGGCTGAAGAGACTGAAAAAAAAAAAAGATTCATCTGTGTTTTTGCATGTATCAATAATTCATCCTTTTTTGTTGCACAGCAGTATTCCATTAAGCAGATGTATAACAATTTCTTGATCCACTTCATTCATCTGTTGATGAACATTTGGGTTGTTTCCTTTTTTTTGGCTATTGAAAATAAAGTGTTAACTTTTTGGAAACTATCTCCTGAAAAAACAAAACATAAATTTACTATATAAGCCACTGATTCCACTCATAGGTACATACCTAAGAGAAATATACGTACACACAAAATCTTGTGCACTAACGTTCATGGAAACATTATTCATAATAGCCAAAAAATGGAGACAACCCAAGTGTCCACCAACTGATGAACAGATCAACACAATGTGGCATATCCATAACAAAGCAATATTATAAGCAACAAAAAGGAATATAGGAGTGATACATGGACGAACCTTGAAAACATTATGCTAAATGAAGTAAGTCTGACTTAGGCCACCGTGTATTTTGTGATTCCACTTACATGAAATGTCCAGAAAAGGCAAATTCATAGAGACAAAATGTAGTGTTTGCCAGGGGCTGGAGAGCGGTGGGGCCAGGGGGTCTGGGGAGTGATTGCTGATGGGTACACTTTCTTTTGCAGGTGATGAAAATGTTCTAAAATTAAATAATGGTGATGGTTGTGCAACTCTGAAAATACTTAAAACTACTGAATTGTATATTTTATTTATTTTATGAGACAGAGTCTCGCTCTGTCGCCCAGACTGGAGTGCAGTGGCATGATCTGGGCTCACTGCAACCTCCTTCTCCCAGGTTGAAGCGATTCTCCTGCCTCAGCCTCCCGACTAGCTGGGATTACAGGCGCGCGCCACTATGCCCCGGTAATTTTTGTAATTTTAGTAGAGACGGGTTTTGCCATGTTGCCCAGCCTGGTCTCCAACTCCTGACCCCAAGTGATCCGCCCGCCTCGGCCTCCCAAAGTGCTGGGATTACAGGCGTGAGAGCCACTGCGCCCAGCCAAAGCTGCTATTTTTTAAAAGCGGCAATGAACATTCTTGTACAAGTCTTCGTACGGACATACAGTTTGGGAAAATACTTAGTAGAAGAATAGCTGGGTCATATGCTGGGTGGATGCTGAACTTTTTCAGAAACTGCCGCTCCTCTGCAAAGTGACTGCACCATTTTATGTTCCCAACAGCAGTACAGGAGAGTTTCAGGTCCACACAAACCCATCCATACTTGGTAAGACCCAACAAGCTTAACATTTCAAGGGAAGGTGGACTTAGGGAGGCGCCAGCGGGAGGCAACATCAATGCAGATAGCTACAGGGGCCTGAAAACTGGAGGCCGCTACAAGCGTCGCTGGGTGGACGCCCAGTAAGTCCCACCCACTAGGCCAGCCCGAGCGCGTCCGCCACGCCCTGCTGCACTCCGCGGCGAGAGCGCGCGATAGGATTGGCTCTTAAGGCCCCGCCCCAACAGGTCGCCGCGCAGAGTGACCCGGAAGCACTTGCGCCGGCAGCGTCGCGCGACCCAGTTCCCTTTTCCGGTCGGCGTGGTCTTGCGAGTGGAGTGTCCGCTGTGCCAGGGCCTTCACCATGAGCGTCCCGGCCTTCATCGACATCAGTGAGGAAGATCAGGTGTGCTTCGGTCTACGGGTGCCGCCACGGTGGGGTGGGGGATGTCCTAGTAGCGCAAGGGACCGCTGCCGAGCCTGGGCCGGGCGGCCGGAGCTGACGCCCGCAGCTGTCCTACACGCGAGAATGGGGAGGCCGGTGGCTGGGGTGCGCGTTCCTGGCCTCGATTCGCACCAGCTCGCTGGCCGGCGGTCCCAGCGCGGGACCCGACGCCTCACCGCCAGCTCCCTGGTCGGCGTCGGGACTCATTTCTGACGACATAGTATTTTCTAGGAATGATGTCCGCTTCCGTCCGTCAAATGCAGCCACATTCGGGGTGGGAAGTGGCGAATCTGTAGTTAGTATAAGCAGGGTAGGGAAAAGTAATTTTGTGCTAAAGATCAAAATGCCGGGCCGGGCGCGGTGGCTCACGCCTTTAATCCCAGCACTTTGGGAGGCCGAGGCGGGCAGATCACGAGGTCAGGAGATCGAGACCATCCTGGCTAACACGGTGAAACGCCGTCTCTACTAAAAATGCAAAAAAATTACCCGGGCGCGGTGGCACGCGCCTGTAATCCCAGCTACTGCGGAGGCTGAGGCAAGAGAATCACTTGAACCCGGGAGGCGGAGTTTGCAGTACGCCAAGATCGCGCCGCTGCACTCCAGCCTGGGCGACAGAGCGAGAGTCCCTCTCAAAAAAAAAAAAAAAAAAAAAAAAGATCAAAATGCCCGTATTACTGTGCGATCACAGGCGAAGACGACCCGTATTTTACACTTGCTTTCTATTCCTACTTGTATGAGGGTGAGAGTTGTTCTGTACCCCGGAAGTATGGTATCAGTTTAGCTCTTAAATTCCGTGAGGCATTCACCTGATGGACCATCCTGATATTTTTAAATTTCTCGTTTGGCGTTTGCTCTTTGGTATACAGGGCTGATGGTTCTCATTTTCCCCACAACAAAAGTTTAACCTTATTTGGTGGGAGTTGAAAACGACATGGTATTCTTTAAGTTAATTTTGTATTACTGAAAATTCTTCTGTGAAGTCCTAACTTTGTCGTTTTTTTTCTGTTACTCCACTAACACGGAAGTAACTTCCAAATGATTGGGTATCATATAAACTTCGCATGGAAGTTTACTTGTCTAAGACAACTTACAGAATTGCGGGAGTGAGTTCCCCCTTTCTCCTCCCCCCTCCCCGTGGTAGGAATGCAGTTCCGATGCTCTGAAGAGCAAAATAAGAAGGGAAAAAGCAAAAGGCGGAGAAAAGGTCAAGGATGGGGAGGGGGTTAAGCACAGATAGGAAAATATGAAAGGCAGAAGAAGATACCTGATTAGAAATGGAAGCATGTTACCAACAGTTGGCTGTTAGGTTAACTGAGAAAGTGTTTGGATTTTTTTTTTTTTTTTTTAACATACAAAGTGAATGGAGGAAATTCTTATCATTGATCGTATCTTAAAGTGTCTTTTCTCAGGCTCTGCTTCTGTTCTTGTAACATCAGTATCGCTGTAGACAGTCGTTTCAGGGAAATATGAAATTGCTCAGGATTAGTTTAACTTTGATGAAATTCTCAGCTTGATTAGAGTTAAATGGAATTCTTAATCTTTTTTTGTTTTCCTTTGCTTGTGCTGCTTCCACAACCACTTGTGGCAGTGAGGATGACAGAAAGACAGCAAACGTGGTTGAATAGTTCTTAGAAAAAGTTTGCTGTGTATCTGTTTCCTCCATAGAGAAGCATGAAGCATGATTTCTGGTGGTATTTTTGTTTTCTCTGACATGGTGACAGCTTGTTTTCTTTTTTTAATTTTGCTTATAATACCAACTCTTCTATGAAATTACTGTGTTCTTGTTACCTGAAAGGATAGTACCGTCAGATGTGCAGGTTTAATACTTTCCTGAGGCAACTAAATATACTTGGGGGTTTAAAAATCTTGATGGCTTTTTTTTTTGGCTTGGTCTAGAAAATGTAATGCCTGTGCATTTACTAATGGTATCCTTTCATCTTCCTGTTGCACATCCTCATTTTATTATCTTTAAAACCAGGCTGGGCACGGTGGCTCACGCCTATAATCTTAGCACTTTGGGAGGCCGAGGCCCGTGGATCACCTGAGGTCAGGTGTTCGAGACCAGCCTGACCAACATGATGAAACCCTGCCTGTACTAAAAATACAAAATTAGCTGGGCATGGTGGCGCATGCCTGTAATCCCTGCTACTTGGGAGGCTGAGGCTGGAGAATTGTTTGAACCCCGAAGGCAGAGGTTGCAGTGAGCCGGGATCGCTCCATTGCACTCATGCTATTGCACTCCAGCCTGGGCAATAAGAGCGAAACTCCATCTCAAAAAAAAAAAAGAAAAAAACTGCCATTTGTTTGGCTGCCATAGATAAAGAGTCCCAGAAGAAAAATGGAATAAATATATATAATTCGGTAGTAGGGTAGGAAATGTCCAAGTGACTGAATGTGCTATTGTAGTTGTGTTTTTATAGGTCCGAAGATGCATGCTGACTCAGATATGCATTTTTAATTTTAAGAGATTAGTTACATAACAGATCCAGTTCGATGTAATTTTAAGGCAGCATTCACCGCATTGCCCTTTTGTGAACCAAAATGCTTATCTCCAATAGATTCTCAACTAATTAACAAATGATTACCTTTTTGCCAAGGTAATGTCTGTAACTTTTCTAGTAGCTGTGGTTATGTGTGTACTTGAGAGCAATACTATTGTTCATTTTTTTCAAAAAAGTGAAATCTGCCAAGTCAGACTGATTTCTTCTCCCCAGCAACCACACCCCCACCAAACCCTTTGGGTTATATTATCAAAAAGATTTTTGCTGTATGCTGGAAGTCCAGCAGGGTGCAGACTACATGAGAGAAATTCTAAAGGTGATCCATGGGGGCCGTAGCGTGTCTAAGGAGCCACTGGACCTCGTGGAGGAAAACCTGTGGCTCTTGTGGGATTGCCAAGATGGATGAGGTGAGGGAGGAGTCTTCAACATTATTTGAAATAGTTGTTGAATACAGTATTTGCATTTTAGTTTTTCAGAAAGAGGACAGAATTTGAGATTGTGCTTTGTCGTTCGTAGTCAGTTTTATAATAGAGCAATCCTCAACAGGCTGCTGAGCTTCGTGCTTATCTGAAATCTAAAGGAGCTGAGATTTCAGAAGAGAACTCGGAAGGTGGACTTCATATTGATTTAGCTCAAATTATTGAAGCCTGTGATGTGTGTCTGAAGGAGGATGATAAAGGTTTGTTTTTAATTTTTTTCTAATATTTCCTAATAAAATCTTTTAAATTTTTCTTGTGAATTATACAGTCGTCCCTCATTATCTGAGGCAAGGAGGATTTGGAACCCTCAGATACGAAGGCTGACTCTATTTGTATGTTTTGAATTTCAGACTTCAGGATGTTTAAATAGATGGGTAGTGGTTGTATGTATTTTGGGGGCACAGGTGATATTTTGATACATGTATGCAATGTGTAATGATCAAATCGGGGTAATTAGAATATCACACATCTTTTCTTTATGTTGGAAACATTCAACAGTTCTCTTCTAGCTCTTTCAACTATACAATACATTGTTTACCAGAGTCTAAGCACTGTTGTTTTCAATCTTACCTTCACACATGCTTTCAGTTTGTGTAATCTATTATGCCTATAAAGTAAACCTATTTTGAGAAAACCTCTATTTTATACACAGGTATATTTCTTAAGTGTTATTACACTAAATGCTGATAGTCTTAGAATAAAATGAAGAAAAAAATGAAGCTCTTTCCTGTTCATAAGTTTCAGATTAACATCAAGTGAGATACAATTTCAAGTAATCTAATAGCCATTTAATTATTAGGCCAGTTTCCTGTTTATTGAGATAGAATGGGAAATTTTCAGAATTGTGAGTTCAGAAATCTCTAGTTAAGATTTAGAGATCAAACTTGGATGCTGATTTCGGCAGCACATATACAAAAAAATTAGATTAAATTTGGGATATGATTTATATCTGTAATACTTAAAAATAACTAATTCAAGCAGAGAGCTGACAGCTTTAATTTCTGATTTCCTATATGTATACATAAAGTTTTCCTTAATTAAGAAAGTATCCTAGCCCCAAATCATACCAGTAACTTCCAAATGATTGAATATCATGACACTGAAAATTAAAACTTTATATACATGTAAATCAGTCTCTGTTTTACTAGTTAGAAACCACATCATAGGCCGGGCATAGTGGCTCATGCGTATAATCCCAGCACTTTGGGAGGCCGAGGCAGGTGGATCACATGATCAAGAGTTCAAGACCAGCCTGGCCAATATGGTGAAACCCCATCTCTACTAAAAATACAAAAATTAGCCGGGCGTGGTGGCAGGTGCCTGTAGTCCCAGCTACTTGGGAGGCTGAGATGGGAGAATCGCTTGAACCTGGGAGGCGGAGGTTGCAGTGAGCCGAGATCGCACCACTTCACCCCAGCCTGAGCAAGAGAGCAAGACTTCATCTGAAAAAAAAAAAAAAAAAGAAACCACATCTTAGATATCAATTTCCTTCCTCTTTAATAAAATATACAAGTTGCTTTCTGAATGCGAAAGTGTCTTATATTTGATGGTCTTCATTGTATTAAAACACTGGAAATGCATATTTAACTAGACGCATTGAGTATTGTAGTATCATTGTTGATTATGTTATCCATACTTGTGTAGATGTTGAAAGCGTGATGAACAGTGTGGTATCCCTACTCTTGATCCTGGAACCAGACAAGCAAGAAGCTTTGATTGAAAGTCTATGTGAAAAGCTGGTCAAATTTCGCGAAGGTGAACGCCCATCTCTGAGACTTCAGTTGTAAGTTAAGATCTGAAAGAAACTCAGTTTTTCAAGGTGCTTTTTTCATGTTACTAACTTTTAATGGTGCAGAGCAGGAATTGTGGAACTTGACTCTCAGCTGTGGCTCTTATTAGCTGTGACCTTGGGCAAGTGGCTTGACCTTTCTGTGCCCTAGTTTCCTCCTTTGTAATATGAAGTTGTTAACGGTACCTGCCACAGGTTTGTGGTGAGAGCTAACCTCAACTTAAAACTGGTTGCTGATTTCAAAATCATCATTCTTAGTAAACTATCGCAAGGACAAAAAACCAAACACCGCATATTCTCACTCATAGGTGGGAATTGAACAATGAGAACACATGGACACAGGAAGGGGAACATCACACTCTGGGGACTGTTGTGGGGAGGGGGGAGGGATAGCATTAGGAGATATACCTAATGCTAAATGACGAGTTAATGGGTGCAGCACACCAGCATGGCACATGTATACATATGTAACTAACCTGCATATTGTGCACATGTACCCTAAAACTTAAAGCATAATAATAATAAAATAAATAAATAAATAAATAAATTCAGAAATAGGAAAAAAAAAACTGGTTGCTGATTTCAAACATTGTTTATTTGTTTGTTAACCAACCAGGTTAAGCAACCTTTTCCATGGGATGGATAAGAATACTCCTGTAAGATACACAGTGTATTGCAGCCTTATTAAAGTGGCAGCATCTTGTGGGGCCATCCAGTACATCCCAACTGAGCTGGATCAAGTGAGTTACTGTGTGGAATAGTTGTTCTGCTTATAAGAAATGTACTTTTTTTTTTCTTTTGAGACAGAGTTTCGCTGTTGTTGCCCAGGCTGGAGTGCAATGGCGCAATCTCAGCTCACCGCAACCTCCGCCTCCAGGGTTCAAGCAATTCTCCTGCCTCTGCCTCCTGAGTAGCTGGGATTACAGGCATGCGCCACCACGCCCGGCTAATTTTGTATTTTTAGTAGAGACGGGGTTTCTCTATGTTGGTCAGGCTGGTCTCGAACTCCCGACTTCAGTTGATCCTCCCGCCTTGGCCTCCCAAAGTGCTGGGGATTACAGGCGTGAGCCACCATGCCTAGCCAGAAATATACTTTTATATGTTATACTTTTATATGTGTTACTCAGTTTTCTCCTTTTGTCAATCTCTTGTAGGTTAGAAAATGGATTTCTGACTGGAATCTCACCACTGAAAAAAAGCACACCCTTTTAAGACTACTTTATGAGGCACTTGTGGATTGTAAGAAGAGGTATTCAAAAGTAATGAACTAACATCACTTAACAGGCAGTATAAGTAGGTGGGGATGTTTTTTAAAGAGAAGTAGGGCCAGTAATTTTGCTTTACTCTGTTCTCCACAGAGTTGCTATAAATCTATTTCTATAAATTTGACCTACTAAGTTAAAGATAACTATAAAGATTAAAAGTAGTTTTCCTTCATCTTTGAACTTTTTAAAAAGTGAAATTTGGCTTTTTTTCTAAAAAAAGAAAGGATGTGGGGCCTTTCCAACATGGGCTTCAACCTACTGCTGTAGCATGAGCTTGGTGAATGTGGTGAAGCATCTCATCAATTTTGGATGGTGCAGTGGCAGAGACTACAACAAACTTTGTGTTAATGTAAATATTCCGTCTCTCCACCCATGTCCTTCCTCTTGCTTATCACACCCTAGACATAGCGAGCCTATGTCAGGTATAAAAGCACCATGCTCTTTGCCAGTCTGGACCAGGAGCTGGCACTGGTTCTTGTATAGCCCGTGTACTAAGAATGGTTTTAACATTTTTAAATGATTGAGAAAGAAAATCAAAGAAAGGGTAATATTTCATGATATGTGGACATTATATGAAATTCAGATTTCAGGGTCCATAACATTGGTATTACATCTATGCCTATTCATTTACAAGTTGTCTGTGCCTGCTTTTGCCAAGAGTTTAGTTACAACAGATACCATATAGCTTGCAAAACTTAAAATATTTACTCTCTGGCCCTTTACAGAAAGTTTGCCTACCCCTTGTCTAAGTAGTCTTACTACAGTCAGCTTCATTCCTCTGCTAGAAACACCCCTCTCATATTTCAGTTAGTGCCTCCCTTTTACAGCACCCTCTACTTGTATCCTAGCATTTAACACCCTTAGTTGAAAGTAAGGTTGTAGGCTAAGTGAAGGCAAGGAACCTCATCTGTTAACCATTGCATTCCCAAGAAGGTAGCACTTATTGGGCACTGAGTGGATAAATGCTACCTACAGTAGGGAACTGGAAAGGGATACTTGTTTAAACACAACATTTCTGACATTCTGCCGATCTAAATGTTGAGAGTTGGTTTTCTTCTTTAGAACACATAAAATACCTATTTTAATTAGTAAAATTCTGAGATTTTGCCTAGCAGTTAGGTAAAAATGCTTCAAGTTTATGGGTGCCCCCTTCATGACTTCATTTATATTGGTGGTTGATGCACATGGTGTTTGTTGTGCTTTTTTTTTATTTGAGATGGAGTCTCGCTCTGTCACCCAGGCTGGAGTGCAGTGGCGTGATCTCAGCTCACTGCGAGCTCCACCTCCCAGGTTCATGCCGTTCTCCTGCCTCAGCCTCCTGAGCAGCTGGGACCACAGTTGCTGCCACCATGCCCGGCTAATTTTTTGTATTTTTAGTAGAGAAGGAATTTCACTGTGTTAGCCAGGATGGTCTTGATCTCCTGACCCCGTGATCCGCCCGCCTCCGCCTCCCAAAGTGCTGGGATTACAGGCGTGAGCCACCGCACCAGGCCTGTTGTGCATTTTAAAGGGTGATACTGGTAACTGAGCCCTTACATGTCAGACACCATGCTGTGTGCTTCAAATGGATTAAAAAGATTTCTTTAGCTGAGAAGATTGAAGTATACTGTGGTTGCTAAAACTGGAAAATGACTTGCACCTGTGCCTACAGTGTGGCACAAGATAACTAATGAGTAAGATGTGGTTTTTTAAAAGTTTTTCTTTGAATTTTTATAGTTAAGTCATTGTACTTTTTAATTTTTATTTTTATTGAAAAGTTAAAAATCCTTAGTTTTTTATTCCTGGTACCACTACACTACCATAATTTACAGGGCAATATACCTGATGTAATGAAAAGAAAAAGACAAAGCTACAACAGATAAAAGACCTCAGGAATGTACATCTAATTGACACTGCACTGCATTAATCAATAGTGCACTTTTTGCAAACTGTAGCTATGACAGCCCTGAACAAGAAGGCTTTCCTGTTTAAGCTGCAGTAACTTTTCTGACTGTGGATCATCATCCTTCTGCGGCAGATTTGTACAGTTCCTCTAATGCATTTCGATGATTGCCTCAAAGTAACTTGCAGCTTTTCTGACTTCTTGCTTGCACTCCTGCCAAAAACTAGTCCTTTTCTGCTGTGTTTAGAACCTTGTGCTACCATATTTACCACCATAGAGACTGCCCAAGCTTTATCCACCAAAACTGCCCCCTTTCATGCATGGATTCATAATTTGATTGTCATTGTCCACTATAATATCCAAAATCATTATAGTTCCTGCCACCACCGTAATTACCACTCCCCAAATTACCTTCTTCATTGTAACCATCATATCCTCCACTGCTGCCACCATATCTACCACCACCATACCCGCCTTTACTATCAAAACCAGGACAACTGTGGTAGTTGCCACCATCACCTTCAAATCCATTATATCCAGCAACCCCTCCTCCATAACTACTTCTGCTGCCACCACCCCAGCACCATAGCCGCCTCTTCCACCAGAGTTTCTACCCATGGCCAAAACTACCATCTCCAGTTTCCTCCACAACCCATAAAGTTGCTAGATCCTCTCCACAACTGCATCTGTTGTTTAAAAAGGGCCCTTTTCACTTCACTAACGCCTGTTAATAGAGTGTTATTTCTGAACCACAATTTTATCATGATCATCAAAAGTTACACAAGCAAATCCTCTCTTTTTTCCACTCTGCCTGTCCTCCTGTAACTTCCGTGGTTTCAATCTTGTGATACTTTTCAAAGTAGTCTCTCAAATTATGTTCTTCTGTATCTTCTTCAACATCACCAACAAAAATTTTCTTCACTGTTGGATGGGCACTGGCCTTTACAGAACTCTCTCTAGAAACAGCTGTCTTTGGTTCCATTGCACGCCTCAGCCTTGTGTGGTCGAGCACACATTGCTGCATCCACCTCTTCAACACAAGAGTAAGTCACAAAACCAGAGTTTGTAGAACATTTTGTTTGGGGGTCTCTGATTACGACACAACCTGTGAGTGTGCTCCATTTCTTAAAATATTCTCTAAAACTACCATCTCTAGTTTCAAAGCTCAGACCACCAATAAACAATTTTTTTTAGCTGCTCTAGCTCCTTTGGATCATGGCCTCTTCCAGGTTGAGTTCAGTATTAATTTTTTACTTTTAGAGACGGGTCTGACCATGTTGCCCACACTGGAGTACAGTGGGTATGTGGCTGTTCACAGGTGCAATTGTAGTGCACTACAGCCTTGAATTCCTGGGCTCAAGCAAGCCTCCTGGGTAGGTGGGACTATTGGCATGCACCACTGTGCCTAGGCATTTATATCACTACATTTAAGATGTGGGTTACCACTTAGCCATGCCTACAGTGGTATTTCTGAATCTTAGTAAACCTTAGTTTTGAAAGAAGTTTTAGATAGCATTTACCATTTTAAAATAAATGATAACAGTTCCCGCTGATTTTTGCCCAGGCTAAATTCAGATGTGGGGAGTATTTTTAGAAAATGAAAAAAGGAAAAAAAAACCTCTTCCTCTTAGTTAGCAAAGCTTTCTATAAGCTGAAGATTCCACAGTTTGGAGGAAGTCATGAGGAGTAAAGATAAACATTTTCTAAAAGTCCAGTTTGAATGACTGCATTTATTTATTTTGCCTTATTTACTCCAGTGAAACTGATGTGTATAACTGTAAGAATAATTTAATTGGAAGGGTATCTTAAGTAGAGTTATTTAAATATTTGGTATTGTCTCAACCTCAGCCATACTGTCCTAACAGTTTCTGGGACACAAAACTTTTCCCGCCTAGGGCCTTTATACTTGGTCTTCCCTCTGCTTGGAAAGTCATCTTACCCCACCTTTCATGAACCCAGCTCTTTTCATGGCCAAGAAAAATGATATTTTACATCCTTTTGGTCTCAGTTTACATGTCATCTCTTCTGAGGGAGACTTTGCTTTCTCACTGTACATAAAGCGGCCTTTCCGTTTTCTGCCTTTGTTGCTTTGATTACATCACCATTTATTTCCTTTATAGCACTTATTAGTTACTTTTCCTTAGTTGTCCATCTTTCCTACTAAAAGGAAAGTTTCATGACTTTTCCCATAGACAGGGACTTTGTCTCTCTTAGTCACAGTTATAATGTCATCAGCACAGTACCTGCCTCTTAAAAATATTTTTAAATGAATGAATAGCAGTAATACTTTCAAGTTCCTAAAGCAATATTTCTTTTTAGTGATGCTGCTTCAAAAGTCATGGTGGAATTGCTCGGAAGTTACACAGAGGACAATGCTTCCCAGGCTCGAGTTGATGCCCACAGGTAATGTTAAACGTTACTCTAATGAGGGTTTGACAGCAATGTAGAGGTGAGCTACAGTATTAAATTATGTAACTGAAATCATGTTTGCAACCACCAGTGATCCCGAGCCATTTGATAGTGTGTATTTCCTGGCGATTCTAATGTAGATACTGAAATTCAAGGTTTGATATTGGAAAAACTGTGGATTGAATATGAAATAGGTGCATGGTGTTTACTGGGTGGGGGTATTGCTGGTATGGGGATGATGATCCCAACCCAAGAATTAGAACCTAATCTTGGGCCAATTGACCCTAATTTTAAGGTTATAGGTAGAAAGTTGATGGCTTGCCAAAAATTAACCCATTGCTAATGAGAATAAGGGCTTTTAACAGTCTTAGATCTAACTGGTAACAAGAATAGAATCAGTTTTCTAAATCTATGTAATAAGGATTATGAAACTTCTTTATATGGTCATTGCTCTTTGTGTGGACCGCTACATGATAGGAGTTGGTAAAAAGGGAAGTTGGTGGTAAAGGTCCTTGACTTTGAGGTCAGACTGCCTCCATTCACATTCTTACTCCACCTTTTAATGAGCACTTCTGAACTGCTTCGTAGTTGATAAAGGAGGCATAGTAATACTGTTTGTCTCCTAGGTTGTTGTGAGGAGTAAATGAGATGCAAGGCAAGTGAAGTACTTAGTGTCTTGGCATATGGTTCTGCTGCTGCTTGCTATTTGATTACCTTGGTGCTTTCTCTCCAGCTATGTTTTTATCTACAATTAATATATTTCATTTTGTTAAAACAGATGAACCTGATAAATGTATTGGCCTGTCTTAACCCAATCCTGTAGCTTTTTTAATGTTGTATGTATGTTTTGGACTGTTAGATATTTTGCCGAATTAAGTATATTTTATGATCTGCAAAAACTCAGTGAAAAGCCAGGATTTCAAAACCCTGAGCTTACATTTTTGTTCTCTAATTAAGGTGTATTGTACGAGCATTGAAAGATCCAAATGCATTTCTGTTTGACCACCTTCTTACTTTAAAACCAGTCAAGTTTTTGGAAGGCGAGCTTATTCATGATGTAAGTAGTTTATCCTTTAATGTGAAAAATGTTCTCCTTTCCTAAATTTTACATACTGAAGCAGGACTCTTTTTCTTTGCATTAATAAAAGTGACTAATGGCAAGATATGGAAAGATTAAGAACTATGTATTCTTTTTATATCAGGAACAGACATATTTAGGACCAGCTTTTCTTCATCCACTGAACACAGTCCTATTCTTCCTCCCTCCCTTTCTTAATTTCTTTTTTTTTTTTTTTTTTTGAGACAGAGTCTCACTCTGTCACCAGGCTGGAGTGCAGTGGCACGATCTTGGCTCACTGCAACCTCCACCTCCCTGGTTTAAGCGATTCTCCTGCCTCAGCTTCCAGAAGTAGCTGGGATTACAGGTACATGCCATCACGCCCAGCTAATTTTTGTATTTTTAGTAGAGACAGAGTTTTGCCATGTTGGTGTGGTCTCCAACTCCTGACCGCAAGTGATCCGCCCACTTCGGCCTCCCAGAGTGCTGGGATTACAGGCGTGAGCCACTGCGGCCGGCTACCTCCCTTTCTTTCATCTTCTCACTTACTCACCATTATAGACTTAGATAATACAAGTTTCTTTTTTGTTACATATATATTGTTCCTAGCCCCACTTAGGAAGATAAGTCTGATATTTAAAAACACATGAACATTTTTGAAATGCAAGTATAAATATATTTTGGACTGTTGTGCATCTGGACTATGCCATTAGCCACCATCTTTCAGTGTGGATAATTTAGAGCTCAGTGTATTTACTGATTATTTCATTTTAAAAGTGAGCCATGTGAAAGCAGATGGTTTGGTAATTTGATGAAACAATGATATTTCTGCTTTGAACAAAATGTAGGAGTCAGTATCTTTAAAATAATATTTACAGTATCTTAGAATATCTTACAATAAATCTTAATTCTGTATTGATGGTATCTTTTTTGTCTCTTATCTGTATAGCTTTTAACCATTTTTGTGAGTGCTAAATTGGCATCATATGTCAAGTTTTATCAGAATAATAAAGACTTCATTGATTCACTTGGTAAGTTCTGGGGTTTATTCTTTGAGGCACAGAGGTGGGAACATGCTACACTAACAGTTATGTACTATGTGGTCCAGCAAGTATGGTTGTGGCCTTATTTGTAGATTATCCTAAAAGGAGTCATGTATGATAGAACAGCACAAAAATAGGTAGACAGTTTAAAATATTACTTAGAATGAATTGAGAATCAGAAACCAAGAAGGTGTAGGAGGTGGCATTTGTGATAGAAAGAGAATGAAACTGGGAGTATGAAAACAACTTGGGGTCCAGCGCAGTGGCTTATAGGTGTAATCCCAGCACTTTGGAGGCTGAGGCGGGCGGATCATGAGGTCAGGAGGTCGAGACCATCCTGGCTGACTAACATGGTGAAACCTGTCTCTACTAAAAATACAAAAAATTAGCCGGGCCTGGTAGCGGGTGCCCGTAGTCCCAGCTACTCGGGAGTCTGAGGCAGGAAAATAGCTTGAACCCGGGAGATGGAGGCAGAGGTTGCAGTGAGCCAAGACTACGCCACTGCACTCCAGCCTCGGCAACAGAGCAAGACTCCATCTCAAAAAAAAAAAAAAGAAAAGAAAACAACTTGGCATTTGTAATCCCAGCACTTTGGGAGGATGAGGTGGGTGGATCACTTGAGGTCAGGAGTTCAAGACCAGCCTGGCCAACATGGCAGAACCCCGTTTCTACTAAAAATACAAAAATTAGTGGGTATGGTGGCACATACCTGTAGTGCCAACTACTCAGGAGCCTCAGGTAAGAGAACCACTTGAACCCAGGAGGCAGAGGTTGCAGTGAGTTCAGATCGCACCGCTGCACTCCAGCCTGGATGACAGAGTGAGGATCTGTCTCAAAAAACAAAAAAAAAAGAGAGAAAACGACTTGGACCCTTTTTGTCTCATTTAAGAGCTTGCTGAATTTTAGGCCCTTCCAGCTCTTCTGTACCATGATTCTTTGAGGTAAAGTTATATCAACAATCGGGTGCTTGGAGAAGATTGAAGAAATAGTTCCATTGGTACATTTATTTTTAAAATTTAGTGATGGAGGAGTGAGCAGAAAAGCAACTGAAAGAATTACCATTACTTTATTCATAATGGTAACTTTCAGAAATGTTTTAAGAGCTGATCAAATTTGATGATTAAAGGTACTTTATTAAGCTAAACATTATTCTTAAAATTTTCTTTGTAGAAGACCTTACTCCTTAGATAAATGGCGATTTGTATTTTTGGTCCCTTTTTTTAAGCCATAGCCACAGAATGGTAACAAATAGTTTTTCCCCTCTACCATGCTATTTTATGCTTGGATACCCCGCCATTAACAAATTACAAAAGTATATAGTATTGCCAGTTAGATCTGAAAGATGGAATTAGAAATGGAAATGTAATTTTATGTGATAGTAAGACTTTTCTAACTACAGTTTGTTGAAAACAGCATAGTCTTTATTATTTTTATCTTTGAATTTTCTTGTCTAGCGTATCAGTTCAGTAAATGTTTGTCAAATTGAATCAAATCTTATTCATCCTTATTGAGCAAACCCTACATATGTTCAATATTTTAATTTCCTTCTGGAGCATGTTTTTAACATACTAAAATACAAAGAGAAAACTTAGAAAATCTGCAGTTGAACAGGTTTTAAATGTTGTAAACTACCAGTTTCTTTACACTGGAGTCAACTGTGAAACTAAGGTGCTTTGTTTTCCTACTAGGCAATAATCAAAACACATTAGAGATTGATTATATTTTCCATATTAAGACTGAATTTTTTTTGTTTTTGAGACTAGTCTTCCTGGTTCTTGAGAATACAGATGAATGTATGGTCTATTTTGATAGTCTTCAATTTGGTAATCATTAATGCTTGTCACCTGTAAATTGTGTGCCTCCATTGGAATTGGGGAAGATTGACTTATTCTGAACATAATAAGGCGTTTGAAATACACCAAGATAAAGTAGATGTAAGTGTGTTTGTGTAGAAAGCTTTGCCAGGTGCACTAGACCCAGAAAACCACATTCTGTCCCAGTTAATTTGTTTTGTGGCATGAAGCTATGTGATGGAATGTTAATGTCAGCAACCTCTTTATTTACGCACCAAGGAAAAAGGAGTAGTAATTAACACTTTGACACTCCCCCATTGATGTGTAATTGACTGTTTCAAAGGAGCACTGGTTCATAAGCTATTGCATGCATTAAAATTGGGTTTTCTATATTGCAGCATTTTAAGACAGGGGTCAGTGACAGTGCAGAAATTGCTCAATGATGCACATTTTTTTATTACTGCATTAAGGTTTTGACATATTAGTAATGAATAAATGTTTCCATAAAATTAGATTTTTTATAACTTTAAAATTGAAATATGACACAGTACACTGTGACTTCCTCTTTGATGGTAGTATTTTAGTTTTATGAAACAAAGCACAGCTTCCTACAAAGTCTTTAACTCATACTTCACTGCCTTAGTAGTTTGATTTTTCAGAACGAGAGTCCTAAGGGTTTTAAGTTTGGTTCTTTGTTACTTTAAACATCAATTTAAAGTGTTTTTAGATGCAAGTTTTCACATGTAAAATAGATAACGGTTTTATGGAATTCAGCCTAGAAATAATCTTCATTCCTCTGATAAGTTTTTTCATTTATGGTAAGATTGTAACTGCAGAAAAGATGAGCAGTAAAATAGATTTAATTTCAGGAGTATTTAAAATAATAGAAATTTCAGAAGTTTCTATCACTTTATATTGAAAGAGAGTTGTCTGTCTACGCCAATAGAACTGAGAATGTTAAGGACTTTTTGAAAAAAATCTTTAATACTTATTCATTGATAGGAAAAAATTAGTAACATTGCTAATTTATTGTGCCAGCTAGAATTCAAATTCCTTCATTTGCCTTACGTTTCTTGAACATCTGTGCAAATCAGTATTCTATTAGAAATTTGTTTATATGCTTTTCAGAAAACATCTTTATATTAATGTGTATATTTTTTATTTTAATTGTATAATTAAACATTTATTACAGCTGAAAGCCTAGTGACAACTATCTAGATTCCACAAGTTGCAATCAGTTTGTCAGAACATTTTCCTTTATTAACACTGACAACTTAGGCCAACAGTAGCATTATCTTGTGTCAACTGAATTGCCCTAACATGTCCACATGTAATCTGGTGTTATCCAGTTGCTACCTTTTGCTTCAGAAAGTTAATCGGCATCTAATTTGCATTGTTAATTAGGGTTAATGTGCACTAATTGATTTCTTGATGCCTGTAGATTTCCATTAAACCCAGTTAGCAATACTTACTTGTGTACCTCATTCGAGTTACGGTGATCATGTTTTTGTTGAATCTGTGCCAAATAGGAAGCCTGTATCATAATTACAGCTAATTAACAGATGATCATGACCTATGTTAATGGGCTTCCCTAATTTTCCACTAATATATGAATGTTATAAATTTAAAATTTATTTATGGAGTGTTTAGGGAGAGAACTTTTTAAACAATACAGACTTGAAGCTCTGAATTTATTAGAGGGCACTTGATTGATCATTTGCCGATTTTACATAGTTCAAAAGTTCAGAGAAAAGGAACATGTAAATTTAGATTAGTTTTAGAGACTTAGTTTTATAATTAATAAGTTAGCATCAAAACAAGTATATATGATATTGTGTTAGAATTCTGCTCTTACTTAGGACTAGGTTATATATTTAGGATTCCTAATTTTTAAAATTTCTAGCCCTTTATTTTAGAAATGAACCTATTCTAGGCCTAGCACTGCTATTTTTTGACTATAAGTCACCATTTAATCTCTTTGCTCCTCAGAATATGTCTGTTCCTGATATAAAAAGAATACATAGTTCTTAATCTTTCCATATCTTGCCATTAGTCACTTTTATTAATGCAAAGAAAAAGAGTCCTGCTTCAGTATGTAAAATTTAGGAAAGGAGAACATTTTTCACATTAAAGGATAAACTACTTACATCATGAATAAGCTCGCCTTCCAAAAACTTGACTGGTTTTAAAGTAAGAAGGTGGTTTTGTTTTTAAAGTGAAAGGATCAGGACTGGGGAATTCCTTAAGTTTTCTTCTAGGCCTAACACGTTGTTATTTGAATAATTACAACAGCATGTTTCATTAGAAATTATAATGCAAAATTTGAATTATTTGTGCAGTTTTCTACTTTTGTCTTATAAAGAACAAGTATCACTGTTAATGGTATTCTTTAAGTATATCTAGTACTAACTGTATTGGCCTATAAATGTTAAATGACACACACACTTTGACAGTTTTGGTTTGTAAGTAGTTTTGATTTTTAAATAGTGACCTGAAGCAAAATTGAATGTTTTCATAACTGAAAATGTTTGTGAAAGTATTTTAAAACTTAATGTTTACCAGTAATAGTAACACAGAAAAAACTAATAAGTAGATAAGAAATCCTCTGTGTTTAAATGAAGAGCTATTAGTGTGAAAAATAAGCTTAGGTAATTTAACTAAATAGAAATTGTTCTTATGAAACGTACTTTGTAGATTTTATCTCCTAAAATGTATAACTATTTAAAAATGTAAAATGTACAAAACTTTTAGGGTCTAAAAATAATCATTTTATGGCCCATTCTTAATTTTGAATCTATCACCTATGGTACTATAGAAAAATTGTTTTTAATACTCTATGGAGTCAGTTTATAGTTTGCAAATATAAGAAGCTTTGTCAAAATTGTTCTGTATAAGTGCTCAAACAATAATTTCCACAATTACAAAAGTAAAAATAATTTCCACAGCTTAACATGAGATGTAATTGTGCAGGTCTTTAATTAGTATGAACACTCATCAAGCTTCACTATTCTGTTATCTAGGCCTGTTACATGAACAGAATATGGCAAAAATGAGACTACTTACTTTTATGGGAATGGCAGTAGAAAATAAGGAAATTTCTTTTGACACAATGCAGCAAGAGCTTCAGATTGGAGCTGATGATGTTGAAGCATTTGTTATTGACGGTAAGGCAGATAGAACATTTTCATTTATTTCTAGAATTTCTCATCTACTACATGGATCATAGTAAGATTTTTATCTGGAAACTGAGCCTTACACAACAAAGATTTGTTTGTAGCAGATGTATATTTAGTAGTTTAGTGGATATATTTGTTGTAGGGTGAAAATTTAGTAGAAATATAAACTGCTATATTCTATCCCTTGAAATCACATAGAACAAATACATTTAGGCAATATACCACTGTGGTTAAGAGCACAGATTTTAGTATTAGATATGGATTTAAGACCAGGCCCTTCCTTTGTGAAACAGGAATGTAGGGATTCATTTGTGGTTGTAAGGATTAAATGAATTAATACAGGTAAAGCACAGTGCCTGGCACATAGTAAGTGATCTTTCAAGTGTTAACCATTACCAGTTTTTTTATGATTAGCCTAGAAATAAGAACTTCTTCCCCAACAATTAGATTATAAAGCAACTTAACTGCTCAGGAATTTTTTCTGAGCTTTTTAAATTTGAAAGTTGGGATTATGCAATTAAGATTAATAAAAGATACAGAACTACTGACCTTTTTTCCCCTAATGCTCTAAGTTTTCTATGAACAAGTAATAACTTAGTAGGAAGTTAGTTTATTCCCCTATATGAGATGGTAGGGGATAGAATTCTTAAAAAAAAAAAAATAATAAACAGCAAAAAACTGTAGGTAATATTTATTTCATATAGATTGTCCCAGCAGCCATAGGACAAATGCATGACCTTTCTTTTGGTTGCCTCATACTGTTTTGCTTATTAGATTTAAACAGTCAGTGTGTAATGTTGGAAAACAGTATAGTTTTATTATGGCTTACTTGGTGACAGTTTTCATACCTTAGCTATTTTTCTTGGAAATTTTCCATATAACATAGAATATAAAACATCTTTTTTCAGCGGTAAGAACTAAAATGGTCTACTGCAAAATTGATCAGACCCAGAGAAAAGTAGTTGTCAGGTAAGATATTTAATGCTTTGCAGCATTTTATAGAACGATTTAGTTTGTTCCGATTATTTCAGTTAAATGTTTAGAGAACCAAGGTGGTGTTATCAGTTGACTGTAGTTAAATAGTTGCTATTTATCATAATTTTATTAAAGTTCAGACTGAATGTGATTAGCTTATTTAATGAAAGAGTCCTATTTTCCAGCACATTTCATTTAATGGCTGAGCATTGGCTAGAATACTAATGACTTTTATGTCTGCTTTATACAGTTGTTCAGGAGAATTAGAAGGCTTAGGATCAATATGGTAAAGTTTTTTTTAAATAATTATGTAATTCTTAACTTCTCTTACAATTCTAAATTAGGTATATTTAATCTTGCTTTTAACTGGATTCAAATCTGTAGTATTGTAAAAGAATACCAGAGGCTAAAAGGTTGACTAACACTGTGTTTAATTTTTCAATTTTTAGTCATAGCACACATCGGACATTTGGAAAACAGCAGTGGCAACAACTGTATGACACACTTAATGCCTGGAAACAAAATCTGAACAAAGTGAAAAACAGCCTTTTGAGTCTTTCTGATACCTGAGTTTTTATGCTTATAATTTTTGTTCTTTGAAAAAAAAGCCCTAAATCATAGTAAAACATTATAAACTAAAAAAATTTGCCTAGTCTGGACAGTTATTGTCTCAAATTTATACTAAAATCACAAACTCCAGAGGATATGAAGTAATAAATTACAAAGGGTCACAATGTCTGTCATACAATACATAAATTCTGTTCTTTAAAAAAGGATATTGAAGAAGCAATGAGCACTTTAAAGAAAGGATAATATACAGAGGGAAGACAGAAGTAGAGTAATACAATTTCTTCACATTAGAAAAACTTGGAAAAGCAAAGACAAACTGTATAGCTTTAAATACAACAGTCATTTTATTCTAGTAAAAACTATACCAGAATTTCAGTTACATAATTTCACTACTGAAAGCACTTATCTACATTATTTTAATCTGTTGTTTTTATTCCAACATCTCTTCTGCTTTTCTTTTCTTTGGCTGGTTGTCATTTTCTAAACTTAGTAAATTTTCACTTTTATTTAGTTGATTTGTAATGAGGCTCTGCCAGTCATCATCACCAGAAGTATTTTTAGTCTTGATTGCCTGCAAATGGCTTTGTAGTGGAGTTGATATCAGAGGTTTTGTGTTTACCTAGGAAAGATAAACTAATTTTACCTTTGAAATTATTATACAAAAGACTTTAAAGAGTCTGTAAAGCCTCTGCAGTTATGAGTATGTGTTAAAACCACCATCTCTTAGCTGATTTCCACTACCTTAGTAGTTCTGGCACCAGAACAGTATACAATGTGAATGTGTAGGCTTATGTAGTAGATCGTCAAAATCTCTAATATATAACGGAAATAAAATGTACAAAAACTGCCTTTTACTACTTCATGTTTCCTCCCATGCTTCAGAACACCATTGTTGAAGAAACAGGAAGGAGCAGTGAGATATTTGGAAGTTGGCATGTTTTCAAGACACTGTATTGGGTAATTTTAAAAATAGTGTGTTAAATAACTTTTTCATTTTAAGGTTCTTTTCTGATGTTAAAATACTTACTGGAAATTTAGAAAATAGAGTAAAGTAGAAAGAAACTAAAAATCATTAGTAATCCCTTATCCAGAGAGGCTTGTTGACATTTTGGTATTATTTGCTGCTAGCCTTTTTTTCTATTTTTAGCCTATTTGGTCATTCTATAGAATTTTATGTATTTTCCTCTGTGAGCAGTTTCCTAGGTCATTAAAAACAATTGTCTATGGCTGCAAAATACTCCCTTTTATGGATGTTTGATATATCTCCTAATATTGAATGTTTGTTTCCAGTTTATCCCTACCAAAAGTTAATTTGAGTTAATTTTATGTAAAACAATCTTTGATGTTTTTGAGAGATTCCCAGATAAAATTTTCTCTTCAAAAGGAATACTGGGCCAGGCACTGTGACTCATACCTGTAATCCCAGCACTTTGGGAAACTAAGGTGAGTGGATTGCATGAGCTCAGGAGTCGAAAACTAGCCTGAGCAACATGGCAAAACCCATCTCTACCAAAAATTAGCTGGGCATGGTGGCCATGCGACTGAGTCCCAGCTCCTCGGAAGGCTGAGGTGCAAGGATCATTTGAGCCCAGGAGGTGGAGGTTGCGATGAGCCAAGATCGTGCCATTGCACTCCAGCCTGGACAACAGAGTGAGACCCTCTCTCAAAAATAAACAATAGATAAAACAAAAGGAATACTGAATTGTTTTCAAAATAACAATTATGGTGGGCTTTTTTTTAAGATATGGTCTCACCCTGTCACCTAGGCTGGAGTGCAGTGGCACAATCACAGCTCATTGCAGCCTTGACCTCCGTGGATTCAGGTGATCCTTCCACCTTCACCTCCTGAGTACCTCGGACTACAGGCATGTGCCACCACACCCAGGTAATTTTTGTATTTTTCGCCATGTTGCCCAGGCTGGTCTCTCTTAACTCTTGGGCTCAAGTGATCCGACCACCTCGGTCTCCCAGAGTTCTAGGATTACAGGAGTGAGCCATACTGTGTTGTGTTTTAGTTGAAAGGGATATACACGTGTATTTTAGAAATATGGAACAGGATAAGAATTACATTAAAATCACCCAAGATCCCAACCACCATTAAAGAGTTTGTGTAAATCTTCTGGTCTCTTTTCTGTATACGCTTTTTAAATACTGGGGTCATATTTTTATTGGTTTATATGCTATGTTAAACATTTTTAGCATTTCCTCCTGTTCTTAAGTCTGTTAAGAGGATAGCTCCATCATATTCTGTGTTCTGCAATTTATTTATGGACATTTAAATTGTAAGAAAATGGTCACTGTTAACTAGGCTGCAGTGATTATCATTTGTTCATAAATATTTGTGAAGATCTTTGGGTACTGCCTTACATTAAAATGTTTTTCAATTTGACCAGTAAAAGTGGCATGTTAGTAACATTGTCATTTTCAGTGTTAGATTATGTAGTACTAAGTTTATTTTATTTTTGAGACAGAGTCTTGCACTGTCGCCCAGGCTGGAGTGCAATGGCGCCATCTCAGCTCACTGCAACCTCCACCTCCCAGGTTCAAGCGATTCTTCTGCCTCAGCCTCCCGAGTAGCTGGGATTACAGGCACCCACCACCATGCCCAGCTAATTTTTTGTATTTTTAGTAGAGACAGAGTTTCACTATGTTGTCCAGGCTGGTCTCAAACGCCTGACCTCATGATCCACCTGCCTCGGCCTCCCAAAGTGTTGGGATTACAGGCGTGAGTCACCGTGCCCAACCTAGTAATACTTTTTTTTTTTTTTAAATGAACTTAAATGTTTAGAATGGTAAGTTCACAGCTCCCTAAGGAGTGTTCCTTTTGGATTGCTCTGTTTGGTTCCCTCCCTGAAATCCTATAGTCAGCCACTCGTCCCCTCAGAGAGTTTTACCTCTGATCTTTGGGGTGATTCTTTGTTCATATTTGTCTGATTGGCTTTGTTCTTCCAAAAGTGTCTGCACAGGACTGCTAAGAGAACCTAGGCAAGTCATTTAATTTTTCTGGGCTTCAGTTTACTCATTAGCTTCTTTTAGGTCCTAGATGCTATTACTGGAAAGAATAACTAGTAATGGATAAAAATGTACATAAATATTTCCTATTTTGCCATCAAAGTGCTAGGTTCATTTTGGTGTATTTGGCATCCAAGTACAAATTAACAGTTTCCCAAAATCCTGATTGTTTGACTTTTTTATCTTGATTATGGAAAGGAAGGACACATTTACTTGCTTTAGTTTCTTTCCCCTTAACTACCCACTTGCTGAGAGGGGTAGGAGCAGGGATTGGCTTTAGAGAAACAAGATACAGTGTAGATTAGCTAATGTTTGCACTTAACAAAACTTGCCCTGTTTAACTTACCTGAGGGTTCTGCAGCCTACTGCAGTAATTTTAGTTCTAGCTGTTGTCAGATATATTGCCTTGTATCTTCGTTCTTTCGCCTCCTATCCTTTTTAGAAATTTATCACCTGTTTCTCTTTCAGCCTGACTTACAAAATCTAATTTTTGGCCTAAAAATTTCCCCTAGCTTGGTACTAGTCCTTTTATTTCTGCCTGTGATTATATTTTAAAATTAAACTTAAATGAATCTAATTCATTGGATATAAAAAAAAAAAGTAAGTGGCTTGCTTTGCTTACTCTGGTTTTCCATCCTTATTCCTGGATATAATCAAGATTGCAGTAGGCTAACAACCTAATGCCGAAAACAAGAATGAAAAACATACCATCTTTTCAAGTTACTTTGGACCCATGGAGAGAAAGTGGATTGGTACTTAATACCTTCCCTGAATTTAACAGAATTGATGTGGACTGTACATAAAATATGTTGAAAAATAAAACTATTTTTTGGCTATAAAAGTCTTCATAAAATTCGTTTATAACAGAGGTTGATAAACTTTTTCCAAAAAGTGCCAGAGTAAATATTTTCAGCTTTGTGGGCCAAATGGCCTCTTACAACTGCTCAATTCTCAGTGCCATGCCAAAACAGCCTTTACAATATGCAAAGGAATGGGTGTGGCTATGGTCTATTAAATTTATAAGGAGATCGACTTTTGAATTTGCCCCACATTACATGATAATTTGCAATCAAGCTTTAAGCTGGGACAGTGAAGCTTACCATAGTACTTGGCACATAGTAATAAGCACTTAGAAAATGTCTCTTCAGCCAGTGAATTTTGTTTTATATGCATCAATCTTTCAGAAGAAACATTTTTTCTATTGTGAAAGTTAAGAAAGTATAATATAGCATTTGACTAAGAGCCACAATATCTAACCCAGGTCCACCACATATTGTGTCTTAATGACCCTGGAAAGTTATTTCACATTTATGTCACTGTTTCATCTGTAAAAAAATTACCTTGCCAATGAAAAAGTTAAAAATTCTATAAAAATAAATCCTTTTTTTTTTTTGAGACACTGTCTCACTCTGTCACCCAGGCTGGAGTGCAGTGGCACAATCTCGGCTCACTGCAGCTTCAGCCTCCCGAGTAGCTGGGACTTACAGGTGCCTGCCACCACACCTGGACAGATTTTGTATTTTTAGTAGAGACCTGGTTTCACCATATTGGCCAGGCTGGTCTCAAACTCCTGACCTTGTGATCCGCCCGCCTTGTCCAAAGTGCTGGGATTACAGGCGTGAGCCCACCACGCCCAGCCAAAAATAAATTCTTAAAAGCAATATTAGTTGCAGATAGAACATTAGCAATTAGACAAAAAGAACTCCCCTATTAGATTAATTAATTATAAAAATGGGCTTTCAAGTGAGATGTGAAATTTCCACTGCTTGAAAGTAGAACAGCTATCTTATAAGGGTTAAGGATTCACCCTAATTAGAAGTGGATGTTTAGCTTTGATGCCCTCAAGCTTCATGTTTGTTTTGATTCTATGACTTACCCAATTGGGCAAGGTTAAAACTTAGATTTTCCAATGCCAGAGTTACTGCCCTTTAGTCACCATACTTTAATGATACACACATACACCAGTGGAACTATACTGTTGCTTATGAGCTCAATTAGGAAAGTGTGAAAAGGGTGTATTAATCCGTTCTCACACCGCTAATAAAGATACTGGAGACTGGAAAAAAAAGATAGGTTTAATGGACTTACAGTTTCACATGACTGGGGAGGCCTCATAATCATGGCGGAAGGCGAAAGGCAATTCTTAACATGGTGGCAGCAAAAGATAGCTTGTGCAGGGAAACTCCCACTTTTAAAGCCATCAGATCTCATGAGACTTATTCACTATCACAAGAACATTTCGCTATCACAAGAACAGCACAGGAAAGACCGGCCCCCACGATTCAATTACCTCCCACCAGGTTCCTCCCACAACATGTGGGAATTGTGAGACCAATTGTAATTCAAGATGAGATTTGGGTGGGGACACAACCAAACCATATCATTCTGCCCCTGGCCCCTCCCAAATCTCATATCCTCACATTTCAAAACCAATCATGCCTTCCCAACACTCCCCCAAAGTCTTATTTCAGCATTAACTCAAAAGTCCAAAGTCTCACCTAAGACAAGGCAAGTCCCTTCCACCTATAAGCCAGTAAAATCAAAAGCAAGTCAGTTACTTCCTAGATACAAGGTGGGGTGGGGTACAGGCATTGGATAAACACAGCCGTTCCAAATGGGAGAAATTGGCCAAAACAAAGGGTCTACAGGCCCTGTGAAAGTCCAAAATCCAGCATGGTGGCCAGGTCATGCTAATGCAAGAGGTGGGTTCTTATGGCCTTGGGCAGCTCCACACCCCTGTGGCTTTGCAGGGTACAGCCTCCCTCCTGGCCACTTTCATGGGCTGACATTGAGTGTCTGTGGCTTTTCCAGATGCACAGTGCAAGCTGTTGGTGGATCTACCATTATGGGGTCTAGAGGATGGTGGCCCTCTTCTCATAGCTCCACTAGCCAGCACCCCAGTAGGGACTCTATATGGGGGCTCTGACCCCACATTTCTCTTCCACATTGCCCTAGCAGAGGTTCTCCATGAGAGCCCCGCCCCTGCAGCAAACTTCTGCCTGGACATCCAGGCGTTTCCATACATCCTTTGAAATCTAGGAAGAGATTCCCAAACCTCAATTCTTGACTTCTGTGTACTCGCAGGTTCAACACCACATGGAAGCTGCCAAGGCTTGGGGCTTGTACCCTCTGAAGCAATGGCCCGAGCTGTGACTTGGCTCCTTTTAATCATGGGTGGAGTGGCTGGGATGCAGGGCACCAAGTCCCTAAGCTGCACACAGCACGGGGACCCTGAGCCCAGCCTACAAAACCATTTTTTCCTCATAGGCTTCTGGGCTTGTGATAGGAAGGGCTGCCGTGAAGACCTCTGACTTGCCCTGGAGACACTTTCCCCATTGTCTTGGAGATTAACATTCAGCTCCTTGTTACTTATGCATATTTCACAGCCAGCTTGAATTTCTCCTCAGAAAATGGGATTTTCTTTTCTATCACATTGTTCAGGCTGCAAATTTTCCAAACTTTTATGCTGTTTCTCTTATAAAACTGAATGCCTTTAACAGCGCCCAAGTCACCTCTTGAGTGCTTTGCTGCTTAGAAATTTCTTCTGCCCTAAATCATCTCTCTCAAGTTCAAAGTTCCACAAATCTCTAGGACAGGGGCAAAATGCTACCAATTTCTTTACCAAAACATAACGAGTCACCTTTGCTCCAGTTCTCAACAAATTCCTCATTTCCATCTGAGATCACTTCAGACTGGATTTCATCATCCATATCATTATCAACATTTTGGTCAAAGCCATTCAACAAGTCTCTAGGGAGTTCCAAATTTTCCCACATTTTCCTGTCTTCTGAGCCCTCCAAACTGTTCCAACCTCGGCCTGTTACCCAGTTCCAAAGTTGCTTCCACATTTTCGGGTATCTTTTCAGCAACACTCTGCTCCTGGTACCAATTTACTGTATTAGTTTGTTTTCACACTGCTGATAAAGACATACCCGAGACTGGGAAGAAAAATAGGTTTAATGGATTTACAGTTCCATGTGGCTGGGGAGGCCTCATAATCATGATGGAAGGCAAAAGGCAATTTTTTTATTTTTTTTGAGATGGAGTCTGGCTCTGTTGCCGAGGCTGGAGTGCAGTGGCGTGATCTCGGCTCACTGCAAGCTCCACCTCCTGGGTTCACGCCATTCTCGTGCCTCAGCCTTCCGAGTAGCTGGGACTACAGGCGCCTGTCACCACGCCCAGCTAATTTTTTTTTTTTTTTTTTTTTTGTATTTTTAGTAGAGACAGGGTTTCACCATGTCAGCCAGGATGGTCTTGATCTCCTGACCTCATGATCCACCCACCTCAGCCTCCCAAAGTGCTGGGATTACAGGCGTGAGCCACCGCACCCAGCCGGCAAAAGGCAGTTCTTACATGGCAGCAGCAAGAGAGAAGAGAGCTTGTGCAGGGAAACTCCCATTTTTAAAACCATCAGATCTCGTGGGATTTATTCACTATCATAAGAACAGCACAGGAAAGACCCGCCCCCATAATTCAATTACCTCCCACTGGGTCCCTCCCATGACACATGGGAACTGTGGGAGTGACAATTCAAAATTAGATTTGGGTGGGGACAAAGCCAAACCATATCAAGGATAGTTCCTGATTTTTGTCTCAACTCTCCCAGAAGAGTTATACTATCTCACTTGAGGTTTCTCCTATTTAGAAAGGAAAATAAAATACATTGTTAAAAGCTGTTATTTGTTAAGGATGTGTTAGTACTATAATATTCATTTTGTATGTGCTAAAGAGAAAGTTGTTTAATAGTTTGAACACTACAACCTTTTTCTTGCTAAAGTTCTACACACTATGATATAAAACTTACACATTTAACCAGATAACCTTCCTGCTATAGTTAGTTGCTTTCCTTATGACAAATAGACTCCTGGAAGCCATATAATTTCTACAAATACTTTAATACATATATCCATACAGTATCACATGGATACTTGATCCTTTCACACGTATTCTAATTGAAATAGTTTTAAATTCTTTCCATCTTAGTTTCCAAAAATAATGTGAATTAACTTAAGGATTATTAAAAACAATTGGACTTGATTAGCTTACTTTTAGACATAATCTTTTATTAACATAAAATTTTAAATGATCAAATACCACTATTTCCAAATTTAGATGAGTGAAAAATAGAAGTACATATCCGATGCCTCACACTCTCCTTCCCCAAACAGGCTGGATTGTATCTATTTGATTTATACACTGTGACTTTTTCCTGCTGTTTTCTATCAACCTTAATTGTGAAAAATGGTGCCATGTTGCCCTCTTGATATTATTCTGGAGATCAGTTAGGTCTTAAAGCATCCAGATGCGTACAGTTCTACACATATCTGTAGAATTAGCTCACTAAGGTCTGCTTGGCAATATTTTTAATTGACTTACATGTTCTGTGGGAAAAGAGGAATCATAAAAAGTCTTTGCAATTGCATTCTTCTCTTCACTGCGTTCTCCCTTGGGATCTGGATGGATACTCCAGTTATTCAAAGTGTCAGCAACTCTGTTAATGCTGGTAGTATCTGATTGATAAAGAGGAAATGGCAGCAACTGAATTTTTCTCTAGGTACTCATTTTAGTGACTGAACTTGTTTCTGATCCTATGCTTTTGTATTTAAGAAGCAACAAATTTCTATTTTAATGTTGAATATTTTGCAGTTTTCCTAGACTTTGCTCTTAAATTAGGCATTTCATTTCTGAAAACAAACAAGATTTTATTATTGCTACTTTCTAAAACCTGATTACTATAATTCCACATTAAAAGCAGTGAAAGAAATGGTATAAATACCTTCTAAAACAAAATAACTCATAAAATGTTATCATTATTCCCCTGGTTACTGTATTTCCCACACATGTAAGCATTTGTATAGTGAACATTTTACCAACTCAGATTAATAGAAAAAGTCAGAACCAACTACATACCAGATTTATAAACTATTTAAAGAAATTGGCCACAGTGAGAAGTCCAACAAAGGGCTGTTTAGAAGGGGTCACATTGGGCTTTAATAAATTGATAGAAATGAGTTAGAGAAGTATGTAAATTATGAAGGTTAAAAGATACTGATGGCATATTTAAGAGTATTTTACAAGTTGAATTTCTACGGAATTTTAGATATCACCCTTTGTATCTTATATATCACTGAAATTTAATTTACAGGAAAGTACTTCAAAAAAAAAAAAATGGCAGATTTTTAGACCAGCACCTAAAGCAGTACCTAATTAAAAGTTAATGGAATCTTAAGTAATATATTTTGTGACCTTGAAAAATTGCAGTTTGGGAAATGAGGTTATACAGTGTTTTGGTTATTTGATTTTTGCCTACATTAATTCCCATTGGTACTAGTAAACAAGATATATTTTTGTTTTTAATCACCAAATAGTCTCTTTAAATTTTTCTCAATTTCCTTTTTAAAAGAAGCCTGTTAAATCTGAGGGCCATACAAAAGCTATCCTTGGAATCTGCATCTTTGTAAGGTGTCTAAGTGCACAATGTTAAACCCACAAAGTTCCCTTAAAATATAAGAATGCCTTTAACAACCTTAGCAACTTTTGACTATGAGATTGCTATTAAAAGAAAACATGCTGTCCCAAAAATAAAAACAATAAAAAAACCATTTTCCTCGTGATCATACTTCTTAAACTACTGCTTTTTATTTTCAATTTACATTTAGACAGCACCAATTCATGATAATCTAGTATGTTTTTATTTTTAAATACTGTGAAAAATTTTCAGGCCGGGTGTGGTGGCTCCCAGCAATTTGGGAGGCTGAGGCAGGAGGATCACTTGAGCCCGGAAGTTCAACACCAGCCTCGGCAACAAAGTGAGACCTGTCTCTACAAAAAATTTTAAAAATTAGCTGGGTGCAGTGACATGTCTGTACTCCCAGCTGCTCAGGAGGCTGAGGTGGGAGGATTCCTTCAGCCTGGGAGGTTAAAGTTGCAGTGAGCTATGATCACACCACTGCACTCCAGGCTGGCTGACAGAGCAAGACTCTATCTCAAAAAAAATAAATAAATAAAACAAAAAACAAAACAAAAATATAGACAGCCATGTACTTCGATACCCATCAATATTAAGTCATATGTATTTCATCCATTTACCTCTCCCCCTATTTTTTTCTGGAGTATTTTAAAATAAAACTTGGACATTATGCCATTTCATATGGCAGTTTTTAAGAACAGAACAATCTCTCTATTCTCTTTAACATCTGAATGCATGAATATATGCTAAGGGATTCAATTTAAAGTGTTTTCAACTGACAAATACTGGTCATAGGAAATATATTAATGTTATGCCTCATTATTACTTATAAAACAGAAGGAAGAGCCAGATTTCTGGTGTGGGTGAAGGGACAGATAAAAATAGAAAAATTTAGGAAAGGGAGAGAAAATTGGGCAAAGAAAAACAACATAGGAGAGAAACTAAAATGTTCTGAGGGAAGGAAGTTTTTAAGGATGAATGATGAGCATATAGAAAGAAGAGCAATAAATATTCACACCTGGCAGAAGCCTTAACTACTTCACTGCATTTACTCTAAAAGTTAAAAACAAAAGAATATTAAGTAGTTGTCCTAATTTAAAATAATGACCCACATCTGTTGTTTTTGCTATTCCTTAATTAAGACAAACTTTTAAAACAAAATTTACAAAATATGACTGTACACATTTTTCAAGAATAAGTAGAAAAATATTTGAAGAATTAAAACATTACTTTGTTTTCTTACCTGGTCCAATATCCTTTCCAACATCATCCTCACCAATATTTTTACAAAGAGCCATTGAAATGATCTTTTTGTTTTCTGATGGATCTAGTGGTCTCTCCTTCAGCAACAAAGAAATGCGAGGGGTTGAACTGCTCGTTGTTTGACTTTCAATGTGATTTACTTTTGACCAAGGACCAGGGTCTGAAAAATTCATGTATACTGGAGTTTTCTCAGTTTTTTTATCTGAAGTTGAAAGATCAAAGGTTGACCTTCCGCTTCTGTTTACTAAATCTCCAGATGGCTTTATGTGAAATGAATGTGATTCCTCCAGCTGTCCTTCACTGAACATTTTTCCTGAAACGATGTCATTTAATGATTCTGTTTTCTCTGTATTATTTAACAATGTATGCTGTCTTTCATTAATGTTCACAAAAAGGAAGAGGTCATTTTTTGTGGCTTCAGTTACCTGATTCTCATCAATCTGATTCTTTTTATTGGAAAACTCTATTTCTGTGCAAGTTTTCATGTGAACAGCAGTTTTCACATCTTTGGCTTGTGAAGCATGACTATTCTCATTGTTAAGATGAAGACGGGAAATGTTCACATTAGTGTTTTCTAAGTATCCCAAACAGTTATTAAATTGACTGTTTTGCATATCACTCATATTTTTCCACATAGATTTTCCCCCAGGGCTTGAGATGGGTTTCACCAACATAGGCATACTATGAACATTTTTATCTGAGTTCTTCAGAAGTACTTTTGAATTAGCACTAAAAGCAGCATATGAAACATGGTGGTCGATTACTGTATCACAGGGAACAGTTAGTTCAGGTTTCTCTGAAGTATCATTACAGACTTGCAGAAAATCTGAAGTTTGTTTAGAAAGTAATATGCTGCACTCACTTTTTTTAGTTAACAGTTGTATTTGTTTTATTTTACATTGTTTATCATCTAACATAACATTACTTGAATTCTGTAAACTATATTTCTGACATGGAACAGGTTTTTTTTTTATATCTAGAGATGACTCCAAATCTGCTTTGGTTTGGTCACTATTTGTAATTTCCTTCTCTAGAGCACGTTCTCGAGTCCCTGGAAGCAATCTGAATTGTTTGAATGGCTCATTTTCAGAAACATCTTTATTATTATTGTGATATGTATTGTGTGCTGTCTCATTTAAAATACTGTTAAATGATGTTTTGTTATTTTCAACGTCCAGATTTACATCTGTATGGTGAACATCTAATCCTCTGGTTCTTTCTAGATGTATTTTTTCTGTTTCTATCACTGTATCTAACCCTACAAAATGATTATTTGGTGATTTAAATTCTGTACATCCATTGTCTTTTTCCAAGCATATCTTGTCTTTTATTTCTGTAGTAACTGATTTTCTGTCGTCCGTAACATTCGAGGTTTGTCCTTGACTAATTACTTCTTTATCTAAGGAGAGGGTTTTGCTTAAGGAGATTTCACTTTGATTTTCATCCTGAGAAACAACAGTATCAATTTCATTCTTGAAGCTTTTTTCAAAAGGCTGTAAATCTGTCATGATGGGAACACAGTAAAATTTTATATTATACACTAAAGGCTGATTTCATAAAACATATTTATCACCTATTTTTATAAAAACATATTTAACCTTAAATATTTTATGGGTCAATAATTATACAAACTTAATGACATCAATATTACCTAAATACTGGGTTCCCTTTATTATATCAAGTATATCTTTAGCATGCTAAATATTTGGCTTTACCCATATTAAACTTTAATTTCATAATAGCAAAGTATTTTTGGTTTTGTAAATGGAAAGTAAGTTGAGGTATTAAAAATGGTTTATTTTTCTAGTCTGTTTGCTTCATTTAGGACATTTAGTACAATTCCACATAAATACATAGCTGATAAAAATTATCCTAACAGATTATGCTCTAATTTCTATTACGACCTAGGTCCAGCAGTATCTAGAAATTGCTAGCTGGCTTCTTCAGGACTGACAATCATCACTTTTATTCATTACCCAGTGAATATTTTTAAATTCTTGAATAGTTTTGGACAAGTATATAGAATATCTACTTAATCAAGACATTAATTTTATTCATCTATATTCTAACAAAGATTTCAACTTTTTAGTATAGTTAACCTAGAATATAAATTTCAGGTTTTTGAAGGACTTTTTAGAAGTCCCGTCATTCTCTCTACAACATCTCCACCAAGTGGTTGTTTAGCCTGGGTTTGAACACCTCCAATCAGTATCATCTTTAAACAACACTTTTTCAAGATGGAAGAATTAATAAATTATTCCAATGGTTACAGAAAGGTTATCTAAATTAAGAAAAATGCCCTAGGTCTGGTCATGAGAAGGTTACTGGTGACTCCAGGAACATTCTCAGCAAAACAGTGAAGGCAGAAACCAGAATGCATAAAGACTAGGAATAAGTCATGAAGAGGGGAGGCAGAATGTAATTTCCCAAAAATATTTACCGTAAATATCAACATACAAATTAGAAAATATCAATATAATTTTAAGGTTACCTTCTATAATTATTTCCTCTATAAATGAGCCTTTTTTTTCTTCTTTTTCTCTGTATTCAGTATCTGAACAAAAATTCTCCATATTTTCTTCCCTTATTTCTTGCTCAGTTTTATATTTCTGTATAATGGTGTTTTCTGATTTTTCAGTTGACATTTCACTGTTTTCATTATTTACTTCTGGAACATTCTAGTGTAAAATGGAAGAGATTCTTTTAAAAACATTGTTTACAAGTATAAAACATTTGAGCAAATGTGATAAATGTGGAATCTGTGTTTCAGTTCAACCATTCAGCAATTTCTATTTGAAAGTCAAATGATTAGTAAGTTTAATATACCATACTCTTTATAACAATATCACTTTACATTCATTTTATATAGTCTATCATATTTAAGCAAAATGGAGACCTTTATACATTTTCAAACATGCATACCACATTATTATATAATACCACGTTATATGTAATAGAAGAACCACCCCATTATTAAAAACAAGATAGACATGGCAAGCAAATTGTTTTGAGCAGTAGTTTATTTTTTTAAGAGATGAGTTCTTGCTATGTTGCCCAGGCTGGAGTGCAGTGGCTATTCACAGGTGCGATCATAGTGCAAGACAAGCCTCAAAATTCTGGGCCCACACTATCCTCCTGCCTCAGCCTCCTAAGTAACTGGGACTACAGGTGCTCACCACCATGCCAGGTGAAGCAGTATTTTTATGTATCCTTAAAACAGCGAATCAGTCCAACACGCTTTTTCTTCCCTTATATATTGAGCACATGTTACATGTGAAGCACTGTACTGGGCTTTGGGATACAATGATGAACAAAATACAGTCCGTGTCCTCAAAAAACTGACAGTCTGGTATGAAGACAAGAAAATAAGTAACAGGCAACTTTAATAGGATGTGGTAAGTGCTCTGATAGGGATAAATGCAGGTTACTATGGGCACATGCAGGAATTGTCCTGTCCCTGCTTTGGGGAGTCAAGGAAGGTTTCTTGGAGAAGGTGTTAGCTAAACATACCTGAAGTATGATATGGAGTCATAGATGGGGACAAGGAGACACTCCAGAAAGAATAAATGGTATATAGCGATACTTAAGAGCAAGCAAGATTAAGAGTATATTTATGGAACTATGAGTGATTTCGTTTGGCTAGAGCTTACATGCAGGGAGAAGAATGAAGATAAATGAGGCTTGAGGTAAGCTGGGCCTAGGTCATTAAGGGCCTAACATTGCATGTTAAGGAGTTTCAACTCTACCAGGAAGACACTGAGAAGTCACTGAAGGGTTTTAAACAACGAATGAATAACATGATCTGACTGGAAAGACCATTTTGGCTACAGTACAAAAAAAATGGACTAACGTTTTCGAAACTTCATTGATGGAAACCAGCAATGAGAAATATGTTTTATAACTCAATAGGCACATCAAACAGTACCTACTATTATACACTCTAATGTTTTCTATGCTATTTCATTTCATTTTAAAAAGAATTCTGGTCACAACCCACCAAACTAATTTCCATGAACCACTGATAAGTTGCACCTAGAAGTCTGAAAAACACTAAATTAAAGGGAAAGAACACACGGGGCAGAGTGATAGATCAGGAGAGTGCTGCAGCAGTCCAGGTGATATCAGTAAAGACGAAGAGCTGTGAACCCATTGGTGATTTATGGAACTAAAGTTAATAGGACTTGGTCAGTGATTGGATGTGAAGGCTGAGGGAGAAGGTGAGTCAAGATTGACTCCCGTAGTTCAGATTAGGTAAGTAGAGGTGTCTGTTCATGTCTTTTGTCCACTTTTTAAATAGGTTATTTGTTTATTGCTTGTTCATTTGTTTAAGATCCTTATAGATTCTGGATATTAGACCTTTGTCAGATACATTGTTTGCATGGGTTGTCTGTTTACTCTGTTGATAGTTTTGTTTTTTTACTGTGCAGAAGCTCTTTAGTTTAATTATGCTCGACTTGTCAATTTTTGTTTTTGTTGCAGTTGCTTTTGAGAACTTAGTCATAAATTCTTTCCCAAGGCCAATATCCAGAATGGTATTTGCTGAGTTTTCTTTTAGGATTCTAATGCACATTTAGATGTATGGGAAAATTGGCCTAATAAATGCTATAAATGTAGATTTGAAAATCATCAGCAGATAGATGACAACCAAAAATATACAAGTTGGACTGGGTGAAATGGCTCATGCCTGTAATCCCAGTGTTTTTGGAGGCTGAGATGAGAGGATTACTTGAGGCCAGGAGTTTGAGACCAGCTTGGGCCACATAACAGACCCCATCTCTATGAAATATTTTTAAAAATTAGCTGGGTGTGGTGGCACACACCTGTAGTCCTAACTACTTGGGAAGCGGGGGCAGGAGGAGTGGTTAAGCTCAGGAGTTTGAGGCTGCAGTGAGCTATGATTGTGCCACTGCCCTCCAGCCTGGGTGACAGAGGGAGATCCTGTTGAAGAAAGAAGGAGAAGGAATAAGAAAGGAGGAGAATGAGGAAGAGGAGATGAAGAAGGAGGAGGAGATGAAGAAGGAGGAGAAGGAGGAGATGAAGAAGAAGCAGAAGAAGCAGAAGGAGGAGAAGAAGGAGGAGGTGAAGAAGGAGAAAGAGAAGAAGGAGGAAGAGGAGGAAAAGTAGAAGGGAAGGAGAAGGAGGAGGGGGAGGGGAAGGGAGGGAGGGGAAGGGGAGGAGAAGAAATACACTGCTTACAGAGAGTGTATTTTGAGAGGAAAAGAAAATAAAGGATAAAATGCTGATGAAAATCTCCAAGGGAGAGGCAAAGAGAGAGACAATTGTAAAACAGATTGAGAAAAACAGTAAAATTCAGTGGTTTACAACAGCAAACATCCCACAGTTTCAATGGGTCAGGAATTCAGGAGTGGTTGGCTTGATGGTTCTGACTCAGCATCTCTTGTGAGGTTCCAATCAAGCTATCATTTACAGCTCCATCATGTGAAGCCTTAACTGTTGCGGGAAGAGTCTCACTCATATTGCTGGCAGTTGGTGCCAGCTGTTGGCTGGGGTGCCTAAATTCTCTTCCAGGTGGTCTTTATCATCCAGGACCTCTCTTCACAGTATAGCTTAGACTTCTTTTCATTATGGTTGAGAGGGTGGGAGAAGGATAAACACATATGCACCCAAGACAGAAACCACAGTTTTCTTATAATGTAATCTCAGAAGTGACATTGTATCACCTGGCTAACACGGTGAAACCCCATCTCTACTAAAAATACAAAAAAAATTAGCCAGGCGTGGTGGCGGGTGCCTGTAGTCCCACCTACTTGGGAGGCTGAGGCAGGAGAATGGCAGGAACCTTGGAGGCGGAGCTTGCAGTGAGCCAAGATCGTGCCACTGCACACCAGCCTGGGCCACAGAGCCTGGGCCACCAAAAAAAAAAAAAAGAAAAAAGAAGTGACATTGTATGACTTCTGTTATAGTTCATTCATTAAAACCAAGCCATTAATCCAGCTCACACTCAGGTGGAGGGGATTACAAAAGAGCAATGAGTAACAGGAGGTGGGAATCACTTTAGGCCATTTTAGAGGCTGCCTACAACAATATTTAAACTCTGTGAGGCTGTTTTCTCATCTATAACAGAAATGCCATAAAGACAAAATCAATGTGCAAAAAACACAAGCATTCCTATATGCCAACAATAGACAAGCAGAGCACCAAATCATGAATGAACTCCCATTCACAATTGCTACAAAGATCATAAAATACCTAGGAATACAGCTAACAAGAGATGTGAAGGAACTCTTCAAGAACTACAAACCACTGCTCAAGGAAATAAGAGAGGACACAAACAAATCAGAAAACATCCCATCCTCATGGATAGGAAGAATCAATATAGTGAAAATGGCCATACTGCCCAAAGTAATTTGTAGATTCAATGCTATTCCCATCAAACTACCACTGACTTTCTCACAGAATTAGAAAAAACTACTTTAAAATGCAATATGGAACCAAAAAAGAGCCAGTATAGCCAAGACAATCCTAAGCAAAAAGAACAAAGCTGGAGGCATCATGCTACCTGACTTCAAACTATACTACAAAGCAACAGTAACCAAAACAACTTGGTATTGGTACCAAAACAGACATACAGACCAATGGAACAGAATAGAGAGCTCAGAAATAAGACCACACATCTACAACCGTCTGATCTTCGACAAACCTGACAAAAACAAGCAATGGGGCAAAGATTCCCTATTTAATAAATGGTGCTGGGAAAACTGGCTGGCCATATGCAGAAAACTGAAACTGGACCCCTTCCTTAAACCTTATACAAAAATTAATTCAAGCTAGATTAAATACTTAAGTGCAAAACCCAAAACCATAAAAACCCTAGAAGAAAACCTACCCAATACCATTCAGGACATAGGCATGGGCAAAGATTTTATGATGAAATCACCAAAAGCAATTGCAACAAAAGCCATGGGATCTAATTAAACTAAAGAGCTTCTGCACAGCAAAAGAAACTCTCATCAGAGCGAACAGGCAACCTACAGAATGGGAGAAAATTTTTGCAATCTATCCACCTGACAAAGGGCTAATATCCAGAATTTGCAGGGAACTTAAACAAATTTACAAGAAAAAAACAACCCCGTCAAAAAGTGGGCAAAGGATATGAACAGACACTTCTCAAAAGAAGACATTTACAGGGCCAATAAACATATGAAAAAGAGTTCAACATCACTGATCATTAGAGAAATGCAAATCAAAACCACAATGAGAATACCATCTCATGCCAAGTCAGAATGGTGATTATTAAGAAGTCAAGAAACAACAGATGCTGGTGAGGCTGTGGAGAAATAGGAATGCTTTTACATTGTTGGTGGGAATGTAAATTAGTTCAACCATTGTGGAAGACAGTGTGGTGATTCCTCAAGGATCTAGAACCAGAAATACCATTTGACTCAGCAATTCCATTACTGGGTATATACGCAAAGGAATGTAAGTTATTCTGTTATAAAGATACATGCACACGTATGTTTATTGCAGCACTATTCGCAATAGCAAAGACACGGAACCAATCCAAATGTGCATCAATGATAGACTGGATAAAGAAAATGTGGTGGATATACACCATGTAATACAATGCAGCCATAAAAAGGAATGAGATCATGTCCTTTATAAGGACATAGATGAAACTAGAAGCCATCATCCGCAGCAAACTAACACAGGAACAGAAAACCAAATACCACATGTTCTTACTCATAAGTGCAAGTTGAACAATGAGAACACATGGACACAGGAAGGGGAACAACACACACTGGGGCCTGTCCGGGTTGGGGGCAGCAAGGGGAGGGAGAGCATCAGGACAAATAGCTAATGCATGCAGGACTTAAAACCTAGGTGACGGGTTGATAGGTGCAGCAAACCACCATGGCACACATGTAACTATGTAACAAACCTGCACATTCTCCACATGTATCCTGGAACTGAAATAAAATTGAAAAAAAAAAAAAAAGAACAAACCTCTAGGACACAGCTCACTTGGGTGGGGCAGGGGGAATGCTGTAAAGATTAAATTATGTATATAATACACACAGTGCATAGGTGCTCAATTAATGGTGTAACTATTATAATAGTTATTATTCTTACCACCATAAAAAAAAGTGGCCTGAGAGGTAAAGAAAAAAAATCAGATGAATGAAATATAATAGAAGAAAAGGAAAAGATAACTCAAGCAAGAAATAGTATAAAATGCTTCAAAGGGACTGAAAAGTGTAATATCCAAAGGGACTGGATGTAATGTCCATTTTATTTTATTTTATTTTATTTTATTTTTTAATTTATTTTTATTTTTTGAGATGGAGTTTCGCTCTTTCACCCAGGCTGGAGTGCAGTGGTGTGATCTCAGCTCATTGTAATCTCTGCCTTCCGGTTTCAAGCGATTCTCCTGCCTCAGCCTCCTGAGTAGCTGGGATTACAGGCGTGCCACCACATCCGGCTGATTTTTGTATTTTTAGTAGAGACAGGGTTTCACCATGTTGGCCAGGCTGCTCTTGAACTCCTGACCTTGTGATCCACCTGCCTCGGGCTTTCAAAGTGCTGAGATTACAGGCATGAGCCACCGCGCCTGGCCATAATATCCATTTTATGGAGCAGAAGGGCAAAGTCAGACTGCCCTATTTTTTTGTTTGTTTGTTTGTTTGTTTGTTTTGTGACAAGGTCTCCCTTAGTCCTCCAGACTGGAGTGCATTGGTGTGATCATGGCTCATGGTAGTCTCAGCTTCCCAGGTTCAAGTGCTCCTCTTACCTCCCTAGTAGCGGGGACCACCAGTGTGCACTGCCATGTCCCGCTAATTTTTAAAAAAATTTTGTAGAGACAAGGGTCTCATTATGTTCTCCAGACTGGTCTTGAACTCCTGCACTCAAGCAATTCACCTGCCTTGGCCCCCAAAAGTGCTGGAATTACATGCATGAGCCACCATGCCCAGCCCAGATTGCCCTATGTTGAAGGATGAATGGGAAGTAAGAAAGCAAAAAGTATGAGTTTAAACCAATCTTTCAAGAAACTTGGCTCTACAAAGAAGACTTGACTTAGGGTATTTAGAAATGGGTGTGAGATCAAAAAGTTTTTTTGTTATTTGTTTACTTTTTAATATGGGAGGGACTTAAGCATGTTAAATTGCAAATGGGAATATATAAACTAAAACAAAAGGAATATAACTGATAAACATATAAAATATGTTTAATAAAACAAAAATGCAAAGTACAGCTGACAAAGTGTTAAGAAGGCTAGAGAAGACAGGTACTCATACATGGTTGGTAGGACTATAAACTGGTACAACCTTTCCGGAAAGCAATCTGACAATATGTGTCAAAAATTATAAGTGACAGGGCTGGGCGCAGTGGCTCATGCCTGTAATCCCAGCATTTTGGGAGGCCGAGGTGGGTGGATCACAAGGTCAGGAGATCGAGACCATCCTGGCTAATAAGGTGAAACCCCATATCTATTAAAATACAAAAAAAAAAAAAAATTAACCAGGCGTGGTGGCACATGCCTGTAGTCCCAGCTACCCAGGAGGCTGAGGCAGGAGAATTGCTTGAACCCAGGAGGCAGAGGTTGCAGTAAGCCGAGATGATGCTGTTACACTCCAGCCTGAGAGCAAGACTCCGTCTCCAAAAAATAAATTAATTAAATAAATAAATTAAATAAATAAATAAATATAAATAAATTATAAGTGAGAAAGCTCTTTGACCCAGCAATACCATTTCTTGAAGTTTATCCTAAAGAAATAGTCACAAACATACACAAAGATATTTGTACAAGGATACCCAATAGGGAAGTGGGTAGATTAATTATGGCACGTCCTAGTCACACAATGGAAATTGTGATGTAGTTCTATTTTTACGGACTTAGAAAGATATCTACTATTTAGTAAAATTTTTTAGCAGTTCCTCAAAAAGTTAAATATAGAATTATCATTCCTCAAGGATCTAGAGCTAGAAATACCATTTGACCCAGCAATTCCATTACTAGGTATATACCCAAAGGATTATAAATCATGCTACTATAAAGACACATGCACACGTATGTTTGTTGTGGCACTATTCACAATAGCAAAGACTTGGAACAACCCAAATGTCCATCAATGACAGACTGGATTAAGAAAATGTGGCACATATACACCATGGAATACTATGCAGCCATTAAAAAGGAGGAGTTCTTGTCCTTTGTAGGGACATGGATGAAGGTGCAAACCATCATTCTGAGCAAACTGTCACAAGGACAGAAAACCAAACACCTCACGTTCTCACTCATAGGTGGGAATTAAACAATGAGAACACTTGGACACAGGTGTTGTTGAATTGATCCCTTTACCATTATGTAATGGCCTTCTTTGTCTCTTTTGATCTTTGTTGGTTTAAAGTCTGTTTTATCACAGACTAGGATTGCAACCCCTGCCTTTTTTTGTTTTCCATTTGCTTGGTAGATCTTCCTCCATCCCTTTATTTTGAGCCTATGTGTGTCTCTGCACGTGAGATGGGTTTCCTGAATACAGCACACTAATGGGTCTTGACTCTTTATCCAATTTGCCAGTCTGTGTCTTTTAATTGGAGCATTTAGCCCATTTACATTTAAGGTTAATATTGTTATGTGTGAATTTGATCCTGTCATTATGATGTTAGCTGGTTATTTTGCTCGTTACTTGATGCCGTTTCCTTCTAGCCTCGATGATCTTTACAATTTGGCATGTTTTTGCAATGGCTGGTATTGGTTGTTCCTCTCCATGTTTAGTGCTTCCTTCAGGAGCTCTTTTAGGGCAGGCCTGGTGGTGACAAAATCTCTTAGCATTTGCTTGTCTGTAAAGGATTTTATTTCTCCTTCACTTATGAAGCTTAGTTTGGCTGGATATGCAATTCTGGGTTGAAAATTCTTTTCTTTAAGAATGTTGAATATTGGCCCCCACTCTCTTCTGGCTTGTAGAGTGATCAAGTGGGCTTCATCCCTGGGATGCAAGGCTGGTTCAACATACGCAAATCAATAAACGTAATCCAGCATATAAACAGAATCAGTGACAAAAACCACATGATTATCTCAGTAGACGCAGAAAAGACCTTTGACAAAATTCAACAGCCCTTCATGCTAAAAACTCTCAATAAATTAGGTATTGATGGGACATATCTCAAAATAATAAGAGCTATCTATAACAAACCCATAGCCAATATCATACTGAATGGGCAAAAACCGGAAGCGTTCCCTTTGAAAACTGGCACAAGACAGGGATGCCTTCTCTCACCATTCCTATTCAACATAGTGTTGGAAGTTCTGGCCAGGGCAATTAGGCAGGAGAAGGAAATCAAGGGTATTCAATTAGGAAAAGAGGAAGTCAAATTGTTCCTATTTGCAGATGACATGACTGTATATCTAGAAAACCCCATCGTCTCAGCCCAAAATCTCCTTAAGCTGATAGGCAACTTCAGCAAAGTCTCAGGATACAAAATCAATGTGCAAAAATCACAGCATTCTTATACACCAATAACAGACAAACAGAGAGCCAAATCATGAGTGAACTCCCATTCACAATTGCTTCAAAGAGAATAAAATACCTAGGAATCCAACTTACAAGGGACATGAAGGACCTCTTCAAGGAGAATTACAAACCACTGCTCAATGAAATAAAAGAAGATACAAACAAATGGAAGAACATTCCATGCTCATGGGTAGGAAGAATCAATATCGTAAAAATGGCCATACTGCCCTAGGTAATTTATAGATTCAATGCCATCCCCATCAAGCTACCAATGACTTTCTTCACAGAATTGGAAAAAACTACTTTAAAGTTCATATGGAACCAAAAAAGAGCCCACATTGCCAAGTGAATCCTAAGCCAAAAGAACAAAGCTGGAGGCATCACGCTACCTGACTTCAAACTATACTACAAGGCTACAGTAACCAAAACAGCATGGTACTGGTACCAAAACAGAGATATAGACCAATGGAAAAGAACAGAGCCCTCAGAAATAATGCCACATATCTACAACTATCTGATCTTTGAAAAACCTGACAAAAAGAAATGGGGAAAGGATTCCCTATTTAATAAATGGTGCTGGGAAAACTGGCTAGCCACATGTAGAAAGCTGAAACTGGATCCCTTCCTTACACCTAATACAAAAATTAATTCAAGATGGATTAAAGACTTAAATGTTAGACCTAAAACCATAAAAACTCTAGAAGAAAGCCTAGGCAATACCATTCAGGACATAGGCATGGGCAAGGACTTCATGTGTAAAACATCAAAAGCAATGGCAACAAAAGCCAAAATTGATAAATGGGATATAATTAAAGAGCTTCTGCACAGCAAAAGAAACAACCATCAGAGTGAACAGGCAACCTACATAATGGGAGAAAATTTTTGCAATTTACTCATCTGACAAAGGGCTAATATCCAGAAACTACAATGAACTCAAACAAATTTACAAGAAAAAAACAAACAACCCCATCAACAAGTGGGCGAAGGATATGAGCAGACACTTCCCAAAAGAAGACATTTATGCAGCCAACAGACACATGAAAAAATGCTCATCATCACTGGCCATCAGAGAAATGCAAATCAAAACCACAATGAGATACCATCTCACACCAGTTAGAATGGCAATCATTAAAAAGTCAGGAAACAACAGGTGCTGGAGAGGATGTGGAGAAATAGGAACACTTTTACACTGTTGGTGGGACTGTAAACTAGGTCAACCATTGTGGAAGACAGTGTGGCGATTCCTCAAGGAGCTAGAACTAGAAATACCATTTGACCCAGCCATCCCATTACTGGGTATACACCCAAAGGATTACAAATCATTATGCTATAAAGACACATGCACACGTATGTTTATTGCGGCACTATTTACAATAGCAAAGACTTGGAACCAACCCAAATGTCCATCAATGATAGACTGGATTAAGAAAATGTGGTACATATACACCATGGAATACTATGCAGCCATAAAAAAGGATGAGTTCATGTCCTTTGTAGGGACATGGATGAAGCTGGAAACCATCATTCTCAGCAAACTATCACAAGGACAAAAAACCAAACACCGCATGTTCTCACTCATAGGTGGGAATTGAACAATAAGAACACATGGACACAGGAAGGGGAACATCACACACCGGGGCCTGTTGTGGGGTGGGGGGAGGTGGGAGGGATAGCATTAGGAGATATACCTAATGTTAAATGACAAGTTAATGTGTGCAGCACACCAACATGGCACATGTATACATATGTAACAAACCTGCACGTTGTGCACATGTACCCTAAAAATTAAAGTATAATAAAAAAATAAAAATAATAAAAATATCTGCTTTAAGGACTAATTACAGAGCTCTTTAAAAATAGTATACTTCCCTAGAACGTATATTGTATGATCTTTAAAATTTAGACTTCCAGCCATACCAGAGAACTTGACTTGCCTTCCCACTGTAAATTACTAGAAAACTAGATACAGTGTATGAAACAACAGTTTTTAGACAATGAACTACAAACAGGGAAAATTGTGTTCTCTGAGAGAAAGAGGAAAAAGTGAGATGAACCCTATGATTACTCAGGCTTACTGCCTAGACACTTGCTACACCATAGCACAAGGAAGGGGCACTCTTGCAAAGCAAGATGGTCTGAGTTGGGAAGACAAACATCAGAATTTAGAGAGGCTAAACTGGCTGTAATTTGTGAGGCAATGTACTGAAGATGAAGGCGCTACCCAGAAAAAGAGCTCCAGGCATCTGCTATTTAATCTGTTGCTGGATATTAAGTTGGACATGTGAGGAGTAAAAGTCCATGAAGACTTGCAGGGGAGCCACAAGCTGAGGAATTTCCAGAGCTCCCACAGGTCTAGGTAAACTCTGAGTTCCAACACGCCAGAGAGGAATGAACTTACTGAATACCTGGGACATTTTGTAGAGACCCCAGCAGGATCATGCCTTTCTAGGGCTATTCTAGATGCTTCCATAAGTTTAAAAATAAGCCTCAAAATGATGAAGCTTATCAGCAAGTAACTTAACCTCCTGCGAAACTTCGACATTCTTGAAATAAAGATAGCAAAATCTAGCAATCAGCAATGTAAAATTCAAAATGTTCTAATATAATAAAAATTTACTAGACAGGGAGAGAAGCAGGAAAATGTTACCTGTTATGTCACTATTTATAACGTAATAAAACCAAATACAGAAATGACAGAGATAATAGAATTAGCAAAGGAACTTTAAAACAGCTATTAGAAATGTTCAAGGATTTAAAGGACAATGATACGAACATAATGAAGAGAAAAATTTTAAATCCCAAAAGAAAAAACGAACCAAATGGAAATTTTAGAGATGAAACTTACAGTAAATAAAATTTAAAACTCACTGAATAGGCTTAATAGAAGATTAGACATTTTAAAAAGAAATATAAATGAACTTCAGGACATAACAACAGAAACAATCCCAACTGAAGCAGAGAGGGAAAAAAAGACTGAAAAAATATGCAGTAGAGCCTCAGTAACCTGTGGGATAATATTAAGCAGTCTAACATGTGTAACTGAAGTCCCAGAAAGTAGACGAGGGGGACAGAAAAAAAAATTGAAGCAATGACCAAAACTTCTCCAAATTTAATGAAAACTATATATAGCCAAGAAATTCAATAAATTCCAAGCAAGATATGCACCAAGAAAACCATACCAAGGTACATCATAATCAAACTGCTTGAAAACAGACATGAAGGAAAAATCTTAAAAGCTGTCAGAGATATAAAGACACTTTTTTTTTTTGAGGCGGAGTTTTCGCTCTTGTTGCCCAGGCTGGAGTGGCGCAATCTCGGCTCACTGCAACCTCTACCTCCCGGGTTCAAGCGATTCTCCTGCCTCAGCCTATCGAGTAGCTGGGATTACAGGCATGCGCCACCCGGCCCGGGGAATTTTTGTATTTTTAGTAGAGATGGGGTTTCACCGTGTTAGCCAGGATGGTCTCGATCTCCTGACCTCATGATCTGCCCGCCTTAGCCTCCCAAAGTGCTGGTACAGGCGTGAGCTACCGCGCCCAGCCGATATAAAGACACTTAATAAAGATGGGTTATAAATATAAGAATTGTCATAGACCTCTTGCCAGAAGCAATGCAAGAAAAAAAAATGGAATGGCATCTTAAAATTAATGAAAAAAAATTACCTAGAATTTTATATCCAGTGAAAATATTCTTTAAAATTAAGGAGAAATAAACCACCTTTTCAGACAAACAAAAGCTGGAAAGAATTCCAGCAGACATGCAAAAAAAAAAAAAAAATGTTAAAAGGAAGTTCTTCAGGTTGAAGAAATATACCAGGTGGACACATGGATCTAAACAAAGGAATAAAGAGTGACAGAAGTGGTAAATGTGGTGGTGAATATAAAAGATACTTTATCTCATTTTTAATTTTCTTTGTCAGGTAATTCTTTGAAATAAATAATATATGGTAGGTTTTATAACATATAGAAGTAAAATGTATGATAACAACAACACAAAGGACAGGAAGGAGAAAATGATAATGTAGTATTGTAAGTTTCTTACCTTATCATAAACTTTGGTATAATATTATTGGAAAGTATACATGATAAATTAAACTCTAGAACAAGGATTGGCAAACTACAGTCAAATGGCCAAATGCAGCCTGCTGCCTGTTTTTTTGTTTGTTTGTTTTGTTTTGTTTTGTTTTGTGGGGAAGGGGGAGGGAGATGGAGTCTCGCTCTGTTGCCCAGGCTGGAGTGCAGTGGTGGATCTCAGCTAACTGCAACCTCCACCTCCTGGGTTCAAGTGATTCTCCTGCCTCAGCCTCCCAAGTAGCTGAGATCACAGGCACATGTCACCACACCTGCCTAAGTTTTGTATTTTGGTAGAGATGGGGTTTCACCATGTTGGTCAGGCTGGCCTCGAACTCCTCACCACAAGTGATCCACTTGGCTCAACCTCCCAAAGTGCTGGGATTACAGGCATCAGCCACTGCACCCAGCTGTTTTTGTAAATATAATTTTATTGGTACATAACCATGCCCACTTCCGAATGTACTTAATGCCACTGAACTATACACATAAAAATGGTTAAAATAGCAAACAATATGTGCATTAACTACAGTAACAAAATACAATAAACAGTTCTCAAAAAAAGAGAACATTAAAGATTTCCTCATGTTATAATTCAACATAAGAAAAGGAAATGTGACTACTCCCATAAAAAAGTAACAAGATGGAAAAGATATATAATACAAATGTTAATCAAAAGATGAAATAGCTATATTATTATCAGACAAAACACACCTTAAGAGATATTACTAGGATAAATATGGATATTTCATAATGATAAAAAGGTCAATCAGGAAATCAGAACAATAAATGTGTCATAACAATCATAAATCATATAGCTAATAACAGGACTTACAAACACATGAAGCAAAACCTGACTGAACTGAAAAGAGGAAGATAAGTTCACAGTTATGATTAAAGATTTCAACATTCTTCTCCCACTAATTGATAGAACACACACACACATACACACACAATCTGTAAGGATAGAGAAGACTTGGACAATACCAACCAACTTTATCTAATTGCCATTTATAAAACATTCCACCAACCAACAGCAGAACACACATTCTCTTCAACAGCACATGAAATATTCACCAAGATAGATAATACACTTGGCCAAAAATAGGTCTTAGTACATTTAAAAGGATTAAAGTCTTACCTAGAATGTTCCCTGACCAAAACCAAATTAAATTTGAAATCATTAATAGGAAGATATTTGGAATTTTCTCAAATGTTTGGAAATTAAACAACATATTTCCAATGGGTGATACTCATACCCATGCATCAGAGGAGACACCACAAGAAAAATCCTAAAATATTTTGAGCCTGGGCAACATGGTGAAACCTCATCAAGAAAGGAAAGGAAAGGAAAGGAAAGGAAAGGAAAGGAGGGGAAGGGAGGGGAGGGGAGGGGAGAGGAAAGGAAAGGAAAGGAGGGACGGAGGGAAGGAAGGAAGGAGAGAAAGAGAGGGGGAGAGACAGAGAGAGAAAGAAGGAAGGAAGGAGAAAGAAAAAGAAAGAGAGAAAGAAAGAAAGAAAAAAGAGAGAGGGAGGGGAAGGGAAGGGAGGGAAAGAAAAGAAGAAAGGGAAGGAAGGAAGGGAAGGAGGGAAGGAAGGGAAGGAAGGAAGGGAAGGCAAGGGAGGGAAGGAAGGAAGGAAGAAAGGAAGGAAGGAAAGGGAAGGAAGGGAAGGAAGGAAGGGAAGGAAAGAAGGAAAGGAGAGAAGGAAAGGAAGGAAGGAAGGGAAGGAATGGCAGGAAGGGAAGGAAGGGAAGGAAGGAAAGGAAGGAAAGGAAGAAAGGAAGAAGCAAGCTAGCTGGTGTGGTGGTGTGCACCCATAGTCAGGCTGAGGTGGGAGGATTGCTTGAGCCTGGCAGATCGAGGCTGCAGTGAGGTGTGATCACACCACTACACTCCAGCCTGGGTGACAGAGCAAGACCCTGTCTCTCTTTCAATAGACATACAGGCAGGCAGGCAGGCAGATAGATAGACAGACATAGAGATATATAAATGGGGTTTTGCCACGTTGTCCATGCTCAAAAATTTTAAGATTTCTCTTGTGAGGTTCTCTCTGACCCATGGATATGGGTATGAGTATGACCCACTGGAAATATGTCGTTAAATTTCCAAACATTTGAGAATTTTCCAAATATATTTCTGTTAGTGAATTCAAATTTAATTTAGTTGTGGTCAGGGAACATTCTAGGTAAGACTTTAATCCTTTTAAATGTACTAAGACTTATTTTTTGCATATATTGCCTATCTTGGTGAATATTTCATGTGCTGCTGAAGAGAATGTGTGTTCTGCTGTTGGTTGGTGGAAGGTTTATTTTTGTTGTTTGTTTTCTTTGAGACGGAGTCTCACTCTGTAGCCCAAGCTGGGGTGCAGTGGTGCCATCTTGCCTCACTGCAACCTCTGCCTCTGAGGCTCAAGCAATTCTCGTGCCTTGACCTCTCCAGTAGCCGCAACTACAGGCGTGTGCCACCATGCCCGGATAATTTTTCCTATTTTAATAGAGGCGGGCTTTTGCCATGTTGCCCAGGGTGGTCTTGAACTCTTGAGCTCAGGCGATCCACCCGCCTCAGCCTCCCAAAGTGCTGGGATTACAGGTGTGAGCCACCGCGCCCGGCCAGTTGGTGGAATGTTTTATAAGTGTCAATTAGGTCAAGTTGGTCAGTATTGTCCAAGTCTTCTGTATCCTTACAGATTGTGTGTGTGTGTGTGTGCGTGTGTGTGTGTGTATACTTGTTCTATCAATTAGTGGGAGAAGAATGTTAAAATCTTTCATTATAACTGTGAATTTATCTTTCTCTTTTCAGTTCTGTCAGTTTTTGCTTCATGTTTATACGTGTGTGTGTATGTGTGTATACTTTACTAAAATATATATATATAGTTTTTTTAACTGAATGAAAATGAAAAAACTACATATCATAATTTGTAGGATGGAACCAAAGCAGTGCTAAGAGGAAATGTTATAGCTTTAACATTTATATTATATATGCTTATTTATATTAGAAAAGAAGAAAGGTAAATAATCTATGTTTCAAGCTTAAGCAACTAGAAGAAAACCAAATTAAACCCAAAGTAAGCAGATAAAGGAAATAAGAAAATTAATAGCAAAAATCCATGAAATAGCAAATAAATAAACATGGGAGAGAAATGAATGAAATCAAAACCTGTTTTTTGTTTGTTATTTTTTCCTGAGACAGAGTCTCACTCTGTTGCCAGGCTGGAGTGCAGTGGCACGATCTCAGCTCACTGCAATCTCTGCCTCCCAGGTTCAAGGGATTCCCCTGCCTCAGCCTCCCGAGTGAGCCACTGCACCTGGCCCAAAACCTGGTTCTTTGAAAAGATCAATAAAACTGAAAACTTCTAACTCAAATGATCAAGAAAAGCAGAGAGTGAGAGAGAGAAGATACAAATTATAAATATCAAGAATGACAGATGGGCATCAATTTGATCCCAGAGGACTATAATAATAAGAGAATATTATGAGCAACCCTAGCCAATAAATTTGACAACTTATGAAAAGGACAAGTTCTTTGAAAGATAAAAATTACCCCAACTGGCTCTTTTGGGGTCCCACAACACCCCAAATCAGATTCATTAGGAGGACTCATAGGACTCAATATATACCCATACACATGGCTAAGATTTATTATAGAGAAATAATACAAAGAAAAATAGGTAAAGGAAAAGGCACATGAGTTGCAGTCTGGAGGAAACCAGACTTCCAAAAGTCATCTTCTAGTAGAGTCACATAAGATAAGCTTAACTCCTACAGCATTGAATTGTGACAACGTATGTGAATTGCTGTCTACCAGGGAAGCTCATTACAGACTCAGCACCCAAAGATTTTTGGGGGAGGGTGCTGTTCATGCAGGTACCCTCTATGTAGCATGTGCCAAAATTCTAGAATCCCAGAAAGAAAGCAGTTGTTCAGAATAAACCACACTGTTTGTACTAACAGTTTAAGTACAGTGAGCCACTCTTGTCAGGAAATGGTGAGAATCCTCCCAAAATTCAAGTTTCCAGGCATCAGCCAGGGGCCAACTTTACTAGGAGGTCTTTCTAAGTACAGCATTCACAGGGGTGCTATGTTAACTCTTTCCTGCACACCAACATAAGAAGAAATGAGAATCTGCATAGCCCTGTAAATAATTTAAATACTGAATTTGTTATTTAAAATATTCCCACCAAGAAATTCTACATAGCTCCACTGGTGAATTCGACCTAACATTCAATAAAGAAATCATACCAACTCTATACATTGAAAGGAATATATTCCAACTGAGTTTACTTGACCAGTATTACTCTTGACGCAAAAACCAGTTCAAATATTTCAAAGAAAAAACAAACAAAACTTACATTCCTCATCAATACAAAATCCTTAACAAAGCCCTAGCAATTTAAGTCCAGCCATATATAAAAAGGATAATATATAATGATCAACTCAAGTTTATCCCAGGAATGCAGGTTAACATCTGGAAATCAATTGATGTAATTAATATGAAAAGAATAAAAAAAAACCAATCATCTTAATAGACACAGAAAAAAGCATTTGACAAAATTTAATGTCCATTCATGATAAAAACTCATTTGTGATAAAAGTTCAGCAAACCAGATATGAAAGGAAACTTTCTCAAACTGATAAAGAGTATGAACAAAAACATATAGCTAAAATGATAAGAAATGGTGAAAGACTAGTCTCCATTTAAGATGAGAAACAAGGCAAGCATGCCCACTCTCACAATTGTTATTCGACATTAGATTAGAGGGTCCTAGCTAGTGCATAAATTGAGAAAAAGAAAAAGCATACAGCGTTTTAGAAAGAAAGTAAAACTGTCTTAAACTTGCAGACAACACGATCATATATTATAGAAACCCCCAAAGTTCAACGAAAACAACTATTATAACAATAACTTAATTTAAAAATGAGGTCAATATACAAAAACCAATTGTACTTCTAAGCTGGGCATGGCAGTTCATCCCTGTAATCCCAGCTACTCAGGAGCCTGAAGTGGGAGCATCACTTGAGCCCAGGAGTTCATGTACAGCCTGGACAACATAGTAAGACCTTGTCTTGAAAAAATGTACTTCTATATATAAGCAATGAACAATTATAAAAATTGTAAGTACTGTTTACATTAGGATTCCAAGATATAAAATATCCAGGAATAAATTTAACCTAAAATTTCCAAGACCTATATGATAAAAACTACAAAACATTTCTGAGAGACATTTTAAAATATCCAAATAAATGGAAGCTATACCATGTTCATCGACAGACTCAATGCCAAATAAAACCCTACAGACTTTTAAAACAGAAATTGAGACACTGATTCTAAAAGTGATAAGAAAATATAGGACTTACCTTTGTAGGGACATGGATGAAATTGGAAATCATCATTCTCAGTAAACTATCGCAAGAACAAAAAACCAAACACTGCATATTCTCACTCATAGGTGGGAATTGAACAATGGGAACACATGAACACAGGAAGGGGAACATCACACTTCGGGGACTGTTGTGGGGTGGGAGGAGGGGGGAGGGATAGCATTGGGAGATATACCTAATGTTGGATGACGAGTTGGTGGGTGCAGCGCACCAGCATGGCACATGTATACATATGTAACTAACCTGCACATTGTGCACATGTACCATAAAACCTAAAGTATAATAATTTAAAAAAAGTAAAAAAGGAAAAAAAAAAAAAGAAAATATAGGACTTAGAATAGAAAAAGCTTTTTTGGAAAAAGAACAATGTTGAAGGACTTAGCTACGTTTTATAGCTTCTTTAAAAGCTACATTAATAAAGACAGTGTTGTATTGGCTTAAGTATAGACATATAATCAATGGATCATAACAAAGAGTCCAGAAATAGACCCATATATATTTGATCAACTGATTTTCAAAGAAAGTACTAAGGTACAATGGGAGAGAAAATAGAATTTTTGACAAATATTTGTGCTGGGACAATTGGAAATTCATATACAAAAATGACCTTCAATCCTTATGTCATACTGTATACAAAAATTAACTAAAAATGTATTAGAGACCACATGCATATACTCATTTTTTTAAAGTTGAGAAACTTAAAGTATAAAACAGGGAAAGAAATCATGGTGACAGTCTTAATTTTTTTGATAGTTTGTACCCCACAACATACTTAAATTTTACCTGAAACTTTTTGTCTTCCTCAAACGTTTTTTGATTGCATAATTTGTTATAATGTTCTTGTAACTTAATATGAGTTTCTTTAAGGGATGATAATTCATTTTTAATCTTATTAATTTCTCCATTAAGTTCTTCGGCCTATTATAAAAAAGGAACCAGAATAAACAAGTATATCAAGTATATAAATATGTTTTGTCTGAAAATATTTCATTAACAAAAGTTTCAGGAAATAGTCAAAGAATCAAAACAATCACAAAGTCATTACTAATATTAAGAGCTACCATTTATTGAATTGGGCTGACTACTTAATAAGCATAATTGCATACTCATCAAAACCCTATGAGGTATTATTATGCCCAATTTACAGGTAAGAAATGTGAGGCTCACAGAAGTTAAGTAACTTGTCCCAGATCAAGTAGATACAAAATTGCAGTGAGGATTTAATTCCAAAGCTAAATCTGAGGACTGTGTCCTTTATGACAATATTAAACTACCTCTTGTCTCATAAAAAAATTTATTTAAATTCATAAAAAACAAAAAATTAAATTCATAAATAAGAATTTATGAATTTTACATTCTACAAACATTATACTTCCATTGTTTCCTTAAAGTTTAATTTTCTTGTTACAAATTGCACACACAGATTTGAATTCCGCTAGATGAGTACTAAGCACTAAGTGGTACCACAGAAACTGACATGTCAGCCGTATATTTTTATCTATAAATTAGACTTTCACTCCCTATAAAATTTCATAAACTTTATTTTGGGGGAAAGGAGTACTCTCACAGAAGCCTCAAATATGAGACAAGGTAAGTTCCACTGAGGAGAAAAATATTCTTTTGTCATGGAAAAGTATATTTGTGGTTTTATAAAAGTTTAAAAGTTTCTTATAAAAGTTTCTCTTGAACAATTTTAAAACTCCTACCACAAATTCCACTAGTGCTTGTAATATTCCTTATTATAAATACTATAATTACTATTCCTAATATTTTTATAATCAATATTCCTCTATAAAGCCCTATATAGAGGCCAGTAGATGTAAACTCATGTTACTTTCTGTTCATTTCATCTATTTTTAATCATCTTTAAATCTATCTCTGCAAGGTATTTCTTTTCCAAGGCTAAACTCTCCATGTATTCTTCATTCCTTCCTCTCCTATCTTTCTAAGTCCTAATTCTAGGAATTTTCTCTTTTCTTCTGCCTGTTCTCAATCTCTCACACCTACATCAGCATCTTCTCGTCAGCCTACAAATATGCTTTACGCACATTCCTAATATTTTTCCTCCTTGACCCAGTTCCTCTGTCTGTTTCACTTTTTCTTTCTTTTTCTTTTTCTTTTTTTTTTTTTGAGAAGGAGTCTCACTCTGTCGTCCAGGCTGGAGTGCAGTGGCATGATCTTGGCTCACTGCAACCTCCACCTCCGGGGTTCAAGCAAGTCTTCTGCCTCAGCCTCCCGAGCAGCTGGGCTTACAGGCTTGCACCACCACGCCCAGCTAATTTTTGTGTTTTTAGTACAGATGGAGTTTCACTATGTTGGCCAGGCTGGTCTTGAACCCCTGACCTTGTGATCCGCCCACCTCGGCCTCCCAAAGTGCCGGGATTACAGGCATGAGCCACCAAGCCTGGCCCTGTCTTTCTCATTTCTTAAAATAAAGTCTATACTTGCTACTTTCAAATTCTAACCTCCCATCACTCCTTAATAGCCTGACTTCTGCCCTCATTGTTCTACTGTTTTCTCAAATATCACCTGCAAATTAGCAAAAGGATTTTTTCCAAGTCTCACATCATTTAATAGCTCTGTAGCATTTGACCATGTTGACTACTCTGTTCTTGAAACAGCTTCCTTTCTTGACTTCCATGCTAGTACTCTCTCTTTATCCTCCTACCTTTCTTACCGGCTCCCTCTCCCCTCCTGCCCCCAAACACACACACACACATACACACACACACCCCTCTCCTCTCTCTCTCTCTCTCACACACACACACCACTCACGAAATGTTGGCTTTTCCCAAGGTTCTTTCTTCTTTTTTCTTGGCTCCTGGGATAAGAAACCCAAGGTTCTTTCTTCTTAAGCACTCTTCCTTCAAGTGTTCCACTCTTTCCACAGATTATCTTATTTAACCTATAACTTCAAATTTCACCTTTATGCTAATAAATCTTAAATCTATATCTCCTCCCCAACCTCTCTCCTAGGAGTAGATTAACATCTCCAAATGGATAGTATGCACTTCAAGCTAGATGTTCTGAAATTACCATAAATTCTACAGTTCTCAAATTAAACTCATTGTTTTCATCCACAAAATCTGCTTCTCCTTTTACATTCCTTAACCTAGTTAATGATATTATCATTCTATGAGTTATACCAACCTGAGAATATTTGGTGTCTTTTCCCCTCCCAATATCCATTATATATAAAATGTCACTAACCATACCAAGTCTACTTCCAAAATTCATCCTGCATCTATCCCTCTTCATTGTGGTATTGTCCTAATTCACACACTCATAGGTTCATGATTAGATTATTACAACATTCTTCTTATTGATTTCTTACCATACAGCCATCCTCCATACTGTTGCAAGAATTATTTTTCTAAAACACAATCTGCCTGTGTCACTTATTTGTTTTAAACCCTTCAATGGCTTCCCATTACTTAAATTCTAATCTCCTAGTAAGGAAGTCTTCAAAAGCTGATCTCAACCTGTATTCCAATGTCACATTTCACACATCCCATTTTTAATTCAGAGTAGACTATTCATGGTCCTTGAAAATGGACTTTCATGCCTCCATGATTGTTCTATTCTTTTTTTTTTTTTTTTTTTTTTTGAGACAGAGTCTCGTTCTTTCACCAGGCTGGAGCGCAGTGGCGATCTTGGCTCACTGCAACCTCTGACTCCCGGGTTCAAGCAATTCTCCTGCCTCAGCCTCCCGAGTAGCTGGGATTACAGGCACCCGCCACCATGCCTGGCTAATTTTTGTATTTTTGGTAGAGACAGGGTTTCACCGTGTTGGCCAGGATGGTCTTGATCTCCTGACCTCGTGATCCGCCCGCCTCAGCCTCCCAAAGCGCTGGTATTACAGGCATGAGCCACCGTGCCCAGCCGATTGTTCTGTTCTTTTTTAAATGAAATGCTAACAGGATGGAATGGGAAGGGTGGAGATGGGAACCTTATGCTTAAATCCTATTTCATCAGCCAGGCACAGTGGCTCACGCCTGTAATCCTAGCACCTTGATAGGCCAAGGCAGGTGGGTTGCCTGAGCTCAGGAGTTCGAGACCAGCCTGGGCAACACAGTGAAACCCCATCTCTACTAAAATACAAAAAGTTAGCCAGGTGTGGTGGCATGCGCCTGTAGTCCCAGCTACTCGGGAGGCTGAGGCAGAAGAATTGCTTGAACCCGAGAGGTGGAGGTTGCAGTGAGCCGAGATTGCACCACTGTACTCCAGCCTGGGCGACAGAGTGAGACTCCATCTTCCCCCTCACCCCCCCAAAAAAATCCTATTTCATCTTTCAAGGCCAAATTCTAGGGTCATCTTTTCTCTAAAACTTTCTCCAGCCCAGCTAAAGAAAATGATTTATTTTGTGCTTTCATAGTACTTTGTTAATAATGCTAAAAAGTACCTTGCACTATTGTGATTAATTCCATAGTTATCTGTCCCTGCGGAGTGTAAGCTCTTTGATAATCCTTGTATTTTAGGCATCTTTGAAAACCCAGTGCCTAGAATAGTGTCTAACACATAGTATATGCTCAATAAGTGTTGTGAATTGAATTCTTTTTTTTTCTTTCTTTTTTTTTTTTTTTGAGATGAGTCTCACTCTGTTGCCTAGGCTGGAGTGCAGTGGCGCAATCCCGGCTCACTGCAACCTCCACCTCCTGGGTTCAAGCAATTCTCTGCCTCAGCCTCCCAAGCAGCTGGGATTACAGGTGCCCACCACCATGCCCGGCTAATTTTTGTATTTTTAGTAGAGACAGGGTTTCACCATCCTGGCCAGGTTTGTCTTGAACTCCTGACCTCAGGTGATCCACCTGCCTTGGCCTCCCAAAGTGCTGGGATTACAGGCATGAGCCACTGCGCCCAGCCGAATTGAATTCTTTTTGTGACCTCCCTTTCCCTAATTTCTGAACATTCTCACTTATTGTCTTTTTGTCTATATAACAACCATTGGTTATATATCTAGTCAAAATAAAAAGATACACATAACATTGTTTTTAATATTTCAATGAATTTTAAATATACTATCTAATAATATGCAAGTTTTATTAGCATAGTATTTTCTTTCACTGTTTATTTTTTTGAATGACCAAATATGAAACAGCAGTTTATATGATTCCAATTTATTTTTATCAGTATCTTTGTTTTTTTAACCTATCTTGATCCAATATCGGTAGCAACACTACTATTGCCCTTCACTCAAGAATGGTGGAAAACTTACAGATAGAAATACAGTTAAAAAGTAAATGTGATCTCCCACTGAAGAAAACTCTTATAGAACCAAGGCAGCTTTTTCTTACTTATCTATATTCTGTTGAGTACCAAAGCATAATGGAAGCAAAATGATTGCAGAACTTAAAAATTCTAAGATAAAACCAACTTTATCCACATTTATAGATTGAGGCCTCACCAGTGAAACTGCTTATTTTTCTTAACAGTTTTCTTTTTTTCTTGAGAGAGGAGCATGGTTGTAGTCTCAGAGAAAACGAATGTTTAATTTTCTTAGCTAAACTGATCTTTTTGGGTTTTTTTGCATGTTTGGCATATTTAAGTTTATATTTCCTTTTCACGTAAACAGTTTTCCTTATCCTGATAGCACCATTTCCATGGGCTTTTAAACACTGGGGATGAAAAGAAGGTACACGGATAAAATGTAGATTAACTGATGCTAAAATGAACATTACTATGCTTGTTGCCTAATCATAAACTGTACTAGTGTACCATTTAAGGATTTTTTAGTATTCTGATAAAATTAAATACAAAACTTTTCTTAGATTTAAGTAAATCTTAGCAAAACCATCAGTGAAGACTTGATGTCTCCAAACTATAAATTTAGAAAACATGTTAGTTCCTGCCGGGCGCGGTGGCTCACGCCTGTAATCCTAGCACTTTGGGAGGCTGAGGTGGGCGGATCACGAGGTCAGAAGATCGAGACCATCCTGGCTAACACGGTGAAACCCCGTCTCTACTAAAAATACAAAAAATTAGCCGGGCGTGGTGGCAGGCGCCTGTAGTCCCAGCTACTCAGGAGGCTGAGGCAGGAGAATGGAGTGAACCCGGGAGGCAGAGCTTGCAGTGAGCAGAGATCCGCCACTGCACTCTAGCCTAGGGGACAGAGCGATACTCTGTCCCAAAAAAAAAAAAAAAGAAAAGAAAACATGTTAGTTTCAAATGAATCAAATCAAGAGTTACTTATGTAATAATTTGAATCAAACAAAATAATCTACAGAAAATATTATCAAGCTGGTATTTAGATATCCATTACTATAATATATTGCATAGTATAATTAGCACAATAGTCTAAAACATAATCATACCTTCCCAAAATATAGCTGCATAAACTCATAGTGACTTTCTACTCTGTCACTTATTTAAAAAGAATTTAAAATGCAATTAAAATTGATATTAGCATAGAATAATCAATTTTGGGGTCCACCAGTGTTTAAAGTGAAACTTTATATTTCACAACTTGATTTTACCTCATCTTACACTATTATTTTATCTACCTTGCTGAATTAAAAATTATTATAAAATTTAAAAATGTGATTTAAGGAAACAGCCATGTTTAGAATACAACAACCCTTATGATATGTTGTTAATATGATAAAACGGTAATACTACAGAAGTCAACTACTGCACACATGTTCTAAACATGGCTCTAATATATCTCAACAAAACTGCTGAGGAAAGCAAAATAGATCAGTTAATAATAGTACATATATAATTATTTTAATCATTTACTAAAATAGTATGCAATGGTTTTATGAAAAAGTAAATTAATTTTTCTTTGTCACATATGGGAGCTCAAATTATATATATGTATATATATGTATATATATATGCACGCATATATATAGGTGTATATATATATATGCGTGCATGTATACACAAACATGTATTTGTGTGGTCTTCCATGCATAAAAGCATTACAGGGAATTTCATTAAATTTAGCTTTTAAAAAAGCATTCACCTTTTTGGAAATATGAGACCAAGAAAAAAATGTGTCTGATTTTAGTCCTCTAATATTTTTGCAATATTTTCTTAGCATTTATAGTTATTTTAAATGTCTAAAACTATTTAAAATATTTTAATATTTTACTATTTAATAAACTTACATGTCTTTTCCAAGTTCCTAGTGCTTTTTCATGCTCATTTTGAAGATTAAGAAACTTTTCTTCATTTTCTTTTACCTTCTCCCTTTGCAGCTCATTATCTCTTTCAAGGGTCTGCAATAAAATTAATTATCCAAAAAATAATCAATACCACATTAATGAATTTTGATGTGTTTTATGTTGCTTGGACCTTTGCTTCTAACATGCTGAAAGTGCCATACAGATCAGTGATAATGTGCTATCTCAACAATAATTTTCATAAATTAATGGAAAGGTGCTTATAGTTTAGCTAACAGAAAATAGGGGGAGGTTATGATAAAGAAATGGCTATAAAAGGGTATAAAAACATTGCCATTATTCAGTTTCACTGCATAAGTTTTAATATGCTGAAAAGGTAATATAAAGTACAGCACTGAAAAGTATGAAATGTAGCACGATCCAGCCTAACTCTACTAAAGAAATTTAACTACCATAGAACATTTTTTCCATTATCTGTTTATTTTAGAAATTAACTGGCTAGAAAACTCTTAAATACAATTTTAATTTTAATTTCAAATTAACACTTTTTAAGCATAACTTAAATATTTACCATATTAACTTAATTACTTCATTGAACTAACATAACAGAATCACTACCACACTCTCCCTCCCACAAAATAAACTTACAGAGTAAAAATACTACCACGTGTTTTCTAAGACTAGGTTTTTAAAGCTATTAAATCAGTGTCATCAATATTATTAGGTTTTTCCAATGTCTGCTGATAATCCAAGTAAATTTCTATAAAAAGATAAACAGTGATAGAACTCCTACCTACATGCCTAATACATCTGGAATCTTTAAGTTGTTTACAAAGCTATGTACATTCAGGTTAAAAATGTCAAGCCACACAAAAGGATATTTTTTTTTTAAAAAAGTAAAGTTATTCTCTCAGTTTTCCACCCCAGAAGTAACCACTTTAGCAGTTTCTTGTATATCTTTCCAGAAATTGTCTATATAACCATAAAAGTATGTAAAATATATATATATATTTAAATACAGATGAGACCATATCGTACACTGTTCTGTCATCTGCTTTTCTTCAAAAAAAAAAGTTTTGCTTACTTTCCATATTGCATATATAAATCCATCTCATTGGAATTCCATATTATTCATAGTACTCCCATCTATTTAGAGAATTCTCAATTACATCTAGAATATCAGTATGCAAAGATAAATGATGTAAAATTATGGCAACATATCTAATAAGAATTTTACAATTTTAACATGGAGATTCTCCTCTTGCTCATAAGAAGCTATGCATTTTAAGAGTACCCAATGAATACCTATTTTGATTGCCTCTATTTCAGGATAACATAGATATTTTTATAAAAGTAACAGTTCCTTAATTTATAGGTATATACAGTCATGTGTTGGTTATAGACAGGGATATGTTCTGATAATTCCATCATTAGGTGATTTTTGTCACTGTGTGAACATCACAGAGTGTACTTACACAAACCTAGATGGTATAGCCTACTAATGATATAGTCTACACGTAGACTATATGGTATAGCTTATTGCTCCTATGCTACAAACCTGTACAGCATCTTTCTGCACTGACTAGTGTAGGCAACTGTAACAAAATAGTATTTTTATAACTAAGGATATCTAAACATAGAAAAGGTACAGTAAAAATGAGGTATAAAAGATTAAAAATGGTACACATGTAACTATATTAAGGTACTTACCATGAACGTTGCTCTGGGTGAGTCAGTGAGGGAGTGGTCAGTGAATGTGAAGGTCTAGGACATTATTACTCACCAACATAGGCTTTATAAATGCTGTATACTTAGGCTACACTAAATTTTTTAAATTTTTTCTTTCTTCAATAATAAATCAAGCTAAGTTGACTTTATAAACTTTTTTTCACTTTTTGACTCTTTTGAAATAACACTTAGCTTAAAACACAAAGATTGTACAGCTGTATAAAAATATTTTCTTTCTTTATATCCTTATTCTATAAGCTTTCTTTCTATTTTTAAATTTTTATATTTTTCCTTTTTAAACTTTTTGGTCAAAAACTGAGATACATCATCACAGCACTATTCACAATAGCAAAGGCATGGAATCAACCTAAATGCTCATCAACAGTAGACTGGAGAAAGAAAATTTGGTACATATACACCATGGAATACGACAGAGCCATAAAAAGAATGAGATCATGTCCTTTGCAGCAACATGGATGGAGCTGGAGGCCATTATCCTAAGAAAACTAACACAGGAACAGAAAACCAAATACCACATGCTCTCACTTATAAGCGGGAGCTAAACGTTGAGCACATATAGACACAAAGAAGGGAACAATGGACACCAGGGCCTACTTGAGGGTGGAGGGAGATCAAAAAACTACCAATCAGGTACTATACTTATTATCTGGGTGACGAAATAATCTGTACACCAAACCTATGTGACACTCAATTTACCTATGTAACAAACCTGCACATGTACCTCTGAACCTAAAAGTTAAAAATACATATATGTAACATAAAATTTACCATTTTAACCATTTTTAGGTGTATAATTCAGTGGCACTGAGTATATTCACAATGTTGTGCAACTATCACCACTATCCATGTTCAGAACTTTTTCATCATCTCAAATAGAAATTCTGAATCCATTAAACAGGAGCTCCCATTTCCCCTCCCCAGTTGTTCATTTTAACAAATACATGTGTCCATGTAACTCCCAGAAGATATAGAGAACAGTTTTATTACTTCCAAAAGTTCCCTTGGGCCACTTTGCAGCACCCCTATTCTTCACTGACCATCAATAATCTGTTTTCTGTCTCTCTAATTGTGGCTTTTGTAGAATGCCCTATAAATGGAATCACGGAACAACAGTGTATGTAGCCTTTTGAGTCTGGCTTCATCTACTTAGCAAAATGCATTTGAGATTCATCCATTTTGTTGTGTGAATCAGTAGTTGGTTCTCTTTTACTGCTGAGTAATCTGTTGTATGGATGCACCATAGTTAGTTTATACATTGACCTCTGGGTTGAACATTTATGCTGTTTCTAGTTTTTAATGAATATTAATAAAGCCACTGTAAATATTATTTAAAAAAAACTAACACACAAACACACACATTAGCCTAGGCCTACACGAGTCAGGATTATCAATATTATGTCTTCCGCCTCCACATATTTTCCCTCTGGAAAGTCTTCAGGGGCAGTAATACCCATAGAACTGTCATCTCCTATCATAATACTCCCTTTTCTGGAATACTTCCTGAAGGACCTGCCTAAGGCTGTTTCACAGTTAACTTTTTTTTTCTTTTTCTTTTCTTTCTTTTTTTTTTTTTTTTTGAGACAAAGTCTTGCTCTGTTGCCCAGGCTGGGCTGCAATGGCGCAATCTCGGCTCACTGCAACCTCCATCTCTCAGGTTCAAGCGATTCTCCGGCCTCAGCCCCCTGAGTAGCTGGGATTACAGGTGCATACCACCACACTGGCTAATTTTTGTATTTTTAGTAGAGACGGAGTTTTACCATGTTGGTCAGGCTGGTTTCGAACTCTGGACCTCGTGATCCGCCCGCCTTGGCCTCCCAAAGTGCTGGGATTACAGGCATGAGCCACCACGCCTGGCCAACTTTTTTTTTTTTTTTCTAAAATAATGATAAGTAGTATAGTATAATAAATACATAAACTGGTAACATAGTCATTATTATCATTATCAAGTATTATGTACTATATATAATTGTATGTACTACACTTTTATATGACAGTGCAGCAGGTTTGTTTATACCAGCATTACCAACAAACGTGAGTAATGTGTTGTGCTATGACAATATGATGGGTATGATACTAGCAGATGATAGGAATTTTTACCTCCATTATAATCTTATGGGGCCACCATCTTACAAGTGGTCTGTCATTGACAAAACATTGTTATGTGGTGCATAACTATAAAACAGAGTAGTTTCTAAATATTTATAGTGTGTATAATAGATGCTGAGTACTTTAACATTCTAACAAATTTTTTTTTACTGATAACATACTGTATTTTAGAAGATAAACAAATAAAACTTTAGAGAAGATATGGGAGAATAAAACACAGTCTCTATCCTAGTAATAGTAAATGACCAAGAACATCATGCTCTTAAAACAGTGCACTAGCAATGTCAATCGTTTCTTGTCTGCACCCAATAACTCTATCTAAAGGAAACTGCCTACTTCAGGTATTCTCTCGATTTCAGTTTTTTGGAGACATCCATCCTTCCATTACAATTTTGACCTACTTCTCTCTCTCAGCCATACAAATAGGTTATCTCTGAGGATACCCTTTTTCAGTTCTGTCATGAGTCTCCTCTTTCCCAGATCCCATAGTTTCCTGTCTTGGTTTACTCCCTTGTCTTGGTAGAGCAAACATTCTATTACTTCTTGATAAAGGAGGCATAGGGTGGTAAATTTTTTGAGAACCTATATGTCTGAAGATGTCTTGATTCTACCAATACTTGGCAATTTGTTTGGCTAAATACAATACAACTCTGCTTCAGAAATCAATTTTTTCCCAACATCTGAAGGCATGGTTCTATTGTCTTCTAAGTTCCAGTGTTGCCACTGAGAAGTCTGAAACCTTGTGTTACCACTCTCATTCTTAATCCCTGTACATGACCTACTTTCTTGTACAATTTTAGAATCTTTTCTTTATGTGTTGTACAAAATTTCATAATGATATGCATTGGTATTGGGCAAGACCAACTTACATCTGTCAGGCCTGGATGACTTTTTTGTATTAATTCTTTGGTCATTTCCTCTCCCTCTATTTTCTCTCTTCTCTCTCTGACACTCACCAGACATCTTGAACTGACCCCCCAATTTCCTTTCCTGTTTTCCATCTTTTTGTCTTTTGGTTCTACTTTTTAGCAGACAGTATTATCTTCCAACCTTTCCTTTGCACTTTTTATGTCTGCATATATATTTATCTAAAGGGCTCTCTTTTATTCTCTGAGTTTCTTTATAAACTCAAAATTCTTGTTTTGTAGATTAACATATTCCCTTTAACTAAATATACCTTCTTAGTTTCTACAAGGTTTTTTCATTATCCTATTTGTTTTGTCTGTTTTTCATATTGGAGGCTGTATTAGGTTGTTCTTGCATTGCTAAAGAAATACCTGAGACTGGGTAATTTATAAGAAAAGAAGTTTAATTGGCCCATGGTTCTGCAGGCTGTACAGGAAGCATAGCACTGGCATCTGCTTCTGGCGAGGCCTAAGGAAGCTTTTACTCGTGGTGGAAGGTGAAGTGGGATCTTGCACATCACATGGTGAAAGCAGGAGCAAGAGCAAGGCACGCAGGTGCCACACACTTTTAAACAACCAGATCTTGTGAAAACGAGATCATTCACTATCTTGAGGACAGCACCAAGCCATGAGGAATCCGCCCCCGTGACGCACACACCTCCCACCAGGCCCCACCTCCAACATTGGGGATTATATCTCAACATGAGATTTGGGTGGATAAATATCTAAACCATATCAGAGGCTTTCTTCAAATGTCCAGTAATCCTTAACTACCTAATCATATTTTAAAATGAGGTATTAAAATGCCGGCTGAAAGTTTTGTCAAATGGTAAGTTTCACTGTGGATTGATCTGGCTGAGCTATATCACTGGGAAAGCTTAACTGTAGCAGCTATAGTCTTTTCTCTCAGGCAGGTTAGCTTCCCCTGAAAGGAATCTTCCATTTTTCTGCCAGAGAATTAGGCTAGCTGCCCTCTAAATGAGGATACTGGGCTGGAAGGTCTCACTATTTAGAATTCAGACTTCCAACCTCTTGTCAGTATCATACTCGTAGTAGTAAACTGATAAATTAGCTCTCAAAAAAAAAAAAAAAAAGCCTGATTTGAGGCATTTGCCATTTTCATTCATGTTAAATATTCACATCATAGTTAATTTCAAACTACCATTGGTTTAACAACCAGTTCACAAAATTCCTTAATATCTAACAACCAGCTCCCAATGGCAAAAGCTAGCTCCAGCAAACCACTAGATCCCCTTCCCCCGCAAAACCTCAGCTGTTCCTCAGATTCTCCAACAGAAACCTCCAATCTTCTGCAAAGTAGGAGAGGAGCACTGTCTACTTGGGCAGGGTGGGAAAGAGAATATGGGATTGCAATGGCTTCTTATATAGATTTAGTTTCTGGCTTCAGCTGCATACTGTACTTCTAGAGGCACATGATACTTGCAAATCCTGACCATTTCTGCATCTTTGATTTTGTTTCTACTTCTTCTCTTGTGCTAAGTAAATTACCATTGTCCATCTGGTTCCCACTTTTTAATACTATTACTGTTTCTTCCCCATTTCCTTGTCCTTGTGGATATATTAGTGTCATTTTATTGCCATTTCAAAAATATGTAATGTGGGGTTAAACATGCTTAACTAGAAGTCCTGACCAGGCAATACCTAAACTTGGAAAGACTATGAGTTTATTCATGTTCATCTTTCAGTCATTAAGAAAATTTAATGAGCTCCTACGATGTGCCAGACACTGTTTTAGGTTTTTATGCTACATCAGTGGAAATGTTGCTGTCCTTATGGAGTTTATATATATATATATATATATATATATATATATATATATATATATATATATATTTTTTTTTTTTTTTTTTTTTTTTTTTTTTTGAGACGGAGTTTCACTCTTGTTGCCCAGGCTGGAGTGCAATGGTGCAATGGTGCAATCTCAGCTCACTGCAACCTCTGCCTCCCAGGTTCAAGCAATTCCCCTGCCTCAGGCTCCCGAGTAGCTGGGATTACACGCATGTGCCATGACGCCCATCTAATTTTGTATTTTTAGTAGAGACGGGGTTTCACCATGTTGGTCAGGCTGGTCTTGAATTCCTGACCTCAGGTGATCCACCCACCCAGCCTCCCAAAGTGCTGGGATAACAAGCGTGAGCCACTGTGCCAGGCCATGGAGCTCATATTCTATCAGGGATTGTTTCCTGGCCTTTTGGCTAAGATTAAGTATAGCATATTCTATTAGGAAATTATTTGGGGTATTTTTGCATCTGGATAACAGAGAGAGCTGATCTAGCAATTTTGTTAGATCAGCTACACTAAGACCACAACTCTTAACTTGACCCTTCATGAGCTCTAAGTCCGGTACTTATGTACCATTGAATTCTACAGCGCCTACGGTAGTCATAAATATGTAGTTATGTGTGTCTCTGAGTTAATGGTGACTGTAAATATAATTCCAGGATCTTTTGACTATGACTACCAATAACTTAGATAATCCAAATGCCTCTCTCTTTTGAAAACCATCTCTGAAAAAAATTGATATTGTGAAAGTTCAAAATGAAGCCATTTGCTAATGCTTTAATCTTCCAAAAACTAAATGATCCTAATTAATACTATGAAAAAATACTATGAAAAAAACTAAGTATATTATTCTTGTTAATACTGTGACTACTGGAACATAACTATGCTTATAACTGGACTAAACTATAATTAAATCACAATAGAAAGTATTTCCTATCATGAAAATTTAGCTTTCTATACTCTAAATTTTACTACTAGGAAAGTAAGACAGATGACAGCATGATTGCAGAGCACTGAAAAACAGGTGGCCATTATCAAGAGTAATGATCCCTTTTAGTACAGGTAGAATGAGAATGCTCCTCAAGAAAACACTTGAGATATCTATGCAACATAATCCTCAGCAACAGTTCAACATTAATATTTTGTTATGCTTATTTCAGTGGTTCTCAGATACCAGTCTGCAGACAAGTACTGATCCATGACAAAACATTCACCAGTCCAAGGCAAAAAATGTCAATATAAGGTCATCAAATGTCTTTTCTTATAAAGGACTATCCTTTATCCTGAGATTATGTCCTTAATATATGTTTGATGTTAAAATGTTCTCTTTCATAAAATGATAGTAATGATAGATTGTATTGTTTGCATTTTTAATATCTTTACTTATCAAAATAAAAAGCTGACAATTCTGTTTTTGACAATACTTTAAAATGTTAGTTTATAAAATCTAGCTTCTCTATGTACTATCAAGGTTCAGGTAATACTTGTGGCAGTTAAAGAGAAAGGCATTTGAGAGTAAAAGAGAGAGGCATTTGATTATCTAATGATTGGTAGTCACAGTCAAAATATCCTGGAATTATATTTATAGTCACCATTAAATCAGAGAAACACATAACTGTATATAGGTTCTGTAGAATTCAGCAGTATGTAAGTACTGGACTTAGAGCTCATGAAGAGACAAGTTAAGAGTTATGATCTTAGTATAACTGATCTAACAAAATTGCTAGATAAGCTGCCATAGATCTAGGAAAAATATCTTAACAGTATGTTATAGAAATAGTGCTGGATTAGAATCACGACAGATTTAATCCTAATTTTGCCACTAATTTTGAGGCTTTGAACCACACTGCCTACATTTCCTGGGTCTCTCTTTTCATTAAACGAAATAGTTGGATTAGATGATCTTTAATATTGTGTTTGGCCTACAAATCTATGTTTCAGCTCATTTATTTGGATTAGAAGATGCTCTTGGTAACAGCTATTCATAAAGAACCTAGTTAAATTATATCATATGTTGCTTGGGAGAAGGTTCAACATATTAGAGAAATAGTTCCAATTATCTAACTATAGAGTGGGCAGGGGAGATGGGAGGTGAGTACTTGCTAATAGCTGGACTTTCAGAGAAACTTTTTTTGCTAGTCTTATATTGGAATAGATGAAGGGATTAAAAGAAGGGAGAGGTCTGACACCAGGATACCACCTCTCCCTCCCTCTTCTATAGTATTTGGGACACGTAAGAGAAATAAGGAAGGCAAAACTTTCGTTACATGATAAGCCATAGAACATCAATGGTGAGGAAATAATAAATGTTGCATTGCTCAGGTTCAATTTGGTTCCATTCAATGATAGACTCTGCATAATTTGTTGTGCCTGGTACGAAATGAAAAACACAGGGAAAAAAGTGCTACTAAAGGTACTAAAATATACAACTTTTTCCTTTCTTTGCAGCCCCTCCCTCTCTTTCAATTTGTCATGGTGCTTTTTATTTTCTATTTAATATCATGATCCTCTAGGCTTGGGGATACTCACCAGGCAAATGCAGACCCTCATAAGGTGCCTAAGGGCCTAATCACACAACTCAGCACGAGTGAGAGCCACCAGCTACCAGGTTCCCTGTCCTGCCAGCTGTTAGACCCAACTACTATGTCCTGGACATGGGTGGGGAAGAGAATCTTCCCTTCCCATGGGGCCTTCACCCCAACCCATGGCAAATGGGGGTGACTCTCAAGGGACTGCAACTGCCAGGAGGTATGCACTCAGTACCTGGACGGGGGATTCATCCTCCCTGCAGACCCCCACCAAGTCACCTGCCTAACACTTTAAGGCACTGCCAACCTGCAACAAAGACAACTGTTGTTATGTCTCACCCCAAAATACTGTGGGGTACATGCACACAACCTAGGCCCTCCCTGCCTGCACCTACACCCCAACCAAAGAGTAAAGGTCAACAGTAGAACACAGACCTTTCCCCACAAATGTGACCCAGTCAAACTGCACCAGTGGCAGGACGGGAACGAGGAGTAGGAGGCAAAGCAGGACGTAGGTCCCCAGAGGGTGGAAGAGCCAGCAGCCAAGAACCAGTCCTGGGACGTAGTGGAAATACCTGAGCTGAGGATCCAAGCCCCTAGCACATGCTCCATTACCATTAGACTTCATTTACAAAATGTAAATTCAAAATAAAATCTTCAAGACAGTGACCACGAAACATTAAACCTGAAGCAGAAGGCCATTCTGAGTGTGGGTCCCTATGATGCCGGTGTACTGGTCATACTCATGAAATTGGCCCTGGCCTTGATTGATGGTAGTTTTTATGTGGGAGGTAATTGTAGTTTTCTTGGGAAATGTTCAGCTTTACCCTGAACCCCTTCAGAAGGATAGAAGTATCTTCTACTGGCCACCCCAGTGGAACATATCCCCAACCCCTTTTCTGAATTGGACATCTCATCGCTTGGCCCAGTGGCTTACAGGGCAGTTCCTGCTCCTCCACTAATCTCCATGGTTCCTTCATGTGAAGCCAAAGAACCACTAAGGTTTTTTAAGAATAATACACTTCAAGCTCCATTGGCACAAATTACTCTAAAAACTTTCCTTTTTGAAATTTGTAGGCCAAAACTGGGCATCAGTTGATATGTTCTTGGTAAACTTCCAAACTCCAAGAAACATATGCCTAGTTGGCTGTGGTAGTGGGCACCTGTAATCCCAGTTACTTGGGAGGCTGAGGCAGGAGAATCGCTTGAACCCAGGAGGTGGAGGTTGCAGTGAGCCAAGATCATGCCACTGCACTCCAGCCTGGGTGACAGAGCAAGACTCCATCTCAAACCAAAAAAAAAAAAAGAAAGAAAACAAAACAAAACAAAAGAAATACATGCCAACCGCTTCCACATGAACTTATCACATTTTACTTTACTGGTAACACTAGAGTGGACCTTCACCTTTCTATAGCATTTCAAGCATCTAGCCAGGGAACAAAAGGCAGTCTCCCCTTCTTGTATCTCAGTCCCTACAAGAGATTTTCCTGTACATTTCTTCACTCAGCTTTATAAGGGGAAATCCTGCCTCTGCTAAGGATGTAAGAGAAAAAGCCTCTTTTTGAACTCTGCACTCCCAAATTATCAATGGCCAACAATGTCTTCTCCTTCCCAGTCATTTCCTTATATATACTGGAAAGAGGATGATGAGGTGTTTGTTGTGGTAACAGCGCCAATTTTATCATATTCCTGTGAAGAGAGATCTACCCCAAACTTCGGAGAGCTGGCTGAATGCTCTCTTAAACTGCAATTGACACTTTCACCTTTTATTTTCCATGTTAGATTGTGACCACAATTCTAAGACAAAAAAAAAAAATCCTACTCGTTCTGTTGTAAGAGTGGATTTTTCATTTTGTAAAATTAAGTCAGATACTTGATAAAATTTAACATTTCACTAGTGACATAAATGTTGAATAATATATGTTCATTACTTTAGACACTGAAAACAAGTTGATGAAAGAAGTCAATATCTTACCCCTAGAATTCAAAATAATCTCAATAAAACTGGACAGAAAAATAAACTAAACAGGAATTTAATTAGATGAAAATATACTAAAACACAGATAGATAGATAGATAGATAGATAGATAGATAGATAGATAGAACCTGATTATTTTCTTTTAGCACCTTCAATTCTGCCTCCATTTCAGTATTAGCTTGAATTTGTTGCCGAAGTAACTGCTGCATATGTTGGAAAGAAATGATGATATCCTTTGAAAATACACAAATATGATATATCAATTTAAAAGTTTTAAGATAGGTATGTTTCTAAGATCATTCTTCACATACATTTTCTAGTTTCCTAACTCATTGTATTTATAGTTTAATTTCAATACTTTATATTAAACTAATGGCACATCTAATGGTATCTAAAATAATTTCTATTACATTATTTCCAAGAGTCCCTCAAATAATTAACAAAGTTTTTTGGAATAAACTGTGGATTCTAAGACACATGTGAAGAATTCAAAACTAAAATAAAGATTTTTTGGCTCGCCACCCCCCAACAGTAAATATATCACTACTAAAACGTCATATGAGGTATAATATTATAAAATGTCATAATGGGCTAGGGTGTCATGGCATACATTCAGAGTCAAATGGAGGAAAAGCAGAAGAGAAAAAAGAAACAGGAGGAATATTCTTTCACACATCTTTTAAAAAATGGAATAATTATAAGCATCCAATAGACTCAAATGAGAGTATAATGTCCTGAAAAAGTATGCACTACACATAAATAAACTTCAATAATTATTTGTTAGGGTATCACTGGTCTAATCTATCAAGGAAAAAAATCTAAGGTATTTTTTAATGAAAGTATATTGAGACTGATTTTAAAAAGTATACACATGCACATTTAATACACATTAACTGAGTGCCTACTATGTGCTATGCATGATTCCACTTAACTTATTTTTTACATTTTATCTGATTTTTAGAATATTTACTGGCTTCCAAATATCTTATGATAGCTTACCTGTTTTTCTTCTTGAATACGGGTAATCTCTTCATTAATCTTCTCATTTAATTCCAATTCCTTTAAAATTTGAATAGTTTTAAAGTTATGATATAAAACTCAGCAAATTCTACATTCAATTCAGTACTAAATAAATTTTGGAGTGTTATGACCTATTACTACCCCCAGAGTACCCACATTTGTTTTTTTGTTTGTTTATTTGTTTGTTCGTTTTGAGACTGTGTCTCGCTCTATCACCCAGTCTGGAGTGCAGTGGTGCGATCTTGGCTCACTGCAACCTCCACCTCTTGGGTTCAAGCGGATTCCATGCCTCATCCTCCCAAGTAGCTGGGATTACAGATGCCCACCACTACGCACAGCTAATTTTTGTATTTTTAGTGGAGACGGGGTTTCATCATGTTGGCCAAGCTGGTCTCGAACTCCTGACCTCAAGTGATCCACCCACCTCAGCCTCCTAAAGTGCTGGGATTACAGGCGTAAGTCACTGCACCCGGCCCAAAGTACCCACATTTGTTTGTGGTTTAAACAGTGACTTCAGTGAACTGAAGAAGATATTATATACCAACATAGGTTGGTGCAAACTTGTAAATGTTAAAAACTATAAACTCATCTCCAAAGCTATCCTGGAGATACCATTGTACCACAAGATTACTCAAAACCATATTCAAGTAGAAATAAAGTAGTCCTAGCCAAATCTTATTGTCCTAAAGTCTATGGCAAAAATTAATAAAAAAGCAGATTCATAATACCTTTAACTATGCATATTGACTTTGCAAAGACAGAATATTTTTGTGTTACAATCCTGAAATCTCATAAGTTTTATTGAAAATATTAATGTTATAAACAAATACATTTAATAAAATACCATGTTGAGTCTTTCTTGAAGTTCTTGAAATTTTTGTTCTTTAATTGTTAGATTGATGTTTTCTTCTCCCATCTTATATTGACATGTGACTTTGGACTTTATCAAGTCTGAGGCTGCTTTTTTTAGTTCCTTAATAAGAAACATATCAAACAGAAAATTCAGTACACATATTTCACTAAAACAAGGTACTTTCCTGACAGTTTCAAAGTTCATCCTTAAGCCTATAATTATAATTTGTTATATTTCATATATCAAGATAATACTACTGGTCCATTAAAGTGTATTTTCCCTAGTTCCCTTGCAAGATTAGCCAAGGTGGGAACATAATCTGTGGTTGTGGATCAGGCAAAGTTAATCAATCATAAAGAGATTGACTGCATGACTTTGAATCTTAAAAGGAGTGTACTAACAAAATCAACTAACTAACCAGAAGTACAGTGTTTCCATTATTTATTAAACAAACATCTTCTGAGATAAAAAGATAACAAGGAAATCTCAATTCCCAAATTGATTAGCCTCTAATAGGAAAAATTATGTAAGAAATAATTACAATACAATGTAATGAGTGCTATATTAGAAAAATGTAAAAAACATAAACTGAGTACATCAACAAGGTATTACATGCGAAAGGTGCTATTTGAACTGAATCTTTTTAAAGATAAATTTGCAAAGAAGACAACAAAGGGGTAGGCATTCAGGCAAAAGGTTCTACACGCACAAAGCCACAGAAACATGAAAGAGCATGATATTTTTCAGGGAAACAGAACTAATAAGATATGACTGGAGCTAATGTGTTATTTCAGGGGACAGAGTAGAATATTAGTAGTTGTGGCTAGAAATTTGGCAGGATTCAAATATTGAGAAGGACTTGTATGTTACACTAAAGAGTTTGAATGTTATACTATAAAAAAAAAAATGGGGAATTAACCACTGAAGGATTCTGAGTAGAAGAATGACATAACAAAATTTGCATTTTAGAAAAATAACTCTGGCAGTGTTGTGGAGGGTGGAACTGAAGGATGTAAAAGCAGTCTTCATTTATGAAGTTACATGTTCATTGAGTTTAGCAGATACCAATCAAACACATTAAAATCTTGAAATACCAACTTTTGAATTAGTGTGCAATTGATTGTGCTGTTCTTCTGTGTATATTGACTATATTAAATACTCAAGAATCTGATTTTCAGTCTCAGCTACACAGTATCTGAACTCCCTTATAAAGTTAGTACCTGGCATCTTTGCTTCTCTGGTAGGCAGTGGGCAGTTTTTCTTTTTTCTTTTTTTTTTTTTTTTTTTTATTTGAGACAGAGTCTTGCTCTGTCGCCCAGACTGGAGTGTAGTGGCACAATCTCGGCTCACTGCAAGCTCTGCCTCCTGGGTTCATGCCATTCTTCTGCCTCAGCCTCCCGAGCAGGTGGGACTACAGGCGCCCACCACCACGCCTGGCTAATTTTTTTTGTATTTTTAGTAGAGACAGGGTTTCACCATGTTAGCCAGGATGGTCTCGATCTCCTGACCTTGTGATCCACCCACCTCGGCCTCCCAAAGTGCTGGGATTACAGGCGTGAGCCACCGCGCCCAGCCAGTTTTTCTACATTATAAGAGCCGACTGCCTATCAGAGAAGCAAAGATGCCAGGTACCAGCTTTATAAGCATGAGGCTAGGCTCTGCTAATCTGATGCACCTGTCTTGGATACTGGATTAGTTATCACAAAAAAACAAGGACTACTGCAAATCCATCTGTGGGTAGATAGTCAGGGAAGTGTAGTAACTTCAAGCTTCTATGGGTGAGTGATACCGCAGCAGCAGCAGCAGCAGCATCCACTATGGTCAGCAATGATGGTATAAGCTGTGATATACAGTATTCAAGAGTGGAAGCTGGTTTTATGCTATGGTCTTGGATACTGCATAGCCTCCCTTGTTTGTAATCATTTTTCAAGTCCGAGATGACCAATGCCCTTCCAATAAATTCCTTTGCTGACTAAATCAGTGTGCAATTAAGAATCCTGACTACTTCACTTTTTTAAAAGTCTTAAGAACTGGATAAACAACAAACTTTTGACTCTTTTGTAGAAGTAAGTTGATTTATTAGAGTGGTGACATTATAGGAAATTTTTATTTTCTTCATTATGTGATTAGTATTTTCTATTTTTCATAAAATAAAAACATTTTTTGTAGTTTTAAAATCGTATTTAAGCTGTAAAAACAGGTACTATCACTTAGAGAGTTATTGGAGGATAAAAAATGGAAAATGACTCAATCCTAAGAAAAATTCATAGATTAGAGAAGAAGCCAGTATATAAGGCTGAGAAATAAAATCAACTGAGATAGGAGGAAACCCAAAAGGAAGCTGAAAGAGGAGCAGTAGAAAACAGGGCTACTAATACCTTCAAAGTTCTACATGTTACAGCTTTAGCCACCCAGGGAAAAACTCACCCAAGTATATCCTAACTCCAAATTCAAAATCCAGGAGAAAGGACTCATTGGTCTTAGTTCAAATACCACCTTTGGATATGTACACTGCAAAAAATGACTGCTAAAGTAACCATGTGAGTCAAGAGATAGGGCTCTATTCTTAGAAAAGCAGGCAGACAAATTGATGTCTGGCATAAAGAGAACAATTAGTATATATCAAAGGAATGAACGAAAGTTTGAATGAAGGGGGTAGACCTTGAGCTGGGCCTTGAAGAATGAGTAGTATAGTGGATATCCTCCATTTATCACTCCTGATTCACTTCCCACCCTTTCTCCACACTGCTCTGTGCCCTATGCGGCTGATATCTGTGGGTATAGCAAACTCTCTGCCTTCTGGCTCCTGATTGGGTTAAATCTGTGGGAGGTACTAGTAGATCAGTAGGCTATAAAGAGAAACAGAATGAGGTATTTTACCAGCTCCCTCCTTACTAACCACAAATTGGCAATAGCTCTATATCTGTATCAAAGATCACAGCTAATCCTAGTGATTTGGGAGGCTAAGGCAGGAGGATTGCTTGAAGCCAAGAGTTCAAAACTAGACTGGGCAACAAAGCAAGACCCTGTCTCTAAATAAATAAAAAAATAAGCCAGGCATGACGGTGTATGCATCTGGTCCTAGCTACTCGGGAAGCTGAAGCTGGAGGATCACTTGAGCCTAGGAGTTCAAAGCTGCAGTGAGCGATAATTGTGCCACAGCGACCCCCACCACCCCCATCTCTTAAAAATAAAAACCCACCCCCTACCCTCGTCTCTTTAAAAAAAAAGAAAGAAAAAGAAAAAGAAAAAAAAAGCCCGCAGCTTCTGCCTTAGGCTTTCTTCTGCAGCTATAGCTACAGCTCTTTCCAGATTCCAGCATCTGCTTCATTCTCATATCTCTTCAGGTACAGGTGTGTTAATCATTCTCCCACTACTTTTATCTGTGGGGTGCTTCACCATCCCTTGTTGTTTTCCCTTACCTCTGTCTACAACTACGTAAATAGCTTATTCATTAATCTTTTCTCAATTACCATTCCAATGTGCCACCTATTTCCTGGTCCAACCCTGTTTAGTACAAGTACATTGAGAGAAAGCATTTCAAGTATGGGAAGGGATGTAGAGGAAAACAAAACCAAAAGGCAGAAAGAACTAAGAATTATGCTAATGGCAAAAAGAATTTTGGCTAAAATAGAATGGGAGATGCTTGTTAAGAAGCAATAACAAACAATATTGAACACGTAGAATGGACCAGATCATGAAAGCTCTGGAAAGCCAATTAAAGCAGCCTGGGACTTGATTTGGTAGGCAAAGGAGAATTATTTATCATTTCTTCTACATATACCAAGTACCTCCTGTGTGTCAGGCACATAGAAGTTAAATCACTATCTTAGTAAACTTAGTCTGGCAAAAAGAATGAATAAAAACTTGAGAAAAGAACACTGGCTAAGAGGCTATTACATTAATCCAGGCATGAGATGATGAGTATCTATAGTATTGAAAAATGGAGAGTAAAAAATATGAGACATTCTAAAGAAAAATATAATAGACTGAACAAAGAGAATAAAGGAAAAAGATGGGTCAAAAATGAGTCAAAGATGATTCTAGAGTGACTAAGTGAAACTGGAAAAAAGGAAAAGGTGACCATGAAATGTGAAAGGAAGAAACATAAAAATGGAAAGGAAATAGAAAGTGTGCTTCACTAATGGAAGAGACAAAAAGTATATTTAAAATTACACAAAATAAGAGACAGAAAATTTCCTGAGACAGACTCTTTCAAAAGCCAAAAAAATACAAATTATTAAGCCTGAACCATAGGTTAACTATTCTCAGAAAAGTCCTTCATTTACATTTTTTTCAAATTACAAAAGGCTGAACATGAGGAATTCCCTCAAATAAAGTTTCAATGTATCAGTGATGATTCACCTTCACAGGTAGCAAGATAGCTTCCTTTGAAAGGAGAGTTGCATGAATTTTTTTTCAGAGGTAGAGTGGATGGGAGAGTGAAGAATCCAATGTGTGACTTGTTAACCCTGAAGTTACAATAAGTCACAAAAGGAGATGATCTACAGGTAGTTGAACATATAGAACCAGAGATTAAGAGAAATGTGAAACTGAAAAACTATGTATGCCGTCATGCACATGACGTGAATGGTTGACTTAAGAAGTCTGAGCTCACTGAAACAAAGACTTTGAAAAAAGCAAAACTCTATCCCAAAACTCTATCCTTATAGAGTTTTGGAAGAATGGAGGAAAAAGATAATCAGGGAGTCAGAGGAATTTATTTTAGAGTAGACGACCTTGGAAAAGTTAACTATGACATAAATGTCATAAAACCAATCATTTTATGTTTTAAACATCCATAAATTTGTACAAAACACAATATTTGGTAATGAAAAACACAAAGTGTCAGTAACACTTAGGATGCTTTAGCTATAAATATCAGAAAACCATAACTAAACCACAAAATAATCAGGAAATTTACTATCCTATAACAGGGACCACAAAGTTAGGAAGGCTGGTTGACCTGGATACTCGATATAGTTCAATATAGACTAGTTATTTTCATGTCTCCACTTTCCATTCTTGGGCCTCTTCCTTAGACTATTAACAAGAGGCCAATTCAGGTATTATATGGCAACTGTATAATTCTGGGACTCATTAAAGAGAAAGAAAATGTTTCCTTGAACTACTTCTTGCTTGCCAGAATTGGATCACATGCTCATTCCTGAACCAAACACTGCCATGAGGAATGGAGTAATATTAATTGGCTTGGAGACGGAATGAGGTGGAATGAATGCTGGGGAATTATCACAATGTCAGTTACAAGAACAGTTTCAGCTAATGTTATAAAAATTACAGATTGTTTAGAATACTACTGATTACAACCATTATGCAAAACAAAGTGAGGCAAGGTGGAAAATCTTTTTTATAAGCTGCTTGACATTAATTCACCCAGTCTCTTTGGGTCAGTTCGCTCTACAAAAAAAAAAAAAAAAGGTTGGATCCAGTTAACCACTTTCAAATCATGCCCTGAGAAGTTTTAGCAGTTCCATGGTACCCCTCCAGGGCTGCTAACAGAGACGAGAAGCCAACAGGTATAGCTCCAGGATTCTTCCAACCCTTCCTTCAACCACAAAGGCTCTACCTTTATTTGCTTCAGTATTGAGCTTCTACATCTTTTCAAAGTGCTTTTTCATACATTTTATAATTTTATATTTATTATACATATATAAAACAGGAAAGGCAGATATTACTGTATTTCTATTACAAATGAGAATACCGGTTGGGTGTGATGGCTCATACCCATAATCCCAGCACTTTGGGAGGCTGAGGCAGGAGGAATGCTTGAGCCTAGGAATTTAAGACCAGCCTGGGCAACATAGTGAGAACCCATCTCTAAAAAAAAAACAAAAATTAGTCAGGCATAGTGGCATGCCTCTGGTCACAGCTACTCAGGAGGCTGAGGTAGGAGGACTGCTTGAGCCCAGGTGTTCACCAGCACTGCAGTGAGTTGTGATATCGCACCACTGCACTCCGGCCTGGGCAACAGAGTGAGACCCCGACTCAAAAAAAGAGAGAGAGAGAATACAAAGGGGGTAAAGAAGAAAAGCAACACCAGTATGCTTTGGGCCATGTACCTCCTTGGGATGGCTACAGTTGAAAGGTTTAACTTTTAAAGAAAAGGTGAAGTAATGACTTAATATAAACAGAAGAAAAAGAAACATCATGCAGGGAATTCCACATAAGCGGGAACAGTCTAATGGACTGGGTGAAGGTCTAGAGGTAATACGTTTGGGTATGTCATGGTAAAGATGACAGAAAAGGATCCTCTGGTTGGAGAAAGGGGAAGGCTGAATGAAAAAGCCCAAAAGAAGCAGAATATCGAATACCTTCAAGGTGGTGACATGCTAGTCTGCAGTTCTGCAGTGTGAAGGAATATAAGGAGCTGGTAGTTTAGGAGCATGAATTGTCAACAATGTCCCCTTTTATTTTATTTTTTTAAGCTTTTAATTTTTATTCATCTCTTCATCAATTGGAGTGAATAGACAATTTTTTTTATTATACTTCAAGTTCTATGGTACATGTGGACAATGTGCAGGTTTGTTACATATGCATACATGTGCCATGGTGGTTTCCCGCACCCATTAACTTGTCATTTACATTAGGTATCTCTCCTAATGCTATCCCTCCCCCCTCCCCCCACCCCACGACAGGCCCTGGTGTGTGATGTTCCCCTTCCTGTGTCCAAGTGTTCTCATTGTTCAATTCCCGCCTGTGAGTGAGAACATGCGGTGTTTGGTTTTTTGTCCTTCCGATAGTTTGCTGAGAATGATGGTTTCCAGCTTCATCCATGTCCCTACAAAAGACATGAACTCATCCTTTTTTATGGCTGCATAGTATTCCGTGGTGTATATGTGCCACATTTTCTTTTTTTTTTTTATTTTATTATTATTATACTTTAAGTTTTAGGGTACATGTGCACAATGTGCAGGTTTGTTACATATGTATACATGTGCCATGTTGGTGTGCTGCACCCATTAGCTCGTCATTTAGCATTAGGTATATCCCCTAATGCTATCCCTCCCCCCTCCCCCCACCCCACAACAGTCCCCAGAGTGTGATGTTCCCCTTCCTGTGTCCATGTGTTCTCATTGTTCAATTCCCACCTATGAGTGAGAACATGCAGTGTTTGGTTTTTTGTCCTTGCGATAGTTTGCTGAGAATGATGGTTTCCAGCTTCATCCATGTCCCTACAAAGGACATGAACTAATCATTTTTTATGGCTGCATAGTATTCCATGGTGTATATGTGCCACATTTTCTTAATCCAGTCTATCATTGTTGGACATTTGGGTTGGTTCCAAGTCTTTGCTATTGTGAATAGTACTGCAGTAAACATACGTGTGCATGTGTCTTTATAGCAGCATGATTTATAATCCTTTGGGTATATACCCAGTAATGGGATGGCTGGGTCAAATGGTATTTCTAGTTCTAGATCCTTAAGGAATCGCCACACTGTCTTCCACAATGGTTGAACTAATTTAAAGTCCCACCAACAGCGTAAAAGTGTTCCTATTTCTCCACATCCTCTCCAGCTCCTGTTGTTTCCTGACTTTTTAATGATCACCATTCTAACTGGTGTGAGATGGTATCTCATTGTGGTTTTGATTTGCATTTCTCTGATGGCCAGTGATGATGAGCATTTTTTCATGTGTCTTTTGGCTGCATAAATGTCTTCTTTTGAGAAGTGTCTGCTCATCTCCTTCGCCCACTTTGTGATGGGGTTGTTGTTTTTTTTTTCTTGTAAATTTGTTTGAGTTCTTTGTAGATTCTGGATATTAGCCCTTTGGCAGATGAGTAGATTGCAAAAATTTTTTCCCATTCTGTAGGTTGCCTGTTCACTTTGATGGTAGTTTCTTTTGGTGTGCAGAAGCTCTTTAGTTTAATTAGATCCCAATTGTCAATTTTGGCTTTTGTTGCCATTGCTTTTGGTGTTTCAGACATGAAGTCCTTGCCCATGCCTATGTCCTGAATGATATTGCCTAGGTTTTTTTCTAGGGTTTTTATGGTTTTAGGTGTAACATTTAAGTCTTTAATCCATTTTGAATTAATTTTTGTATAAGGTGTAAGGAAGGGATCCAGTTTCAGCTTTCTACATATGGCTAGCCAGTTTTCCCAGCACCATTTATTAAATAGGGAATCCTTTCCCCATTTCTTGTTTTTATCAGGTTTGTGAAAGATCAGATGGTTGTAGATGTGTGGTATTATTTCTGAGGGCTCTGTTCTGTTCCATTGGTCTGTATCTCTGCTTTGGTACTAGTACCATGCTGTTTTGGTTACTGTAGCCTTATAGTATAGTTTGAAGTCAGGTAGCGTGATGCCTCCAGCTTTGTTCTTTTGGCTTAGGATTGTCTTGGCAATGTGGGCTCTTTTTCGGTTCCATATGAACTTTAAAGTAGTTTTTTCCAATTCTGTGAAGAAAGTCATTGGTAGCTTGATGGGGATGGCATCGAATCTATAAATTACCTTGGGCAGTATGGCCATTTTCACCATACTGATTCTTCCTACCCATGAGCATGGAATGTTCTTCCATTTGTTTGTGTCCTCTTTTGTTTCATTGAGCAGTGGTTTGTAGCTCTCCTTGAAGAGGTCCTTCACATTGTTTGTAAGTTGGATTCCTAGGTATTTTATTCTCTTTGAAGCAATTGTGAATGGGAGTTCACTCATGATTTGGCTCTCTGTTTGTCCGTTATTGGTGTATAAGTATGCTTGTGATTTTTGCACATTGATTTTGTATCCTGAGACTTTGCTGAAGTTGCTTATCAGCTTAAGGAGATTTTGGGCTGAGACGATAGGGTTTTCTAAATATACAATCATGTCATCTGCAAACAGAGACAACTTGACTTCCTCTTTTCCTAATTGAATACCCTTTATTTCTTTCTCTTGCCTGATTGCCCTGGCCGGAACTTCCAACACTATGTTGAATAGGAGTGGTGAGAGAGGGCATCCCTGTCTTGTGCCAGTTTTCAAAGGGAAGGCTTCCAGTTTTTGCCCATTCAGTATAATATTGGCTGTGGGTTTGTCATAAATAGCTCTTATTATTTTGAGATATGTCCCATCAATACCTAATTTCTTGAGAGTTTTTAGCATGAAGGGCTGTTGAATTTTGTCAAAGGCCTTTTCTGCATCTATTGAGATAATCATGTGGTTTATGTCATTGGTTCTGTTTATATGCTGGATTACATTTATTGATTTGCATATGTTGAACCAACCTTGCATCCCAGGGATGAAGCCCACTTGATCATGTTGGATAAGCTTTTTGATGTGCTGCTGGATTCGGTTTGCCAGTATTTTATTGAGGATTTTTGCATCAATGTTCATCAGGGATATTGGTCTAAAATTCTCTTTTTTTGTTGTGTCTCTGCCAGGCTTTGGTATCAGGATGATGCTGGCCTCATAAAATGAGTTAGGGAGGATTCCCTCTTTTTCTATTGATTGGAATAGTTTCAGAAGGAATGGTACCAGCTCTTCCTTGTACCTCTGGTAGAATTCGGCTGTGAATCCGTCTGGTCCCAGACTTTTTTTGGTTGATAGGCTATTAATTACTACCTCAATTTCAGAGCCTGTTATTGGTCTATTCAGGGATTCAACTTCCTCGTTTAGTCTTGGGAGGGTATATGTGTCCAGGAATGTATCCATTTCTTCTAGATTTTCTAGTTTATTTGCATAGAGGTGTTTATAGTATTCTCTGATGGTAGTTTGTATTTCTGTGGGATCAGTGGTGATATCCCCTTTATCATTTTTTATTGTGTCTATTTGATTCTTCTCTCTTTTCTTCTTTATTAGTCTTGTTAGTGGTCTATCAATTTTGTTGATCTTTTCAAAAAATCAGCTCCTGGATTCAATGATTTTTTGAAGGGTTTTTTGTGTCCCTATCTATTTCATTTCTGCTCCGATCTTAGTTATTTCTTGCCTTCTGCTAGCTTTTGAATGTGTTTGCTCTTGCTTGTGATGTTAGGGTGTCAATTTTAGATCTTTCCTGCTTTCTCTTGTGGGCATTTAGTGCTATAAATTTCCCTCTACACACTGCTTTAAATGTGTGCCAGAGATTCTGGTATGTTGTGTCTTTGTTCTCGTTGGTTTCAAAGAACATCTTTATTTCTGCCTTCATTTCGCTATGGACCCAGTAGTCATTCAGGAGCAGGTTGTTCAGTTTCCATGTAGTTGAGCAGTTTTGAGTGAGTTTCTTAATCCTGAGTTCTAGTTTGATTGCACTGTGGTCTGAGAGACAGTTTGTTATAATTTCTGTTCTTCTACATTTGCTGAGGAGTGCTTTACTTCCAACTATGTGGTCAATTTTGGAATAAGTGTGATGTGGTGCTGAGAAAAATGTATATTCTGTTGATTTGGGGTGGAGAGTTCTGTAGATGTCTATTAGGTCTGCTTGGTGCAGAGCTGAGTTCAATTCCTGGATATCCTTTTTAACTTTCTGTTTCGTTGAGCTGTCTAATGTTGACAGTGGGGTGTTAGAGTCTCCCATTATTATTGTGTGGGAGTCTAAGTCTCTTTGTAGGTCTCTAAAGACTTGCTTTATGAATCTGGGTGCTCCTGTATTGGGTGCATATATATTTAGGATAGTTAGCCCTTCTTGTTGAATTGATCCCTTTACCACTATGTAATGGCCTTCTTTGTCCCTTTTGATCTTTGTTGGTTTAAAGTCTGTTTTATCAGAGACTAGGATTGCAACCCCTGCCTTTTTTTGTTTTCCATTTGCTTGGTAGATCTTCCTCCATCCCTTTATTTTGAGCCTATGTGTGTCTCTGCACGTGAGATGGGTCTCCTGAATACTGCACACTGATGGGTCTTGACTCTTTATCCAATTTGCTAGTCTGTGTCTTTTAATTGGAGCATTTAGCCCATTTACATTTAAGGTTAATATTGTTATGTGTCAGTTTGATTCTGTCATTATCATGTTAGATGGTTATTTTGCTTGTTAGTTGATGCAGTTTCTTCCTAGCACTGATGGTCTTTACAATTTGGCATGTTTTTGCAGTGGCTGGTACTGGTTGTTCCTTTCCATGTTTAGCGCTTCCTTCAGGAGCTATTGTAGGGCAGGCCTGGTAGTGACAAAATCTCTCAGCATTTGCTTGTCTATAAAGGATTTTATTTCTCCTTCACTTATGAAGCTTAGTTTGGCTGGATATGAAACTCTGGGTTGAAAATTATTTTCTTTAAGAATGTTGAATATTGGCCCACACTCTCTTCTGGCTTGTAGAGTTTCTGCTGAGAGATCAGCTCTTAGTCTGATGGGCTTCCCTTTGTGGGTAACCTGACGTTTCTCTCTGGATGCCCTTAACATTTTTTCTTTCATTTCAACTTTGGTGAATCTGACAATTATGTGTCTTGGAGTTGCTCTTCTCAGAGAGTATCTTTGTGGCATTCTCTGTATTTCCTGAATTTGAATGTTGGCCTGCCTTGCTAGGTTGGGGAAGTTCTCCTGGATAATATCCTGCTGAGTGGTTTTCAACTTGGTTCCATTCTCCCTGTCACTTTCAGGTACACCAATCAGACATAGATTTGGTCTTTTCACATAGTCCCATATTTCTTGGAGGCTTTGTTCATTTCTTTTTACTCTTTTTTCTCTAAACTTCTCTTCTCGCTTCATTTTATTCATTTGATCTTCAATCACTGATACCCTTTCTTCCAGTTAATTGAATCGGCTACTGAAGCTTGTGCATTCGTCATGTAGTTCTCGTGCCATGGTTTTCAGCTCCATCAGGTCATTTAAGGACTTCTCCTAACTGATTATTCTAGTTAGCTATTCATCTCATCTTTTTTCAAGGTTTTTAGCTTCTTTGCGATGGGTTCGACCTTCCTCCTTTAGCTCGGAGAAGTTTGATCATCTGAAGCCTTCTGCTCTCAACCCATCAAAGTCATTCTCCATCCAGCTTTGTTCCACTGCTGGCAAGGAGCTGCGTTCCTTTGGAGGGGGAGAGGTGCTCTGATTTTTAGAATTTTCAGCTTTTCTGCTCTGTTTTTCCCCATCTTTGTGCTTTTATCTACCTTTGGTCTTTGATGATGGTGACGTACAGATGGGGTTTTCGTGTAGATGTCCTTTCTGTTTGTTAGTTTTCCTTCTAACAGTCAGGACCCTCAGCTGCAGGTCTGTTGGAGTTTCCTGGAGGTCCACTCCAGACCCTGTTTGCCTGGGTATCACCAGCGGAGGCTGCAGAACCGCGAATATCACTGAACAACAAATGCTGCCTGATTGTTCCTCTGGAAGCTTCGTCTCGGAGGGGCACACGGTCGGCCGTGTGAGGTGTCAGTCTGCCCCTACTGGGGGGTGCCTCCCAGTTAGGCTACTCGGGGTCAGGGACCCGCTTGAGGAGGCAGTCTGTCCATTCTCAGATCTCAAACTCCGTGCTGGGAGAACCACTACTCTCTTCGAAGCTGTCAGACAGGGATATTTAAGTCTGCAGAGGTTTCTGCTGCCTTTTGTTTGGCTATGCCCTGCCCCTAGAGGTGGAGTCTACAGAGGCAGGCAGGCCTCCTTTAGCTGCAGTGGGCTCCACCCAGTTCGAGCTTCCTGGCTGCTTTGTTTACCTACTCAAGCCTCAGCAATGGCGGGTGCCCCTCCCCCAGCCTTGCTGCTGCCTTGCAGTTCGATCTCAGACTGCTGTGCTAGCAGTGAGCAAGGCTCCGTGGGTGTGGGACCCTCCGAGCCAGGTGCAGGATATAATCTCCTGGTGTGCCATTTGCTAGGACCATTGGAAAAGCGCAGTATTAGGGTGGGAGTGACCCAATTTTCCAGGTGCCAGATGTCACAGCTCCCTTGGCTAGGAAAAGGAATTCCCTGACCCCTTGCGCTTCCCGGGTGAGGCGATGCCTCACCCTGCTTCGGCTCACGCTTGGTGGGCTGCATCCACTGCCCTGCACCCACTGTCCAACAAGCCCCAGTGAGATGAACCCGGTACCTCAGTTGGAAATGCAGAAATCACCTGTCTTCTGCATCGCTCACACTGGGAGCTGTAGACTGGAGCTGTTCCTATTCAGCCATCTCGGAACCGCCCCCACAACAATGTCCCCTTTTTATAAATATATTATTCCTAATGGAGAATACAGGAGAGAAAAAACTTATGTGAATGAATTGCTTGTGCTGCTATTATTATCAGTGGAATGGTTAAGATCGCAGGTTCTACAGACAAAATTTGTCTGTGTTCCAATCTTGGCTCTCTTTTCCTTGTTGTATAACTTTAGGCAACTTACTTAGTAACTTCATTTTGCTTTAAGTTCCTCATCTATAAAATGGAGATAATAAATAAAAAGTCCCTGGCATGTAATAATCCATGCAACCAGTATTTGAGCATCTACCATGTGCAAGGCATTGTTACCTATTACTTCTACTAAGCCGAATTCAAGGGATTCTGTAATTGCTACAGCTGCATTGTGATGTAGAATTATTTTCCCTACTTGTAAAATAAAGTACTCTCAAGTATTAATAAATGGCATGAATATTTAAGTATTCCTTTATGTATTTAAATAATTAAGATTAATTATCTCATAGCTGGTAACAATAAAGGTTTTCCTATAGACCATAAGCTCCTCAAGAAAATGTACCATGTTTCATACTTAAATATCCTGTAGTACTTTTAATAGATTCAAAGATCTAAGAGAAACTAAAAATTATAATAAATGTAAGTAGAAAAGGGTAATGAACATGATATAAAGAAAAACGTGATTTACCTTTGTCTAATATAAAAGTTGATAAAATCAAAGGTTTGATTTACTCAGGATAAAAGTAAATGGCAAAAAAAAAACTACTTGATGAGAGCAGTCATATCACTCAAGCATACTATTGTTAATGACACAAAGGTTCATGGTCAATTAGCAAGGTTGCTTAGAAAGTGGTACATGTAAGTATAGTGAGAGTTCAATCACTGATTGAACTAGCTACTTTACTCCATTCAAGGTAACAACCACAGCCCTTTACATCACCATGTTACACATAGATGTTCCTGATTTAAGTGTGAACAGACAAGTGCGGTTTTATTACCAATACTGCCAAAATAAAGGTTAGTAGACGGTGAGTGGTAAACATTATGTTAAATATGTTAACAGCATATTTTATGGCTAGAGAAAAACCTTTACTGTTGTAACCAGCAGCCCTAAACTGTGAGTTTAAAATAAGTAAATTTTGAATAAGTTCAGATGCAAGTACACAGTAGAAAACAAGTATAATAAATAATTATTCAAGTCCATAGGCCAGATGGTCTTTGACTTAACTTATTGAACAAAATAACTTATTGAATTCATAATTTCCACTGTGGAAAAATATTCAAAAACATGAAATAATTTTAAAAACTATGGATACTGAAGGATATAAAAATAAATCTAGTTGTTTCAGTAATTAACGTCTTAAAAAATTATGAAATTAATTTAAAGGTAAAATACCTGCTACAAAACCCTAAAGATTTCATCCAAATTCATATTTATAGGGTATTTGACTGATATTTGTATTGTTTTGTAGTACAGAGTTTAACATCAGAATAACAAAAGGAAATCTTTTATGCTCAACTGATTTTTTTAATTTTTAATTTTTACGGGTACATAGGTGTATATATTTATGGGGTATATGAAATGTTCTGATATAGGTATGCAGTGTGTAATAGTCACATCATAGAAAATGGGGTACCCATCCCCTGAAGGATTTATCATTTGTGTTATAAAAAAACCAATTACACTCTTTTAGTTATTTTTAAATATACAATTAAGTTATTATTGACAATAATCACCCTGTTGTGCTATCAAATACTCTGTCTTATTCATTCTTTCTAATTTCTTTGTACCCATTAACCACACCCATCTCCCCCCCACCCCGCCCCTCACTACGTTTCCCAGCCTCTGGTAACCATCATTCTACTCTCTATCTCCATGAGTTCAATTATTTTGATTTTTAGATCCCACAAATAAATGAGAACTGTAATGTTTATCTTTCCGTGCCTGGCTTATTTCACTTAACATAATGACCTCTAGTTCTATCCATGTTTTTGCAAATGACAGTATCTTATTCTTCTTCTTGGCTGAATAGTACTCCATTGTGTATGGGTACCACATTTTCTTTATCCATTCATCTGTTGATGGACACTTGGGTTGCTTTCGAATCTCGGCTATTGTGAACAGTGCTGCAACAAACATGGGAGTGCAGATATCTCTTCAATATACTGATTTCTTTTCCTTTGGGTATATACCCAGCAGTGGGATTGTCAATTGAGTCTACTTTTTAAAAAAGATACTAATCATACTGGCTTTAAAGTAATGTATACCTTTCTTTACACAATAGGGTTTCTAACAGCTTGCTTTAAAGGTGCTTTCTTATGCACTAAGATAAGTTTCAAAGGAAAACCAGCAATCATTCCTTGAAATTTTGATTTTCCTGTATTTTTTCCTAAAGCAATATACACCTGGATGAAATAGATATCCACATGACTTAGAAAGTAAATTACTGGATAGCGGCCAGGCACGGTGGCTTACACCTGTAATCCCAGCATTTGGGGAGGCAGAGGCAGGCAGATTACAAGGTCAGGAGATCAAGACAATCCTGGTTAACACGGTGAAACCCCGTCTCTACTAAAAACACAAAAAATTAGCCAGGCGTGGTGGCGGGCGCCTGTAGTCCCAGCTACTCAAGAGGCTGAGGCAGGAGAATGGTGTGAACCTGGTGGGGCGGAGCTTGCAGTGAGCCGAGATTGCACCACTGCACTCCAGCCTGGGCAACAGAGCGAGGCTCTGTCTCAAAAAAAAAAAAAAATTATTGATAGCTTGTTTTACACTAGTGATCTGTTCTAGGTTCACTCCTAAAACGCAATGTCCTATTGATAAAAGGTATATAGGTAAAACTTATATTTGGATAAAATGGCTTTTAATTCTGTACATAAAGATTGGTTTTCTAAAAGTTTTTTCCTCCTCAAGGTTACAAAATGTGACAAATGTCTATGTTTTTCTACATTTTTAAACAGCTGAAAATGTGGAGCTGTTATAATCAGCTAAGTCTTGTAGGAGATACTCTAAAATGCATCAATTCCTATTACAATTATTGCTATGAAACAATAGGGAGGCGGGAAGGAGAAGGGTATAGAAAATCAGTATATGACTGACAAAAGTAAAAACTAGTAATTTCTTACATCTTTATTTTTCTTTTATATATTAATTACTTAATCTCAAGAGCATAATAAATTAAAATCAGAGACCTCAGGAAAAGATCTTCCACTGAAAAATATGCTTTCGATTTTATAGACTTTATAAGCCTTTAAATATCCTGAACTTTTAGTACACTGTCTGTTTTCTAACCATTTTATTCAAAGCTATTAGTGCAGCAAATAAACAGCAATGCTTTGATCTCATTAAATTACAACTTATAGTTCCTGGAGTCATAAATATTGCGCTCTTTTCTCCTTCACCCCTCCCTTTCTGGTATGGGGTAGTCTGTTTAATATCACTATCTCCTTGAGTGCTCTGACATTTACTCAGACAAATAGCAGAGGTTATGAATGCTGCTCATAGATAGTATCAGGAATTCTTCATGATTGCCATAATGGTGAACTCAGCATTCAGAATGGTAATATCTAGTTTTTATCTAACCACTAAGTTTGGTCTGTTTAACTTTGCTCCAAAAAAAAAAAAAAGGAATTCCATCTTATCACAAACCAATAACAACTGTTCTGGACAAAATCATAGAACAGTATAATAAAAATTGAAATTATCTTTGGGAGAATTAGTGATTAGAAGTTTTAAATAACTGATATAACCAATGTTACAAAATTTGATTCTCTTCTGAAAGTTAAAAAAAAAAAAAAAAAACAAGCTTTTCCCAAAGTTAAAAATCAAAGCTACATAAGATACATAAAATTTAAAATTAGTGTACTTAGAATGTCTACAATATTAAAAACTGGATCTGAATATGTATTTTAAAATTCTCCCCCTTTCAGTTACTTGAACTTTGAAGTCGCAAAGGTAATTAAATTTTCTCACTTTACCCTTCTATAACAGTCTGTCTTCCAAGAACAACTTTGCAGCATGAACACTGACACTAATATTTCTAGAGTGACAGAGACCACTACTGCATGACATGTTAGTACATTTAGGTAGCCCTAGCCTAGGCCCCAAGACCTGAGAGAAAGAGGCTAGTGCTCTCATGAGCAACACCATTCTTCTCACGCATAGAAAGACATTCTGCACCTTCTTACATAAATCCACTAAGGGTATCTCTCCATGAATCTACATGAGCCTCATCTCCATCTATAGGTCAGAGTCTTAAATTGTGCATTAGAAATATAATAGCCAGGCCGGGCATGGTGACTCACACCTGTAATCCCAGAACTTTGGGCGGGCAGATCACTTGAGGTCAGGAGTTTGAGACCAGCCTGGCCAACATGGTGAAACCCCGTCTCTACTAAAAATACAAAAATTAGCTAGGCATGGTGGTGCACGCCTGTAGTCCCAGCTACTTGGGAGGCTGAGGCAGGAGAACGGCTTGAACCCAGGAGGCGGAGCTTGCAATGAGCCGAGATTGCACCATTGCATTCCAGCCTGGGCAACAGAGCGAGACTCCGTCTAAAGAAAAAAGAAATATAATAGTCTATTATGTTACAATGAAACATCTGTTTTCATTTAATGCAAAAAATTGGTACAGAATTTATGAGGCATATTTTCATAAGAATGCATAAACTAACTGTATAAAGGCTTATTAATATTTTAATCACCAAATTAATATGAATGTTATTTAATTACTAAAGTCATTGTTAAAAATATTAAAACATAAATGAACCAAAGAGACATCAAGGAAAATGTGTTTATTCACACCCACTGATTTAATAGTTATTTATATTTGTATTTGAAATTTATACTGATAGAAATGAGTGGTCCTTTTAATAATTCTTACTTGGGATTCCAAACAGATTTTTTAAATTATAGCTTTTTCTCTTTATATTAAAAAGAGCCACCTCTAATTTTCGAGGATGTATCTAAAAAGAAATGTTTTCTACATATATATTAATTGTACTCTTAAGTAGTTTGCTAAATAGACATAAGACTTCTAAGGGCCAGAAACATGATTATCACCACCCATCCTAATGTTCTGTACTGAAATACACCTATGCTTTTACTTTCTGATCCCTCAGGTATAAGAGTGAAGTCCAAGGAATATATAACCAATTTATTGGCAGTTGTAACAATGAAGATATACATATCACAGTCAATAGTATTATAATATTAATGGTCTTCAAACTCTGGCTTAGCATTTAGAAGGTACTGCTATCCAAAATATACAAAGAACTCTTAAAACTCAACAATAAGAAAACAAACAACCCAATTAAAAAATGGGCCCAATGCCTGAACAGACACTTTAACAAAAAATATACACAGATGACAAGTAGGTATATGAAAATATGTTCAACATCATATGTCATTAGGGAATTGCAAATCAAAACAAGATACCACTACACACCAATCAGAATGACCAACATCCAAAACACTGACAACACCAAATGCTAGTGAGGATGTGATAGTGAGGGAGTTTGTGCATGTGTGAGGACAGGAAGTATACAGGAACTCTGTACTTTCTACTCAGTTTTGCTGTGAACCTAAAACTGCTCTAAAAATAGTTTATTAATTAAAATATATTAAATTGTATTAAAATAGTGAAAGTCTATGTATATATAAAGGTGTATATGCTTGGATTTTTGGTATTTTTTTCCTTTTAAAGATAGAATCCTTTAGCGTCAAGATGACAACATTGACCCAAATTAGTATTCATTTCATTCATATTCATTTATCCCTTGAGTCCAAAACATACAACTAAAAAATATAGGTGAGGTTTAGAGTGCAATCTTTGACTGTGAAACAACTTTCTCTGTACTGAATCAACTAGCCTATACAAAATTGAATTCCTAATTTTGGCCTCACTAATGTTTTACCCTAAACAAGTGTATGTCAGAATCCCAACAGAAACAGATGGCAAACATAAACTAGGATAACCTGAAGATGGGTTTATTTGCAAAGGTGCACAGAGGATATAAAGGAACCACAAGGGATGGCGCAAGTTCCACTGACTAGCAGCACTGTAGCTGTCACCACCTCTAGACCCAGAAGGTCAAGAAGAGAGGTTACTGGAACCCGAAAAGGAGAGAGTATCATGTAGATTAGGCCAATTTGAGAGAAGTACTGATCTGTTGAGGCACATGGCCAGCCTGAAGTTACCTCAGAGGGAAGGCACAGGGGGAATAAATACCCTGATTCACTCTCTTCTTCCTCCCATCTCCTGCCTAGGCTCTCCACTGGCCCAGCTCAACAGGAAGTCAGAAGATGTGGAAGCCCATTGATGCAACCCATATACATAAGCCTTCAAAAGGTAAGTATAGATCTTGAGGGGCAAACAGAAGATTTTTTTGCATACCAATATAATAAATAACTACAAATTAAGTGCATTTTAAATGGTACTCAGTAAATATTGTTTCAAAATATTTATGGAGTGCCAGTAAGCATAGGTACTTAATTCTCTCAGAGGTAGGGAGGTGGTCCTAAAATGATTCAAAGCAGTATCGAGAGAGGGATTGGAAGGGAGTGGGAAAAGGAAAACAGACATCATTCTCTATAGAAAGAACAAAGCCTTACCTACTTCTTCCTCTTGTACCAACTCTCCCTTTGTATCAGTTGGAATATTTTTAGTTGCAAATCATGGAAAACTGAATTGGCCCTAACCAACCTGGCTTAAATAATGGGAACTTATTGGTTCACATAATTTAAATGTCTAGAGGTAGGACAAGAAGCAGGGTTGGTTGATCCAGTTACTCAATAATGTCATCAAAGAACAGGTTTCTTTATGTCATACCAATCTGGCATCCACATTGTCAGGTTCCTATTTTTTGGCTTTTCTTATGGTTGTAGGCTGACTGCCAGCCATGATAGAGGTTATGTTCTTCCTGGTTTATAATCAGAAGCTAGCTAAAGTCATTTATCCATTCCTGAACCAATGCCTTTGGTCAGAAGAAAGAAATATGTTTGTGTTCTCCTGCCAATTTCGGGCTCAGTTTTAAAGCTGGAGACATCAAAACAAAAATCTAGATAAGGTTAGGAAGAAGGCAAGGGTATACTGAAGCTCAGTAAGCAACAAATAAATGTCCAATTCACAGCTTCATTCATGATGCTCCAGCCATATCAGACTTTTTTTAGTTCCTCAAATATACTAAACTCTCCTGTCTCAAGGCTTTTGCACATGCTATTCCACTTGCCTGAAACATTACTCCCTTCCCTCCTCCACCCTCTTACCCCCAATCTAATAAAGTCACCTGTGATGTCATCACATCTTTTACTTTTTCTTCAGCTCATTTATCATAGTTTCACATTATTTAGTCTGTGTAATTATTTGTCTAACTCTACCACCAGACTCTTTCATAAAAGTGGAAACATGTTTTATTTTCTTCATAGCTGTATCCTTAGTGCCACATAGCACCCAGTATATAAAAGTCACTCAGTAAATATTGAATGAATGGTGCTAATAAGGATGACATACAATGAATCCTTATAAGGTATTCATATCACCATAAAAATGCATGCTACTGGTCACAAGTCAAAGAAATAATATTTTGAATGGATTGCAACAAATGCACTAATTACCTTTACTGGAATCATAACTCAAAATTTATGCATCTGTATTGAAAACAATTTATCCTTCTACCAAAAAATTCTACCCAACTGTCCTCTAGTAATAGCCCATAAGACTATTTTAGATTATAATTTTTACTTAGTAGTGTGAAACTGTATCAATCATACCTTCTTTAAACTGCATATTTCAGCTTCTTGTTTTTTATTTAAAGCTGAAAGTCTTTTGTTTGATTGTACTGCTTCCCGTACTGCAACATGAAAGACACTTAAGAAAGCATTATATTCAATGTATATTTCAAAGAAAGTATCATTAAGATAAACAGGGAAAACAGTAACAATGCAATATATATGTTATTTAATTTAGGTAACAGTTATTAACTGCCATTTACTATTATCAGTATTATCATAGAAATTCAATGTATTCATAGTAAATAAGTCCATTCAAACATTCTCTACTGAATATGTATATTTAAATAAGATAGCACATACCATTTTGTTCTAACTTTTCATGATTCTCTTTTACCAATCCAAATTGACCTGTTATTGTGGCATAATATTTCTCAATTTCACTCAGTTGCTTATGATAGTCTTCTTTAGCCAGAAGATGTAACTGGACCTTTTGTTCCTATTTTGAAGAGTAATTTTAAATGTTATACATATAACACACACACACCCCCACACACAACAAATATGTAAAATATATTGTGGTAAACAACTGTTGTTAGTAATATAACATAAATAAATGTCATTTAAAAGTACTCTCTGAGTAAACTGTAAGGAGGAAATATTAGTTAGGAGATATTTCTAAGTCTATGTAAAACCAAAGCAAACATATTTTTCCTGTAGCAAAATAGTCACTTCAGGTTATGTTTCCCTTATTTGCAATTTCTTTTTCAAAATCTTTTTATAAAAAATGTTAATCAGCCTAACACTAAGAAAAGTAAGGAGAAAATTAAAGCAATACTTTTGGTACTTTACGAGAGATTTTTTCTTTCTCTAAATCATTTGAATAATCAGGACCTATCTAGATCACTGTTTTGATTCTTTGCCCTTTCAATTTGCTAGAATAATTTCAATGTGCATTACCAAAATTCAAGTAAATTTTCTGAGACTGATTTTAATTAATATAGTACCTTCTCACTGCATTAAGAAATGAAATGATGAGGCAGGAAGAATGCTTGAGGCCAGGAGTTTGAGACCAGCCTAGGCAACATAGCAAGACCCCATCTCTACAAAAATTAAACAAGTTAGCTGGGCATGGTGGCACATGCCTGTAGTCCTAGCTACTTGGGAGGTTGAGGTGGGAGGATTGCTTGAAGCTAGAAGTTTAAGGCTTCAGTGAGCTATGTTCAGCCACTGAACTCCAGCCCAGGTGACAAAGCAAGATCCCATCTCTAAAAGAGAAAAAGAAATGAAATGACAAGGATATCTCTCAGTGACAGGGAGGCAACATAGGATAGTAGTCTACTTAAACTGGAGACATAATTGGTAAAAATTAGACCTTACTTATATAATATTATATGGGCCTCTACTGCTTTCAGCTAAAGGAACTACTCTTCCCATACCTGCGAATATGACTTTTAACTCTTAAAAAATAAATATTATGTTAATAAAATCAATAACACTTGTTAGAAGTTTTTTATCTTCACTTGACATTAGCAGAATCATTAATTGGTTTCACAACTTTCATTCATTTTTTTTCCCAACTGCTTCACCTTCTACGATGAGCAGTTCTAAACAAAGAACAGTATAGGCCCATGAACTGGAACTCAATAATTGTTTTCTGAATGAACTGTTGTTGTCTTACAGAGTTTTAATAGTAAAAATTTGATTTTGCCTAGCCAGCATCCATTTCCCTTACCTAACAGCACCACAATTTACTTTACTGAAATACTTTTTCTTCATTACAACATGGACTAAACTTCATTACAACATGGACTAAACATTACAACAGGACTAAAATTCAGGGGTCCTATTCTTCCCTAATTAAGAGAAGGGCATGATACTCAAAATAAACCAATTGATAGCTACTTTCTTGGAATTTGAATCTTGAGCAAAAAGACTATATAAAACTAGAGAAGTTCAGTAGTGATCCTATCCAAACTGATATGAGACCTCTGTTGTGGGTCCCTACAACCTGCCTCACAAACTCTGGAATTACTCTGGGTCCCTGTTCATTCTCAAACAATTCTTTATTCTCTGGTTGATTGTGAATGCCTCCCCTAAATTTCCATTTACATAAGTTAACCAGAGCCACTTCTTATTGCTTAAAACCAAAGTACAGGCCAGGCGCAGTGGCTCACAACTGTAATTCCAGCACTTTGGGAGGACAAGGCGGGTAGATCACAAGGTCAGGAGTTCGTGACCATCCTGACCAACATGGTGAAACCCTGTCTCTACTAAAAATACAAAAATTAGCCAGGCATGGTGGTGCATGCCTGTAATCCCAGCTACTCAGGAGGCTGAGACAGGAGAATCACTTGAACCCAGGAGGCAGAGGTTGTGGTGAACCAAGATCGCGACACTGCACTCCAGCCTGGGCGAAAGAGCAAAATTCCATCTCAAAAAAAACAAAAACAAAAACAAAAACACAACCAAAGTACAGGCCGAGCACAGTGGCTCAGGCCTGTAATCCCAGCATTTTGGGAGGTGGAGGCAGGCAGATCATTTGAAGTCGGGAGTTCGAGACCAGCCTGGCCAACATAGTGAAACCCTGTCTCTACTAAAAATACAAAAATTAGCCAGACGTAGCGGCGGGCGCCTGTAATCCCAGCTACCTGGGAGGCTGAGGCAGCAGAATCGCTTGAACACTGGTTGCAAAGGTTGCAGTGAGCTAAGATCGCACCACTGCATTCCAGCCTGGGCACTAGAGTGAAACTCCATCTCAAAAAAAAAAAAGAAAAGAAAAACCAAAGTATAGGTAGTAGAGCACAGTGGTCAAAAGCTAGTCTGCCTATGTTTAAATCTTGTTTCTGCAACTTAGTGTGACCTTGGGTAAATTATCTACCCTATTTTTAGGAAAAAGTTTATAATAGTGTTTCACTCATAGGGTTGCTGTGAAGATAAAATGAATTAATATAAATAAAGCACTAAAAAACAAAGCCCATCATATAAAAATCACAATAAAATGATTGTTATTATTCCTTAACTGGTAAAAGTATCAATAGTTTTAATTAACTTTTATTTAGAATAAGCATGGCCTTTTAAAAAATATTCATGAAGGGCCGGGTCATGGTGGCTCACGCCTGTAATCCCAGCACTTTGGGAGGCCAAGGTGGACGGATCACAAGGTCAGGAGTTCGAGACCAGCCTGGCCAACATGGTGAAACCCATCTCTACTGAAAATACAAAAATTAGCCAGGCATGGTGGCATACACCTGTAATCTCGGCTACTGGGGAGGCTGAGGCAGGAGAATCGCTTAAATCCAGGAGGCAGAGGTCGCAGTGAGCCAAGATCACGCCACTGCACTCTAGCCCGGGTGACAGAGCAAGGCTCCATCACAAAAAAAAAAAAAAAATACATATATATATATACACATACACACATACACACACACACACACACACACACACACACGAACACACATTACAATTTAAGTTGTACCTAACTATATTATCTTGGCAAGTCTGATGACAGTCTTAACTTTTTCAAAGCTATTTTTTAATGATTTTAAACATGATATATTATAGGTAATAATTATGATATATCAGTTGAAAATTTCTCATGTATGTCATCAGGCTTTTCACTACTTATTTAACTGTGCAGCAGTTATAAATGCAAACAAGTTGATAAATGTACTTATTCCTGGAGAGCTTATGCCTACCTGGGTAGTTACTATTATTAGTAATGGTGAGCAATAATGAACCATATTGCTTTCTTCTAAAATACCCCTTAATTTCTGATTGAGAGAATTATATTAGCTCTCAGCAGATGTCTAGAAACCTAACACAATTTCACTGAAAACTGGGTTAATGTCATTTTTTCAATTCAAGGAAGTTTTTATTTTTTATTTGTTTTTTTGGAGATGGAGTCTCTCTCTGTCACCCAGGGTGGAGTGCTGTGGCACGATCTCGGCTCACTGCAACCTCTGCCTCCGGGTTCAAGTGATTCTCCTGCCTCAGCCTCCCGAGTAGCTGGGACTACAGGCACGATCCACCATGCCCAGATAATTTTTTGTATTTTAGTAGAGACGGGGTTTCACCGTGTTGCCCAGGCTGGCCTCGAACTCCTGAACCCAGGCAATCCACCCGCCTTGGCCTCCCAAAGTGCTAGGATTACAGGTGTGAGCCACTGTGCCCGGCCAATTCAAGGAAGTTTTAATTTTTGATTCTAATCAATATTTATGTAGCCTTCATTAGAATACTCTCTACTACATAATACATGATCCCAGAAAAGCTTTCTTAACCTTTCAGCTAAAAAGTGATGAATAAAATAGGTAGTCAATGCCTACAAAGGTTAACAATTCTGTTAACTAAAAATGTAGCAAAGATCAAAGAAGATTTCATGCATAGAGCTTTATATACATTAGAGTAATTTCTGATACACTCTTCCAACATTCTTTGAGGCAAAAATTGAATTTAATGAAAATGCAGTTTCATTGCATTTGTTTGCATGACACAATTCTGATTTTCAAACACATTAGCCTATTCAATGGCCATGATATATAACATTAAGACTTCTAAATCACATAGGCACCTACAGCTTATTAGCCCATATATGCCTATATGAATGTAGTTTACTACCCTGATTTAGTTTTGAAAATGAGATGAAGAGGTCCATTGTCCAGTTTGCCACTAATTTCATGACTATCAACAAATAGTTTAAATTCTCTGAAAAGCAACAACAAAAAGTAATTGGTAATAACACTTTAGAGATGTAAGAATATTTTAAAGAATACAAATAAATTGATTTTTACTATTATTAAAACTTTAATGTATTATAAGGCTATTTTATTGAGATGATTAAGAAATAGTTAAGTACATATTCTATCTGCATGAATCCACTCAAATTATTTTTTCTTTTACACAGTTTTACTATCAAATGCAAAGACAGTCTACAAAAAATGTCAGCATTCATTGCTTTCTAAACACATGTACACCTCATTTTAAACAAATCTAATCTATGAAAGTCAAGATTAGAGGAAAAATAGCATATCCATAATTATATGTATGTGTGTAGTCTAAAAGCTTACTTTAAAGCCTTGAAGCATTTAAAATGGGAATAATGTAAAAATATTTACACACAGCTTTTTAGAAATATATTTACTGATAAAATGCACAGCTTCACATTTCTCCCTTTTTCTATTTACTTAAGGAGACTGATTTGAAAACTTCTGGAGATAAAATTAGTTTCCCTTAAAACAATCAGTTTGTTAAGAGTAAATTTTAGAGGAAAAGATAAGAATCAAAATATAAATTTAACACATTCATTTCCAATTTTGTAACTAATCTTCTAATTTCTTCAATATGAACCCAAACTAAATCAATGGAGTTATAAAACTCAATTTTCAAAAACCTATGGCATCTTTCTTAAGATATCCTTACCTTTTCAGTTACAAATATAAGGCATAGATTACTTTAACCTAAAGTCATGTTGCTAATATATGTGTGTACACATATACATAATATTTATGATCATGAAGTTACTTCCAGATAAGTCTTCAGTTTAAAAATATTCTACTCTGAAAGAAAGTATGTGGTTATTCTTAATATATCAAAACTTTCAATATTGAAATTGCTTTAATTTCATAAAGAAAAAATCTTTCTTGTAAATCTTTTATTTAGAGGAAAATGATATACAGAAGAGAAATACAATATGACAATGGTCTGATAAGTTTACTTCCTTCATTAAGCTGTATTAGCTATTCAGTTTTACAACACAGACACCTATAAATTCAATTATTACCCAACATGGTCATCTATGTAGTAATCACTAAACACAGCAGGAAAAATTTGTATCAATGACCAAATCACAGTGGTGGTGTATGTAATGTCCTAAGATTTCTCTCTCACATGTTTTTATTGCATCCTTTTAACTGGTAATGATTGTGATTTTTTCAAAGGGGAGGTACTTTTAGGGATGGAAAAATCATTTGATTTGTGATTATGTTAATTTATCTCAGAACATATCACCACCTCTAAAAGAAAATCAGCTTACTGAATCACAGAAGACAGAAACTTACTAGTAGTTAAGGACTCACCTATCGGAGCTCATAAACTTGAAATTTTCTTAATAGTATTTTTCAAGTTATTTCTTTTAGGACCCTAACTTTATGGCTCCCCAAAGTCGTGCCTTCACACTAGTGGCTATCTTGTTTCCTGTCTTGCCCATAGAACCAAATAACATAAAAGAATAATGTACTGCTTGGAATAAAATAAGATTCACTGAATTACTGAATACTATACTGCACTTTGAATAAAGAACAAGTCATCTGAATTATATAATAATAATGTAACAGGAATAATGTAAAACAAATATATGTAAGAATGCTTAGAAAAAGGGGTACTTCTAACTTTTAAATCCAGAATATAAATGTTCTGCCAGAATGAATATAAAATATTAAATATATATCAATATATAAAACTTTTTAAATTAAAAGTGATGCAATGCTTTAAATTGTCAGAAAAAATATTATGACTGTAACTGAAATATCATTTTAGTAAGTATAAATGTTGTAATTCACAATAACAAAAAGCTTAAAAGTGACCAAAAACTAGAATAAGTATATACATGTTACCATGTTTTTTTTTTTTAAAGATTGTAAGTATCTGTTTGATGAAATTTGAAAGTGGAATAAAATAAAACACATTTTATGTTGCCTTTGATCTTTAACTTGTAGCCTTATCTCCCAGGTCAAAGGGCACATTATTCAATTTCACTATATTTTGTGTAAAACCACTGTAGCGTTGAAGATGACTTTCAGTACAAATGTCATGGTACTTAAAGCTAAACTAGAATCTAGTTTTTCAGCTTCTTAATTAAAATCATGGTTTAAAATAGTCTGACAATATTATTTTTATTCTTTCCAGTTGAATAGAAACAGAATTTTCACATCTTTTATTCAATCAAGCTTAGCAGTCTCTCTATGGCTCTTTTATTTTCTAACACACCAAACAATTTCAAGAAGCAAAATACTTTATGTTTTTCTATGTAATGTCAGAAGGGGTGATAGTTCATTTCTTACTTCTCATATATATAATATATAAGCCTTACTCAAAAATTAATTTTACAGTCTGCTCCAAAGAATGAAGACTGAATAGCATAGCTCCACCCAAAAAGCCCTTTGACAATTTAAGTGGATATAGGAAAATTTTGCTCAACCAAAAACACAGATAAAAAATTCTAGCCCTGAATAAAATAGGGCTAGAAGGGAAAAATATCAAAGTAAATATTCCCTAAAATGTTATGCTGTAAAAAGCAAAAACATTAGTTTTTAACAGACTATAAAAGAGGAATGCACAGTAAATAAATACTTATTGAACAATATAGGATCAGTGCCATATCCTAAGTGTACACTGATAAGGGATAAATATTATATCCTAAATACTACTTCATACATTTCAATTTTTTTAGGCTATAATTAATAATTACATGTTTACATAAATATCTAGAAAAGATACCATTAAAATAAGAGGTTTTAGAGTTTTGTTATTTGCTTTTACTATAAGACCCTAACAATAATTTGGGAACTGTGTAAAATTTATTTTAAATATATAGGTTGAATATCTCTAATCAGAAATGCTGGGACCAGAAGTGTTTCATATTTGGGATATTTTGGGATTTTGGAATATTTGCATTATACCTACGGGTTAAGCATCTCAAATGCAAAAATCTAAAGTCCAAAATACTCCAATGAGCATCTTCTTTGAGCATCATGTTGACACTCAAAAAGTTTCCAATTTTGAAGCATTTCAAATTTTGAGTTTTCAGATTTGGAATGCTCAACCTGTATAAGTACTATGTAATCTCGAAATAAATTTGTGAAATAATTCATTTATGCAACATATGAAATTGCAAATATCCCCTTTCATATTACTGGAGACAGTAATATCCAGTTTCAACAATTAATTTTTTCACTATAAATGTCATATTTTATTCACAAAAATACTAATCCCCCTAAGTACTAATCCAGATGGGGGAAAAATATGTTTTGTAATTTCCTTACCATTTCACTCACTTTCTTCTGTAAAGAGTATTTAGAAACCTTGAAAAATAAGGGGGGAAAATCTCATTAAAATACTTTAATTATCTACAACAAAATCCTCTGATATCAAAATTGCGTGCTATAAAATGTGGCATTTATCTTCTATGTACCATTATTGATTTATTCAACACACATTTATGGCACCTACTATATGCTAGATACTTTCCTAGACTCCTGGAATATAGCAGTGAACAAAACAAAGTCCCTGCCCTTAAGAAACTTACTTTCTAGTGGGGGTGGTGATAGACTGACAAATATAAGCAAAAGGTATGCATGTTAGAGAGTGATAACCACCAAGACAAAAATAAAGCAAGAGAGATAGAGCAGTCTAGGGGAGTTTTGTTACTTCATATTAGCTCTTCACTGAGGAAAAGTTTTTAAAAAACAAGCATAACAACTGTTTTAAACAAACAGATCATCTCACGATCCACAGATAACAGTCACTAGCACTTTGGTACTACCAGGTTTTGTTTGTTTTTAAGATAGAGTCACACTCTTTTACCCAAGCTGGATGGAGTACACTGGGATGATCACAGCTCACTGCAGCCTCAATCCCCTGGGCTCAAGCAATCCTCCTGCTACCTCAGCCTCCTAAGTAGCTGGGTACTATAGGAACATGCCACCACACCTGGCTAATTTTTAAAATTTTTTGTAGAGACAGGGTCCCACTATGTTGCCCAAGCTGGTCTTGAACTCCTGGGCTCAAGAGATCCTCTGGCCTTGCCCTCTTATAGTGCTGAGATTACAGGTGTAAGCCACCATGCCCCACTCTACCAGTTTTTTAAAAACATACACTTATACTTTAAAAAACAGCCAGCAGAAACTGACAATAAACATCTATTTTGTAACCTATTTTACTTAATATATAATAAACACCTTTCTGTGACAAATTAATGTACAATATAACTTTTTAATGGCTACACAGTATTCCATTTTTTAACTTTACCATAACTTACCTAATCACTCATGTTTATAGGTTTACTGAATTGAGTTTTTTACTATTATGAAATATTCTGAAATAAACATGCTTATATCTAGACTTTTACAGTTATTCTTTTTATTAGGATAAGTTCCAAGAAGCAGAATTTCTAAGATTTGTTAATTTTTATAGGCTTTTTTAAACTGTTACAAAAGCCAGGGCAGTGGCTCATGTCTGTAATTCCAGCACTTTAGGAGGCTGAGGCTAGTGGATTGCTTGAGTCCAGGAGTTCAAAACCAACCTGGGCAACGTGGTGAAAGTCTGAAAACAAACAAACGAAACTTAGCTGGGTATGCTGGTGTGTGCCTGTAATCCCAGCTACTCCAGAGGCTGAGGCCAGGATGATTGCTTGAGCCTGGGGGGTGGAGGTTGCAGTGAATTGAGACTGCGCCAGTACACTCCAGCCTGAGTGATAGAATGAGACTCTGTCAAAAAAAAAAAAAAAAAAATTGTGGCTGACCAAGTTAAATGCCAACCAGCCATGTATGAGTGTTCATCTTCTTAAATCCTACTTATATTTTTTATATTTTAAGCAAAAGTACAATAATTACTACACATTTCCTATGAAATAAATTTTTTAGCCTACTGCCATGAATGAGCTGATTTTATTTTATTTTAATGGATGGGTTGTATATGATTTATTTCTTCCATAAATGTTGAATGCTTATTGTAAGTAAAGCATTGATATAGACATTGGGGGTACAACACTGGACCAAAAAAAAAATCCTGCCCAGCTTAAATTCTGGGCAAGAAAATAAGCAATATAAGTTAAAATATATAGTATATTAGATATTGATAGGTGTTAAAGAAAAACAATAAATCAGGGAAGACTATTACACAGGACAGTCAGGAAACTCCTTTCTGAGATAGTAAATTCTGAGTAAAGACCTGGATAGAATTAAGAAAGAATATTTCAGCAAGTTCCCTAATGTGGAATAAGGCCTAGTGTGTTTAAAGAAGAGCAAGGAAGTCCATGTGGCTCAAAGGGAGTAAGCAAAGTGAAGAAGAGCAGAGTTCAGAGAGGGGCAAGGGAAGGCAAGGGGACCCAAATCATTGTAGACCTCATTATGTGTGATATGGATTTGGTTTTTACAACTCATGAGATGGAAAGCCACTACAGAGTTCTGAGGACAAATGTGACAAAGCCTGACTTAGCTTTTTTTTTTTTTTTTTTTGAGACGGAGTCTTGCTCTGTCACCAGGTTGGAGTGCAGTGGCGCGATCTCGGCTCACTGCAACCTCTGCCTCCCAGGTTCAAGCAATTCTCCTGCCTCAGCCTCCCGAGTAGCTGGGACTACAGGCGTGTGCCACCACGCCTGGCTAATTTTTATATTTTCAGTAGAGACAGGGTTTCACCATGTTAGCCAGGATCGTCTCGATCTCTTGACCTCGTGATCTGCCTGCCTCAGCCTCCCAAAGTGCTGGGATTAGAGGCGTGAGCCACTGCGCCAGGCCCTGACTTAGCTTTCTAAAGACTCACTCTATTACATTCACATTAGAAGGGAACAGAGGTTGTGGCAAGAAAAATCACTTAATAAGCTACTGCAATAATCCAGATAAAAGAGGATGATGAAGGAGGACTAGGGTGTTAGTAGTGGATGAAATAAGAAGTGGTTGGATGTTAGATACAGTCTGAGGGAGAGCCAAAAAACAAAACAAAAAAACAACAACAACAAAAAAAAAAAACAACCAGTAACTGGAAAAAGAGAGTTGTCATTAACAAGGATGGAAAAGATTAAATAAGCCAGTTTCCAGGAGGCAGGATTTTAGAAACTTTATTTTAAACATGTCAAGTTTGAGGTGTCTTTTAGATATCCAAGCAGAGACGGCAAATAGTTAATGTAGGATGGATTAGGGGTTAGGAGATACACATTTAGAAGTCTTCTTTATGTAGATACCATTTTAAAGACACGAGCCTGGATGAGATCAGAGTACTTTTTAAGGCATTCAGCACAAAAGCAAAGGGAAATGTTTTGAGGTCATCTAGAAAAATAAGAGGAAAAAATAAAAAGACAAAATTCAGAAGACAATATATTACTCTAATCCTGAATTTATTATCTGCTACCATTAGTCAAAGATAAAACTACATCTAGAGCAAATTTACCAATTATTTCAGGCCACTGTTCTTCACACACCTTATTACCTCTGCATTTTATTCTTTCTCAATTACAGTCCACAGCTATATTTTATCAATACCTCTAGAGCATTGCCCAACTAATAAACTCCCACATAGCTGCATTTCTGACACATAGATGAGTTTGAAAATATAATTGGATTGACATGCAGTATTTTTATAGTTGCTATATTTAATATTTTAATTATTTAAAAATTGGTTAATATCACATATAGGCATACTTCTAATATCAGAACAAAACTATACTGATGCTAATGCATTAACTATAGAAGGCAGCTTCAAAAATAAAATGCAAATGTTTTCCTATTATAGTTATCCTTCACTTTATGGAAAATTATAAGAAAAGCTGACTGAAAAGCACACTGCTTTAGAGAAAAAAATCTTATTTTCCCATTAATTTTCCATTTATTGAATTTATTTTAGTTGGGAATAAAGCCCCCCAAATAATATGTTTAAAACATCTAACCCCTTCCTCTTCTTAAACAGTTCAGCTCTGAAGTCCATTAGGTTAGGCAGAATAAGGTACGTGAGGAAGTGGTGAGAGGGTTGTGTCTAGAGCATTCCGGAACAGAATAACAGGCCTGAATGGAGAAAAGAGGATTTTCCCATGTAAGGGAGGGCAGTCTACTGTGGGGAGTCAGAAACTAAGTAAGGTGAGGAGGGTGACCCTGCAAAAGGGCAACCCAGCTGAAGGTGTCAGAATTCAAGCAGGAAAAGGAGGACATCCACATAAGGAAAGAGGGGGCAGCAGAATGGTGGACTGGTTATATAACACGGTGTTTTATGAAATAAGTCAGCGTCTTAGTGATAATGAAAGTCAGATTTCTCATTGAAAGATAAGAAAAGTATAAATACAGAAAAGAAATAAACTAAAATAATCCTTGTAGTTTGGGATTGTAATTTGCAGTAGTTCAAATTAATGGTTTTCAATATACATACATAGATTGATATAAAAATACATATAACTGTAAGTATATGTGTATATGTGTATATGTATGTAAATATATACATATATTTCCTAGCTCTGTCCACTGAGGGGGTGTGACAACAATGACACTCCAACAGTAATAATTGTAATAGCACTCAGATCTTGGTTTCTATATACCTTTTTCTATTAACAGGAACCAGGGTAACATGGAGAAATGGTTTATTCCAGGGCAAGATCAGGTAAAGTATGAGGTGATCCTGGTACATTTTATTTTTATCTGAAAGCAGAAAAATGCTAAAAGAATGATGAAGACATGTCAAAAAATACTCAGCAGCCAGCTTGAATGGGCTCCCACTGGCCAAACCAAGAATAATTTGATAAAAATAAATGATAGTCAAATATTTTAATCCATTGTACAAAACAGGAAACTATGAGTCTTTATTGATATAAATAAATATATTAAAAGTTTGGTGAGAAATGGCGTATTTACATAGTTTCAAAGTTCCCTCCACAAAATACGCTGATTACAAAGGAGAAAAGATTAACTTTACAGTGGAGAAACTTGTCAGATACTACCTTAGTCAAATTATCAGAGTGAACATCACCAATAACAAAACAAATTGAAACCATTAACTATCTGATAGGATTCAATAAGAAGAATATGGCATTACTTCTGTGATATTCCTTCCAGAGATACATAAACTGAATCTAACCATGAGGAAACATTGTACAAACAGAAACTGAGGAACGTTCTACAAAATAATGGTCTGTAATCTTCAAGAGTGTCAAAGTTATAAAAATCAACCAAAGACTAGGAAAGTCTTCCAGACTGAAAGAGATTAAAGAGCTATGACAACTAAATGCAAACATAGGATTCTAAACTAGATCCTTTTGTTATAAAAATACTTTAATGGGACAATTGGTGAAACTGAATGAGTCTTGAACATTCCAGTTATGTACCAATGTTAACTTCCTGATTTTGATTGCTGTGTTATGGTTTTACAGGAGAATGTCCCTGATTGTAAGAACGATATTCTATGGTAATGAGATGATAGAGCATCAGTTTGGGAAATTATTCTAAAATCATTCAGGAAAATAAGTTCTTTGTATTGTAGTTCCAATATCTCTAAAAGTTTATGATACTTTCAAAAGAAAAAAACTTAAGTGATTCTTAAAAACATTGTGGAATGAACTAATATGAAATGTTTGAAAAATATATAGCATCAATAAAAAAAAGTTAACATACAGCTGAAGTTCAAAAGAAAGATAAGGAAATTGTCAGACATTAAAAATAAGACAGAAAACCCATAGTCACAGTTGTAAGTATGCAAGGTGATGCTTTGGTAATCCGGAAACCCCTACATACAGATATAGGCTGTCATGGCAAAGTCAGGGTTTTAATATCCATGTAGGCACAAAGCCAAGGGATCTAGCACACTGGTATAGAGAAAGGACTCTAGAAGAACAGCTAATTCCAAGAAAGGAAGACTAGAAGAACTCAACCTACCAACACAAAAAAATGTCTTTGCCTAGATCACTGGTCCAAAACCAAAAATTATTCCATGAGAAACAGAAAAACCTAAACTTGGAGTACAAAAGGGTATAAAGTCCTAATAATAATATATACTCCCTGCATGGTATGTACATCCTAGATGATAAATTAAGGTAACAATCAGAAACTGTTCTGTGAAACCCTTGAGACTCAGAACAGAAGCAAATGCAAAAGAGCTCTGTAGGAAGAATTCCACAAGTTCATCAGAAAAATACAGCCTCCACTAAAGAGGCTCACAATTTAAAATTTATGAACCACATTAAAAAGGAAGATTTACAATGGAGCATTAGCTGGTAGCCACTGCAAACAAGAAGACTTGTACACACCAATAATTAAAAATAACAGAAGAATCTCAAAGATATTATTAAAAATATTTTAATGATTAGAGACATAAAAGATAAATAAGAAATATGAAAAAATATAAGACACTAGAAAAAGGCAGATTTTTAAAAGCACCAAATAGAACATCTATAAAAGAAAAAGGTTATTATAAATAAAAAACTTAAAACGTAAGTTATATGGCAGATAAAACATAGTTGAAGAATTAGTGAACTAAAAGATATATCTAAGAAAATTACTAACGGCTGTAATCCCAGCACTTTGGGAGGCTGAGGTGGGCAGATCACGAGGTCAGGAGATCGAGACCATCCTGGCTAGCATGGTGAAACCCTGTCTCTACTAAAAATACAAAAAATTAGCCGGGCGTGGTGGCCAGCGCCTGTGGTCCAAGCTGCTTGGGAGGCTGAGGCAGGAGAATGGCATGAACCCGGGAGGCGGAGCTTGCAGTGAGCCGAGATCGCGCCACTGCACTCCAGCCTGGATGACAGAGCAAGACTCCATCTCAAAAAGAAAAAAAAAAAAAGAAAGAAAATTACATAAGATGCTCACAGGCATAAAGAAATAGAAAGTGTATAAGGTATAGAGACATAAAGGATAAATGAGAAGATTCAAAATATATCTTAGGAGTTTGAAAGGAGAAAATATAAAGATTCGTTGGGAAAGGTAATACTTGAAGTGATAATGACTTAAATTGTTCCCAAAAATATATTAATTTTCATGTCACAAAATAAGTCTTAAATTATAAAAAAAGAAAACAGACAAATATTTTAGTAATAAAAATAATTATTGTAATTCAATTTAGAAAGCTGTAGGACTGAGAGTGATTTTTAAAAGAATTTTTTAGAGAAGATTTAGGTTCACAGCAAAATCCAGAGGAAGGTAAAGAGATATACCATATACTCCCTGCCCCATACATATATAACCCCCAATTATTAACATCCCCCACCGAGGGGTACTGATATGGTTTGGCTCTGTGTCCCCACCCAAATCTCATGTCAAATTGTAATCCCCACGTTGTTGGAGGAAGGGCCTGATGGGAGGTGACTGGATAACAGGGGCAGTTTCTAATGGTTAGCACCATCCCCCTAGTGCTGCCTCATGATGGAATTCTCATGAGATCTGGTTGTTTAAAAGTGTGTAGCACTTTCCCCCTTAGCAGTCTGTGTCTCCTGCTCTGCCATGCTAAGACATGCTTACTTCCCCGCCCGCCATGATTTTAAGTTTCCTGAGGCCTCCCAGCCAAGCTTCCTATACAGCCTGCAGAACTGTAAGTTAATTAAACCTCTTTTGTTCATAAATTATCCAGTCTTTATAGCTCTTTATAGCAATGTGAGGATGGACTAATACAGGCACATTTGTTACAATTAATGAACCTACACTGACATCATTATCACCCAAAGTTCACAGCTTACATTGGAATTCACTCTTGGTATTGTACATTCTATGGGTTTGGACAAGTATATGACATGTGTCCACCATTAGAGTATCATACAGAGTATTTTTACTGCCCTAAAAAACTTCTGTACTCTGTCTTTTTATCTCTCCCTCCTTCAAGCCCTGGCAACTACTTTTTTTTTTTCCCAAGACAAGTCTCGCTCTTGTCCCCCATGCTGGAGTGCAATGGTGTGATCTCGGCTCACTGCAACCTCCACCTCTCAGCTTCAAGCGATTCTCCTGCCTCAGCCTCCCAAGTAGTTGGGGCTACAGGCACCTGCCACCACATCCCATCAAATTTTTGTATTTTTAGTACAGGTAGGGTTTCACCACATTGGCCAGGCTGGTCTCGAACTCCTGACCTCTGGTGATCTGCCTGCCTCGGCCTCCCAAAGTGCTGGGATTACAGGTGTGAGCCACTGCGCCTGGCCACAACCACTTATTTTTTACTGCCTCCATCATTTTGCCTTTCCGAGAATGTCATATAGTTGGTGAGTAGTGTATCTTTGTTGTTTTAATTTGTATTTCCCTGATGACCCATGATGTGGCACATCTTTTCATAAACTTATATGCCATCTGTATGTGTATCTTCTTTGGTGAGATGTCTGTTAAGATCTTTGGCCCATTTTAAAATCAGATTGTTTTCTTATTGTTCAGTTTTAAGAGGTCTTTGTTATTTTGGATAGCTGTCCTTTGTCAGAGGTGTCTTTTGCAAATGTTTTCTCCTACTCTGTGACTTGTCTTTTCATTCTCTTGATAAGCCACAGAGTAGCTAAAGTTTTTAATTTTAATGAAGTCCAGCTTATCAACTCTTTAAGAAATCATGCTTTTCATGTTGTATCAGAAAAGTCGACCGGGCACAGTGGCTCACGCCTGTAATCCTAGCACTTTGGGAGGCCAAGGTGGGCAGATCACAAGGTCAGGAGATGGAGACCATCCTGGCTAACATGGTGAAACCCTGTCTCTACTAAAAATACAAAAAATTAGCCGGGCGTGGTGGCGGGCACCTGTAGTCCCAGCTACTTGGGAGGCTGAGGCAGGAGAATGGCGTGAACCCAGGAGGTGGAGCTTGCAGTGAGCCAAGATAGCGCCAGTGCACTCCAGCCTGGGCAACAGAGCAAGACTCCGTCTCACAAAAAAAAAAAAAAAAAAAAAAAAGCCATCAGCAAACCCATGGTCATCTAGATTTTCTCCTATGTTATCTTCTAGGAGTTTTTTAGCTTTGTGTTTTACATTTTGGTCTGTGATCCATTTTGAGTTAAATTTTGTGTAAATCTGTGTCTAGATTCATTTTTTTTCATATGTATGTCTAGCTGTTCCTGCAACATTTGTTGAGAAGGATGCATTTTTCACCTTCTCAACTTTCAAAACTTTGCTTTTTTATTACATTTCCTTCTATCTTTCTCCAGACTATAAAATTACCCAAATATCTAAGAATTCCTCACGCATAAATGTATAAACTCAAAGCTCCAGAAATCTAATTTCCTTTTGTCCATGTGATTAGGTATGGCCTAATAAAATTAGGCTTCAGAACTAGAAATAACATGTTATATATTAAATATCCCTTCAGTTCTACAAGAGGAATTAATATAATATATAAAATTAAGTAAGTTTAAATTTAATGAAATAAAGTAATAAAATAGAGCTTTGGAGCTGAACATCTTAGAGATCATCTATCCCATTACTCCCAATCTGGGTTTTACGACATCTACCTATCCCCTCTTTATTCATGCCTCTTCTGAGAGCGTGAATGAAGCTCTCTCCTCCACTTCCTCACTCCTATTATCCAGGGTAGAGAATGCAGACACTGTTTCACAAAATGTTTGGGAAATGCTGATGGAGTTCAATTCCTTCATTTTACCTAAAGGAAAACTGAAGCTGAGAAAGAAAGCGTCTTACCACAGGACTATGTAATAAGTCATTAACAGAAACAGTTTACTTAAAATCTACAGGACAATCAGCAAAGTGTCTTTATTAAGCCCTCTAAGCATACTGTTTTCATAAACAAAGTTTTATTTGTCAGGTAATTTAGATGTAGGAAGGTTGCCCTGCTCCAAGCCCATCCCTTTGAAATGAACTAACAAGGTACTATGTTTAAATAGAAATGGGACACATTGAAAGAATTCACTAAAGCAAAATTAATTGGTCTTTTTGGAATATGGTTTTTGTGTTCTGTGTTGGAATTCAGTAAGTAGAGTCTCCTGACTATGAGCTCCATAAGAGAGGGCACTATCTGGTTTCTTATTCCTGTGCCTAGCACATACCAGAATATGATCTTATGAAAGGAAAAAAGGAGAAAGAGAAGTAAGTAACTAGCAAACTAAAGAAGGGAGGGAAGTTGCTACACGGTGGTTAACAGGCTTCCTTGCCTAGTGGATTTATATCAGATCTTAGCTGAACAGAAATTTTATTTAAGTTTCAACTTGGGGGGTTGGGAGAAATCACAAGTATCTTCATTGCTCTACTCTATTCATGTATCATGTTCAGCAGACCATGAGGTACCCTATACATCTACCTGTACTATGTTCTGGGTTGAATAAGGCAAAATAAATCCTTATGCCTCTTGCATAGAAAGTCAGCCATATGAAGGAATTTCTTTTGCTTTGAAAATACTCTCTATAGGGAATCATCCCTAACTCATTTTATGAGGCCAGCTTCATCCTGATACCAAAGCCTGGCAGAGACACAACAAAAAGAGAGAATTTTAGACCAAGATCCGTGATGAACATCGATGCAAAAATCCTCAATAAAATACTGGCAAACCAAATCCAGCAGCACATCAAAAAGCTTATCCACCACGATCAAGTTGGCTTCATTCCTGGGATGCAAGGCTGGTTCAACATACACAAATCAATAAACGTAATCCATCACATAAACAGAACCAATGACAAAAACCACATGATTATCTCAACAGATGCAGAAAAGGCCTTTGACAAAATTCAACAGCCCTTCATGCTAAAAACTCTCAATAAACTATGTATTGATGGACCGCATCTCAAAATAATAAGAGCTATTTATGACAAACCCACAGCCAATATCATACTGAATGGACAAAAACTGGAAGCATTCCCTTTGAAAACTGGCACAAGACAGGGATGCCCTCTTTCACCATTCCTATTCAACATAGTGTTAGAAGTTCTGGCCAGGGCAAGCAGTCAAGAGAAAGAAATAAAGGGTATTCAATTAGGAAAAGAGGAAGTCAAGTTGTCTCTGTTTGCAGATGACATGATTGTATATTTAGAAAACCCTATCATCTCAGCCCAAAATCTCCTTAAGCTGATAAGCAATTTCAGCAAAATCTCAGGATACAAAATCAATGTGCAAAAATCACAAGCATTCCTATACACCAATAACAGACAAACAGAGCCAAATCATGAGTGAACTCCCATTCACAATTGCTACAAAGAGAATAAAATACCTAGGAATCCAACTTACAAGGGATGTGAAGGACCTCTTCAAGGAGAACTACAAACCACTGCTCAACGAAATAAAAGAGGACACAAACAAATGGAAGAACATTCCATGCTCTTCCTTCCTGGGGGAGGGATAGCATTAGGAGAAATACCCAATTTAAATGATGAGTTAATGGGTGCAGCAAACCAACGTGGCACACGTTTACCTGTGTAACAAACCTGCACGTTGTGCACATGTACCTTAGAACTTAAAGTATAATTAAAAAAATAAACAATTAAAAATATACTCTCTATATTATCCAGATAATTAAAAATGTATGAATGACAACAAAACAATTTAAGAAGGAATGTTAAAAGAACAAAGTAATTAAGCAAGATGAACAAATTCTCTTACTGACAACTTTTTAGTAGGAAAAAAATGTAGTATTTTTCAAGATACACCAAGAAAAAAAATTAGGCAAAAGATATAAGTATGTCCAGTTCAAGAGACTGTAAAAAAAATTAAGTGCCTCATGTCACTAAGGCCATGAATGGATTTAATGTCAGAAGTCATTCTACAAAGTGGTGTGCCGCAGTGTGTCCAGAGGCTAGAGAACTGTGAAAGGGGGCTACCAACGCTGGGAAGACACAACTGTTGCCGTGAGTGACTTTCAAAGACCCTGATGCTTTGTGGTACCCTTCTGAAACTCAAACAGTAACACAGAAGTGTTCTGTTTTGGAATTTATGGTGTATAATGTTTTTAAAAGAGCTTGCTGTCCGGTTGCAGTGGCTCACACCTGTAATCCCAGCACTTTGGGAAACCAAGGTTGGTGGATCACTTGAGGTTAGGAGTTCAAGACCAGCCTGGCCAATGTGGCAAAACCCCGTCTCTCCTAAAAATACAAAAATTAGCTGGGCATGGTGGCAGGCGCCTGTAATCCCAGCTACACAGGAGGCTGAGGCAGGAGAATCGCTTGAACCCAGGAGGTAGAAGTTGCAATGAGCCAAGATCTCACCACTGCACTCCAGCCTGGGCAACACAGCGAGACTCCATCTCAAAAAAAAAAAAAAAAGCTTGCCTACAGCTGGTTTCCACACCTGAACTGTTGTGCTTGGCAAGTTGCATAGCTGGAAATTAAATGTTCAGTCCTACCTTGGCTCCAATTTAACATTTGGTGCTCTGTGGAGTGAGCTGAATGTGTTGAGGCTTTGCAGTTTCACTTGTGGTAAAGGCGTTAGCATTTTCCATTTCTATGCAGATTTCTTTGAATCAGAATTGATTGCCTCTTTCTTCTCTGCCTTCACAGTAGGTAGAGTTTCTTTCAAACTTCAATGAGGCATCAGTTGCTCTTTGGCAATGTCCCTTACCGTGATTATTAACTCTAAGTATGTGGCTTGAGTTTAAAAGTTTTACTTGTTTGTTGCATTGCTGTTCCCATGTAGTAATTTTTAGTTTGGTTATTAAAAAAAAAAAAAAAAAACCCAGGGCTGAAGTAAGCGTTTAAGTTTTTTTTTTTTTTCTTTTTAACTAGTCCCAGATTTAAAAACATAATAAAATTGAAACTTGAAAAAATGAAAAGAAAACAGAAGAGTTTTTACATTAGCTACAATGGTCATTTCTGTTTTCTCAATTCTAAAATTTTATTTTTAATTTTTCCAAATCATAAGAAAAAACATTTAGCTACTATTATCATTTTAACCTGGATATGTGAGGTATGGTTAGAATCACTAAATTTTATACCTATGTAAACTTCAAATAGTAAACTTCGACCTTTATTTCTTGTTTCATCAGCTTGAAAGATTATTGCTGGATTATCAACCTCAACTTCTTGCTACATTATTATTTTTGTATTAACAAACTTAATAACATTTTAAGTCTTATTTGGTAACCATAATTAAGTTTTCCATGCTTCATTTATAGGTTAATTCTAAAAATGGAAACCAACAGTGTTTACATTATTACAATCAATATAGGTATCATTTAATGCATGAGTCTAACAGGATACTAATACAACATTTCCTTCTATATAGGTCCAGTGTGCTACTTGAAGAACTATTTTATTATGATCAGGACCTAAGTATCTTCTTTTTTTTTTTATTATGGTCAAGACCTAAGTATCTTTTTTTTTTTTTTTTGAGACAGGGTCTCACTCTGTCACCCAGGCTGGAGTGCAGTGGTGCAATCACAGCTCAATGCAGCCTCAACCTTCTGGGTTCAAGCGATTCTCCTACCTCAGCCTCCCGTGTAGCCTGGAGCTACAGGCATGCACCACCATATCTGGCTAATTTTTGTATATATATTTTTTTTGTACAGACGTGGTTTTGCCATGTTGCCCAGGCTGGTCTTGAACTCCTGGGCTCAAGAAATCCATCTGCCCAAAATGCTGGGATTACAGGCGTGAGCCACCATGCCCGGCTTCTTCTCTTCTTATACTCCATCAATTGCTCAGAACCATCCCAAATTTTAACTTGCTTTATACTTTCTCATACAGTTATGTTTTCCCTAGAGTTTCTGATCACTACTTTTTTGTTGATAAAAAACACAAGGAATTTTTTTTTTTTTTTTAACAGAGTGTAGTGGCCTGATCATGGCTCACAGCAGCCTCGACCTTGTGGGCTCAAGCAATTCTTCCATCTCAGCCTCCTGAGTAGCTAAGACTACAGGTGCTCACCACCACACCCAGCTAATTTTTTTTTTGAATTTTTAATAGAGACAGGATCTCCCTATGTTGCCCAGGCTGGTCTCGAACTCATGGGTTTATGCAATCCTCCAGTCTCAGCCTCCCAAAATGCTGGGATTACAAGCGTGAGCCACCACACCTAGCCTAGGATGTACGTTAACATTTTTCCATACTTTTCTTTGGGTTTATACATACACATACTTTTTGTTTTTTTCTGAACTATCTGAAAGTAAGTTGCAGCTAATAGGTGATTTCACCCTAAATACTTCATCATACATTTTCTAAGAATAAGAACTTTCTTTTATATGATCATAATATTATACCTATGATATTATTATATTATTATATTATACCTAGGATATTCAATAACATAATCTAATATATGGTCCTATTCAAATATCCCAATTGTCCTCTCCAATTTTTTATGGCTGGTTTTATTCTTGACCCAGGAGCCAATGAAAGTTCACATATTACAGCACTTAATTGTTGTATCTCTTTATTCTTTTTTTTTTTCTTTTGAGATGGAGTCTTGCTCTGTAGCCCAGGCTGGAGTGCAGTGACGTGATCTCCACTCACTGCAACCTCTGCCTCCCAGATTCAAGCGATTCTCCTGCCTCAGCCTCCTGAGCAGCTGGGACTAGAGGCGCCCGCCACCATGCGTGGCTAATTTTTGTATTTTTAGTAGAGACGGGGTTTCACCATGTTGGCCACGCTGGTCTCCAACTCCTGACTTCAAGTGATCTGCCACCTTGGTCTATCTCTATTATTTTAATCAAAAGTAGCTCCCCTTTCTTTTTTCATGACACTGAAGTTTTTTTTTGGTTTGTTTTGGTTTTAACTTTTAGGTTCAGGGGTACATATGCAGGTCTGTTATATAGGTAAATTGCATGTCACGGGGGTCGGTTGTACAGATGATTTCATCACCCAGGTAATAAGCACAGAAACCAATAGGTCCTTTTTTGATCCTCACCTTCCTCCCATCCTCCACACTCAAGTAGGCCCCAGTGTCTGTTGTTTCCTTGTTTAACACTGAATTTTCTTTTTTTTTTTGAGACGGAGTCTCACTGCACTGCTGGAGTGCAGTGGCGAGATCTCGGCTCACTGCAAGCTCCGCCTCCCGGGTTCACGCCATTCTCCCGCCTCAGCCTCCAGAGTAGCTGGGACTACAGGCGCCCACCACCACGCCCGGCTAATTTTTTGTATTTTTAGTAGAGACGGAGTTTCACCATGTTAGCCAGGATGGTCTCGATCTCCTGACCTCGTGATCCACCCGCCTCGGCCTCCCAAAGTGCTAGGATTACAGGCGTGAGCCACCGCGCCCAGCCAACACTGAAGTTTTTTTGAGTCCAGTCTAGATGTCTTATAGAATGTGCCACACATTGTGATTGTGTCTAATTGTTTTCATCATAATTAGATTTCAAATAATATTTTTGGCAAGAAAATTACATAGGTGAAGTTCGGTCCTCCTTATTGCATAATAACAGTGGATCCACGGAAAAGCTGTTTCATTATTAACATTGCTAGACTCGATCACTTGATTAAAGTGGTGACCTTCAGGATCCTTCTAATGTAAAAATATATTTTGCTCTTTGTAATTAATGTTATCTGTTTGAAATGGCATGAATATCGTTTTCCCAACAATCATTATTTCACTAGTTACTTCATTTTACTTTTTGTCTTCCCCACTAGACTAAGCTTCACAAGGGCAGAGATTTTTGTCTTGTTTATCATTGCTGTATCCTCAATGCTGAGAAAAGTGTTTACACATAGTAGACCCTCAATGTATATTGAATGAATCATCATCAGTTAAATACTTCTGTATTCTCTAAGAGACTATAAACAACTTAAGGGCAAAGGTAATGTTTTCTTAGTTTTTGTATTTGCAGAAAATAAGCACAGTACTTAGCACATAGCAAAAATTCAATGCTATTTTAATTTTTAAGGACCATGGGTAAATCAGTCACAATATATATGCCTGACTCATTTTCCTTATGTATAAAATGTTAAAATTGTATCTATTTAACTATATTAATAAGATATACTAAAAATTATTTTAATATTTCTTTTAAAATAAAATATGGTAAAGCAAAACTAAATTTAAAACAAGGCTCTCAGGAAAAAGTATTAAATTATGTAATATATTAGATATAAACTTTTGTCAGCTTTGCTTTGTAGCTTACATATCTAAAGGCATTTTATTGATACAATGCTAAAATACCAAACTATTTTTTAAACAATATGTAGTTATTTTTACCTGTAGTGATTTTAATGTTTCCTTCAATCCTTCTATTTCTTTTTCCTTTATTTCTGTAGCAAGTTGATATCTTCCCTTTAAGTAAAAAACTGTATTTCAGTACTTTCCAATGTAAATAATAATACAAAGGGTAAAATATAAGAGCTCAAGAACCCTTTAAGTAAAAAACTGTATTTCAATACTTTCCAATGTAAATAATAATACAAAGGGTAAAATATAAGAGCTCAAGAACCAAAATCTCAATGGTAGACTGGATTAAGAAAATGTGGCACATATACACCATGGAATACTATGCAGCCATAAAAAATGATGAGTTTATGTCCTTTGTAGGGACATGGATGAAGCTGGAAACCATCATTCTCAGCAAACTATCACAAGGACAAAAAACCAAACACCACATGTTCTCACTCACAGGTGGGAACTGAACAATGAGACCACTTGAACACAGAAGGGGAACATCACACACCGGGGCCTGTTGTGGGGTCAGGGGAGTGGGGAGGGATAGCATTAGGAGATATACCTAATGTTAAATGATGAGTTAATAGGTGCAGCACACCAACATGGCACATGTATATATATGTAACAAACCTGCACATTGTGCACACGTACCCTAGAACTTAAATTAAAAATATATATATATATAAAAAAAAAAACCAAAATCTCTACTTTAAACCAAATATTTCACAGGCTTTAACCTTCTATCTGTACTACAAATTACATTTCTAATGATTTCAAAATATAAAATTACAATAAGGCCTTTATATGGTTACAATTATCGTGAAATAGAATGTCTTATTATAATGACAAATCATTTTATCAGTAGAGCATCCTACCTGAGAACTTGCAGACACTTTATAATTATTTAATTCATGCAACTAGAATAAATATATTCTAATTAATAAGATACAGGTGGCATTGGTCTAATGAATATAAAAATATGGGAGAATTTTTTACAGAAGACCTTTGGCTAAAAATAAACCATAAGTGATTATTATTAATGGTATGTTCATTGATATAATAAAAAATTTATTAACTATTAAATAGCTAGAGAAAATATTTAGTGTCAGATAAATTTCTAGGTTTGTTGAAGTTTTATCCCCTTTGCCAGTTGGTCTGCACCCAGTTGCAAGTCATTTCCATATTTTTTAAAGACAGTAATTCCATTGAAAAAGCACTAAAAACATATCATGGTTAATAGAAACACTGCAGTGGAATGGGAAGAACATTAATTTGGGGACTGAAGAGGTCTGGGTTCTAGTCCCAATTTTGCCACTTCAAAGTGAGACCTTTGGCAAGTCATTTAATCTTGTTAGGCCTCTGTATTCTGAACTGTAAAATGATAGAAGTGAAGTAACATGATTATCTTGGGTCCTTTCTAAGATTTTAAGCAGTTAACCATCTCTATTAGTTTGTTACTAATGCTCTTTTCTCTTATGGTAAACAATGGATGATAAAACGCATTTAGCTATGTTTTAAATTATTTTGTAAAAATAAATACTTTTTAATAGACAGAAAATTTTAAAAAAATTATAAATACCTTTTCTTCTTCCAGGGCACACATCTTCATCTGCAACTGACAAACAATTTTAAAAATTAAAATAAAGGGATCACTGTTAACAGTGATCTATACTGGTCACTGAAACTAAAGAAACACTTTACACATCTATATTGTTTGAAATGGAAATAATGTGAATATGTTATCTTCAGATTCAGAAAATAAATAATAATGATATAAAACGAAAAACAGCCAGTCACTAAAGTAAATGAACTATTTATTTATTTATTTGAGATGAGGTCTTGCTATGTTGCCCAGGCTATACTCCAACTCCAGGGCTCAAGGGATCTTCCCACCTCAGTCTCCCAAGTAGCTGAGACTAGAGCACACACCACCACACCCAGTTCAAAATTAGCAATTTAATCACACTGATTAGAGATCCAACTATCCTTGAAAGTTTTGTTTTTTTCCTCCAGAAATTTTTCTTAAATATCTGAATATTTTGCCATCCACTCCTAAATCACAGCTTGTATCATTTTCCAAAGGTACAATTTTGTAAATCAGTATCATTTGTATTATCTTTGACAGTATTTATGTTCAAAAATTTTTTTAACTCATGTGCAGCCTAACAAATTATGACCTGTTTAAAAAAATAATGACATTTTAAAGGCCAGGCATGGTAGTTCATGCCTGTAATCCCAATACTTTGGGAAGCTGAGGCGAGAGAATTGCTTGAGCCCTAGAGTTTGAGACCAGCCTGGGCAATGTAGTGAGACTCCCTTGACAAAAAACTTAAAAAAAAAATTTTTTTTAAGCACCTGTAGTCCCAGCTACTTGGGAGGTGGGAGGATCGTTTGAGCCTTGGAGTTGGAGATTGCAGTGAGCTGAGATCACACTACTGCACTCCAGCCTGGGCTACAGGGCAAGACTATCTCTAAATAAATAAATAAATAAAAATAATGACATTTTAAAACAGAAAAACTAAAGTACACACACCAAAGGATAATTATGAAATATTCTAAGCAACACAAGGGTATTAGGCAACATTTTCAAGAAATGAAATTTTTCTTTGGAACTTCCCTATTTCCTTTTTCACACTCCTCACATTCAAGATCCCCTTCTTTTAAAAAACACACACACACACAAAGAAAAAAACAAAGAACCCAAGAGCACTTTCTCCTCTACCCTTCAGATATCTGAGTATCCTTATCTTGCCCAAAGTCCTTTGTGACAGCAGAGATGTGGACTTGCTCTTTCCTAGAGAATACTATGCTACACTTTCGGCTTTTGCTTCCTTAACCTTCAGTTAAAACTCCCATAACCTTGGTTATGCCTATCTCAGATTAAAGGAAGAAAGTCTGTCATTTGCTTAAAAAAATTAACACATCTACACACACTTGTATTATAAAGATGAAGATAAAAATAGGAAAGGAAAAAGGAAGAAAAAATAATGATGTGAGATAGAGATAAGGAAACTTTCAGAGGATATTTTACATGAGCACATTTTCTCAAACTATTATAATATTCTCTTACTAGGAACCAAAGAGAAATTTTAGTCAAGAAAAGCTACAGAATTCAAATGAGCTGAAGGTCTGTACAATGATTCATTTCTTGATTTTTTCCTCATTTTTGTACTACTATTTCTTAGTTACTGATGATTGCTATTTATGGAGGCTACAGTGCATAATAATCATCTCTTCTAATCTTTGACATCTCCCTACTTGCATCTCAGATTTTGATCATAACGTTATAACTCTACTTGGGTAAAGGGGTACTATGGAAGAGGCAAGAGCCTAGGAAGTTCTAATAAAAGAAAGGAAAAGGGAGAGAAAGAACAACAACACACACATCCCATTCACTTAAATTATTTAGGACAGATGAAAATATATCTCCATCCCCAAGAAAATAGTTTTCCCAATTTCCCTCAACAAATTTATGCTACTACTTTATATTCTACTGTCAGTTGTGATTAAAAATGATGTTATTCATTTCCTACTTCCCATAATACCTTGTTCTCCTTTTTGTCTTTGGTGACTATGGAGAACAGCTTGCCATAATATTCATGGGAGGGGGAGGAAATGCAATATTTAAAATGGTAGTGTTTGTCTATCCTTATGAAATTACCTGCTTTTTAAAAACTGCCATCGCTTCCTTGTGTTGCTCTGCCAATGTTTCCTTTTGATTCTGAAGAGTTTCCTGTTTTAAAAATTATGACAAGTTAAAACACAAATTCTAGCAACTCTCTTTCAGCTTTAAATCTTAACTAGGTTCACAATTTAAAGTCAACCACACCTTCTACATATATTATTTTGTGTTCCTGGAATGCAACTTTAAACCAATTTTATGATTATTTTTTGAGACAGGGTCTCACTCTGTTGCCCAGGCTGGAATGCAGTGGCACAATCACAGCACACTGCAGCCTCAACCTTCCCGGGCTCAGGTGATTCTCCTGCCTCAGCCTCTCCAGTAGCTGGGATTACAGATGTCTGCCACCATGCCCGGCTAATTTTTGCACTTTTTGTAAAGACAGGGTTTTGCCATGTTGCCCAGGCTAGTCTCAAACTCCTGGACTCAAGCGATCCACCACTTCGGCCTCCCAAAATGCTGGGATTACAGGCATGAGCCACTGTACCCAGCCCAATTTTATAATTTTTTAATTGTCATAGAATCATCATATAAAAATGTTTGCTTCCTGTTGCTTTTTTCATGGAAAAAAAAACACATTGCTTCTAAAATTTTTAAACTTTGGACATTATTTGCTCCAAAGCTTTCTTCAAGAAAAATATCTTTTAACCAAAAGTAATTAAAATTAACAAATTAACAGTCCTAGTATACAAGCAGACTGTTAGAGTTTCAAAAACAATGACAACAACAACAACAAAAACCAGTTTTATCATCTAAGCAGAAATGCTTACCTGGCAACATATACACCTTTAAGTTCACTGGAATAATTTTTCACAAACCAAAACTACCACAAGAGAATTTCTGAAAAAAACTACATATGATTCCATTTCTTTTTTTCTCCTTCTCCCACCTTTTTGGTGGAAGTTGCATGTTCTGTTCTTTCTATTCTAGATGATTTTAACATTCTTCTTCTATTTTTATCAAAGTTAACAATTCTCATCATTTAAAAATTAGGTCTAAAAGTGGCAACCACTTTCAAATTTTTCTGTTGTTTGCTCCAGATTTCTAAATAATACATTGAGTTAGCAATTTTAAAAGTTTATCTTTTGACCTCTTATTGATGAGAACAGTGGCCCATCTGGTGCCACCATTGTGAGGATGCCAGCTGCAGCAAGGGAGGTGCGGCCAGGGCTACGGCTTTGCGAAGTCAGTGGGGGCTGGGAACAGGTGATCCTAGCAGGAGCCCTGTGCCCTACTAAGTTGGCGGGGCAGGAGCCCGTGCTCCCAGGTGCAGCTACAGCTGCCCAGCCACAGCTCTAAACCCAGGTATCCCCGCACTCTGCCTTCTCTGTGTGGTGGCGGGCAGGTAGCGGAAGCCCCCTTGAAGCTGAAGCTTAAAGTACCTGTTTCCACTCCCTGGCCTCTCCCTGCTCTCCATGTCTGCTCCACTGTGGAGCAAAGTTGTGGACATGTCCTGATAGCCGAGCCTGGGCACTGTCGCAACCAGGACAGGTATGCGCACACTCGGGGCAGTGCTGACATGGCAGACCCTGGCTGCCTTGGCCCCCTCTGGAAGCTGCTTCTGAAGGTGAAACTTAGGGCACCAATGAGCACAGGAGGGAGGCCAGAGGGCTGAGGGTGGCTCAGCGCAGGCCCGCAGGTGCCCCTTGGGATGGACAGCCTGGGCACTACAGACAGCATGTTGATGGTGACAGGAGGTGCTCCTGGCAGGAAGGGATGTCCCCAGTGAAAACCCACCTTCAAGCCAGGGATGGCCTGAAGCCGGGGGGACCAGGGCTGTCAGCTTTGGGTGAAGTGGTGGCAGAGGAGTGAGAACTTCCTTGATGCCTTTGGCCAATCAAGTGGTATTTTCTGGGCCCACCCATGGGCCAATAAGCACACACTTCCTCCACTCTGAGCCAATAAAAACCCTGGCCTCAGCCAGACTGAGACACTCATCTGCACTAACTCCCTGCAGAAAGGAGCTGCCCACTTCAGGTCTCCTCTCCACTGAGAGCTGTTTGGTCACCCAGTAAAGCTCTTCTCTGCCTTGCTAACCCTCCAGTTGTCAGTGTAACCTCATTCTTCCTAGACATGGGACAAGAACTCAGAACCCACCAGACGGCAGGAGCAAAAGAAGCTGTAACACTTTCCTGGCGGGCTTGCCAAGCTGCAGGTGGGAGCTAAAGGGGCTGTAACACTATAGCTCTCCCAGCCTCTGCCAGTGCTGGGTGGCCGCACCATTCAATGGGAAACAGCGGTGGGGCTAGGCCAGCCCAGGAGCCGCGGGCTGAAGCAGGGCAGCAGGACTGAAATAGCTGTAACACAAACAGGCTGAAATACACCCCCACTGCTTGCCACACTGCAGGTGACTAGAGGAAGAGAAGAGCTGGAGCCCTTCTGCAAGCCCAGACCTCAGGGCTCCCCAGGCGAGAGCTGTGAGTGGTGGTAACACCCTCTTTGGGGATCTGTGGTTCCTAGCGTCTCCAAGCTTTTGGGCACCACCACATTCCCCTCATCCAGACACTGGTGCCTGCAGTGGAAGCCACTTGCAGTATGTCTGGTCCAGTCACAACCTCACACAGAGCTGGCACCTGTGCCAGCACCTGGAGCTGCCTGCCCTGCCGCAGCAGCCAGACCCCACGCTCACTCGCTCACACACCCCTCGCCACTATGTGCCTGGCTTGCGTTTGGCAGGCATGGGATCCGGGCCAGTATCGCAAGCCAAGCGCAGCCTGCCAGGTCAAGTGAATGGAACAAGTCCAGCAGATGCGAGGAAAATTCAAGCAGAGGCACTGCCAGCCACAGAGCTTTCTGGCTTGTGAAGTGACACTCAAGGGATCCTGTGACACTATTATGATAGTTGGAAGTTTAACTTTCTCTTACAGCTATTATCCCACAGCTCCTCCTCTATTCTTCCAACAGAGTTATATCAAAATTGGTTTAAATTGATAGTCAGCATTTACACTGTTATGACTATGTAATTATTATGCAATATTGAGCCACATAGTATGCCATGATTACATTTTTATTCTCATACAACATTGTTTTTCTGCAGTTAGTAATTAAAAATATTTTAATTCCCATAGCTAATTTTAAAAAATAATACTGTCTGTACCTAGATCTATATCAGCTGAAAAAAAGAAAACTGAATGAAAAAGGCAAAGTGAGAACATCCCAAGAATGACTTAGGAAGTCTCAAACCATTTAGGAAACCAGGCAGATTTAGAAAAACTGTAGATGTTTGACTAAATCTTTCAGGGGCTATCCCCAAAGTTCTTCCTGTGAAAATAAAGGTGACTCTAACCACATCTGCAAGGAAGGAAGGAAAGAATGAGTCCACTGGAGACTTCAGGGATAGGTTCCTTGAGGAGTAGCTTCTGAAGATGTGACTTCCAGCTCTTTCCTCAATTTTTGTGAACAGCCTTAAATACAGAAGCAGGGAATTTAATATGTAACAAATTTATAATGGGAAATAGCTCTACTACTAGATCTCCAAATCCACATTTTCAAAAAAAAGGCTTAGAACACAAATAAAATAAACTAATGGCTTCGCAAAATAGCTAAATGTTCCCACTGCGGTCATCAAGCACTAGAGGAGAGTGCCTCTTGGTAAAGACACGTATAAATACTTATATTCAGAAAGTACATTAGAAAAATAATTGTCATGGTCTAGCTAAGAAAATAAAGGAAAAAAATCAGTGGGCAAGTCAATGACTCTGCTATGGGGAGAAATCGTGTATCCAACTTCTCATTTTATTCTCAAACTTGCAAAGAGAAATTTCTCTAAATATTAAAAGTAACCTCCCCCTTGAAGTCAATGAGCTACTCAGATACGGGTATCTCGAATAATCCACAGATATTCTCCCTGTTTCAGCCTGTTAACTGCTAACCTCGGTTCCCCAAATGAGAAATATTATTTTCCTTTACAACATCATGCCCATCAAATTAAAAGATAGGGATCTATTATGTAAACAGAATTGCAAAATTAAGTTCTCTCCTGTTTATTTCTTCCTTTTTTTTCCCCCTCAGACCCCTGATGACTTTCCTGTTCATAATCAGATCGTAGCTAATTTGGATGTTGACTTACTGGTAACTTTATGTATGATCAAACCAAATTGAAGATCTCCATGAAGTGGCACTTTGTGGGAAAAAAGTTTTACTGATATTGGCAGTAAGGTTCAGATCCACCCATCTAAACCTCTAACTAAGTTTACAAAATACCTCTAAAACCAGATGCTAAAGAAGAACTAAAGCCAATAGTCCAAAGGCCTAATAGGGAAAAGATGACTCATACCTTATGAGTATAAAAATAGTCACAGTAAAAATGAGTCAGTCTTTAAACACTGTTGTTTCCCAGTCAAAAAACCCAATGAATGAGGATAAAGATTTGTTCAAGACCTTAAGACCATAAATAAAATAAATATTTTACCCACTTCTTTGTATTACTGAGCCCAAGTACTATGTTATCTTCAATGCTACCCGAAGTTACTTTTTTTTTTTTTTTTAACCACTATAGATACGTGTTGTGCTTTCTATAGTGTCCCTTTAGATCAAGATAGTCAACACCTATTTGTTTTTTCCTGGGAAAGTCAAAAATTTACCTGGATAGTGATGCCTCAGGGATTTACTGAGGAACCTTAAGGATATTAAATTTCCCTGTAACACTACACTTGTATAATATGGGGACTAGTTTTTTCTATGTTCTAAAGATGTGGAGAGTTGTAAGACTGATTCCATTTATCAACTTACTCTTTTAGCAAGGTCATGAAAATTCCAAAAAAAGTTTAGAAGTTTGTCAGAACAAAGCACATTATTTATGGTATGATTAATCTCAACGGGGTAAATGTATCACTCCTGATGAATTATAAACCATTCAATACTTTCCAAGGCTGATTACTAAGAGACAATTAAGAATTTTTCTGGGTTTCACTGGCTACTTCAGACAACAGGTTCCAAACATTTCTGAAATCACCCCACCTCTATATAACTTACGTGCTCAATAATGGAACATCTTCCTCAGGAACTTAAACATGAACAAGAATTTTGTGGCTTAAAAATAACTTTGGGTTCTTGTCATGAAGTCTTTGCCTAAGCCAATGTCTAGAAGGGTTTTTCCAGAATTTTTATGGTTATTCTAGAATTTGTATGGCTTCAGGTCTTAGATTTAAGCCTTTGATCCATCTTGAGTTGATTTTTGTTAAGGTGACAGATAAGGTTCTAGCTTCATTCTTTTACAAGTGGCTTGCCAATTATCCCAGCACCACTTGTTGAAAAGGATGTTCTTTCTCCACTTTATGTTTTCATTTGCTTTGTCGGAGATCAGTTAGCTATAAGTATTTGGGTTTATTTCTGGGTTCTCTATTCTGTTCCATTGATCTATGTGCCTATTTTTATACCAGTATCATGCTGTTTTGGTGACTATGGCCTTGTAGAATAGTTTGAAGTCAGGTAATGTGATGTCTCCAGATTTGTTCTTTTTACTTACTCTTGCTTTGGCTATGCAGGCTCTTTTTTGGTTCCATATGAGTTTTAAAATTAGTTTTTCTAGTTCTGTGAAGAATAATGCTGGTATTTTTATGGAAATTGCATTGAATTTGTGGATTGCTTTTGGCAATATGGTCATTTTCAGAATATTGATTCTAGTCATCCATGAGCATGGGATGTGTTTCCATTTGTTTATGTCATCTGTGATTTCTTTCAGTGGTGTTTTGTAGTTTTCTTGTACAGGTCTTCCATCTCCTTGGTTAGGTATATTCCTATGTTTTTTTGGTTGTTGTTTGTTTTGCAGCTATTGTAAAAGGGGTTGAGTTTTTAATTTGATTCTCAGCTTGACTGCTATTGGTGTAAAGCAGAGCTACTGATTTGTGTACATTAATTTTGTATCCTGAAACTTTGTTGAATTGATTTGCCATTTCTAGGAGCTTTTTGGATGAGTCTTTAGGGTTTTCTAGGTATATGATCATACTATCCACAAACAGCGACAGTTTGACTCTCTTTACCAATCTGTATGCCCTTTCTTTCTTTTGTCTGATTGCTCTGGCTAGGACTTCTAGTACTATGTTGAATAGAAGTGGTGAAAGTGGGCATCCTTGTCTTGTTCCAGTTCTCAGAAGGAATGTTTTCAACTTCTCCCCATAAAATGTTGGCTGTGGGTTTGTCATAGATGGCTTTTATTACCTTAAGGTATGTCCCTTCTATGATGATTTTGCTGAGGGTTTTAATCATAAAGGGATGCTGGATTTTGCCAAACACTTTTTCTGTGTCTATTGAGATGATCACGTGATTTTTCTTTTAAATTCTGTTTATGTGATATATGACATTTATTGACTTACGTCTGTTAAACCATCTCTGCATTCGTTGTATGAAACCTACTTGATCATAGTGGATTATCTTTTTGATATGCTGTTGGATTTGTTTTTTGTTTATTTTTGAGATGGAGTCTTACTCTGTTGCCCAGGCTACAGTGCAGTAATGTGATCTTGGCTCACTGCAACCTCCACCTCCCAGGTTCAAGCAATTCCTGTCTCAGCCTCCTGAGTAGCTGGGGCTGCAGGCGCCCGCCACCAAGCCTGGCTGATTGTTGTATTTTCAGTAGAGATGGGGTGTTGCCATGTTGTCCAGGCTGGTCTTGATCTCCTGACCTCAGGTGATCCACCACCTTGGCCTCCCAAGGTGCTGGGATTACAGGTGTGAGACACCATGCACAGCCTGCTGTTGGATTTGGATCGCTAGTATTTTGTTGAGGATTTCTGCATCTATGTTCCTCAGGGATATTGGTCTGTAGGTTTTTTGTTGTTGTTGTTGTTATGTCCTTGCCTGGTTTTGGTATTAGGGTGATACTGGCTTCATAGAATGATTAAGGGAGGATTCCCTCTTTCTCTTTTGAAATAGTGTCAGCAAGATTGGTACCAATACTTTGAATGTCTGACAGAATTCAGCTGTGAATCCATCTGGTCCTAGACTTTTTTTGTTGATAATTTTTTTATTACCACTTCAATCTCACTGCTTGTTATTGGTCTGTTCAGAGTTTCTGTATCTTCATGGTTTAATCTAGCAGGTTTGTATATTTCCAGGAATTTATCCATCTCCTCTAGGTTTTCTAGTTTATGCACGTAAAGGTGTTCATAGCAGCCTTGAATAATCTTTTGTATTTCTGTGGTATCAGTTGTAGTATCCCCTGTTTCATTTCCAGTTGAGCTTATTTGGATCGTCTCTCTTTTCTTGGTTAATCTCACTAATCAATTTTATTTATCTTTCCAAAGAATCAGCTTTTTGTTTCATTTATCTTTTGTATTGTTTTTCTTGTTTCAATTTCACTTAGTTCTATTCTGATCTTTGTTATTTCTTTTCCTCTGCTGGGTTTGGATTGTTCTTGTTTCTCCAGTTCCATGAGGTGTGACCTTAGATTGTCTGTATGTGCTCTTTCAGACTTTTTGATATAGGCATTTAATGGTATGAAGTTTCCTCTTAGCACCACTTTTGCTGTATCCCAGAGGTTTTGATAGGTTGTGTCATTAACTTCTTTCAGTTCAAAGAATTTTTAAATTTCCAACTTGATTTCATTGTTGACCCAATGATCATTCAGGAGCCAGTTATTTAATTTCCATATATTTGTACGGTTTTGAGGGTTCCTTTTGGAGTTGATTTCCAATTTTATTCCACTGTGGTCTGAGAGAGTACTTAATATAATTTTGATTTTCTTAAACTTACTGAGACTTGTTTTGTGGCCTATCATATGGTCTTTCCTGGAGAATGTTCCATATGCTGATTAACAGAATGCATATTCTGAAGTTGTTGGGTAGAATGTTCTGTAAATATACGATAAGTCCATTTGTTCTAGGGTATAGTTTAAGTCCATTGTTTCTTTGTTGACTTTCTGTCTGGATGATCTGTCTAGCACTGTCAGTGGAGTATTAAAGTCCCCCACTATTATTGTGTTGCCATCTATCTCATGACCAAGAACCCAAAGCAAATGCAACAAAAATGAAGATGAATAGATGGGACTTAATTAAACTAAAAAGATTCTGCACAGCAAAAGAAATAATCAGCAGAGTTAACAGACAACCCACAGAGTGGGAGAAAATCTTCACAATCTATACATCTGACAAAGAACAATATCCAGAGTCTTAAAAAAGAGATATACAAATGGCCAACAAGCATATGGGAAAATGCTCAACATCAGTAATGATCAGGGAAATGCAAATCAAAACCACAATGTGATACCACCTTACTCCTGCAAGAATGGCCATAATCAAAAAATCAAAAAATAATAGATGTTGGCGTGGAGGTGGTAAAAGGGAACACTTTTACACTGCTTGTAGGAATGTAAACTAGTACAACCACAATGGAAAATAGTGTGGAGATTCCTTAAAAAAACTAAAAGTAGATCTACCATTTGATCCAGCAATCCCACTACTAGGTATCAACCCAGAGGAAAAGAAGTCATTATACAAAAAAGATACTTGTACATCCATGTTTATAGCAGCACAATTTGCAACTGCAAAAATATGGAACCAGTCCAAATGCCCATCAATCAACAAGTAGATAAAGAAAATATGGTATACACATACCACAGAATACTACTTAGCCATAAAAAGGAATGCAATAATGGCATTCGCAGCAACCTGGATGAAATTGGAGACTTTATGCTAAGTGAAGTAACTCTGGAATGGAAAACCAAATATCATATGTTCTCACTCATAAGAGGGAGCTAAGCTATGAGCACACAAAGGCCTAAGAATAATACATTGGACTTTGGGGAATCAGGCGAAAGGCTGGGAGAGGGGTGAGGGATAAAAGAATATACACTGGGTACAGTGTAGACTGTTCGGGTGATGGGTGCACCAAAATCTTGGAAATGACCACTAAAGAACTTATTCATGTAACTAAACACTACCTGCTCCCTAAAAACCTATTGAAAAAAACAAAAACAAAAACTTTAACAGCACCCCTTTCTGGGTCTTCCGATTGTCATAAAGCTTTCTACCTATTTGTACCTCAGCAGTGTAGACAAGCCCTTAATGCTCTAACAGAACACCATAGGAGTCATCAGGGTCTAATTGTTTATTACAATCTTCCCTTAGATCTAGTGGCCAAAGCCAACTCCTTATCAAGGGCAGTATTAGCAGCTGTCAAACTAGCAGAGGCTTCTACTAATGTGGTTTAAGGATTTATTTAGACTTCATGGTACCTCATGCTGTGCAATCCTTGTTATTTACTAAAAAGACATTTCTCAGCAAGCAGGTTCACCTCCTATGAACTTTTATTACTTTCTCCCCCACACATTTCCACACAGTGCTATAATACCTGAAAGTCTACTAACAGGAAGACAAATACCACATGATCTCACTTATATATAGAACCTAAAAAAGTCAAACTTATACAAGTTGAGAGTAGAATAGTGGTTACAAGAAGCTAGGGAGGTGGAGGCCTGGGGTGGAGGGAAGGGAGATGTTGATTAAGGGTACAAGTTTCCATTTAGATGGAAAGAATAAGTTTGAGATCTACTGCACAGCATGTAGTAAGCATAGTTAATAATAATGTATATTTCAAAATTGGTAAAAGTAGATTTTAAATATTCTCACTATAAAAAAGTAAGCATTGAAGTGATGGATATGTTAATTAGTTTGATATAACCATTCCACAACATATACATACACAGGTATATCAAAACATCACATTGTAGCCCATATATACAATATTTATTTTTCAATTAAAGATCTAAATAAAAAATAAAGAGGCATGAAAACTGAAAAAGAAAAGCTCATTGCTTATTTCTCTTTAATTTTTAATTTGCACAAACTATACAATAATACTATTTGACAATTGCCCCCTAAAATTGCTAATAAGTCTGTCATATAATCTTACCTAAGCTTGCACATATGTACATGTATATACTAATTTACTTTTTATGTTATTCATTATAAATATGTATATATACACTGTTCATTTTATATATAGCATATATAAATGCTTGAATAGAAACAGGTTAAAATGCTTTCATATCTTAATGAAAAAAATATACTAATGTAGTAAAGAGATGTGGATTGAACAGAGCACCCACCAAACTTTCTTTCAAGAAATATTTTGGTAATCAATAACTTCCTATATAAAGTATATCTCTTTGATCTCTATTTCTAATAAGTGTTACTCATAGACAAGTTTAACAAAAAGCCTGGTATTGTTTTTCCATTACCCAAAGAAAGGGAAATCCATGACGATTTAGTCTCTGTCTAAGCAATAACTGTGCTTCAGACAGATTTATTAGAAACTCTCCCCAGATTAAATTTACATGTAATCTTGTTTGTTGATAGGTCATTTTTTGAAAGTGAAATGGAAAAAATATCAGGCAGGATATACTGCAACAGTCTCAGCTGACCCCTAAATCATGACTCCTTACCAGAGGTTAAACCAGCCCAGATGACAGAACTTATTCTACTCAGCAAAGCTTGCCAGTTGTCAAGACATTAGAGAGTTAACATTAATAGCAGCTATGCCTTTGGTGTAGTCCATGATCTTGGAATACTGTAAAAATAATTATGGTTTCTGATCTCAGTAGGAATCCCAATTTCAAGTAATCAACCATTTTAAGTGTTCTAATGCTTCCTTAGGGGATGGTTATCATAAAGCCACACTGAAAGGGATAACGTTAAGGCTAGAGGAAATATCCTAGCTAATCTTTATGACATACAGTCCCGGCCCCCATGATATCCAAAAAGCCAAATCTTTGAAGAAATTTAAAAAGGCTATTTTGGAATGCCTACAACTGGCTCCAGCATCTGAAGAAAAAATGTGATAATGAATTACAAAAAGAAAATCTCTTTCAGGACACTTTCAGGACACTTTCAGGACAGACACTTGGTGGCACCAGAGGACCTCAATGGAACTTTGTAAAAATTTTATAGGAAATTAGCCCTCAGAGCAAGGACAAACTGAACATTATATTCAATTAGCATTGGTGGTGAAATTTTACTAAAATTGCTGAGGATGTCTCTGGTGTACAGCTGTCATTAGCACTGTCCTGGTAAAACTGTTATCCTTGTAAATCCAAGCCTTAGGGTCCCTATAAACACTTTCAAATGGATTTCCTAAAATTAACCCCTAGAACAGGTTTTGAATATGTTCATCGTTGCTTCCATCTTCTCAGGATGAACTAAAACTTCTTGCCAGAGAGCTACAGTTCTGTGAGTAGAAAAACAAATTACTTGATTTTGTGTTTCCAACCTGAGGATCTATCTCCAGGAACAGGGTTACTCATTTTACTGGGACTGTCATTACAGAACTTTGCAAAACCTTGTCATTTATTTAGAAATTCATTGCCCCCATCATCCTCAAACTTGAAGAAAAGTAGAGAGGACTAATGGCACACTGTATCTGACACTCTTAAACTTCCATGACCAAGAAGGTTACCTCTAACTCATAACACCATGAAGTCCATACTCCCCTATATTCATTGGCTTTTACCATATAAACTTGTTAGGAGTTTGCCCTATGAAGTTGGCTACTTCTCCCCTGATTTTGGACATTTCTTTACTTCAGACAAATGTGGCAAAGTACTCCAAGGGACTAATGTAATATGTTTCAGAGTCTTATCACAAACAGATAAAAGTTGCTTTTCTTCTATATGACCAAAAGCTCAGAGGTAGTGTCTTCTAGAAATGACCTCAGAGAGAAAAAACAAACATCCTGAAACCATGTTGGAAATAATCCTACCAAGAACTACTAGCACAGTAGCTAACCCCCAGGGAATAGATCCTTGAGTTCATGTTTCCCAGATGAACAGACACTAGGTTTCACTAATACATGGAATGCCATTCCATCAAGAAATTTAAATCTAAGGAGTCTTGAGAAAGCTTCAGGAGCAGACATATTCAGAAAGAAACAGCTACCATTCAAGAGGTATGGATCAAGACAGCCTCTACCCAAGACCTACAGAGTCTGTTTTTACATGGCCTGTGAGCCAGGAATGGTTTTTATATTTTTAATGGGTTAAAAAGAAAAATTAAAAAAAACATTTCAAATCACCTGAATATTGTATAAAATATAAATCTTAGTGTCCATAACATTTTATAGGAACATAGCCACACTGATTCATGTAAGTACTGTCCATGGCTGCTTTTACACTATAACAAAGTTGAATGGTTGTGACAGAGACCATACTGTCCACAAAGCCTGAAATATTTACTATATGACTCTTTACAAAAAAAGCTTGCTAACACCCTACCTAGATAATCAGAGTTAAAGATTGCAATGCTTTTATTTGCAGGCTTTTGTTCTTTATTTTCTGAGGTACTTTCTTTCCCCTTTCTTAATCCAGCCCCTTAAGTGAGTAAAAGCATATTATTTATTAACCATGATGGTTTCAAAGGTCCTTATCCTTAATATTGCTCCCTACATTCTTGGCCACTCTATGGTGTAAGTCCAATTACTAATGGAAATTTTTGATTTGGGGATGGCCTCTGTTCTCTTGGTTTAATATAGGTATTCCTGGCTGCTGGCTTAAAAGTGATCTACAAGTTCTGATAATAAACTTTTATTTAGTGTTTTTCCACTGGTGTGTTCAGAAGTGTAACTTCTGGAACCTTAAGTACTGTTGCATAGCCACTGTCCTATAAAATGATCCAACAAATTATGATCCAACAAAAGGAAAAATTGATACACACACACACACACACACACACACACACACATATCACCAGAAACCGCCTACATGCCATCATGACTCTTCATCAAGCAGCATAAATCTTGATTGATCACATCCTAAATAATAATAGCTTATTTTATTTTCCAGCTCAGGTTGAAGAAGAAAAACAGGACTGAGAACTGAAACCACCTGCATCAATATAACAGAGATATTCAGAGTAAGAACTGAGAATACCTGTGTCAACACAACTTAGTTTTTTGTTCCAGGAAACCTTTGCCCAGTAAATATAAGACTATAAAAACCGATAAATTATATCACTGTTTGTTTCAGGCAACTGCTGCAAAACAACTTATCTGAGACAATAGTTTATTTGGGTAAACATCTGGTTTATCAAACAACTATTTATTCTCAAGTGTAGCTTCAAGAGCTTCAATGTTGCCACATTCACAATCCTAAAATACTGCATTACAAAATTTGCCCAATCCCCATCAATATCTTCCCTTAAAAGATCTGCCTAAATCTGCTTGCACCTAGACCCTATAACCCTCTACATAGTCCAATACTGATTTGCACCTTTTGAAATACTAAGACTCTGTAAAAGTAGTGTTTTCACTTACTGCAATGAGTTTCAATAAACACACCTGCTTTATTAACAAGTTGTTTGGTGATTTGAGGGAATGCAACCAGGCAGTTCTAATTTACACTGCTAACAACATATGAAAGTTCTTGTTTTTCTAAAAGTTGGTAAAGGTAGGAATCTGGCTTTTTCTTCAGATGGAATCCAGCTCTAATACCATTTCTTGAATAATCTGTTATTCCCCACTGATTTAAAGGCCACCATTAACATTCACTAAATTATCTTATGTATTTGGATCTATTTCTAGATTCTGTTGTGTTCTACTAAATAACTATGTATACTGCACCAAGCTATTTTAATTATGACAGCTTTATATTATGTTTAAGAATCAAGCATGACTATTTCATTCCCTTCTTTTTTAAATTTCCCAGCCACTCTTGTATGTTTATTTCCACATAAACCTTAGAATAAGCTTAAGTACCCAAAATATGTTCTTGACATTTTAAATTGGATTTATTTATTTTTAGAGACAGAGCCTCGCTCTGCACCCAGGCTGGAGTGCAATGGCACAAACATAGCTCACTACAGCCTCAAACTTCTGGGCTCAAGTGATCCTCCCACCTCAGCCTCCCGAGGAGCTAGGACTACAGGCACATACCACCACGTCCTACTAATATATGTATTTTTTAATAGAGACAAGGTCTCACTATGTTGCCCAGGCTGCTCTTGAACTCCTGGCTTCAAGTAACCCTCCTGCCTTGGCCTACCAAAGTGCTGGGATTACAGGCGTGAGCCACGGCAGTTGGTCATTAAATTGGGTTCATTAAACTTACCTTAGGGACTGTGATAACTTTATGCTGTTAGTTCTATGCAAAAACAAGATATAACTTTACATTTTAAAATCTGCTTGAAATTAGTTGTACTCAGTATTTACCTATTCTTTCCCTCCATATTCTTTCCCTCCACAGATAGGTCTGTTTCAGACTTGTCCTTCATATAATTCAACCCTGATTTTACTCCCACAATCTGCACAACCTTGGGATCTGTCTAGCCTCGAAATTCCAATTATTTCATGTTTGGTCTATCCACTATCACCTGACTTCTGATTCTGATGTTACCCCCAATTCCTGTTTCAATATTACCAAACAATGAGAACAGAAATCAGCATAATTACACTTTCAGGTTTTAGTTGTTAAGATTACTCTGATGGAACAGCATGAGAAGCACTATCATAAATGCTTCAATACAGATAAAGCTATGGAGAAAATAAGAGCTGCTACTATTTTTTAATATTTGGTTACATTATGTAATAACACCCTGGAAAAATATGGTACTAGTTATGAGGTTTCATTGCTTTCGAAGTATTTTCACTCCCCTATAACACACAATGTGTTTCTCAGATGTAAAATAGTTTTCAGAGTTATTCACAGTGCCGTATCAAAAAGCCTGAACAAAATTCTTATTCTCAGTTTTCTGGAAGCCTAAATGTTACCAACAGTTTTAGTTGGGATTTTCTTGAGATTTTATTTAAAATAATCTACTAACCCCTGAATATGTTAGAAAATTTAAAAATTAACTTGGCAATAAGGATTAGAATACATTTTAAAATAGATGCTATAAATACTAATCTGAGAGAAAAAAATACTCACTGTATTAGTTAGCTTTCATACTGCTACAAAGAAATGCCCAAGACTGGGTAATTTATAAAGGAAAGAGGTTTAATTGACTCACAGTTCAGCATGTCTGCGGAGGCCTCAGGAAACTTACAATCATGATGGAAGGCGAAGCGAAAGCAAGGCACCTTCTTTACAAGGTGACAGAAAGGAGAAGTGCTGAGCGAAGAGGGAAGAGCCCCTTATAAAACCATTAGATCTCATGAGAACCATCAGGAGAACAGCATGGGGAAACTGCCCAAATGATTCGATTACCTCCACCTTGTCTCTCCCTTGACACATAGGGTTATGGGGATTACAATTCAAGATGAGATTTGGCTGGGGACACAAAGCCTAACCATATCACTCACCTTTTGCCATTTAAGTTCCTGTGTCTCCACAATAATTTTACCAATCTGCTCTTCATAATGAATTTCTGCTTCCTAAGTCAAAAAGAAAAAGAAAAGTGCTATAAAAATAAAGACTTTAAAACTTCCAGTTTCAGCTCTTTCTGGAGAGATATGGAAATAGCATACTCCCACCTTTACAACAAGAAAAAAATCTGGACAAACTGCAAATTAAATAGACAAGTCCATCATAGAACTGAGGTCCCAAATCAATCAAGTACCCAAAATCTGGATAGAGACAGGTGCCTAGAGAAACAGAACCCTGACATTTGCTTACCTGGGACATAAGCTACTGAGGACTGGTAAGAAGCTTCAATGAAAAGTCCTTAATAAATTACTAAAGGTAAAATGTAGGCTACTGTAAAAATATGAATCTCCTGAAATAGGGAGGTTTATACTTTCTAGCAGGCTTTTCTTCTAGGAAACCCACCAGGTGCTTACAGAAAAGGTTGAGAAAAATCCTCATATGTAACTTACCTGCACATTGGGCACATGTACCATAAAACCTAAAGTATAATAATAATAATAATAATAATAATTACAATAAAAGAAAAAAAAAAGAAAAAAAAAAAAAAAAAAAAAGTTTTCCCCTGCAGCGCTGGCTATGTAGGGGAAGAGCAGTCCCAAACCATCTTCCCTATTTCCTCTACAGATCAAAATCCTTAATCTGCAGAGGGGAGGGCAACAGAAACTATAGCTAAAAGCACTAGTGGAAACCCTCTGCAGCTGGGCAAGGGGACCAAAAGTCATCACTAAAAATTCTACCTAGGCAGACCTATCTTCCTTATCTCCTCTAAGCAGCAACTGGGAAGAGGAGGACTGGGAGAACAAGGCAACAACAGTTCTTTCATTGTGGGAGGAGCAAGAATACATGCTAGGCCATTACATACGAAGGAGGGACCAAACACTCATGAAGATCTCATCCTGAGACTCAGGTTCACCTAAGACTAAGGTTTAATGAGAATATCAGAGAATGCCCTTCTTCCGCTATCTTCTACCACCACCACCATGCCAATAAGCATCAAGTAAAAAGAACAAGGAGATACAGCAAGGAGAGCTGCAAAGACAGAGTTTCTCTGGGAAGCAGGACAAAGAAAAGACCCAAAGACAAGTGGGGAGGCCCAATGCCAAGCAGGAAGCAGTCATTTAGAAATACTCTCTGGTTCTGTTTGAAATAATGTAATACTCCTGAATTTGCCCATATCATAAACATAAGGTATCACTAGAGAAATCTGAAGCTTCTGCTGAATAACAGGCAGAGTTGAAAACTGCCTGGTTTAAGTATTGAAGGTATGCCTCAACACACACACACAGAGCCCTTCTGCAAAAACTAGGAGATTTTTTGTTTCCTTTGGTATTTAAAGAAATCTCTGCGATCACTAGCTGATCACTAATATAACAGCAAAGTCAGTAGCCACACACAACAAAGACAACAGACCTTACAAATTAGTTCAAAGACAAATTAGTTCAAAGACACACTAAACAAAGACAAGAAGCAGGAACCCTAGAAAGTGAGAAGAGTCTGATTTCCAGAGCTGCCATATATCCAAAATGTTTCTAACAAAAAGTTACAAGGCATGCAAAGTAAAAGCAAAGTGTAGCCCATTATACAGGAAAAAAATTAATGGAAATTATACTTTAGGAAGCCCAGAAATTAGATGTACTACATAAAACTTTTAATCAAACTATTTTAAATATGGTCAAAGAGCTAAAAGAGACCATGTACAAAAACATAACTATTAAAAAGATAATAAGCAAATGCTACAAAAAAACTTTACACTCAGAAATTCGACAACTTAGACAAACTGGCCAATGTCTCGAAAGCCACAAACTATCAAAACTCAACCAAGATAACACAGACAATCTAAATAGCCCTATAACTATAAAAGGAGTTGAGTTTTTAATAAAAAGCCTCCCAAAAAGAAATCTTCAGGCCCAGATGGTTTCACTGGAGAATACTACCAAATATTTAAAGAATTAACACCACTTTTACACAGTCTCTTCCAGAAAAATAGAAGAGGAGGAAACACATACTAATTGATTTTATCAGACCTATTTACCATAATACCAATACCAAAGACAGCACACAGGGAATACTCTGACCAATACTTCTCACAAATTTTGATGCAAAAATCCTTAATAACATGTTAGCAAACAGAATCCAACAATATAATTTAAAAATTATATGAGTGGAATTTATTGCAGGTATGCAAAGCTAGTTCAACAGTTGAAAATCAATCAGTATAATTTGTTACATCAATACGCTAATCATATGATCGCATCAACCGACACAGAAAAAACACTTAACAAAATTCAACATCCATTCTTGATAAAAACTCTTACCAAGTTAGGCATAAAAATATTATCCTTGCTTTTTGTAAATAACATTTACAAAAACCCTACATTTAGCATCATATTTAATGGTGAAAGACTGAATGCTTTCCCTTTAAGATCAGAAACAACGTAGGGATGTCTATTCTCATCGCTCTTATTAAATATAATACTGAAAGTTTTAGCCACTGCTATAAGGCATACACAAATAAATAAACAGATTGGAAAGGAAAAAATAAAACTACCTATATTTGCAGATGATATGATTGTATGCATAGAAAATACTAAGGTACCTACAAAAAAACTCCCAAAAATAGTAAGTGAATTTAAGAAGGTCACAGGATACAAGATTAACACACAAAAAACAATGTCACATTTCTATATTTTAACAATGAATATGCAGAAACCAAAATTCAAAATGCAACTTATAATCACATCAGAGAAAATGAATTATATAAGTATACACTTTGAAAAGCATTTATAAAATCTGTATGCTAATATATACAACATAGATTAATTTAAAACATGCTGAGTGAAAGCACCCTTACCCAAAAGAATACACAATGATGATTCCATTTAAATGAAATGGTGGAATAAAAAAAACTAATTGAGTATGGTAAAAAATCAAGAGAGTAATTATCTCTTGGGGTGGGCATTAAGGACAGAATTTGCCTGGGAAGAGGCATGAGAGAGCTTTCTGGGTTGATGAAAATATTTTACATCTTGATAAGGTTTCAATTATACAGGTGTATTCACCTGTCAAAACTCACTGAATGTACAGCTAAGATGTATACATTTCATTGTATATAAACTTTAATGTAAGGAAAAAAGCTGTAGAGAAATAGTAAACTCTTTGTAATGATACTTATTTTATTTTTTATTTTTTGAGACACAGTCTCGCTCTGTCACCCAGACCCAGCCTGGAGTGCAGTGGTGCAATTTTGGCTCACTGCAACCTCCGCATCCCAGGTTCAAGCAATTCTCCTGCCTCAGCCTTTTAAGTAGCTGAGATTACAGGTACATGCCACCAAGCCCAGCTAATTTTTATATTTTTAGTAGAAACGGGGTTTTACCATGTTGGCTAGGCTGGTCTCAAACTCCTGGCCTCAGGTGATCTGCCTGCCTCGGCCTCCCAAAGTGCTGCGATTACAGGAATAAGCCACTGCACTTGGCCCATGATATTCATTTTAAATATCAGGAGGAAGTATACTGATGTCTGCAATTTACTTTGAAATCATCAGAATGAAGTCAAAAGAGGGATAGATAGATATGTGATAAAGCAAAAATAGAAAAATATTAATGTTATATGAGTGTTCACTGTAAAATTCTTTCAGTTTTGCTGTATGTTTGACAATTTTCATAACATGTTGGAGAGAAACCAAAGAGTAGATATTAACAGATAAAATATGTGCTTTTTAAATGAAATATTTTTCTATGACTCACTTTTTTTTTTTTTTTTTTTTTTTGAGACAGAGTCTCACTCTGTCGCCCAGGCTGGAGTGCAGTGGTGCGATCTCAGTTCACTGCAAGCTCTGCCTCCTGGGTTCACGCCATTCTCCTGCCTTGGCCTCCCGAGTAGCTGGGACTACAGGCGTCCGCCATGGCGCCCGGCTAATTTTTTGTATTTTTAGTAGAGACGCGGTTTCACCGTGTTAGCCAGGATGGTCTAGATCTCCTGACCTCGTGATCTGCTCGCCTCTGCCTCCCAAAGTGCTGAGATTACAAGCGTGAGCCACCGCGCCCCGCCTATGACTCACTTTTATATCCTTTGCTTTATTATACATACATACACATATATACACTTATGCTATGTTACTCAAAGATAGACTTTCATGAAAGTTGTCTCATTTAGAACATTTTTAGCAGCAAGTAACAACAACAAAATCCAGCTCACAATGGCTTCTGGGAGTTAGCATCTCACATGAACAGGAGGCTAAAGGTAGAGTGCTTCTACAATTGATTATTTCAGTGGCCCACTCAACAATATCATCAATACTATGATTCTGCTCATCTTTCCATTTTGCCATTATCAGTGATTTTCATCATGCTTTCCACCCCTCATGGTTGCAAAATGGTTACTTTCATTTTAGGCATTAATGACAAGTCAGAGAACATCTTGCAGTAGAAAAAGTGTATTCTCTTAAAAAAAAAGGTTAACAAAAGCTTTCCCAGAAGCTTCCCAACACACATTCGCTAATAATTCATTGGCCATAACTGGGTCACATACCCTCTCCTAAGCCAGTCATTGGCAGGGGAAGTACATTGGATCTTTATAGGTGATTAATACCAGTGAGGACTTACCCGACTCACAGTCATGAGAGGTGGACCCTATGACACAATTAGGGTTTTTCCAACACAGAAGAAGGGAGGAAATCCATACCAACAGTATATACTACAAGATACATAAATGAGGAGAGATTACAATCTCTTACAGTAATACCTTTCTATTATTAAAACATATTGAAAAAGGAAATAAATGTACATATATACATTTGTTTTGGGAAGGAGTGTATATAAAACATGCATCTCTTCTCAAAGCAGTTGGACTGAAAATGTACCAGATACTGTTTTCATCACGTAGGTCTGGTTCTCTTTTAACCACTTCTCTTTCAGTGGTTAGAGTGGGTTCTGAGGTCTTACCATGATCTAGATATTGTTCTAAGTACTTTTTATTTATTGATTAATTGAATCCTGGACATAATATAATGAGGTAGATTCTCTTACTATTGCCATTTTATACAGAAGGAACCTGAGATACCAAGAGGGTAAATAGCTTGCCTGAAGTCACACAGGAGGTAAATGGCAGAGCCAGTATTCAAACTCAGATCATCTGTCTCCAAAGTCTGTTAAATGCTGGATTACACTACCTTGAAGAGATTATGGATGCTGCAGAACAGTATGGATTGTTATGATATATATTCCTTTCCTTCAAAAACTTCAGAAGTTAATCTTTATATCCCCTCAAATTTAGGAAACCATTCAAAATCATTTTACCTATGTAAAATATGCAAGCACAATCTGGTTATTTGGTAAAACATCTCAAAATAAAAACTAGAAATATTTGTTGAATGAAAAACAAAAGAATTTAAGAATTGCTACGAATTTTCTAATATTAATAGATACTTTTCTATATCAGAAATCTTTGTAATAGATTAAGTTGACCAAAGTGAAAATCATGGTTCAAATACTATTAAGAAAGAGATTTGTGTAAATATAAACTTTTAGGCTAGCCCATGAGTGTTAGAAATATTTATCTTGAGTACTTTTCAGACCAAGAAACTATCTGGAAGAGTGATTAGTATTTTCTTAGACAACATGAGAAACTGAGTTGAGCAATTTCGTAGGAGGTGGATTATGAGTTTGAAAAGGAATGTACAAGTACCCAGTTACAATTTTGGCTGCTTGGACACGTGCCTGGTGTATGTACCTAAATCTGTTCAGGGTCAAGAATTGAAGAGGCCTGACCAATACATAGCCCATCTTGTAAAACTACTGCCTGAAGCAAACACTTTAAAAAAGGCATGACACTTTCTAAAGGTTATAAAGAGTAAATAAACCATCAAATTACTCCTCTTTTATTGTTTTTGTAAAAACACTTATATCCTTGTAGTCCTAAGGCATCTAATAAAAAATAAACACTTTTATTAAGATTCTGTATTCTAGGTACTTTATTGAAGTTAGAGACAACATTTTTTATTAAATTTAATATTTTTTCTCATTGACATTTAATAAGAATTTTTATAACTTTTAAAAGCTGCTTAAAGATAAATGGAAGAAAAAATTAAAGTTCTAATAAAAAATTTAATAATTTATAATAGAAAGCATAAAGTTAATAAAATCCTACTCTAGTACAAATATATTCTAATGCTATTTTTCTGCAATGTGGCTAACACCCATTTTATCAGTTTTCCATGTGGCATAAAGATATACATTATACAAATCATAATAATCAGAAAGGGGTATGATTCTATCCATACCATTTTTAATTTTATGGGGTATTGAAATGCTGCTTAATGTTATTTACCACATATTATACCATTAATTACCCAGTTTTCCCTCATACTTTTCTTATTTTAAACCACCCAAAACTCCACTGACTTTTATTTACTGCTAATTTAGAATTCAAAAATTTATTCTTTAGATATTTAACAAATTTAATGTGCCCTTTCTGAACTACCCTAATACTTTGCTCATGATTCTATTATGATACATAATACATACTATGTGATAGTATAGTCATTAATTTTCATGGCATGTGATGCCCATTAAATTTTCAATTCTCTTAAGGCATAGATTGAGAAATGGCTTATAAAAGGTTATCAAATTAATGCATAATTTAAAAGCCTAAAAGATTTGTGGTAGAGATCTTTAATCCCCATTGTAGAGATGATTTGGCTCAGAAATATATTTTGTTTTAAAACTTTCAACTTACTTCCAATTTTTAGAATTCAATAGATTTCATGTTGAAATCTGTATTTCTAGTTTTGGGTTTTTTTTCAATAATTGAAAAAGATGGATAGCACAGAGCTTATTTTTCTACATGCCAATAATTACTTGGAGCTGAATGGCAGATGTAGGTTGAACTGAAGATATATGCTTTCCAGGTCAACATAATTCCTACCCTACTCACATCACAAGCGAACTGCCTGAATTCTGAAGGAAGGTGTCTGTGATTTGTTACTCCTGTGCTATTACTGTGCATCCCCACTCCTTATCAGTGATTCTATCTATGTGTTAAGGACATGTATCAAAAACGATGTCTAACTTCTAAAATGCAGACATTGTGGATTCAATATAAACTATTTTGTTGATTCGGACTGTTAATTTGTAAATCATTATAAATTTTAAACATTCCATTGTTTTCAAATATTATTACCATTTTAGGCTCATACAGAAAAAAATGAATAATATCCCCTCTTACTTTTATTAATTACTATACAGTTAAGTAGTGAAATATAGTTTAGTGAAGTAAGAAGATGTCTTTTTTTTTTTTTTTCACTTTATAGTAATCCCTCCTTATCCATGGGTTCACTTTCTGAGGTTTCAGTTACCCACAGTCAACCATTGTCCAAAAATAGGTTAATATAATACAATAAGATATTTTGGCAGAAAGTGAGACCACATTTGCATAATTTTTATTATAGTATATTGCTATAATTGTTCTATTTTTAGCTGTTGTTAACTTCTTATATACGTAATTTATAAATTAAACTTCATTACAGGTATGTACACGTCGGGAAAAACAGTACATTTTGCACAGGGTTTGATACTATCTGAGGTTTCAGGCATCTGCTGCAGGTCCTGGAACTTATCCCCCACAAAATAAGGAGAGACTACTATATCTTGTTGTCCTACCTACTAACTTATAAAACACTTACTGTGTTTTGCTCATTACAACTAAAGACATTTTGCTATCTAACCCTTTACAATATAGCTCAATTTTATGTTAACAACTTTATTCATTTCAGCTAACTTATTATACATGTTAACGGAAGAGCACTGGACAAGGAATGGGGAGATGTGAGTATGAGTCTCTGGGTTTTAGGTTGGTCTAGAAGGTTGGTCTATAATTAGGTCACTTTCATCTCTAAATTTCTACAATTTCATGATCCTGCAAAAAGGCTGATGATGTAGAATACATCTCCAAGATCATACAGAGAAGAGAACCATAAAGAAGTGATCCTGATAATCAGCATCTGATAGTTCACTAGAGGCTGAGAAACGGGCAGATCCACCAGCAGTCTTATGAGGATAGGCTTAGTGTTCAGGGCCCACCAAGGAGGAGGGACTCTGGCAAATATCCTAGAATTTTAGTTGGAACCCCAAAGAGCTACACTCTTAGAGTACAAAGTGGAAATAAATTACTCCTCACAAAGACGAAAACAGCTTCCAGGCAGCTCAATCTCTGACTAGTAAAATAATCTGCCCAACTCCAACTTCCAGAAGCAAAAGTAAATCTCTCTAAAGAAAGATAATACCATCCAAAGGCTCAAATTTCCTTTACAACTTTTCATGCACAAAGTCAGTCATTGAATCAAAATTTACTCTACTTCACTGGAGATAAGGTCAAATGACCAAAAACTAAGACAAAAAGAGAGACAATAGAAATGGATCTACAAGAAGTCCAGATATTGGATTTATTGACATAGACTTTAAAATATATGTGATTAACATGCTCAAGGAAATATATAACAAAATGAATTTCCACAGAGGACTGAAAATTATAAAAGACAAACCATATGGAAATACTAGAACTGAAAAATATAATAAATCAAATTAAGAACTCAATAGATTGAGTTTATCAGCAGATTAGACAACTTGAAGAGAGGATTAGTAAAGTGAAAGGACAGAAAAAATAGCTAGGCTGAAACATGGAGAGAAAAAAATATGGAAAACATAGAAAAATCAGTAATAATATAGAAGATTTTAACAAGATTGACAAAGTTGATCTATATAATTCATATTCACAGAACACTGCACCTAAGAAATGCAGAAAACACATTCTTTTCAAATTCATCAGTGTTAGAATATTTACCAAAATCAATTATATGCTTGGCCAGAAAGCAAATCTCCACATATATTAAGTGACTGCAATTATATGGACTATATTATCTGATACAATAGAAATAAGCTAGAAATCAATTTTTTAAGTTAGCAAAAAATAAAATACCCAAATATTCTTAAAAGAAGTATACTTCTAAGTAGCCCATATGTTGAAGAAGAAATTACAAAAAAATTAGAAAATAATTTGAATAAAAATACAATATATAAAAATTAGGATCCAGCTGAAGCCGTATTGAGAAAAATTTATAGTCTTATAAATGCCAGGATCCAGTCCAGGTTACCACATTGCATTTAGTCATCATGACTCCTTAGATTCCTCCATTCTGTCACAGTTTCTCAGTCGTTCCTTGTTTTTACTGACCTTGACACTTTTGAAGAATATTATTGAGGTATCTTGTAGAATGTCCCTCAAATGGGGCTTGTCTGATATTTTTTCATAATTATACTAGCTGTGGGGGAAGAATGTCATAGAGAATAAAGTTCCCTTGTCATCACATTGCATCATGAATAGTTGATATTCATGTGAATCACTGATACCAACATGAATTATTTCTGGAGATTTTCACTTTAATCACTTAGTTAAGATAGTGTCTTCCAGGTATCTCCACTGTAAACCTAATATTTTTCCCTTAAATATTCTAGTCATTAGAAACAAGTCACTTATTCCACAATAGGGTGGGGTGTTGGGGCACAGAATTAAGCTCTGCTTCCCAGAGGGAGGAATAGCAAACAATTTTGAACAAGATATAAAATCACTACAGTAAATTACTAAATAATTTGGAAAAAATATTCTGTGGCTATGTAACTACCTTGTTTCTCCTTAAAGTTTCAGCCATCAAATTTGGCATTCATCAGTGGATACTGCCTGCAGCAATTTTTTTTTTCTTTTTTTTGAGACGTTGTCTCGCTCTGTCGCCCAGGCTGGAGGGCAGTGGCGCAATCTCGGCTCACTGCAACCTCCACCTCCCTGGTTGAAGCAATTCCCTGCCTCAGCCTCCTGTGTAGCTGGGATTACAGGCACCCACCACCATGTCTGGCTAGTTTTTGTATTTTTAGTAGAGATGGGGTTTCACCATCTTGGCCAGGCTGGTCTTGAACTCCTGACCTCGTGGTTCACCTGCCTCAGCCTCCCAAAGTGCTGGGATTACAGGCGTGAGCCACTGTGCCTGGCCTGCAGCAATTATTACTGTGATTTTTCTAAGGGTGATTTTTCTATTTCTCCTTTTCCTCCTACATTTAGTAGCTGAAATTCTTTTGTAAAATATTTTTCCCAGCTGAGTGCGGTGGCTCACGCCTGTAATCCTAGCACTTTGGGAGGCCGAGGCAGGTGGATTGCTTGAGGCTATGAGTTTGAAACCAGTCTGAGCAACATAAGGAGACCTCATCTATACATAAAATTTAAAATTTAGCCAGGCATGATGACGCCACCTGTGGTCCCAGCTACTCAGGAGGCTGATGTAGGAGGATTGCTTAAGCCCAGGAGGTCAAGACTGCAGTGAAGCATGGTTGCACCATTGCATTCCAGCCTAGGTAGCAGAGCAAGACCTTGTCTCAAAAAAAAAAAACTAACTAAATAAATAAATAAACTCCCCTCTCCCCAATTTATCTATTTATTTAATAATTTATTAATATTAATAGGGGATCCAATAATATCATTATTTTGTGGTTCAAATTGCTCCAGTTTTAACCGTGGGAGCTCTTTCGGGTTGTCTTATATATCCTTTTGACATTAATTTAAGTACTTCCTTACTTTCCAGCACTACAAGATGCCCAGCCCTGAAATAGGTCATGTCTCCTGGTTCCTTTTACTAAGAGTCCTGGTTCCTTTTACTAGATAATAATATTTAGATCCCAAGATCTGGGTGTCAGTTCTTCTAGGCCCTCTCGGCAGACAAAGCTAGAAAATATATGTATATACGCTAACCCATGTATACACGTACGTCTATATTTATCTTTCTATCTGTATACAATTAAACCATGAATTCATACTGATATCTCCAATTCTGTTTTGTTTGTTTTGTTTTGTTTTGTTTTGTTTTGAGCTGGAGTCTCGCTCTGTCACCCAGGCTGGAGTGCAGTGGTGTGATCTCAGCTCACTGCAACCTCTGCCTCCCAGGTTCAAGCAATTCTCCTGCTTCAGCCTCCCAAGTAGTTGGGACTACAGGAGTGTACAACCACACTCGACTAATTTTTGTATTTTTAGTAGAGATGGGGTTTCACCATGCTGGCCATGCTGGTCTTGAACTCCTGACCTCAGGTGATTCACCCGCCTTGGCCTTCCAAAGTGCTGGGATTATATGCATGAGCCACACTGCCCGGCCCAATTCTTTTTTTTTTTTTTTTTCAACTTTAAGTGCCAGGGTACATGTGCAGGATGTGCAGGTCTGTTACATAGGTAAAGGTGTGCCATGGTGGTTTGCTGCACAGATCAACCCATCACCTAGGTATTAAGCCAAGCATCCATTAGCTATTATTCCTGATGCTCTCCCTCCCCATCCCTGCCCTAATAGGCTCCAGTGTATGTTGTTCCCTACCATGTGTCCATGTGTTTGCATCATTCAGCTCCCACTTACAAGTGAAAATATGCAGTGTTTGGTTTTCTGTTGCTGCGTTACTTTGCTGAGGATAACAGCTTCCAGCTCCATCCATGTCTCTGCAAACGACATGATCGCATTCCTTTTTATGGCTGCATAGTATTCCACGGTATGTACATACCATATTTTATTTATCCTGTCTATCACTCATGGGCTTTTAGGTTGATTCCATGTCTTTGCTATTGTGGATAGTGCTGCAATGAACATATGTGTGCATGTATTAATATTTTTATAAAACAATGTTTTAGATTTCTTTGGGTATATACCCAACAATGGGATTGGTGGGTCAAATGGTATTTCTGCCTCCAGATCTTTGAGGAATCACCACACCATCTTCCACAATGGCTGAACTAATTTACACTACCACAGACAGTGTAAAAGCATTCCTTTTTCTCTGCATCTTTGCCAGCATCTGTTGTTTTTTGACTTTTTAATAATCACCATTCTAACTGGCATGAGGTATCTCCAACTCTAATGCAGCAGCAAAGAGCTCATTCTAGCCTTCCCCTTTGCTTATTTGTAAGTTCTTTCAACAGTGAAAAAATCTACCTACCTCTCAGTATCTATTTGCTTATTTGTTCAACTCTAGTATACCTGTAGTTTCAGAATTGCTGACATGCACCCATCCAAGAAACAAATTTATCAAGTAGAGACATTGTTTATGTACCTTTCTTTTTGTCTTTAGCCTTATAGCATCCAGTCAAAATGCCGCTGTCCAAAGTTAAGTCAATTCTTTTCCCCCTACTCTGCTCACTGAAGTTTATGTTACGCATTTGTGAAAGTTTGTTACATTTTCATAGTACAAATTCCACACTAGAGTCCTCCTGCACATCCTTGTAAATTTGCATATAGTACAGTTTACTCCTTCTAGTGTCATTTTACAGGTTTGACAGAAGAATGTTGTGGTAGACCACTACTATATAATACAGAAGAGTTACATCATCCCCTAAATTTCTCATGCGTTCCATATAGCAAACCCCTCTCCTATCCTCCAATACCTAGTAATCACTGATTTATTTTCCATTGCTATAGCTCTGTCTTTTCCAGAATGTCATATAAATGCATTATAATATATAGCCTCTTGAATCTGGCTTCTCTCACTTAGAAAATTTCATTTAAGATTCACACCTCCATTTTTGAGGATTTTTTTGCTGGGAATAGAATTCTACGTTGGTAGTTATTCTTTTAGCATTTTAAAGGTGCCATTCTATTGTCTTCCGGGTTGAGTAATTATTACTGAGAAGCCCACTATCCATCTTCATCTTATTGTTGTTGCTTTGAAAATAATTAATCTTTTCCACTTGTGGCTGCTTTTAAGATTCTGTTTGGTTTTCACTTCTTCCATGATGTATTTGGGTATGATTTTCTGTGTATTCATCCTACTGGGCTTCACAGAGCTTCTTGAATCTCTGGGTGGTATGTTTAATCCATTTTGGATATTTTCTAATGTCATGTGGTTCTACAATCCTATCTTCTGCTGTGTCTAATCAGCTGCTAAATCTATTGAGTTCTGAGGGGGAGGTTCCAAGAAGGACAAATAGGAATAGCTCCAGTCTACAGCTCCCAGCGTGAGCGATGCAGAAGATGGGTGATTTCTGCATTTCCAACTGAGGTACCGGGTTCATCTCACTGGGGCTTGTCAGACAGTGGGTGCAGGGCAGTGGGTGCAGCCCACGGACCATGAGCCAAAGAAGGGTGAGGCATCATCTCACCCAGGAAGCACAAGGGTTCAGTGAATTCCCGTTCCTAGCCAAGGGAAGTGGTGACAGATGACACCTGGAAAATCGGGTCACTCCCACCCAAATACTGCGCTTTTCCAATAGTCGTAGCAAATGGCACACCAGGAGATTATATCCTGCGCCTGGCTCAGAGGGTCCCATGCCCATGGAGCCTGGCTCACTGCTAGCACAGCAGTCTGAGATTGAACTGCAAGGTGGCAGCAAGGGTGGGGGAGAGGCGCCCACCACTGAGGCTTGAGCAGCCAGGAAGCTCGAACTGAGTGGAGCCCACCACAGCTCAAGGAGGTCTGCCTGCCTCTGTAGACTCCATCTCTGGGGGCAGGGCATAGCTGAACAAAAGGCAGCAGAAACCTCTGCAGAATTAAACGTCCCTGTCCGACAGCTTTGAAGAGAGTAGTCATTCTCCCAGCACAGAGTTTGAGAATGGACAGACTGCCTCAAGTGGGTCCCTGACTCCCGAGTAGCCTAACTGGGAGGCACTTCCCAGTAGGGGCTAACTGACACCTCATACAGCCATGTGTCCCTCTGAGACGAAGCTTCCAGAGGAACAATCAGGCAGCAACATTTGCTGTTCTGCAATATTTGCGGTACTGCAGCCTCCACTGGTGATACCCAGGCAAACAGGGTCTGGAGTGGACCACCAGCAAACTCCAACAAACCTGCAGCTGAGGGTCCTGACTGTTATAAGAAAAACTAACAAACAGGACATCCACACCAAAACCCCATCTGTACGTCACCATCATCAAAGACCAAAGGTAGATAAAACCACAAAGATAGGGAGAAACCAGAGCAGAAAAGCTGAAAATTCTAAAAATAAGAGCACCTCTTCTCCTCCAAAGAAACGCAGCTCTTCACCAACAAAGGAACAAAGCTGGACGGAGAACGACTTTGACGAGTTGAGAGAAGAAGGCTTCAGAAGATCAGTAATAACAAACTTCTCTGAGCTAAAGGAGCATGTTCGAACCCATCGCAAAGAAGGTAAAAACCTTGAAAAAAGATTGGATGAATGGCTAACTAGAATAGACAGCATAGAGAAGACCTTAAATGACCTGATGGAGCAGAAAACCGTAGCACAAGAACTATGTGACAAATGCGCAAGCTTCAGTAGCTGATTCGATCAACTGGAAGAAAGGGTATCAGTGATTGAAGATCAAATGAATGAAATGAAGCAAGAAGAGAAGTTCACAGAAAAAAGAGTAAAAAGAAATGAGCAAAACCTCCAAGAAATATGGGACTATGTGAAAAGACCAAATCTATGTCTGATTGGTGTGCCTGAAAGTGACGGGGAGAATGGAACCAAGTTGGAAAACACACTTCAGGATATTATCCAGGAGAACTTCCCCAACCTAGCAAGGCAGGCCAACATTCAAATTCAGGAAATACAGAGAACACCACAAAGATACTCCTTGAGAAGAGCAACTCCAAGACACATAATTGTCAGATTCACCAAAGTTGAAATGAAGGAAAAAATGTTAAGGGCATCCAGAGAGAAACGTCAGGTTACCCACAAAGGGAAGCCCATCAGACTAACAGTGGATCTCTTGGCAGAAACTCTACAAGCCAGAAGAGAGTGTGGGCAAATATTCAACATTCTTTAGAAAAAGAATATTCAACCCAGAATTTCATATCCAGCCAAACTAAGCTTCATAAGTGAAGGAGAAATAAAATCCTTTACAGACAAGCAAATGCGGAGAGATTTTGTCACCACCAGGCCTGCCTTACAAGAGCTCCTGAAGGAAGCACTAAACATGGAAAGGAACAACTAGTACCAGCCACTGCAAAAACATGCCAAATTGTAAAGACTCTCGATGCTAGGAAGAAACTGCATCAACAAAGAAGTAAAATAACCAGCTAACATCATAATGACAGGATCGAATTCACACATAACAGCATTAACCTTAAATGTAAATGGGCTAAATGCTCCAATTAAAAGACACAGACTGGCAAATTGGATAAAGAGTCAAGACCCATCAGTGTGCTGTATTCAGGAGACCCATCTCACGTGCAGAGACACACATAGGCTCAAAATAAAGGGATGGAGGAAGATCTACCAAGCAAATGGAAAACAAAAAAAAGCAGGGGTTGCAATCCTAGTCTCTGATAAAACAGACTTTAAACCAACAAAGATCAGAAGAGACAAAGAAGGCCATTATATAATGGTAAAGGGATCAATTCAACAAGAAGAGCTAAACTATCCTAAATATATATGCATCCAATACAGGAGCACCCAGATTCATAAAGCAAGTCCTTAGAGACCTACAAAGAGACTTAGACTCCCACACAATAATAATGGGAGACTTTAACACCCCACTGTCAACATTAGACAGCTCAACGAGACAGAAAGTTAAAAAGGATATCCAGCAATTGAACTCAGCTCTGCACCAAGTGGACCTAAGAGACATCTACAGAACTCTCCACCCCAAATCAACAGAATATACGTGCTTCTCAGCACCACATCACACTTATTCCAAAATTGACCACATGGTTGGAAGTAAAGCACTCCTCAGCAAATGTAAAAAAACACAAATTATAACAAACTGTCTCTCAGACCACAGGGCAATCAAACTAGAACTCAGGATTAAGAAACTCACTCAAAACCGCTCAACTACATGGAAACTGAACAACCCGCTCCTGAATGACTACTGGGTCCATAATGAAATGAAGGCAGAAATAAAGATGTTCTTTGAAACCAATGAGAACAAAGACACAACATACCAGAATCTCTTGGACACATTTAAAGCAGTGTTAGAGGGAAATTTATAGCACTAAATGCCCACAAGAGAAAGCAGGAAAGATCTAAAATTGACACCCTAACGTCACAATTAAAAGAACTACAGAAGCAAGAGCAAACACATTCAAAAGGTAGCAGAAGGCAAGAAATAACTAAGATCAGAGCAGAACTGAAGTAGATAGAGACACAAAAAAACCCTTCAAAAAATCAGTGAATCCAGGAGCTGGTTTTTTGAAAAGATCAACAAAATTGATAAACCGCTAACAAGACTAATAAAAAAAGGAGAGAAGAATCAAATAGTCACAATAAAACATGATAAAGGGGATATCACCACCGATCACACAGAAATACAAACTACCATCAGAGAATACTATAAACACCTCTACGCAAATAAACTAGAAAATCTAGAAGAAATGGATAAATTCCTGGACACATACACCCTCCCAAGACTAAACGAGGAAGAAGTTGATCTCTGAATAGACCAATAACAGGCTCTGAAATTGCGGCAATAATTAACAGCTCACCAACCAAAAAAAGTCCAGGACCAGATGGATTCACAGCCGAATTCTACCAGAGGTACAAAGAGGAGCTGGTACCATTCCTTCTGAAACTATCCCGATCAATAGAAAAAGAGGGAATCCTCCCTAACTCATTTTATGAGGCCAGCATCATCCTGATACCAAAGCCTGGCAGAGACACAACAAAAAAAGAGAATTTTAGACCAATACTCCTGATGAACATGGATGCAGAAATCCTCAATAAAATACTGGCAAACCGAATCCAGCAGCACATCCAAAAACTTATCCACCATGATCAAGTGGGCTTCATCCCTGGGATGCAAGGTTGGTTCAACATATACAAATCAATAAACATAATCCAGCATATAAACAGAACCAAAGACAAAAACCACATGATTATCTCAATAGATGCAGAAAAGGCCTGTGACAAAATTCAACAGCCCTTCATGCTAAAAACTCTCAATAAATTCGGTATTGATGGGATGTATCTCAAAATAATAAGAGCTATTTATGACAAACCCACAGTCAATATTATACTGAATGGACAAAAGAATTGACAAGACAATTCTAAGCCAAAAGAACAAAGCTGGAGGCATCACGCTACCTGACTTCAAACTATACTACAAGGCTACAGTAACCAAAACAGCATGGTACTGATACCAAAACAGAGATATAGACCAATGGAACAGAATAGAGCCCTCAGAAATAATACCACACATCTACAACCATCTGATCTTTCACAAACCTGACAAAAACAAGAAATGGGGAAAGGAGTCCCTATTTAATAAATAGTGCTGGGAAAACTGGCTAGCCACATGTAGAAAGCTGAAACTGGATCCCTTCCTTACACCTTATACAAAAATTAATTCAAGATAGATTAAAGACTTAAATGTTAGACCTAAAACCATAAAAAACCCCCAAAAAAACCTAGGCAATACCATTCAGGACATAGGCATGGGCAAGGACTTCATGTCTAAAACACCAAAAGCAATGGCAACAAAAGCCAAGATTGACAAATGGGATCAACTAAAGAGTTTCTGCACAGTAAAAGAAACTACCATCAGAGTGAACAGGCAACCTACAGAATGGGAAAAAATTTTTGCAATCTATCCATCTGACAAAGGGCTAATATCCAGAATCTACAAAGAACACAAACAAATTTACATGAAAAAAAAAACCACTCCATCAAAAAGTGGGCGAAGGATATGAACAGACACTTCCCAAAAGAAGACATTTATGCAGCCAACAGACACATGAAAAAATGCTCATCATCACTGGCCATCAGAGAAATGCAAATCAAAACCACAATGAGATACCATCTCACACCAGTTAGAATGGCAATCATTAAAAAGTCAGGAAACAACAGGTGCTGGAGAGGATGTGGAGAAATAGGAACACTTTTACACTGTTGGTGGGACGGTAAACTAGTTCAACCATTGTGGAAGACAGTGTGGCGATTCCTCAAGGAGCTAGAACTAGAAATACCATTTGACCCAGCCATCCCATTACTGGGTATACACCCAAAGGATTACAAATCATGCTGCTATAAAGACACATGCACACATATGTTTATTGTGGCACTATTCACAATAGCAAAGACTTGGAACCAACCCAGATGTCCATCAATGATAGACTGGATTAAGAAAATGTGGCACATGTACACCATGGAATACTATGCAGCCATAAGGAAGGATGAGTTCATGTCTTTTGTAGGGACATGGGTGAAGCTGGAAACCATCATTCTCAGCAAACTATCACAAGGACAAAAAACCAAACACCACATGTTCCCACATATATATATACACATATACATATATATACGTATATACATATATACGTATATATATGTATATACATATACACATTCTAGCCTGGGGAATGTATGTATATGTATATACATATACATATTCAAGTCTGGGGAATATATGTATATGTATATACATATATACGTATATAAGTATATACAAGGACACCCTCTTTCACCACTTCTATCCAACATAGTGTTGGAAGTTCTGGCCAGGGCAATCAGGCAAGAGAAAGAAATAAAGGGTATTCAATTAGGGAAAGAGGAAGTAAAATTGTCCCTGTTTGCAGATGACATGATTACGTATCTGCATGACATGATATGTATATATACATATATGTATATGCATATACATTTATATACATATACATATATACATATATACGTATACATATATATACGTATATACATATATACATATACATATACATATACTCCCCAGGCTGGACTCAACTCTTCCCACCTCAGCTTCCCTAGTAGCTGAGACTCCACGTGTGCACCCACGTCATCTGGCTCTTTATTTTTTTTAATAGCAACAAAATATTCTTCATATTTGATTCAATCATCCAATTCTGCACATTAAACCTCCCCAAAATTTCATGATTTTTTAAACTTTTAAAACATTCTTTATTTTTAATATCTGTGGGTACATAGTAGGGCTGTGTGTGTATATATATATATACATGGTCCATGGGATATTTTGACACAGGCATACATTACATAAAAGTCACATCAGGGCCAGGCACAGTGGCTCACACCTGTAATCCCAGCACTTTGGGAGGCCGAGGTGGGCGGACCACTTGAGACCAGGTCAAGACCAGCCTGGCCAACATGGTAAAACCCCATCTCTACTAAAAATACAAAAATTAGCTGGGGAGGGCATGGTGGCACATGCCTGTTATCCCAGCTATTCAGGAGGCTGAGGCACGAGAATCACTTGAATCTGGGAGGCAGAGGTTGCCTGGAGCCAAGATCGTGCCACTGCACTCCAGCCTGGGTAACAGAGCAAGACTGTGTCTCAAAAAAAAAAAAAAATCACATCAGGGTAAATGGGGCATCCATCACCTCAAGCATTTATCCTTTATGTTACAAATAATCCAATTAATACTCTTAGTTATCTTTAAATGTACAACTGAATTATTAGACTATAGTTACCTTGCTGTGCTATCAGTTACTAGATCTTATTCAGTCTTATTATTTTTTTCATACCCATGAACCATCCCCAGCTCACCCCTAACCCCACTCCCACTACCCTTCCCAGCCTCTAGTAACCATCATTCTACTCTCTATCTCCATGAGTTCAACTGTTTTCATTTTTACCTCCCACGAATAAGTAAGGACATGCAAAGTTTATCTTTCTGTGCCTGGCTTATTTCACTTAACATAATGACCTCCAGTTCCATCCATGTTGTTGCAAGTAATAAGATCTCATTCTTCTTTATGGCTGAATTGTACATTCATATACACTGCGTATATGTGCCACATTTTCATTATCCATTCATCTACTTACAGACACTTAGGTTGCTTCAAAATCTTGGTTACTGTGAATAGTGCTACAATAAACACGGGAGTACAGATATCTCTTTGATATACTGATTTCCTTTCCTTTGGGTATATACCTAGGGTGGGATTGCTGGATCATATGGTAGCTCTATTTTCAGTTTTTTAAGAAACCTGCAAATTGTTCTCCATAGGGGTTATATTAATTTACATTTCCACCAACAGTGTATGAGGGTTCCCTTTTCTCCATATCCTCAACAACATTTGTTAATGCCTGTCTTTTGGATACAAGCCACTTTAACTGGGGTGAGATGGTATCTCATTGTAGTTTTGATTTGCATTTCTCTGATGATCAGTGATGTTGAACATCTTTTCATATACCTGTGTGCCATTTGTATGTCTTCTTTTGAGAAATATTTATTCAGATCTTTTGCCCATTTTTAAATTGGATTGTTAGATTTTTTCCTATATAGATGTTTGAGCTCTTTATGTATTTTGGTTATTAATCCCTTGTCAGATTGATCATTTGCAAATATTTTCTCCCGTTCTGTGAGTTGTCTCTTCACTTTGTTGATTGTTTCTTTTGCTGTGCAGAAGCTTTTTAGCTTGATGTGATCCCATTTGTCCATTTTTGCTTTGGTTCCTGTGCTTGTGGGGTATTACTCAAGAAATCTTTGCCCAGTTCAATGTCCTGGAGAGTTTCCCCCAATATTTTCTTTTAGTAATTTCATAGCTTGAGGTTTTAGATTTAAGTCTTTAGTCCATTTTGGTTTTGTTTTTGTATATGGAAAGAGACAGTGGTCTACTTTCATTCTTCCGCACATGTATATCCAGGTTTTCCAGCACCATTTATTGAACAGTCATTCCTCAATGTATGTTCTTGGCACCTTTGTTGAAAATGAGTTCACTATAGGTGTGTGACTTTGTTTCTGGGTTCTCTATTCTGTTGCATTGGTCTATGTGTTTGTTTTTAATGCCAGTACCATGCTGTTTTGGTTACTATAGTTCTGTCGTATAATTTGAAGTCAGGCAATGTGATTCCTGCAGTTCTGTTCTTTTTGCTCAGGATAGCTTTGGCTATTCTGGGTCTTTTGTGGTTCCACATAAATTTTGGAATTTTTTTGCTATTTCTCTGAAGAATGCCATTAATATTTTCATTGGCATTGTGTTAAATTTGTAGATTGCTGTGGGTAGTATGGGCATTTTAACAATACTGATTCTTCTAAACCATGAACATGGAATATCTTTCCATTATTTTTTGTGTTCTCTTCTATCTCTTTCACCAATGTTTTATAGTTTTCATTGTAGAGAGCATTCAATTCTTTAAGTTATTCCTTAGATATTTAATTTTATTCATAGCTATTGTAAATGAGATTACTTTCTTGACTTCTTTTTCAGATTGCTTGCTGTTGGCATATAGAAATGCTACTGGTTTTTGTATGATGATTTTGTATTCTGCAACTTTACTGAATATGTTTATCAGTTCTAATAGTTTTTGGTGCAATATTTATGTTTTTCCAAATAGAAGATCATATCATCTGCAAACAAGGATAATTTGAATTCATCCTTTCCAATTTGGATGCCCTTTATTTATTCTTGTCTGATTGCTCTAGCTAGGGCTTCCAGTACTATGTTGAATAACAGTGGGCATCCTTGTCATGTTCCAGATTTTAGAGGAAAAGGTTTCAGTTTCTTCCCATTCAGTATAATACTAGCTCTGGGTCTATCATATATGGCTTTTATTGTATTGAGGTATGCTCCTTTTATATCCAGTTTTTGAGAGTTTTTAATTATGAAGGGACATTGAATTTTATCAGATGTTTTCTCAGAATAAAGTGGAATAATTATATGTTTGTCCTTCATTCTGTTGATATGCTATATCACATTGATTTGCATATGTGGAAACATCCTTGGATCCCTGTGATAAATCCCACTTGGTCATGATAAATGATACTTTTAATGTGTTGCTGAATTCTGTTTGCTAGTATTTTGTGGAGAATTTTTGTATCAATGTTCATCAGAGATATTAGCCTGTAGTTTTTTCTTTCTTTTTTTTTTTTGTAATGTGTCTTTGTCTGGTTTGGTATCAGAGTAATAACGGCCTTGTAGAATGAGTATGGAGGTATTCCTTCTGCCTCTACTTTTTTTTGGAATAGTTTGAGTAGAATCGGTATTAGTTCTTCTTTAAATGGTTGATAAAATTCCACAGTGAAACCACTGGGTCCCAGGCTTTTTCTTTGCCGGGATACTTTTTATTACAGCTTCTGCCTCATTACTTGTTATTGGTCTCTTCAGGTTTTGGATTTCTTCATAGTTTAATCTTGGTAGGTTATATGCATCTAGAAATTTATCCATTTCTTCTAGGTTTTCCAATTTATTGGCATATAGCTGCTCATAGCCTCTAAATATCCTTTAAATTTCTGCAGTATCAGTTGTGATGTCTCCTTTTTCATCTCTGATTTTATTTATTTGGGTCTTTTCTCTTGTTTTCTTAGTCTGGATAACAGTTTGTCAATTTTATTTTTTCAAAAAAAGAACTTTCTGTTGCTTTTTTATATTGTTTTTCTTGTTTCAATTTCATTTATTTCTGCTCTGATCTTTACCATTTCTTTTCTTCTACTAACTTTGGGTTTGGTTTGCTCTTGCTTTTCTAGTTCCTTAAGATGTATAATTAGGTTGTTTATTTGAAGTTTTTCTTCTTTTTTGATGTAGACACTTACAGCTATAAACTTCCATCTTACTATTGATTTTGCTGTATCCCATAGGTTTTAGTATGTTGTGTTTCCATTATCATTTGTTTCAAGACATTTTTCAATTTCCTTCTTGATCTCTTCATTGACCAACTGATCATTCAGGAGTATACTGTTTAATTTCCATGTGTTTGCATAGTTTCCAAAATTCTTCATTATTGATTTCCAGTTTTATGCCATTGTTGTCAAAGAAAATGCTTGATATTATTTCAATTTTTTAAATGCTTTGAGACTTGTTTTGTGGCCTAACATATGGTCTAACCTTGACAATGATCCATGTGCTGAGGAGAATAATTTGTATTCTGCAGCTATTGGATGAAATGTTCTATAAATACCTATTAGGTTCACTTGGTCTACAGTACAGATTAAGTCCAGTGTCCCTTTGTTGACTTTCTGTCTGGATGATCTGTCCAATGTTGAAAGTGGAGTGTTGAAGTCTCCAACTATTATTGTATTAAAGTCTATCTCTCTCTTTAGCTCTAACAACATTTATTTTAAACATACGGGTGCTCCAGTGTTAATGCATGTATTTTTACAACTGTTATGTCGTCTTTCTAACTTGACCCCTTTACCATTATATAATGACCTTCTTTGTTTTCTCAAACAAAAACTATTTTGTCTGATATAAATATAGCTACTCCTGCTTTTTTTTGGTTTCCATTTGCACGGAATATATTTTTCATCCCTTTATTTTTAGTCTATGTGTGACTTTATAGGTGAAGTGTGTCTCTTGTAGGTAACAGATTGTTGAGTCTTTTTTTTTAATCTATTCAGCCACTCTACATGTTCTTTATGTATTTATATATTATATATATTTATATACACTTTAAATTCTGGGTTACATGTGCAGAACATGCAGTTCTGTTACATAGGTGTACACGTGCCATGGTGGTTTCCTGCACCCATCAACCTGTCACCTACACTAGGTATTTCTCCTAATGTTATCCCTCCCCTAGTCACCCACCTCCCACAGGCCACTGTGTGTGATGTTCCCCTCCCTGTGTCCATGTATTCTCATTGTTCTACTCCAACTTATGAGTGAGAACATGTGGTGTTTGGTTTTCTGTCCTTCTGATAGTTTGCTGAGAATGATGGTTTCCAGCTTCATCCATGTGCCTACAAAGGACATGAACTCATCCTTTCTTATGGCTGCCTTAGTATTCCATGGTGTATATGTGCCACATTTTCTTAATCCAGTCTATCACTGATGGACATCTAGGCTGGTTCCAAGTCTTTGCTATTGGGAATAGTGCCACAATAAACATACGTGTGCATGTGTCTTTATAGCAGCATGATTTATAATCCTTTGGGTATATGCCCAGTAATGGCATGGCTGGGTCAAATGGTATTTCTAGTTCTAGCTCCTTGAGGAATCGCCACACTGTCTTCCACAATGGTTAAACTAATTTACACTCCCACCAACAATGTGAAAGCATTCCTATTTCTCTACAACCTCTCCAGCATCTGCTGTTTTCTGACATTTTAATGATCACCATTCTAACTGGCATGAGATGGTATCTCACTGTGGCTTTGATTTGCATTTCTCTAATGACCAGCGATGATGAGCATTTTTTCATAGGTCTCTTGGCTGCATAAATGTCTTCTTTTGAGAAGTGTCTGTTCACATCCTTTGCTCATTTTTTGATGGGGTTGTTTGCTTTTTTCTTGTAAATAATTTAAGTTCTTTATAGATTCTGGATATTAGCCCTTTGTCAGATGGATAGATTGCAAAAATTTTCTCTCATTCTGTAGGTTGCCTGTTCACTCTGATGATACTTTCTTTTGCTGTGCAGAAGCTCTTTAGTTTAATTAGATCCCATTTGTCTATTTTGGCTTTTGTTGCCATTGCTTTTGGTGTTTTAGCCATAAAGTCTTTGCCCATGCTTATGTCCTGAATGGTATTGCCCAGGTTTTCTTCCAGAATTCTTATGTTCCTAGGTCTTACATTTAAGTCTTTGATCCATCTTGAGTTGATTTTTGTATAAGGTGTAAGGAAGGGGTCCAGTTTCAATTTTCTGCATATGACTAGCCAGTTTTCCCAACACTATTTATTAAATAGAGAATCTTTTCCCCATTGCTTGTGTGTGTCAGATTTGTCAAAGATCAGATGGTGGTAGATGTGTGGTGTTATTTCTGAGGCCTCCATTCTGTTCCATTAGTCTATATATCTGCTTTGGTACCAGTACCATGCTGTTTTGGTTACTGTAGCCTTGTAGTATAGTTTGAAGTCAGGTAGTGTGATGCATCCAGCTTTGTTCTTCTTGCCCAGGATTGTCTTGTCAATGCGGGCTCTTTTTTGGTTCCATATGAACTTTAAAGTAGTTTTTTCCAATTCTGTGAAAAAGTCAGCGGTAGCTTGATGGGGACAGCATTGAATCTATAAATTACTTTGGGCAGTAAGGCCATTTTCACAATATTGATTCTTCCTATCCATGAGCATGTAAAAGAATAGAAATCACAACAAACTGTCTCTCAGACCACAGTGCAATCAAATTAGAACTCAGGATTAAGAAACTCACTCAAAACCACACAACTACATGGAAACTGAACAACCTGCTCCTGAATGACTGCTGGGTAAATAACGAAATGAAGGCAGAAATAAAGAGGTTCTTTGAAACCAATGAGAACAAAGACACAATGTACCAGAATCTCTGGGACACATTTAAAGCAGTGTATAGAGTGTTTGCTTTTCCATTTGTTTGTGTCCTCTCTTATTTCCTTGAACAGTGGTTTGTAGTTCTCCTTGAAGAGGTCCTTCACATCCCTTGTAAGTTGGATTCCTAGGTATTTTATTCTCTTTGTAGTAATTGTGAATGGGAGTTCATTCATGATTTGGCTATCTGTTTGTCTGTTATTGGTGTATAGGAATGCTTGTGATTTTTGCACATTGATTTTGTATCCTGAGACTTTGCTGAAGTTGCTTATCAGCTTAAGGAGATTTTGGGCTGAGATGATAGGGTTTTCTAAATATACAATCATGTCATCTGCAAACAGAGACAATTTGACTTCCTCTCTTCCTATTTGAATACCCTTTATTTCTTTTTCTTGCCTGATTGCCCTGGCCAGAACTTCCAATACTGTGGTGAATAGGAGTGGTGAGAGAGGGCATCCTTGTCTTGTGCCGGTTTTCAAAGGGAATGCTTCCAGTCTTTGCCCATTCAGTATGATAGTGGCTGTGGGTTTGTCATAAATAGCTCTAATTATTTTGAGATACGCTCCATCGATACCTAGTTTATTGAGAGTGTTTAGCATGAAAGGCTGTTGAATTTTGTCAAAGGCCTTTTCTGCATCTATTGAGATAATCATGTGGTTTATGTTGTTGGTTCTGTTTATGTGATAGATTACATTTGTTGATTTGCATATGTTGAACCAGCCTTGCATCCCAGGGATAAAGCCAACTTGATCGTGGTAGATAAGCTTTTTGATGTGCTGCTGGATTTGGTTTGCCAGTATTTTATTGTGGATTTTCGCATTGATGTTCATCAGGGATATTGGCCTAAAATTCTCTCTTTTTATTGTGTCTCTGCCAGGCTTTGGTATCAGGATGATGCTGGCCTCATAAAATGAGTTAGGGAGGATTCCCTCTTTTTCTATTGATTGGAATAGTTTCAGAAGGAATGGTACCAGCTCCTCTTTGTACCTCTGGTAGAATTTGGCTGTGAATCCATCTAGCCCTGGACTTTCTTTGATTGGTAGGCTATTAATTATTGCCTTAATTTCAGAATGTTATTGGTCTATTCAGAGATCAACTTCTTCCTCGTTTAGTCTTGGAAGGGTGTATGTGTCCAGGAATTTACCCATTTCTTCTAGATTTTCTAGTTTATTTGCGTAGAGGTGTTTATAGTATTCTCTGACGGTAGTTTGTATTTCTGTGGGATCAGTCGTCATATCCCCTTTATCATTTTTTATTGAGACTATTTGATTCTTCTCTCTTTTCTTCTTTATTAGTCTTGCTAGCAGTCTATCTACTTTGTTGATCTTTTCAAAAAACCAGCTCCTGGATTCATTAATTTTTTGAAGGGTTTTTTGTATCTCTATCTCCTTCAGTTCTGCTCTGATCTTAGTTATTTCTTGTCTTCTGCTAGATTTTGAATTTGTTTGCTCCTGCTTCTCTAGTTCTTTTAACTGTGATGTTAGAGTGTCAATTTTAGATCTTTCCTGCTTTCTCTTGTGGGCATTTAGTGCTATAAATTTCCCTCTATACACTGCTTTAAATGTGTCCAAGAGATTCTGGTACATTGTGTCTTTGTTCTCATTGGTTTCAAAGAACATATTTATTTCTGCCTTCATTTCATTATGGACCCAGTAGTCATTCAGGAGCAGGTTGCTCAGTTTCCACGTAGTTGAGCGGTTTTGAGTGAGTTTCTTAATCCTGAGTTCTAATTTGATTGCCCTGTGGTCTGAGAGACAGTTTATTGTGATTTCTGTTCTTTTACATTTGCTGAGGGTGTTTTACTTACAATTATGTGGTCAATTTTAGAATAAGTGCGATGTGGTGCCAAGAAGAATGTATATTCTGTTGATTTGGGGTGGAGAGTTCTGTAGATATCTATTAGGTCCACTTGGTGCAGAGCTGAGTTCAAGTCATGGATATCCTTGTTAATTTTTTGCCTCGTTGATCTAATATTGAGACTGGGGTGTTAAAGTCTCCCACTATTATTGTGTGGGAGTCTAAGTCTCTTTGTAGGTCTCTAAGAACTTGGTTTATGAATCCGGGTACTCCTGTATTGGGCGCATATATAGTTAGGATAGTTAGCTCTTCTTGTTGAATTTATCCCTTTAGCATTATGTAATGGCCTTCTTTGTCTCTTCTGATCTTTGTTGGTTTAAAGTCCAGGATTGCAACCCTGTTTTTTTTGTTTTTGTTTTTGTTTTTGCTTTCCATTTGCTTGGTATATCCTCCTCCATCCCTTTATTTTGAGCCTATGTGTGTCTCTGCACGTGAGGTGGGTCTCTTGAATACCAAACACTGATGGGTCTTGACTCTTTATCCAGTTTGCCAGTCTGTGTCTTTTAGTTTGGGCATTTAGCCCATTTACATTTAAGGTTAATGCAGTTATGTGTGAATTTGATTCTGTCATTATAAAGCTAGCTGGTTATTTTGCCCATTAATTGATGTAGTTTCTTCATAGCGTTGATGGTCTTTACAATTTGGTATGTTTTTGCGGGGACTAGTACCAGTTGATCCTTTCTATGTTTAGTGCTTCCTACAGGAGCTCTTGTAAGGCAGGCCTGGTGGTGACAAAATCTCTCAGCATTTGCTTGTCTGTAAAGGATTTTATTTCTCCTTCACTTATGAAGCTCAGTTTGGCTGGATATGAAATTCTGGGTTGAAAATCATTTTCTTTAAGAATGTTCAATATTGGCCCCCACTCTCTTCTGGCTTGTAGAGTTTCTGCTGAGAGATCTGCTGTTAGTCTGATGGGCTTCCCTTTGTGGGTAACCCAACCTTTCTATCTGGATGCCCTTAACATTTTTTCCTTCATTTCAACCTTGGTGAATTTGATAGTTATGTGTCTTGGGGATGCTCTTCTCAAGGAGTATCTTTGTGGTGTTCTCTGTATTTTCTGAATTTGAATGTTGGCCTGCCTTGCTAGGTTGGGGAAGTTCTCCAGGATAATATCCTGAAGAGTGTTTTCTAACTTGTTTCCATTCTTCCCGTCACTGTCAGGTACACCAATCAAACATAGATTTGGTCTTTTCACATAGTCTCATATTTCTTGGAGGCTTTGTTCGTTTCTTTTCATTCTTTTTTCTCTCATCTTGTTTTCTCACTTTATTTCATTAATTTGATCTTCAATCACTGATATCCTTTCTTCAGCTTGATCGTATTGGCTACTCAAGCTTGTGTATGCTTCACGAAGTTCTCGTACTGTAGTTTTCAGCTCCATCAGGTCACTTAAGCTCTTCTCTACACTGGTTATTCTAGTTAGCCATTTGTCTAACTTTTCAAGGTTTTTTGCTTCCTTGCAATGGGTCAGAACATGCTCCTTTAGCTCGGAGAAGTTTGTTATTACTGGCCTTCTGAAGCCTACTTCTGTCAACTCGTCAAACTCATTCTCTGTCCAGTTTTGTTCCCTTGCTGGCGAGTAGTTGTGTTCCTTTGGAGGAGAAGAGGCATTCTGGTTTTTGGAATTCTCAGCCTTTCTGCTCTGGTTTCTCCCCATCTTTGTGGTTTTATCTACCTTTGCTCTTTGATGTTGGTGACCTACGGATGGTGTTTTGGTGTGAATGTCCTTTTTGTGATGTTGATGCTATTCCTTTCTATTTGTTAGTTTTCCTTCTAACAGACTGTCCCCTCAGCTGCAGGTCTGTTGGAGTTTGCTGGAGGTCCACTCCAGACCCTGTTTGCCTGGGTATCACCAGCGGAGGCTGCAGAACAGCAAATATTGCTCTCTGATCCTTCCTCTGGAAGCTTCGTCCCAGAGGGAGGGGCATCCACCTGTATGAGGTGTCTGTTGGTCCCTACTGGGAGATCTCCCAGTCAAGCTAAAGGGGGTCAGGGACCCATTTGAGGAGGCAGTCTGTCTGTCATCAGAGCTTGAATGCCATGCTGGCAGAACCAATGATGTCTTCAGAGCTGTCAGGCAGGGATGTTTAAGTCTGGAGAAGCTATCTGCTGCCTTTTGTTCAGATATGCCCTGCCACCAGAGGTGGAATCTAGACAGGCAGTAGGCCTTGCTGAGCTGCAGTGGGCTCCACCCAGTTCAAGCTTCCTTGCCGCTTTGTTTACACTGTGAGCACAGAACCGCCTACTCAAGCCTCAGCAATGGCAGATGCCCCTCCCCCTGCCAAATTTCAGCATCCCAGGTCGATCTCAGACTGCTGCACTAGCAAGCAAGCAAGGCTCCATGGGCATTGGACCTGCTGAGACAGGCACAGGAGGGAATCTCCTGGTCAGCCAGTTGCAAAGACCGTGGGAAAAGCGCAGTATTTGCACAGGAGTGTACCATTCCTCCAGGTACAGTCACATCTTCCCTTGGCTAGGAAAGGGAAATCCCCGACCTCTTGCACTTCCCAGGTGAGGCGACACCCCGCCGTGCTTCAGCTTGCCCTCCATGGGCTGCACCCACTGTCCAACCAGTCCCAACGAGATAAACCAGGTACCTCAGTTGGAAATGCAGAAATCACCCGTCTTCTGCATCAGTCTCCCTGGGAGCTGTAGATCGAAGCTGTTCCTATTCAGCCATCTTGGAAGCGACCCACCCTACATGTTCTTATTGGAGAATTTAGTCCATTTACATTCAATGTTATTATTGATAAGTGAAGACTATCTCTCGTCATTGTGTTATTTTTTTTTCTGGTTGTTTTGTGGTTTTCCTTTTTTCTTCCTTCCTGTCTTTCTCTCAGTGAAGGTGATTTTTCTCTGGTGGTATTTTTTAATTCCTTGCTTTTTATTTTTGTGCATCTCTTGTATGGTTTTCGATTTGAGGTTACCATTAGGCTTGCAAATACTATCTTTAACCCATTATTTTAAAGTGATAACAAATTAATAGATTGCATAAACAAACAAGCTAATTACCAAACAAGCAAAAAGAAAACTTATAAAAACTCAATAATTTAACTTTGTCTCCTCATTTTTTACATTTTTGTTGTTTCCATTCATATCTTATTATACTGTCTATGTCTTGAAAAGCTGTTGTAGTTATTATTTTTAATTGGTTCATCTTTTCATCTTTCTACTTAAGATATAAGTAGTTTACACATCACACTTACAGTGTTATAATATTCTGTGTTTTTCTGTGTACCTACTATTACCAGTGAGTTTTGTACCTTCAGATGATTTCTTATCACTGATTAACATCCTTTTCTTTTGGACTGAAGACTTCTCTTTAGCATTTCTTGTAGGACAGGTCTGGTGTTAATGAAATCCCTCAGCTTCTGTTTATCTGGGTAAGTTTATTTCTCCTTCATGTTTGAAGGATATTTTCACTGTACATACTATTCTAGGGTAAAAGCTTTTTTCCTTCAGCACTTTAAATATGTCCTGGCCTGTAAGGTTTCCACTGAAAAGTCTGCTGCCAGATGTATTGGAGCTCCATGTATGTTATTTGTTTCTTCTATCTTGATGCTTTTAGGAATCTTTCTTTATCCTTGACCTTTGGGAGTGTGATTATTAAATGCCTCAAGGCAGGCTTCTTTGGGTTACATCTGCATGGTTTTCTATAACCTTCTTGTATTTGAATATTGATATTTTTCTAAAGGTTTGGGAAGTTCTCTGTTATTATTCCATTGAATAAACTTTCTACTCATCTCTCTCTCTACGTCCTCTTTAAAGCCAAAAACGCTTAGATTTGCCCTTTTGAGGCATTTTCTCGATTTTGTATGTGTTTCTTTTTTCTCCTTTGACTGTATATTTTCAAACAGCCTGTCTTCAAGCTCACTAATTCTTTCTTCTGCTTGATCAATTCTGCTATTATGAGACTCTGATGCATTCTTCAGTATGTCAATTGCATTTTTCAATTCCAGAATTTCTGCTTGACTCTTTTTAAATTATTTCAATCTCTTTATTAAATTTATTTGGCAGAATTCTAAATTCTTCTGTGTTATCCTGAATTTCTTTGAGCTTCCTCAAAACAGCTATTTTGACCTCTCTGAAAGTTCACATGTCTCTGTTTCTCTGGGACTGGTCCCTGGTGCCTTATTAGTTTGTTTGGTGAGGTATGTTTTTCTGGATGGTCTTGATGCTTGTGAGTGTTCGTCAGTGTCTGGGCATTGAAGAGCGGGGTATTTTTTGTAGTCTTCGCAGTCTGGCCTTTTTGTACCCATCCTTCTTGGGAAGGCTTTCCAGGTATTTGAAGGGAACTGAGTGTTGTGATCTAAGTTTTTTGTCACTGCAGCCACATCTGCACTAGGGGACACCACAAGCCCAGTAACGATGTAGTTCTTGTAGACTCATAGAAGTATTGCCTTCGTGGTCTTGGATAAGATCCAGAAGAATTATCTGAATTACCAAGCAGGGACTCATTCTCTCCTCTTACTTTTTTTTTTTTCTTTTTTTTTTGAGACAGAGTCTCGCTCTGTCACCCAAGCTGGAGTGCAATGGCACAATCTTGGCTCACAACAACCTCCACCTCCCGGTTCAAGCCATTCTCCTGCCTCAGCCTCCCAAGTAGCTGGGATTACAGGCACCGACCACTATGCCCAGCTAATTTTTTGTATTTTTAGTAGAGACAGGGTTTCACTATGTTGGCCAGGCTGGTCTCAAACTCCTGACCTCGTGATCCACCTGCCTCAGCCTCCCAAAATGCTGGGATTACAGGCGTGAGCCACCGCTCCTGGCCTCTGCTCTCACTTTCTACCAAATAAATGGATTATCTCTCTGTGCTGAGCTTCCTGGAGTTGGGGGACAGGTGACACAAGCACCCCCGTGACCACCACCACTGGGACTGCACTGGGTCAGACCTGAACCCAGTACAGCACTGGGTCTTACCCAAGGCCTGCTATAGCCACTACCTGACTACCACCAGTGTGCACTCAAGGCCTTAGGGATCTACAATCACCAGGTGGCAAAGCCAGCCAGTCTTGTATCCTTCTTTTCAGGGAAGTGAGTGTCCCTGAGCTCTAGGCAGGTCCATGCCATCCAGGAGCCAGGGCCCAGAGTCAGAAATCTAAGAAATCCACCTGGTGCTCTATTCCACTGTGGTTAAGCTGGCACCAAAACCATAAGACAAGGTTCTTCCCGTTTTTCCTTCAACTTTCCCAAGGCAGAGGAATCTTTCCCCATGGCCACCACACCACCGCGCCCGGCCAGCTTCAACATTTTTTATCAGGATAAAAGCTTAGGAAAATAATTAAGACCTTAAATTATCCTTTCAGAGGCCAGGCACGGTGGCTCACCCGTGTAATCCCAGCACTTCGGGAGGCTGAGGTGGGTGGATCACGAGGTCAGGAGATCGAGGCCAGCCTGGCCAACATGGTGAAACCCTGTCTCTACTAAAAATACAAAAATTAGCAGGGCGTGGTGGTGCACGCCTGTAATCCCAGCTACTCAGGAGGCTGAGGCAGGAGAATCGCTTGAACCCGGGAGGCGGAGGTTGCAGTGAGCTGAGATCGTGCCACTGCACTCCAGCCTGGGTGACAGAGCAAGACTCCATCTCAAAATATATATATATATCTCTCTCCATATATATATATGTGTATATATCTCTCTCTCCATATATATGTGTATATATATATATATATCTCCATATATATATCTTCATATATATATATATATCTTCATATATATATATATATGTATCCTTTTAAAGGTTATTTACAACATCAAGTCCAAGATAATTTATTACAATTGTATATTTTCTCTCTACCATTTGGGAAGAGATAAAGCCTATTTCTATTTATTTAGCCATTACCCTTAAAATTTTAATATTCCTACTTAACTGAAGAACATCTGTAGTTGGTCAGTATCTTTATATCTTCTGAACAATACAAGGACCTAAGAATCAGTCCCATCCAGGCTTAACAGTAACTGTGGTTCAGTGTTTTAATTCTACTTTTTTATCTTCAAAAACTAAATATAATTATTCATTTTTAATTGTATCTTAATCTTTTTGCACTCTGTTTTAAATGCTAAATAAAAAGATCTCTTCAGAAACTTTATTGCAAAGTATTAAAAATTTGCAATAAAGATTTGGGAGGGCATGAGACAAAATCAATATCTCATAAATAGTTCCTGAATAAGATCTGTTCTTGTTTACTTGTCACACATGCCTGCAAAATGTCTGGTACAAGAATATGCACAGCAATATGAATAGCAACTGTATTCATAAAAACCAACAACAGAAAATCACTTAGGTATCCATAACTATGTTAATGAAAACAACAAACTATGGTACATTTATATTATAGATACTACTCAATTATAAAAACGAACTGACTACAAACACACACAACAAAAATAAATCTCAAAAATACTACACTGAGTTAAAAAAACCTTACACAAAAAAATATACTGAATGATTCCCTTTATATGAAAATCTAGAACAGAGATAAGCTAATCCTTAGTGAAAAAAATTAGAACAGGGGCTGCCTCTGGATGAAAAGGGGTGAAGAATTTTATTCTACATAAATTTTATATTGAAAGAAAAAAATAAACAAATATTAAAATCTAGTTAATAATATACATATTGAAGCATATAATTTCCAACTTATTTGGAAATGAATCCCAAAAATAAGACCAATGACAGATAGATATACTATGAGATCAAGCATAGAATCTGATTAGTAGGTACATTAGGTTACTATTACTACTATAACAAATAACAACAAACTTAGTGGCTTAAAACAGCTCAAATTTATTCTGTTGCAGTTCTGGAGGTCAGAAGTCCAAGGTATCTGCAGGGCTGCATACCTTCTAGTCTCTGGGGGAGAATCCATTTCCTTGCCTCTTCCAGCTTCCACTTACATATGCTCCTTGGTTCATAGCATCTTCCACCATCTTCAAAGCTAGCAGCATAACATCTTCCAATTTCTTTCTCTTCGACTATAACATTTAGTTCCACTATCACATCTCTTTCTCAGACTCTGATTCTCCTGTCTCCCTCTTATATGAATGCTTATGAGTACTCTGGGCCTACTCGAATAATCCAGCATAATCCCTCCATCTCAAAATGCTTAATTTAATCACACCTACAAAATTCCTTTTGCCATATAAGGTAACATATTCACAGGTTCTTGAAATTAGGACATGGACATGCTTAGGTGCCATATTCTGTCTACCACAATGGGTATATGAGTGTTCACTGTAAAGTTCTTTCAAGTATTACGTATGTTTGAAATTTTCCTACTAAAATGTCGAGGGGGAAATCTAGGAATGCAAGTCAAGTACTGCCATCAGGGTAAATGTGAAAAACAGTAACTGTCTTTTTCTAATGAAAGTAAGGGATTTTTTCCCCTTTTTAAGAAGAAAGCTCTCTTTTCAATGAGGAATTTGATTGCTAATATTATATACTTTTACATTTGATTATTAAAAACATTTTCCTCTTCATCCAGGGATGGCATCTAGAGGCATTCAAAATGGTCCAGCATTCGATGTATCATCATGGGCTTTCCTACAATACAGCCTCTACCAAAACTAGGCTGTCCCAAACCCCTGGTAATAGAATTGTTTACCTTTATACCAAGAAGGTTGGGAAAGCACTAAAATCTCCACGTGGCATGCCTCCAAGTAGATTTCAAGGAGTTTGTGCTGTGAGACCTAAAGTCCTTATGGGGTTATCTTGAAAAAATGTGTCAGCAGAGCCTATGGTGGTTCCATGTATGCTAACTGTGTCCATGACAGGACCAAACACGCTTTCTTCATCAAGGAGCAGAAAATCCTTGTGAAAGTGTTGAAGGCACAAGCACAGAGTTTGAAAGCTAAATTTTAAAATGAAGCTTGCTTGGGTAATAAAAGAAAAAGCTATTCCTTTTCTAATCTGAAATTTTTCAGAAAATTTTTAAAGGAAGCATATTTTTTAAGTTGGAAATATAAACAGACCAAAGTATAAAATTTAAAACATAATAAAACAGAATACTAAGTTTTAAATAGTGACCAGAAGTTGTTTCACTTAGGAAAGATAACATTTCAAGCTAATTTTACAAAAACAGTTCTTTATAATACTTATCCAAAATGCCATTTTTAGCAGAATTTCATCCTAAAACAGACTTTTATTACAATAATAAGTAGCTTTAAATAGGATGAATACTGTGGTATTTAATTTTGTTATTGTAACAATAAATTTCAATATTTTAAAATCCTAGAACAATATTTGTATTATAATAAAAATGTTGTTTCAGATCTTTTTCTCTCATTTATACCTTATTTTCAGAAAGTCAGTAAATTCTATGGATTCTTCTTTCTGCCTCTTCTGTTCTATCTTCTTGGTCATATATATGTCCTAATGAACTCATTTTTATATTCTTATTGCAACAGTTTTATGGTTTATTTTTCTCTCTCCGGAATCTTCCAAGCTCCAATCTATCCTATATAGAGTTAAAATTTAGACCCATACAAGTCTCAGAAATAAAATGCTTTTTAAGGGGATTTGCACAATATAGATATCCTGCTGAAATCAACATTTTTTCCTTTTTTTTTTTTTTTTTTTCTTGAGACAGAGTCTTGCTCCATCACCCAGGCTGGAGTGCAGTGGCGTGATCTTGGCTCACTGCAACCTCCACCTCTTGGGTTCAAGCAATTCTTGTGCCTCATCCTCCTGAGCAGCTGGGACTACAAGCATGCGCCACCATATCCAGCCAATTTTTTGTATTTTTAGTAGAGACAGGGTTTCACCATGTTGGCCAGGCTGGTCTCAAACTCCTGGCCTCAAGTGATCCACCTGCCTCGTCTTTTACAATTTTATACTAGACATGTCCTTTAAGAAAAAATCACAGTTCTCACTTTTTAAAATAAAGATATTTGATTCTTTCAACCCAGAATATTTACTACATACATTTATTTTGTCACTTAATCATATACTGCCTTGTTTCATTATTTAATCATTTCATAGGCATCTATATAATAACCTTAACAAAAATGTAATCTCCCCAAGAGTGATTATTTTTCATCAACCATGTGTCTAAAGAGGGTGCTATCTGTGCACTCCCAGGGACTCAATAAATACTAGCTGACTTATCAAGTACTTAATCTGAAAACTCCTCTTTTATTTTGTGCTTTAGTTTCCAAATTCTTATTTCCCATTCCCTGATCATTTACTTAATCTGTCCTATTCTCTTTTACTTCATTAATTGGACTATATATTTTATTTCTAAACAAGAGGGATTTTTAGGCTTTTTATTCTTTAAAAAACAATAAACTGAACAAAATCAAGTTTTCTTATTTAACAAAAGCATTTTAAAAAGGAGCTTACCCTTCTCATACGCAATTCTTCTAATGCCTCCAGTAAACTTGTTTTGAAATCTAATAGCTGAATAGAAAACAATGTCTCTGAAGAACTTTGAAGAGTAAAAGTAGATGATGACTCAGTATTGAAGTTGTTTTCCATATTAATATTTATTTCCTGTAATGTAAAAAGGTCTTAACTGAAAAAAAATTATCTAGGTTTTTCAAGAAAAACATAGTTACCATAAAAATATAACAACCTGTATCCCATAATCCTCCAATTTCAGCACTGAATAACAGTTGTGTCATCACTCCACTCTAATGTTGACCAAAAACCACTTAGCAAAAATGGTATTATTCTGTTTCCCTATGGTTGAAGCCTTTTCTGGTAGCTGAGTACCCTCAAAGGCTAAATTTTCTTCCCCTAAAGACCCATCTTCTAAAGGCTGGGTTCATGATGTTGCAGGCAAGTTGCTTCATGCCAAAGCTGGGATACACATTCTGCTTCCTAAACTTTGCCTTGACATAAAGCTTCTTTGCAAAGATGGTATGAATAGTAACATGCAATCTTTAAACTCAACATAGTTGGAAGACAAAGGCTGGAAAAACTGCCTTTTATTAAAAACCAAGATAGTTAAATATCTTTCTCAACCCAGAAAATGTATGAGTCAGGCTGCAAGAAACTTTTCAACTTTTCAATATGAAACAATGATCAATTCACAGGTAGTTGCAAAAGAATGTATAGTGAAGTCCTATACACCATTCTCTCAATAACCCCCACAAATGTTAACATCTTGTATAACAAGAGTACAATATGAAAAATGTGCATCTGACTTTGGTACGATCCACGGAGCTTATTAGCACTTTGCCAGTTATACATGTACTTATTTGTGTGCATGTGTCTGTGTGTATATATGCTTTTGGCAAGTTTATCATATTTATAGCTTCATATAACTATGACGTCAATTTAAGATAAAGAACTCTAGCATCAATACAAGCTTCTTCAAGCAGCTTCTTTGTTGTCATACCCACTCTCTTCCCCCATCCTTAACTCTGAGAAAATACTAATCTGTTATCTATCTCCGTAATTTTGTTATTTCAAGAGTGCTCATAAATGGAATTACACATCATGTAACCTATAGCTTCTTTTTAAGATTCATCCAAATTGTTACATGTATCAGTAATTCATTCCTTTTTATTGTTTAGTACTATTTCATGGTATGAATGTATTATTTACTTAACTACTCACCCACTGAATAACATTTTAGTAGTTTCCAGTTTGTGACTATTATGAATAAAGGTGCTATAAACATTTATGTACACATTTCTCTGTGACCATAATTTTTCTTTCTTAGAGATAAATGCCTAAGAGTAAAATTGTTGGGTTGAGTGAATATTGAGTCCATTTTTAGTTGTAAAGGAAACTGCCACATTATTTTCCAGAGTGGCTGTACCATTTTCCATTCCCACTGGCAATGTACAAGTAATACAGTTTCTCCAAATTTCCACCAGCATTTGCTGTTATCACTATTGTTTTTATTTTAGCCATTCTGATAAGTATTATACTAATAAGCATTCTCCAGAGAAACAGAATAGGATGGGTATGTGTGTATACATATGGGGGTGGTGTATGTATATATGTGAAAAAGACTCATATGCACATATATATAGACACAGACCTACACACACACACAGAGAGAGAGAGAGAGACAGAGAGATTTTAGGGAACTGGCTTACACAATTGTAGGGGCTGACAACTCTGAAATCTTTAGGGCTGACCAGCAGGCTAGAGACTAAGGAAAGAGCGGATGTTGTAGCTCAAGTCCAAAAGCAGTCTGGAAGCAGAATTCCCACTTCCTTGGACAACCCTAATCTTTTTCTCTTAAGGCCTTCCACTGATTGGATGAGGCCCACCCACATTATGGAAAGTAATTTGCTTTACTCAAAGTCTGCTGATTTAAATGTTAATCACAGCCATAAAATACCTTCACAATATTATGTAGACTGGTGTTTGACCCAATATCTGGGTACTACAACCTAGCCAAGTTGACACATAAAATTAACAGCGGTGTGCATGAAAGAAACTTTCTAAAAGGAAAATTTCCATTCCTGAAAATGATGAGGTATGTTATTTGGACCAATCCTCCTACTAAAAATAACTAAAAATTCTAAATAAAACATTTTAAAATCTTCTCAAAAGCATCAAAGACTGAAAAGATAATAAAAAATTATGGAATCAAATTCTAAATTCTGAAAGAGACCAAGAACCAAGAAGCAGACCAAGCACTAACAGCTATCTTTACCCTGTGGGCATTTGGCAAATGAAGCAAAATTAAACTATAGCTCTTATGGAGTCTGATTTAAAATGTATGGAATTCAAACTTAGGGCTTACCAAAGTCTAATAAGAGTCTCACTACATTAAGTAGAATTCAAAAGAGTTAAACTCTCAGGTAAGGCTGAACCAAAAGTAACCCACCTTCTACAGGAGAGGTGCCTTGGTGTCAAGCAAATAAAGTGTAAAGGAAAAGAAAAGGGAGGGAGAGACAAAGAAAGAGAAGAGGAGAAAGATGGCCAAATACGAACAGCTCCAATCTACAGCTCCCAGCGTGAGTGACAGAGAAAACGGGTGATTTCTGCATTTCCAACTGAGGTACTGGGTTCATCTCACTGGGGTGTGTCAGACAGTGGGTGCAGCACACCGAGTAAGAGTGGAAGCAGGGTGAGGCATCACCTTACCCAGGAAGTACAAGGGGTCAGGGAATTCCCTTTCCTAGCCAAGGGAAGCCGTGACACACAGCACCTGGAAAATCGGGTCACTCCCACCCTAATACTGCACTTTTCCAAGGGACTTAGCAAACAGCACACCAGGAAATTATATCCTGCGCCTGGCTTGGAGGGTCCCACACCCACGGAGCCTCACTCATTGCTAGCACAGCAGTCTGAGACCTAACTGCAAGGCGGCAGTGAGGCTGAGGAAGGGCGCCCGCCATTGCTGAGGCTTGAGTAGGTAAACAAAGTGGCCAGGAAACCTGAACTGGGTGGAGCCCACTGCAGCTCAAGGAGGCCTGCCTGCCTCTGTAGACTCCACCTCTGCGGGCAAGGCATAGCGGAACAAAAGGCAGCAGAAAACTCTGCAGATTTCACTGCCCTTGCCTGACAGCTTTGAAGAGAGTATTGGTTCTCCTAGCACAGAGTTTGAGATATGAGAACGCACAGACTGCCTCCTCAAGTGGGTCCCTGACCCCAGAGTAGCCTAACTGGGAGGCCCCCCAGTAGGGGCAGACTGACACCTCACATGGCCGGGTACCCCTCTGAGACGAACCTTCCAGAGGAATGATCAGGAAGCAACATTTGCTGTGCAGCAATATTCGCTGTTCTGCAGCCTCTGCTGCTGATACCCAGGCAAACAGGGTCTGGAGTGGACCTCCAGCAAACTCCAACAGACCTGCAGCTGAGGGTCCTGATTGTTAGAAGGAAAACTAACAAACAGAAAGGACATCCACACCAAAACCCCATCTGTACGTCACCATCATCAAAGACCAAAGGTAGATAAAATCACAAAGATGGGAAAAAAACAGAGAAGAAAAGCTGAAAATTCTAAAAATCAGAGCACCTCTCCCCCTCCAAAGGAATGCAGCTCCTCGCCAGCAAAGGAACAAAGCTGGATGGAGAATGACTTTGACGAGTTAAGAGAAGAAGGCTTCAGATGATCAAACTTCTCCGAGCTAAAGGAGGAAGTTCGAACCCATCGCAAAGAAGTTAAAAACCTTGAAAAACATTAGACAAATGGCTAAATAGAGTAACCAGTGTAGAGAAGTCCTTAAGTGACCGGATGGAGCTGAAAACCATGGCATGAGAACTACGTGACGAATGCACAAGCTTCAGTAACGGATTTGAGCAACTGGAAGAAAGGGTATCAGTGATTGAAGATCAAATGAATGAAATGAAGCGAGAAGAGAAGTTCACAGAAAAAAGAGTAAAGAGAAATGAACAAAGCCTCCAAGAAATATGGGACGATGTGAAAAGACCAAATCTATGTCTGATTGGTGTGCCTGAAAGTGACGGGGAGAATGGAACCAAGTTGGAAAACACACTTCAGGATATTATCCAGGAGAACTTCCCCAACCTAGCAAGGCAGGCCAACATTCAAATTCAGGAAATACAAAGAACACCACAAAGATACTCCTTGAGAAGAGCAACTCCAAGACACATAATTGTCAGATTCACCAAAGTTGAAATGAAGGAAAAAATGTTAAGGGCAGCCAGAGAGAAAGGTCGGGTTACCCACAAAGGGAAGCCCATCAGACTAACAGCAGATCTCTCAGCAGAAACTCTACAATCCAGAAGAGAGTGTGGGCCAATATTCAACATTCTTAAAGAAAATAAGTTTCAACCCAGAATTTCATATCCAGCCAAACTATGCTTCATAAGTGAAGGAGAAATAAAATACTTTACAGACAAGGAAATGCTGAGAGATTTTGTCACCACCAGGCCTGCCCTACAAAAGCTCCTGAATGAAGCACTAAACATGGAAAGGAACAACCAGTACCAGCCACTGCAAAAACATGCCAAAATGTAAAGACCCTCGATGCTAGGAAGAAACTGCATCAACTAACAAGCAAAATAACCAGCTAACATCATAATGACAGGATCAAATTCACACATAACAATATTAATTTTAAATGTAAATGGGCTAAATGCTCCAATTAAAAGACACAGACTGGCAAATTGGATAAAGGGTCAAGACCCATCAGTGTGCAGTATTCAGGAGGTCCATATCACGTGCAGAGACACACATAGGCTCAAAATAAAGGGATGGAGGAAGATCTACCAAGCAAATGGAAAACAAAAAAAAGCAGGGGTTGCAATCCTAGTCTCTGATAAAACAGACTTTAAACCAACAAAGATCAGAAGAGACAAAGAAGGCCATTATATAATGGTAAAGGGATCAATTCAACAAGAAGAGCTAACTATCCTAAATATATATGCACCCAATACAGGAGCACCCAGATTCATAAAGCAAGTCCTTAGAGATCTACAAAGAGACTTAGACTCCCACACAATAATAATGGGAGACTTTAACACCCCACTGTCAACATTAGACAGCTCAACGAGACAGAAAGTTAAAAAGGATATCCAGCAATTGAACTCAGCTCTGCACCAAGTGGACCTAAGAGACATCTACAGAACTCTCCACCCCAAATCAACAGAATATACATTCTTCTCAGCACCACATCACACTTATTCCAAAATTGACCACATAGTTGGAAGTAAAGCACTCCTCAGCAAATGTAAAAGAATACAAATTATAACAAACTGTCTCTCAGACCACAGTGCAATCAAACTAGAAATCAGGATTAAGAAACTCACTCAAAACCGCTCAACCATGTGGAAACTGAACAACCTGCTCCTGAATGACTACTGGGTCCATAACAAAATGAAGGCAGAAATAAAGATGTTCTTTGAAACCAATGAGAACAAAGACACAACATACCAGAATCTCTGGCACACATTTAAAGCAGTGTGTAGAGGGAAATTTATAGCACTAAATGCCCACAAGAGAAAGCAGGAGATATCTAAAATTGACACCCTAACATCACAATTAAAAGAACTAGAGAAGCAAGAGCAAACACATTCAAAAGCCAGCAGAAGACAAGAAATAACTAAGATCAGAGCAGAACTGAAGTAGATAGAGACACAAAAAACGCTTCAAAAAAAATCAATGAATCCAGGAGCTGGTTTTTTTGAAAAGATCAACAAAATTGATAGACTGCTAGCAAGACTAATAAAGAAGAAAAGAGAGAAGAATCAAATAGACGCAATAAAAAATGATAAAGGAGATATCACCACCGATCCCACAGAAATACAAACTACCATCAGAGAATACTATAAACACCTCTACACAAATAAACTAGAAAATCTAGAGGAAATGGATAAATTCCTGGACACATACACCCTCCCAAGACTAAACGAGGAAGAAGTTGAATTGCTGAATAGACCAATAACAGGCTCTGAAATTGAGGCAATAATTAAGAGCCTACCAAACAAAAAAAGTCCAGGACCAGATGGATTCACAGCCGAATTCTACCAGAGGTACAAGAAGGAATTGGTACCATTCCTTCTGAAACTATTCCAATCAATAGAAAAAGAGGGAATCCTCCCTAACTCATTTTATGAGGCCAACATCATCCTGATACCAAAGCCTGGCAGAGACACAATAAAAAGAGAGAATTTTAGGCCAATATCCCTGAAGAACATCAATGTGAAAATCCTCAAAATACTGGCAAACCAAATCCAGCAGCACATCAAAAAGCTTATCTACCACGATCAAGTTGGCTTTATCCCTGGGATGCAAGGCTGGTTCAACATATGCAAATCAACAAATGTAATCTATCACATCAACAGAACCAACAACATAAACCACATGATTATCTCAATAGATGCAGAAAAGGCCTTTGACAAAATTCAACAGCCTTTCATGCTAAACACTCTCAATAAACTAGGTATCGATGGAACATATCTCAAAATAATTAGAGCTATTTATGACAAACCCACAGCCACTATCATACTGAATGGGCGAAGACTGGAAGCATTCCCTTTGAAAACCGGCATAAGACAAGGATGCCCTCTCTCACCACTCCTATTCAACACAGTATTGGAAGTTCTGGCCAGGGCAATCAGGCAAGAAAAAGAAATAAAGGGTATTCAAATAGGAAGAGAGGAAGTCAAATTGTCTCTGTTTGCAGATGACGTGATTGTATATTTAGAAAACCCTATCATCTCAGCCCAAAATCTCCTTAAGCTGATAAGCAACTTCAGCAAACTGAATTTGCAAACTCAGGAATACAAAATCAGTGTGCAAAAATCATAAGCATCCTTATACACCAATAACAGGCAAACAGAGAACCAAATCATGAGTGAACTCCCATTCACAATTGCTTCAAAGAGAATAAAATACCTAGGAATCCAACTTACAAGGGATGTGAAGGACCTATTCAAGGAGAACTACAAACCACTGCTCAATAAAATAAAAGAGGACACAAACAAATGGAAGAACATTCCATGCTTATGGATAGGAAGAATCAATATCATGAAAATGGCCATACTGCCCAAGGTAATTTATAGTTTCAATGCCATCCCCATCAAGCTACCAATGACTTTCTTCACAGAATTGGAAAAAACTACTTTAAAGTTCATATGGAACCGAAAAAGAGCCCGCATTGCCAAGGCAATCCTAAGCCAAAAGAACAAAGCTGGAGGCATCATGCTACCCAACTTCAAACTATACTACAAGGCTACAGTAACCAAAACAGCATGGTACTGGTACCAAAACAGAGATATAGACCAATGGAACAGAACAGAGCCCTCAGAAATAATACCACACATCTACAACCATCTGATCTTTCACAAACCTGACAAAAACAAGAAATAGGGAAAGGATTCCCTATTTAATAAATGGTGCTGGGAAAACTGGCTAGCCATATGTAGAAAGCTGAAACTGGATCCCTTCCTTAAACCTTATACAAAAATTAATTCAAGATAGATTAAAGACTTAAATGTTAGACCTAAAACCATAAAAACCCTCGAAGAAAGCCTAGGCAATACCATTCAGGACATAGGCATGGGCAAGGACTTCATGTCTAAAACACCAAAAGCAATGGCAACAAAAGCCAAGATTGACAAATGGGATCTAATTAAACTAAAGAGTTTCTGCACAGCAAAAGAAACTACCATCAGAGTGAACAGGCAACCTACCAAATGGGAGAAAATTTTCGCAACTTACTCATCTGCCAAAGGGCTAATATCCGGAATCTACAAAGAACACAAACAAATTTACAAGAAAAAAACAAACAACCCTATCAAAAAATGGGCGAAGGATATGAACAGACACTTCTCAAAAGACATTTATGCAGCTAACAGACACATGAAAAAATGCTCATCATCACTGGCCATCAGAGAAATGCAAATCAAAACCACAATGAGATACCATCTCACACCAGTTAGAATGGCAATCATTAAAAAGTCAGGAAACAACAGGTGCTGGAGAGGATGTGGAGAAATAGGAACACTTTTACACTGTTGGTGGGACGGTAAACTAGTTCAACCATTGTGGAAGACAGTGTGGCGATTCCTCAAGGAGCTAGAACTAGAAATACCATTTGACCCAGCCATCCCATTACTGGGTATACACCCAAAGGATTACAAATCATGCTGCTATAAAGACACATGCACACGTATGTTTATTGCGGCACTATTCACAATAGCAAAGACTTGGAACCAACCCAGATGTCCATCAATGATAGACTGGATTAAGAAAATGTGGCACATGTACACCATGGAATACTATGCAGCCATAAGAAAGGATGAGTTCATGTCTTTTGTAGGGACATGGGTGAAGCTGGAAACCATCATTCTCAGCAAACTATCGCAAGGACAAAAAACCAAACACCACATGTTGTCACTCATAGGTGGGAATTGAACAATGAGAACACTTGGACACAGGAAGGGGAACATCACACACCAGGGCCCATCGTGGGGTTGGGGGAGTGGGGAGGGATAGCATTAGGAGATATACCTAATGTAAATGACGAGTTAATGGGTGCAGCACACCAACATAGCACATGTATACATATGTAACAAACCTGCACGTTGTGCACATGCACCCTAGAACCTAAAGTATAGTAATAAAAAATAAAATAAAATAAAAAAGCAAAGAGGAAAAAAAGTCTTATCCCAGAAAGTTGTAAACAGTTTAATTTCATATTAATTTTTAAATAAAAGTTGCTTCATCGGATGGTGAAAGAAACCTCAATCTATTAATATAATTTAAAATGCTTCCAGATTGATAATGCCCATAAGAACTTTGCAGATGCAAATGAAAATTTATTCTGGAAGAATACACTTAGCCAGGTGTGGTTGTGCACCCCTGTAGTCCCAGCTACTGGGGAGTCTGAGGTGGAAGGGTCACTTGAGACCAGGAGTTTGAGACTGTGGTGAGCCTTGATCGTGCCACTGCACTCCACCACAGGTGATGGAGTGAGACTCTGTCTCAAAAAAATAAAAGAAAGAAAGAAAAAAGAAAAAGACAAAGACAAACACATAGAGAAATCTGCAAGATGTCTGAACAAGTACTTCATAAAAGAGGATATCCAAATGGCCAATACACCCAGGAAAAGGTACTAGCTTCATTAGTAATCAAGGATATGCAAATTAAAATGCCAAGATTCCACAACATACCAGGTCAGTCAAAAATTTAAAAGTTTGACATTACCAAGTATTAGTAAAGAAATGAACCAATAGGAACTCCCAGATACCATCAGTGTGTAAACAGGTAAGACCACTTTGGAAAACAGTTTGGTAGTATTACGTTGAAGATATACACCCTTTATCTGTGTAACAAACCTCCCCAAAACATAATGACTTAAAATAACAATGATTTAAATATTTTTTTGTCTCATTTAGCTCAGGATTCTTAGGATTGCTAATTTGTACTGGGCTCAGCTGGATGGTTCTTCTGTTCTCTGCTGGGTTTATTAATGAGTCTGTGATTGGCTGCTTGTCTGAAAAGTCTGTTTCTAGGGATTCACTGTCCACTGTGGTACAAGGACAACTGGACCACATACCTCTCATATAGTAAGGTAGCCTTGGTTTGTTTATATAGCAGCTGGACTGGGTTCCAAGAGGAAGAGCAGAACATTCAAGGCTTTCTGAGACCCAGGTTCAGATATGGAGTAACACTGCTCCTGTCACATTCTATTCATCAAAGCAAATCACAAAACCAGCGAAGATTCAAGGGATGGAGAAATATACTCCATCTTTTGATGTAGGAAGACACAAAAGGAGCATTTCAAAGAGTGTTACTATAGAGAGGGGAGAAATTGTGGCCATTTAAACAATCCACCAGATATCCCTATGACTCAGCAATTGCTCTCTTCCATATATATCCCTACTCTCATTTTTATCTGTTAAAATCTTACCCATCCTTCAAGGATCCACTAAAATATCTCTTCCTCCAAGAAGTCATTTTGATCTCACCAATTAAAGTGGTCCCTTCATATTGCTGAGCAACCATTACAATATGTAACTATTTTATTACACAACACATTTTATATCTGGAATCTTTGTAACCTCCCAAAGCCAGTGGCATATATTTTAGATTTGTATTATGGTATCCTTTCACTTCCAGCACTGATTTCTGTATTAGTTATTGCTGTATAACAAACCACCCAAAACTTAATGGCTTACAGCAGTAATTTATTATTTGTCATCATTTTGTGGACTGGCTGGGTTGTTTGTCTGCTGGTTTTAGGAGGGCTGTTTTATACAAGTTTATTCAGTTGTTAGATTTGCTTAGTTAGGGCTGAACTCAGCTGGAAACGCTGGAACTTCTGGGTCTCTTTCTTCACATGGTTTTCACCCCAGACTTCTTCATAGCATGGTGATCTCTGGGGAGTATTTTTAAAAGTTCAAAGGCAGAAACTGCAAGGCCTCTTGAAGCCTACACTGTAGAGCTCATACAGTGTCAATTCTGCCACATTCTATTAACTAAAGCATTTCATAAAGCTATCCTAGATTCAAAGGGGTGAAGAAATTGATTCCAATTCTAGATGGGAGAAACAAGGTCACATTGTAAAGGGGTGTAGATACACAATGGGAAGAATTTGTGCCCATTAAACAATATGTAACAATATATAAATAATTACCAGGTAAGAGAGGTTCTCGTGTTTCTAGAACAAAACAAGGATGCTATGAAAAAAATTCCACAATCACAAAGAGGGTGGCAGAGAGACTGTTTATGGAAACTGGAAAAGCAATAAAGAAACTGTTACTGGAGTCTGCAAAGACGTCCAGAAATAACTGGACAAAGCATTGTCTGCAGTAACTTGAAAGATAGAAAATTTACCTATCAAATTGTGAATCTGACTAAGGTGACTTCTAGGCAGAATACTGGAAGTGTAAACTGACTTTTTTTTAGCTGAATATTGAAAGTATGGGGAGAGAGATGAAGTCAAAAAGAAATTGTTCAGGTTCATAAGTCAACTTTGGAGGATATACTATACAAAAAGGCCCAAGATGTGCTGAGTTGGAAAATAAAATCATTTAACATCCAATCAACAAAAGTTTTCACAGTAAGAAATAGCTCAAATAAATATCAAAACACAGGTAAGAATGTTAAGAACATTTTAAGACCATGGAAAAATTCAAGGCAGCCTTATATAAGGATCTCAAGGGCGTTATCTTAGAGCATCCTGACATGCCCAAGGTAGGAGAAATCAGTCCTAAAAAGATTGGCTTTGGAGAAAAGATTCATAGAAACCCCAGAAAGTTTTGTGTTTGTTTGGTTTCAGTTTTTTAAAAATTGTACTGGCAGCAGCACTGCCAGCTTGGACTAAAAGGGACTGACACAGTTAAAAATGAAGAGGCCTTTGGACCATCAAAGAACAATGAGCAGAAAACAAGACTAAAACAACCACCCATTTGCAAACAGAGGCCATGTTTTATGGAAAAGGAAAGGCCTTTCAAACAGCTAAGCCAAGAATCCAGAGGTATGGCCAAGATGAAAACAATGTACTAGGGGACCACTCCCGGGTTGCAGAATGGAGACCTAATCAAGAAACATCCCATGCCCCTGATAACTTGTGCCCACTTGCATTTCAGAAATGCCATGAACTAGTGACTGCTAAATGCCACTATTCCTCCCCTTTTTGAATGAAAGCATGTACTGTGATTATCATGTCCCTGTCTCACCACTATGTATTGAATGTGTGAGAGGCAAATAATTTTTTAGTCCATAGATCTCTGGATCAAGAGGAGCTACACTTGACAAGCTGCAGCCAAAGAGCATGAACCACATTCAAACCGATGCAGATCAAGTAACGCTGGACTTTGAGCCCAATACTGTTTGGGGTTGAGATTTTTGGAAGTCTTGGGACGAAGATAAACATGTTTTGCTTGTGTGAGAAATGTAAAAGAGGTAAACTGATAAATTGCTTAATGGTGACAAATTCCTCCCATCATCTCATTTGAAATGTGATAGGGTTACTTCTCCCTTCCAGAGATGAAATCTATGTCTCCACTAGGATTGCCTTACAATTTGTTTTGGTCAATAGGCCTTGAAGTCTTTGCTCTTTGAAAATGTTGCTCTGAATCTGCCATGCCATGTCATACAAAGAACAAGAAGTTCAGAATCAAAGACTACATGGAGAGAGGAGGCCCAGCCATCCCAAATGTCCCAGCTGGGGCTAACCCCTACAACAATCTACAAACTCAGGTGCAGTTGCAACAGAGCCTAGGCAAGACCAGCAGAAAAACATCGCAACAAACTCACAAAATTATGAGAAATAATAAATCACTGTTATTTTAAACCATTAAGTTGAAGGTGACTTACTATGCAGCCACAGATTCAATATTTTTAGTTTAATTTTTTTTATTCTGCTCTCTACATTGTCTCTTTTCTCCAAGTTCCTTTTCTCCCATTTGGTTTTCATCTCTTTCACGGTTTTCTCAAATGTCAGATGATTCCCCAGCTGTCTGTTTATATTTATAAGTAATGCATTAGTCAATATTATAAAAAACAAAAGCAGGGGGACTGTTCTAGATTAAAGGACAACAAAGAGACATGACTACCAAATGCAATGTGGGAACTGTAATTAGATCCTAGATAGAAAAAACAAATAGCTATTGAGGGCATTTGGAGGAAAAATGAGGAAATTTGAATATTGAGTATAGTATATTGAGATAATATTCCTGAATCAATACTAGATTTCTTAGATGGCTATAAAGCAGAACACACTTGTCCTTGTTTAAGGAGATACAAGCTTCAAGTATCTCAGAGCAAAGTATCATGATGCTTACAAGTTACTTTCAACAGGTTCAGGAAAGAGAGGTATATAAAGAGATAAAACAAATGTAGCAGATTTTTAATAACTGGTGAAATCTAGGTAAGGTTATAAAGGTGTTAGTTATTCTATTATTTGAACTATAAGTTTGAAAATAGAATGACACACTATAATCAAAAAGACAAATAATAACAAGTGTTGACAAGGATGTGAGAAATTGGAACCTTCATAAACTGCTGGTGGGAATATAAAATGGTGCAACCAGAAAACAACCTAGGTAGTTCCTCAAAAGGTTAAACATAAAGTTACCATATGACTCAGCAATTCCATTTAGATTCCCAAGAGAACACTACATATAAACATTCATAACAGCATTATTCATAATAGCCAAAAAATGGAAACAACTCAAATGTCTATCAACTGGTGAATGGATAAATAAAATGTAGCCTATCTATAAAACAGAATGTTAGTCCACAATAAGAAGGGATGAAGTAATGACACATGCAACAACATGGATAAACCTTGAAAATGTTACACTAAATGAAAGAAGTCAATCACAAAAGGCCACATATTTAATGATTCAACATATATAAAATGTCCAGAATAAGCAAATCCACAGGACATAAAGTAGATCTGTATTTGCTTAGGTTGGGGGCTTGAAGCAGGATTGCAGGGGAATAGTGAATGACTGCTAATGAGTATGGGGTTTCTTTTTGAGGTATTAAAATGTTCTAAAATTGACTGTGGTGATGGATAAACAACTGTGAATATACTAAAAATTATTGAAGTGCACACTTTGAATGAGTCAACCATATGGTAGGGAAACTACACCTCAATGAAAAAGCTATTTTTAAAAAGTGGAATGATACATTAAAAATTGAATGGGGCCACGAGTGGTGGCTCACACCTGTAATCTCAGAACTTTGGAAGGTTGAGGCAGGAGGATCACTTGAATCCAGGAGTTCAAGACCAGCCTGGGAAATACAGTGAGACCCCCATCTTCACACACACACACACACACACACACACACACACACACACACACACGAAGTCAGACATGGTGGCACACATCTCCCAGCTCCTTGGGAGGCTGAAGTTGGAGAACCACTTGAGCCCAGGAGTTCGAGGTAACAGTGAGCTATGATCGCATTGCTGCCCTCTAGCTTGGGTAACAGAGCAAGATGCTGTCTAAAAAAAAAAAAAAAAAAGAATAGAAGCACTGAGGGAGGGCTTATTGATTGATAGGTTTCACTACTGGGTGATCAGGTAACAAAACAGATTTTTCATTAGGGGTTCACCTCACTAATGTCAATATGTAGACATGTTTTCTCTCAGGTATTTCATTTTCCCCAGAGAACTCTCCATTTTCTTGTCCTGAAGTTTAAGAGAAGAGGGTAGGGGGTTTTATCTGGCAGTATGCCTTCTGATAGAAGATGATAGTAGAAGGTAAGGATTCCACAGTTCAATGAGTAGATTTTTACTTAATTTTCATTTTCAGCCCCATGCCTCATCCCTTTCCCCTGCTTTATCTGGTGTACTCCTAACTAGAATTGCCATAGATCCATTTTTCCAGCACACAAACTTCTCATCTTCTGCAGGGAAGGAGACCTGGAAAGGTTCAAGTACTCTATAGATATATTTTCAACAAGTCTCCCTTTTTATTCCCAAGTCTTATTCCTGCCTTACAAAGTACCTGTTGTTTCCAAGTGCTAAGCAAACTTCTGAACTTTTTTTTTTTCTTTTTTTTTTTTTTTTTTATTATTATTATTATTATTATTATACTTTAGGTTTTATGGTACATGTGCGCAATGTGCAGGTAAGTCAGTCACAATGCTCCTCTATTTGCTTTCTGACAGATTCTATTAAATCATTGTCTATTCTCTCTTGTCTCTGTGTTAAAACCCTTTTTATGTATTTTAATGAATGTGAGAAAAATAAATGGATGTGGTCAATCTATCATGTTTAATTTAAAGTTCTAAAAAGGATTTCAAAACTCACCTCCTATTTAATTATATAAACTCTAGTGCATAGAACACCTTGAATAACATTGGTCCTCAAGAATACATGATGGCATTTCAGAAAACCATGGAAGAGATGAAAAGCAAATATAAGAAAAGGAATTTGGAGAAAAGAAACAATGTGGACAGCAGAATTTAAAAAATTAAAAACATTGAATCTATGGCTGTATAACAAATAATTCCCAACTTAATTATGTAAAACAATGATTTATTATTTCTTATAATTTCATAGAGCAGTTGATTAAAGAAACATTGATTAGCTTCCTAGCATATGTACAGCACAATGCAAGTTTTTCAGGATAGAGTTCACTATCTGGTTGGAGAGACAGACATGGAAACCAACAGTGTGATAAGCACTAGAACAGAAACATGTACAAAGTACCTATAAAAAATACAAATGACAAAGCAATTAATTCTGTCCACAGGAAGGTTTTAAGGAGAGTGTTAAGGAAAAAGTGATATCTATCTAGGCCTTAAATACTCTGACAAAAAATATGAGGAAAAAATAACATTTTAAAAATTATATGTTTATATAGTTTATCATTTACATTAAATACATCAATTTACCAACAGAACTATCTACCAGATGGTGCATCAAATGTAGATTTCTTTGCCACTCAGCTTTGGGAGCCAGTGTTGCCACTTTAGCCACTGTTGTATCCCCCAGAGCCTAGCAAAATATTTGGCACACAATAGACACTGAATAAATCTTTCAGTTCAAAAATATACCAAATTTATTCCAGCTTTAAGGCCTATAGGCTTGCTGTTCCTTCTGGCTGGAATGCTCTATATCCATATCTTTATACAGAATTTCCTTTATGTTTCTGCAGTCTCAGGTCAAATGTTACTTCTTCAGTAAGCACCACACCTAAGCACTCTTTAGCATATTATCTATCCTGTTTTATTTTCTCCAGAGCACTTACCATTATCCTAAATTATCTTAAATTTTGTTGATTATGTGTTAATTTTATTTATTATACTTCCTCCTTTAAAATACTAGCTTTGTGAGGTCAAAATCTCTCCTACTTTGGCCATGCTGTGTCTTCAGCACCTAGGACATGACCAGATATAGCATAATACATGAGATTAAATAAATATTAGTTGAATATTAAATAAATTTATCTCACCTAGTCCCTGAGGGTACTTAGTTAGTGACCTCTGCTTCATTCAAAGAGCAACAGATTGGGAATCCTTTAATATTAACAAATCTGTTAATAGGTAGCTATGTTTTCACATGCTTTGCCCTTTTTGTACCTACTTTATTATTTTATCTCTTAATTTACTTCCAGCTCCAAAGTTCTGTCACACAACTGCCATGTGAAAGACTCCCAATTCATCTTCAGCAATTTCTAAAGTACTCACTTGCATTTTTTCACATCAGATTTAACAAACCAAAATTTGTACTTTTTCTTCTCTCTCAAATCTTTTTAATTTCATTGCGGTCAGTAGTATCATGTATTCTATTTTAATCTCCAATGAACATTCACAAAATCTTTGACATCTTTCTCTTTCTCTCTCTCTGCTTCTCCACCTCTTGTTCACTTTCTCTGTCAACTACACTGTCACTTTCACTTTCTCCTTCATCACCTAAATCTAATCTCTAAATGGACCTGTTTGTTCTTCCTTCTAATTTGCTCTTAGATTCATTCTGCACCACTACTCCTACTGCTATCAATCTAGTCAGACCCTCATTACCTCAGACATGAATTATAATCACCTTTTCCTGTTATCCCTTTATTTAATCTTCTCTCCCACTTCAATCTATTGTGCATATTTTCTCCAGAATTATTTTGCAAAACATCACCTAAACCTCATCAATTTCCAAACTCAAGAGAGTTCTTTTTGTATACAAATCAAGCCCAAATTCCTGTGCCTAATATTTCAGGGTTCCCCGCTTTCTAGTTTCACCCCCCTTTTCAGCTTTAATCTTCTACCCCCAAAAGACTTCGTCTATTACAGTTTCCTTACTGTCTCCTACTAATCTGTGCTCATTTTCACCTCTTACCTAGAATAATTTTTTACTCACTCCACTTATCTATCCATCTTTTATGCCCATTTCAAGGCCTCTTTTCTCCAGGAACCCTTCCCTGGCTATTCTAAACCACAATAACCCTTCCATTTTCTAAATCCATGTTGTGTGCTTAAATTCAACACTATAGTTTAACAAGAATTCTCCAATTCTTTGTATGTTCAATATGCCTCTCCAATGGGATGTTTCTGAAAGGCAAGAACTGTTTTACTCTTCTTTCATTCACTCCCCCAACTCCACAGCATATATTTATATACATATGTATATATACAACCCCTTACCTAACAAAGCAATTTCCCTTATATTTTTCCTTTGATCCTCAAATTGCTTCTCTGAGGTTTATAGAGTATTTCTTCCTACAGAGTGTGGTTAAAAATATATATATATATATTTATATTTATATATATATATTTATATTTTTATATATATATATAATTGAACTTAGAAGTCTTAGACTTGAGAAAAAACTTGACTACTTTCTGTATGTAACCTTTTTTTTTTCTTTCTTTTTTTTTTTTTTTTTTGAGCGGAGTCTTCCTCTGTCACCCAGGCTGGAGTGCAATGGTGCAATCTCAGATCTCAGCTCACTGCAACCTCCACCTCCTGTGTTCAAGTGATTCTCCTGCCTCAGCCTCCCAAGTAGCTGGGACATAGGCATGTGCCACCACACCTGGCTAATTTTTGTGTTTGTAGTAAAGATGGGGTTTTGCCATGTTGGCCATGCTAGTCTTGAACTCCTGACCTCAAGTGATCTGTCCACCTCAGCCTCCCAAAGTGCTGGGATTATAGATGTGAGCCACCACACCCAGCCATCACTGTGTAACCTTGAAGAAATAAAAACCAGTTTTTCTAAAACTGTTTCCTAATCTGACAATAAATGTTAAGTTTAATGCAAAAATACAGGCTCATATTTTAAAAGATCAGCACTGTTGAAGGCTTACAATAGATTTTTAGCTGGATTAACAACCCTAACAGGGTAAATTAATAAATAATTCTGAAGAAAATACAGGAAAAATCTACAACTATGTCAGATTTCACTTTCTATACTATTGAGACTTTTTAGAAGTTATTATTACTTATAATAATACTTTAAACATTACTAATACTTTATAAGAAAGGTATATTTATTTGAATAGATCTTATCTATTACTCATATTCCAACATATTACAAAAGAGATTTAAGGTGGTGATTTAAGAAGTTTGCTACATTTGTATTTGTGATTTTTATTAATAAAGAAGGCTTAATTATTTTCATCAAACTGTTCCTTCTATTTTCTATGGGACATCAGTGTCAAAATGTTACTCATTTATCAGAAATACACTTTAAAGTGCATTTGTTATGTGACTTGGTATGTGTTTCTCGCTATATATACACTATTTATCTTAAATACTCTATATTCAAAATCATTTGCCAAATATCTTTGGAATCTGGGAATAGTATCTCTTTATGTTGACAGCAGAAAACCATATTACTTATCTGCTTAATAATAAAAACATGTTAAAACAACAACAAAAACATTTCATATTATTATGAAATAAATAAGTGGTTTTCAAAGTGCAGTTCCTGGACCAACAATATCAGCAACACTTAAGACCTTGTTAGAAATGCACATTCTCAAACCTTTCTCAGATCTACTGAGTCAGAAAATGGGGTTAAGGCCCAGCAATCCTGTGTTTTAACAAATTATTAAAGTGTGACAATCACTGAAACACATTAACATGAGCATGCAAATGCTCATTTGGTCACTGGATGTTTTTAAAATATGTACTGGAAATTTAAATCTTGTCTAGAAAAATATCTTTTTGTTTTCTTGTTTAATTTATCAAATGCTGAGTTAAAGAACTAGGCAAAACTGTGAGCACTGTAATCTGGCCTTAACAATGGAACTGAGAAACTTGAGGCCAGTTGTAATCTTTTGTATTAAGAATCAGGGAAGGCCGGGAGTGGTGGCTTATGCCTGTAATCCCAGCACTTTGGGAGGCTGAGGCAGGCGGATCACCTGAGGTCAGGAGTTCGTGACCAGCCTGGCCAACATGGTGAAACCCTGTCTCTACTAAAAATACAAAAATGAGCCGGACATGGTGGCAGGCACCTGTAATCCCAGCTACTTAGGAGGCTGAGGCAGGAGAATTGCTTGAACCTTGCAGTGAGCTGAGATCATGCCATTGCACTCCAGCCTGGGGGACAAGAGCGAGACTTCCTCTCAAAAAAAAAAAAAAAAATCAGAGAAAACGGATGCTAAATACCCAAAAATGTGCAAATATTCCCAAAATATGAACCAGGACAAGTAATTAAGAAGATTAAGTATTTCTCCATTTGGTAAACTTTAAAAATGTATAACTGGAGTTATGAGTGTTACGGAAGGAGCAAACAAGCAAAGCATATGGTAATCAATCCTATGGTCTTAAGTAAATAATCTCTGGGCCAGTGTTCCAACTGATGTGCTAGGACAATGTTCCATGAATACATTACAAGTATTCATGTTCCATGAATATGTTACAGGTATTAATAGTCATTGATTCTCTCATTACTGCAAATTGCTAGGCACAGCCTGGGAAGACCAAAACACCTAGGGCTGGTTGCAACCTGTGAAGAGCAGTTTTGTCCACTTGCCTCTCTGCACTATACAAATACTATGTTATCATTTTCTAATTATGCCTTCATGTGGGGCAAAAAAAAAAAAAAGGAGGAAGCACTTTTCTAACCATTTCTGCTAATTCAGTGAGTAGGGTACTTTCAGTTCCAAATACAGAAAACACAACTTAAGCTGGCTTTAAGACAAAAAGTAAATGTATTGGCTTATTTGACTAAAAAGTCTAAAATTAAGTTTGACTTCAGGCCAGCAATGTGACCAGCACCTGGATTGTTATCTTTTAATGTTTGCCTATGCTACCTCAATACTGGCTACATTCTCAATAGGTTGTCAATTCATAATGCCAAAAGGCTATAGGCAGCTACTGGGGCTAAATACTTCCTTGTTCCTTTTTCCAGCAAGAAAAAGAGAGTTTGTGTCCTGACAAGAGTCCTAAAGTTCCCATTTAGGCCTACTTGGATTACCTTCCCATTCCTGAACCAATTAATAAGCTTAGGAGAATGACGGACGCACAGTTCAACAAGAGTAATCTTTGGAGCTAGAAGTGAGGTCAATCCAGGTTAATCTCAAAAATATCACATGCCTGAGAAAGTGAGGAGGACTACTTAAGGAAATGTGAGGTACTGTTATCAGGAAAGGGGAAGAAGGTATGTAGGTTAATAAACAAGAGCTTTCCATAACAGCTTACCATACATCTCTAAATTTGCTAAAATACAAAATAAAAATAATCACTTTTTTATTTGGATTAAAAGTGAACACCTCAATGGTAATCTTAAAAAAAGTATATGTTGGAATAACATGAGGTCGGGTGCGGTGACTCACGCCTGTAACCTCAGCACTTTGGGAGGCTGAGGCAGGCAGATCACTTGAGGCCAGGAGTTCGAAACGAGCCTGGTCAACATGGCGAAACCCCATCTCTACTAAAAATACAAAAATTAGCTAGGTGTGATGGCACATGCCTGTAATCCCAGCTACAAGGGAGGCTGAGGCATGAGAATCACTCGAACCCGGGAGGCAGAGGTTGCAGTGAGCCAAGATTGCACCACTGCACTCCAGCCTGGGCAACACAGGAAGGCTCTGTCTCAAAAAATAATAATAATAATAAATAAATAAAATAACATATTTACCTATAAAATTAGCAGAGGTTTTTTAAAAATAAGAGTACTGTGCTAGTAAAAAGAAAAAAAATTGTAAAAGAGGCATTCAAATAGTTCTGGTAGAAATGTAAATGGAAGCAATCCTTTCAAAAAACAATTTAGAATGTCTCAAAAGTCATAAACTATTCTATGCTGACTCAACTTCTAAGAATCTATTCAAAAGAAAAAAATCCTAAATGCAGAAAAAGTTTTATGTTAATAGATGTTTACAACCAAATATTTACTAATAAAAAACAAGAAAGAAAAGTTGGAAACAACCTAAATATTCAGTAATAGAAAAATAGCCAATTCAGTTATCACTATCTAATTGAATATATGTAGCCACTTAAATAATAACAGCTAATGTTTGTTGAGCACTTAATACATGCAAAACTGTCTTCTAACACTTCATATTTAGTTCTCCAAACAACTTTATGAGATGTTTACTGTTACCATTTTCATTTCTAAATGAGAAAGCTAAGGCATAGAGAGATTAAGTAACTTGCCCAAGGATATACAGGAAGGTGGAACCAGGACATGAACCCAGCAATCTGGTTCCAGGGTTGTACTCTTAACCACTATATTATAGTGCCTCTCAAAAGTTTGTGCCCAGCCTGGGCAACATGGCAAGACCCCATCTCTACAAAAAGTTTAAAAAGTTACCCAGGTGTGGTGGTGCATGCCTGCAGTCCCAGCTACTCGGGAGGCTAAGGTAGGAGGATTGCTTGAGCCCAGAAGGCGGAGGTTGCAGTGAGCCAAGATCATGCCACTGCATTCCAGCCTGGGCAACACAGTGAGACCCAGTCTCAAAAGAAAAAGTGTTTGTGGAGTTTATAACAGAAAATATTTATGTTAACATTTTGTTAGAAACATCAATCATAATAAAAACAGGACTCAGAGTCTTCTAATTAAAGATAGTGGATTGAACAGAGGTATTTAGTTCCACTCCACTAAAATGACAGTGGGTGATTTAAGGCATAAGCCTTAGAACAAACAGAATGGTATCTAAGACAAAAACAATAAAACTCTGTTTTTTGGCAGACAGATAAAAAAGTAGAAATATTTATCACACCTGAGAAAGCTAGGAAAACTGAGAAGCAATTTGATTTACATCACTCTCTCCTCTTTCTCCCCTCCTCTGCCAACAGAGTCTGCTGATACCAGGTACCTCTAAAGGTGAAGGTAAAGGTGAAACCAAAAATAGGATGATTACTTGAAAGTGTGTTTAAGAAGACCCACAGATTCCCTCTCACTTTCTGGTTAGGCAGAACCCTCTCTGACCTGGGCAGAAGATTGGAAGTTGTTCTGATGATGACAAAACTGAGCCTCTGGAATGAGTTTATTGGGATACCAGGTGCAGTTGAGAAAGGGTCAGGGGTGGCTACTATATGGAAAAATGTGTATATTAAATGTTGAGATACCCACCAGTCTTCCTTCTCCACAGCTCCAACAGCTGCTAACAGCCAGATAGCTCTTGAGGCAGCAGATTGGAAGGAAGTGTGCATTTTCTAAGGCAGGAGTCCCCAACCCCCAGGCCACAAACTGATACTGGTCCGTGGCCTGTTAGGAACACCCCAGGCCACGCAGCAAGAGGTGAGCAACGGCACGAGAGCAAGTGAAGCTTCGTCTGTATTTACAGCCATTCCCCATTGTTCGCATTTCCACCTGAGCTGCCTCCTATCAGATCAGGGGCAGCATTAGATTCTCATAGGAGTGCAAACCCTGTTGTGAACTCTGCATGAGAGGGATCTAGGTTGCATGCTCCTTATGAGAATCTAATGCATGATGATCTGTCACTGTCTCCCATCACCCCCAGATGGGATGGCATAGTTGCAGGAAAACAAGTTCAGGGCTCCCACTGACTCTACGTTATGGTGAGTTGTATAATTATTTCATTACATATCACAATGTAAAAATAATAGAAATAAAGTGCACAATAAGTTGTAATGTGCCTGAATCATCCTGAAACCATCCTCCCCCAGGCCCAGTCTGTGGAAAAATAGTCTTCCACAAAACCAATTCCTGGTGCCAAAAAGTTGGGGACCACTGTTCTAGGGAATTTGACCAGACTAAGAGAAAAGACACAAATAATATGATAACAGGAGTTTCCTCACAAAATGTTCTAGTCAGGTAACCCTAAGATGAAGACCATAATCAATAGGCTATATCCATGCATACATAACCTCCAGTTCACTTTCTGGTGCCCCATTCTTAAATACAGAGCAAAGAGTGAAAAACCAGTAGATTTTTAAGGGAAAGTGTCTAATTTAAAAGACAAAGATTAAAACAAACTGAAATTTTAAAAACCAATTCAGAGGAAGCAAACATTAAGCAAACGAAACTCTTTCAAAAGAAATATTACTAACACTCTTTTAAAAATTATTTTCTTATCCATAATGTTCAGTACAGCATCAACTTTCTTATGAAGAGATAAGAGTGTATATTACGTTGATGAAAAAAAGATGCTTCACAGAAACAGTTCTTTTAAAAATTAAGATAGTGGAAATGAAAAATCCAATAAAAGGATTAGAAGACAAAGTTAAAGAAGTCTTGCAAAAAGAAGCAAAAAGCCAAAGAAATAGAAAATCGAAGAAACAAAGATTAGAAAATTAGAGGATTAATCCAGAAGTCCCAATAACTGTACCCTAAAAGTCCCAGAAAGAGTGAACAAAGAAATTGGAGAAGAAATCATCAAAAAGTTTCTAAATCAATTTTCCCAGAATTAAAAAATATAACTTCACATATTAAAAGAGCCCATCAAGTGCCAGCACCAAGACACATCATTGGTGAAATAACAGAACACTAGAGGAAATGAAAAGATCCTATATGCTTCCAGAAAGGAAAAAAAAATCATAAAAAAGATCAAGAATTACACTGGAATTTTCAATATCCATAATGGAAGCTAGAATAAAGGAACTAAGCCCTCAGTTTAAAGGGAAAATGATTACCAGATTGGAATTTTAACAGCCATGTCAACAGTGAAGATAGAAGATATTTTCAGATATGCGGTATCCAAAACAATTTACCTTCTATGCACCCTTTCTCAGGAAGCTCCTTAAGGATTTCTCTAAAGAAGAGAAAGGTGTGGGATCCAGGAAACAGCAGATCCTTGTCTTAATCTGTTCAGATGACTATAACAAAATATCAGACTGGGTGGCTTATAAATAACAGAAATTTATTTCTCACAGTTCTGGAAGCTGGGGAGTCCTAGATCAAAGTACTAGCAGATTCAGTGTCTGGGAAGGTCCTGCTTCCTGTGTCCTCACATGGTGGAAGGGGTGAGGAAACTCTAAGGCCTTTTTATTTATTTATTTTTTTTTTCTGGGGTCTTAGGGTGCTAATCCCACTCAAGAGGACTCTGCCTTCATGATGTAATCACCTCCCAAAGGCCCCACCAAATACTACCACACTGGGGATTAGGTTTCAACGTATGAATTTGGGGGAGATATAAACATTTATTCTATAGCAATCCTATGCAAGAAAGAGAGGAAAGGAACCCTAGCATGGTGAAGGAGGACAGCAAGAGGACACCTGTACGAAGACAGAGAGCAACCAGTCCAGATTAAAGTGGTTTAATAGGCTCTGGCGGCAACTTCCTCAACACAATGATATTAATAATTATCAACTGTTTTTAAGTTACTAATAAAAGTTTTAGGTAACTGAGAGAAGTCTGGAGTTGAATTAGTAATTAATACATTAAAAAGAAAGCAGGCCAGGCACAGTGGCCCACGCCTATAATCTCAGCACTTTGGGAGGCCAAGGTGGGCAGATCACCTAAGGTCGGGAGTTCGAGACGAGCCTGACCAACATGGAGAAACCCCGTCTCTACTAAAAGATACAAAATTAGCCGGGTGTGGTGGTGCATGCCTGTAATCCCAGCTACTCAGGAGGCTGAGTCAGGAGAATCGCTTGAACCTGGGAGGCAGAGTTTTGGTGAGCCAAGATCACGCCATTGCACTCCAGCCTGAGCAACAAGAGTGAAAGTCCGTCTCAAAAAAAAAAGAAAGCAATGGGGAAAAATAAGACAATCCAAGGTGATAAGGAAAAATAGTCACAGAATATTACAATAGTTCAGCTGTGAACCACATTTATGATTACGTTATTACTCTGCTGATATAATCAAGAGTATGCTACAACCGTTTATAGAGGATGTGAAGAAGTAGAAGTTAGAGCAAAAGACAAAAGAAAGTTAAATCCTTAGTTTCCATTATGGGAAGGCATTAGATAATGTGTAAAACTGGAAAATCAAGAAGTATCATTTACAAACATACTATTTAAAGATATGGAAGTAAATGTCTAAAGAATCAGCTAAAATAGCTTGAAGTAATTGCTCTGAAAAGGAAGAAATGGCAGGAGAGATCTCTTTTTCTGAACAAACTTTATTTTAAGAAAAGTATAAATGATTTTGTCCTCTTCATTCTCCTTTTCTATAAGGAGTGTAAATGACTTCTATAATGGAGGAGTAAATTTTATTGTATATGTTTTAAGTTGGTACAGAACCAACCCTTAGACTAAGATATATGAAATCAGTTTAGTTTCTTATAATGATAGAACAGAACAGGCTGGGCATGGTGGCTCATTCCTGTAATCCCAGCACTTTGGGAGGCCAAGGCAGGTGGATCATTTGAGGTCAGGAGTTCAAGACCAGCCTGGCCAACATGGTGAAACCCCATCTCTACTAAAAATTAGACAGGCGTGGTGATGGGCGCCTGTAATCCCAGCTACTTGGGAGGCTGAGGCAGGAGAATCGCTTGAACCCGGGAGGCAGTGGTTGCAGTGAGCTGAGACAGCACTACTATACTCCAGCCTGGGCGACAAAGCGAGACTCCATCTCAGGAAAAAAAAAAGAATAGAACAGTGTAGATTAAACTAGAATAGACCAGCAATCTCCTCACATATGGTAAGTTTTATAAAACTCTTGTTTTAATTTTATGTAAATGTAAATACATATAAGTATACCAGATTACAATGTGAAATGTATTTCTTACAGTGGATCACTGTCAAAAAAAGTTTTACAATGCTGTTATAGACAGCTTGACAAGGTGAGAAATGCACCAGTTTTTCTTTTATTTATTTATTTATTTTTTATTTTTTTGGACACAGGATCTCACTCTGTCACCCAGGCTGGAATGCAGTGGCGTGATCACAGCTCACTGAAGATTTGACCTCCAGGGCTCAAGTGACCCTGCCACCTCAGCCTCCCAAGTAGCTGGGACTGTAGGCATGTGTCACTATACCCAGTGAATTTTTTTATTTTTTTAGAGACAGGCTCTCACTGTGTTACCCAGGCTAGTCTTGAACTCCTAGGCTCAAGCAATCCTCCTGCCTCAGCCTCCAAAGTGCTAGGATTACAGGCATGAGCCACCATGCCTAGCAGAAGTGCACCAGTTTTGAAGTTTTGTGGTAAAGTACAGATTTTTGTTATGTGCTTTTGAAAAAGAAATATGCATTTTTGTAGATTCCTATAACAGAATCCACAACAGATATGGATTAAAATTCTATCTCCTCTTACTAGCTGTGTGACTTCTCACACAGGTGAGGTTTCAGTTTCCTCATCTATTAATACCAGGGATAATGATACTTATTTCACAGGATGTGATGATTAAATTAAGGTAACATATGTAAAGACCTGGTTTTACATGAGGGTTCAGAAACCAGTGAAGAAAAAATGTAAATGCTTACATGTATAAAACATGCTGTTTTTGTCATTTTAAAAAGACATTTAATATTTAATTTGAAGCTTCACCCATATTTTACTTTTAACAGATCAAAATATTCTTACACTTCAGTACTGCTTTTATTACAGAAATATCTAAAAATGCATACGCCTTCCCCTATCCTGAAACACAATTTGAATAAACTCAAACAGTGATTCCATACAGAAGGGCTGCCAATAAGAAATGCTTACTGAATCTTTATTTTTAACATTTGGCATCAAATAGTTACTAATGAACTTTTGTAAGTAGTTCATTTATTTATAGTAATTTATAACAATAAATCTGTTATTTATAATACTCAAGTATTTATTATATAATTATAATATACAATAAATATATTATTTATATTTATAACATACTTGTTATTAATAAATATTTCATTATTAAAATATATTTTAAAATAAGGCCAATATAATATTATAAAATGCTTAAAGCATCATCTGAGCATTCATCATATTATTTATTTTATATATTACAAGCTTTTCTAAATGCTTTTTTTCAAAAGTACATAATAAAAATCTATATTTTTCACAATTTAAGAGATATAAAGGCTTTTATGTCTTTGGAAGTATTTATTAAAAATTACATCTTAAATACTCTACAGTGGAAAGTAAGTTAGCCTATAATCCTGATAGGGGTCAGAGTAATAACACAGAATGGACAAATTACACTGTCATTCTACTTAAATTATTTAAGTTATTTAATTTTACCTGTAGATAGTCTCTTGTCTTCTCATCATGCCTGACTTTTAAGTGGGAGGTCTTCATTCATGATGATCCTTTAATGGAAGCAAAGCTTTCTCCATTTAACCCATGCTGTTATCAATCATGTACAGGGATAAATGAGCCTGTAAGATTTTGTCGGTATCACAAATGACACCGTGACCTGAGGCCAACATCTTTATTTGCTTCTCCAGTGATTCACTTCAGCAGATATTAACCAATTTTATAATCCATGAAAGGCAAAATTAAAGGACACCATCCATAAAACAGAATAATTCCTATCAGCAACAAAGTGATGTGTATTATCTTATAAATTATATGGCCATACAGTGTGGTAATGTAATGAAGTAAAGATGGTAATAACCAAATGCCTAGGGCAAACGCTAATATGCATTTAATCACACAGCATGAAGCCATTTGTCACTACAGTTGAATGCATGTGTACATAAAATACATGAGTCACGTCCTTATTGTTATACTATAACAGCATCAATTTCACACTATCATTTCACATAATAACAACCAGTAGGCTTTGACATTAGCTAAAACATTCGAAGAATATAAACACAACTGTCTTTTTTATATTTACAAATATAAAAAATTTTTGATTTTTCAGTAACTAAAACATTTTTCCCAAAAAAATTATTTGGTAAAGAACCATAAGTTTCAAGTTGCTTTTTTCTTAAATATCACATAAGTTGGTTTCATCATATTGTCTTTTATTCTTGTGAGTACTCTTATAACTTGAAAAGAATGGCAAATTTGTCCTATAAGCCTGTCTCCTTCACACATAATTATTAATTTAGTATGTAAATGTAAAATATGGATGGCATTTGTCACAAAAAGTGAATCTTTGTGTGAAAAATTATACCCATTAATTATACACAAGCTGGTGTATGTGTAGAGTAAAAAAGATACAGAACAATCAAAATATGATCTAAAAACATAGAAACATGAATTATATGATCTGGGATTGCTACAAGATTCATTGAGAACCTCCTTACTCCATCAGGACCTTTTATAATCTAATAAAATTATAACTATTACATTTCCTAAGGTATACCCCCCAAAAGTAAAGAACTGAAAGATCTTTTATGTCCCATATAGCACAAGTGCCAAGCTGGAACTGATTACATTTACACTCATCAGATTCTAGCTTGTAGTAGCAAAAGTTGCCTTATCCATTATACTGCAAATTCCTTGACCAATGGCCAAGTCTTCCACACTTTTGTATTCTCATACTGCCAGATATAATAATTTACAAAAGGCAGGCACTAAATTAATTTTTGTTGCATTGAATATTATACTTAATTGAATAGATCACTCATATCCTTTGGAAAAGGCAAGAGAAGGATACTTGAAAACCATGAATCAAAGAAGGCAGCATGTACAATCAGAGTGCTTCCTATAACTGTGATAGATAAACTTTTAGAAGGATATCACAAAGCTAGAAAGACTAGAGAAGAGCAATAAAGGAAGAGTATCCATATATGGATTTTTAAAAATTAATTAGACTTCTCATATACAGACAATAAAGAATAACGATGTAATTCGATAAATCTTTCTGTTTAAGGAACTACAGATGGTACAAATTTGATGGTACAAATCTTTTTTTTTTTTTTTTTGAGACAGGGTCTTGCTCTGTCATGAAGGCTGGAGTGCAGTGGTGTGATCACAGCTCACTGCAGCCCCGACCTCCGGAGCTCATGAGATCCTCCCACCTCAGCCTTCCAAGTAGCTGGGACTGCAGGCACATGCCACAACACCCAGCTAATTTTTGTATTTTTTGTAGGGATGGGGTCTCAGGCTAGTCTGGGCTCAAGCGGTCCTCCCATCTCAGCCTCCCAGTGCTGGGATTACAGGCATGAGCTACTGCGCTTGGCCAAATTAATCTTAATCTCCAGGTATTTACAACTAGAAAAATGGATAAAGCACTTATACAAATTAGTTTAACTCAAGGCATGGTAACACCAGGCATAATACAAAAGACATGGTAGATAAACAAAAAAGGGTGCTATAAGTGTTCGAAGAGTTCAAAGTCATGGTGCCCAAGCCTCATTCACTTTACCTCTAAAATAAGAATGCTAAACTAAGTTTAATTTTTATATTGCTAATTTTTAAACATGCTATCCCATTGCAAAAATAGTTATAATTTCAACAGCAAATTAGATAAGATAGTATCTAGTGCAATTCTAGCTGTCAAATTCTGATCTAATTAACCTATGGAGATGAGATTTTAGGCTACTTATAATTCCAAAAACAGTTAATGGAGAAGGATTTTTAGAAACATAAAGATTAAATGCTTAGCCTTAGGGGAAAAAAAGGGAATAATACTCCTCTCATTCTTAGTGAGTACAGTGAAGGATAAGGGGAAAGGGCCACAGTACAAAAATCACTGAGTTTCCAAAGAGATCAGTTATAAAATCAAGTGTAAACCTGACCTTGTTAAATAAATTTCAAAATACCAGAACTAAGAAGAAACTTAAATCCTGAAAATATTAATGTAAGCAAATAAAGGAAACAAAGAAAAATGTATTCATTCATTTAACAAACATTTATTGAGTCTCTTCTATATTCAAAACGTAATGATTTTTTTAAAAATACAGACACCCAGGCTGGAGGTGTTGGCTCAGTCCTGTAATCCCAGCACTTTGGGAGGCTAAGGCAGGAGGATCGCTTGAGGCCAAGTGTTCGAGATTAGCCTAGACAACATAGTGAGACCCACATCTCTACAAAAAAAAACAGAAAAATTTGCTAGGCGTGGTGGTGCACACCTGTAGTCTCAGCTACTCAGGAGGCTGAGGTGGGAGGATCACTTGAGCCAGGGAGGTCAAGGCTACAGCTAGCTATGATCATGCCACTACACTCCAGCCTGTGTGACAGAATGAGACCCTGTCTCGACAAAAAATAAATACAGACACCTTCTTCTCAAGGAACTCTAGTAGAGAGATACGGATATACAAAATAATTATAATACAATGTGATCATGTGTGAAGACGGACACCCAGCATGAGAAAATCAGGGGTGGCTTGGGAAGGTCAGTCAGCCTGAGGAAGCTGACTTCTGGGCTGAGATTTAAAATCTTAAAAGACAAGACATTAGTAAAATGAAAAATTAGATAAGTGTATTTTAGAGGGAAAAACAGCATAAGTAAAGGCAGAGATGGAAGAAACATCATTTTAAATGAGGAACTAAAAGTAGTGTAGGGAGATTGAAGTCTAACAGGTAAGGCTGAGAGAAGATGAGATGAGGCTTGAGAAGCAGGCAAGTCTTAGGGGGTCTTTTATGTCATGTTAAGGAGGCTGAACTAATACCATCCCATATTCTGCTCTATTATACCAAATGCCTTGCCATATATTCTCTGTTTAAACATATTTTAAAATCAGATCAAATTCCATCTCCTCTGAAGATTTTCTTACAAATCCCATTCACACCAATTTCTCCTTTTCTGAACTATACTTATTGTCAGATCATATGGTTAGCACTTTATTGTGTATATTGCCCCATTCTGTTATTGTCTATTCCACATAATTTTGCACTTTATTTTATCCATTTATAATACTGCCCATAAATAAGGTTATTTTTTCATTAACAGTTTCATGTTTGAAGAAGGCTTATTAACCTCCAAGTAGGGAAAAACCTTGAGAGCATAGTGAATACTTGATAAACATTTTATTAAATTGCTATACATTATATAAAATTACAAAAACCACTTTTAGTTTCCTAAAATATTTACACTATTATGAGTAAAACATTCTCTGTTCATACTAAAATCTTTACCAAATTTCTCCTTAAGAAACAGAGGGAAGATTATATATATAAATTTTAGAAATTTAGAAACAGTTAAAACATGAATTGTATATGTGCAAAGAGATTGAGAGAATTAGATATTATCTCCATAAAGATCATTATGAAACTATAACATAAAATAAGCTACTAAATGTACTATAAATTCAACCAATCTAAGGCAACATACCAGAGACCTTTGGAACAAGTACATAAACACTAATTTGGGCCACCTTATAAATAAAATGTAGCAAAATGCTTTAAGGATTTTATAAAACACAACTTTTAACTACACTAAACTTCAATTTTTTTCAAATATGAAACAAGAATTGCCAAAATAGCTTAATAAAAGTTGATTCCAACACAGCTAGAAATGTACTGCTCATTGAACTTAACTGAAAATAAGTTTTAGTTTTATATGAAATTAATCAGTGCCAGAAAATTTCATAAAGCTTTTTCTTGTTACTAACAGAAAATTTCCATGGGTCATCAGGAAATTAAGAAAGCTGAATGACTTCCTGATGTGTTTCTCTGTCATGTCAATATTAGCAAATAAATGAATTAGGAAAATGACATCAATAATTTACAATAAAAATTTTCACCTAAATGTACATTACAACAAAAACATTTCTGCCTTAATTATCTACATGATTATTTCCCAAAGTATGTTCTAAGGGGCACAAGGCCCACAAGATACATTTCTAAAAACAGGTTCCACAGCCAAATAAATCTGGGAAATCCCATACACTAACTCCCCATTTCAGAGATAAGCAGTCCCATTAGCTTTGTTAGAGCCTGTTTAACTTTAATCCATATTTCTCAAGTTTACCTTGATCTTGAAACACTTTTTTTCATAATTCATAAGACAAAGCTAATATTCTGGGGAACATGTATTCTAAAGAACATACTTTGGAAAATTCTAATCTACAAAATTGTTATATGTTCTTCCTTCACTAGTGGCCTAAACTGATTGTAAAGAATAATTTCCCAATTAAAGGAACACTGTTCTCAGCCAGGCGTGGTGGCTAATGCCTACAATCCCAGGACTTTGGGAGGCCGAGGCAGTGCAATTGCTCGAGCTCAGGAGGTCAAGACCTCAAGACCAGACTCAGCAACATGGTGAAATCCCACCTCTACCGAAAAACAAAATCAAAAAGTATCCAGTTGCGGTAGTGTGCTCCTGTAGTCCCAGCTATTCAGGAGGCTGAGGTGATGGATCACTTGAGCCCAGGAGGTGGAGGGTGCAGTGAGCCAAGATCACGCCACTGTACTACAGCCTGGACAACAGAGCCAGACCCTGTCTCAAAAAAAAAAAACCACACACACACACAAAATCCCCACCACTGTTCTCATTCAACTGTTACCAGGACTGATAAAAGAACATAATCCATCAACAAAGACATTTACCATTGCATCAATGACTTCTTTCAACTATAGCCCTAACACAATTTCCCAAAGTGTGTTCCATTAATAAGCACAGCACAAAAAAATAGGACCCCATGGTCAAGTACAGTAAAACTGTAGACTGTGACTCATTCATGAGTCAAAAAATCAATGTAATGTGTCTTGACCAGAATTTTTTTTTAATGAAAGGCTAGACTAGTAAAAAATAAAATAAAAAACATAAGTGTACACTGCTTATGGTAAAGGTAAGTATTGACTCACGTGTAAGTATTTACTCATATGGTAAAGCTAAGTATTGACTAATGTCGGCTGTAATCAGAGAAGTTTAAGAATGCTGTGAGTTCAAAAAAAGTTAGGTTAAACAAGTTCCTTTACTGCAGGACATTTTAGAGTCCTTAAATGAATTCCAAGAGTATTTTTGGCCACAGAAACCTTTTTTTATTGAAGCACCTCACAGGAGTAGTGCTCCCTGGAACACAATTTAGGAAATACTGCCTTTTGGAAACGGTGTACCTCCAACTGTCTTGAGGTACACTATATAAATAACAGTGCCCAATTTTCACCTCCTTCAGAAAACTCACAATCAGACTTCTCATCTTAACTATAGCATCCTTCACAGTTTGATCAAACTTGCAATAACTTTAATTTGGTTAGCATGAAGTAGTGGTTAAGCAACTGAGTTTCAATTCTAGCTCCACCACTTGTCGGCTGTGTAATCAGCCTTGCATTGTTATTTAATCTCTTTCCCATGGTTTTCCCATGAAGTGTAAGAATACTGGGAATACCTACGGTACAGGGTTTGGGATTTGTTTTTTTAGGATTAAATGAGATAATTTCCAGCCCCTGGCGTGTAATAAGAATTCCACATGTGATATCTATTACTATTAGAATAACACTACCACCGCACCTGTACAGTTATTACGGGATACATGGCCAGAGAGAAAGAAACTAAAAACCCTATGCTGCCGCCTGGTGGACACTCGGAATTTAAAAATCTGTCATTCGCTTCCTTCCTGACACTACGATGGACTTCCTGAAGCCGTATGGAAATTAAAACGTTTTCTCAAGCTGCATTAACACACTTTATAAAGCATCAAAGTGGGGAATCTAATTTTCCAAAACTTAACAACTACCCCCAAGGCAACCCTGAAACCAGGGAGAGTTGTAAAGACTCAAATTGGCCGACGAAATGGCTGAGAGAAGACACCAGTGAAGGACTACAGAGGAAACTCCATCCACAGCGTATTTGCTGATTCTCAGGTTGGGATATTTCAGTATAGGTTTTTTCTTCAAGGTATAAAACAAAGAGAGCCATAGGAATTTATCACAACTAAAGCAAAATAACCAATAATCATCAATTCGAGGATCTCAATTAATGTAAGCAGAAGACTCCGTGGAATATTCACATTTTCTTTCTAAAAGAAGTGCAGTGATCGTAAACGTTCCCATAAATGACTTAAGGGTTGTCACTTATTTTCAAAAGCAAAGTGAAGTGGCAGATTGCAGCAATGACATTAATATTTTATTTTATTTTATTTTATTTTTTTAGACAGAGTCTCGCTCTGTCGCCCAGGCTGGAGTGCAGTGGAGTGATCTCGGCTCACTGCAACCTCCGCCTCCCGGGTTCAAGCGCTTCTCCTGCCTCAGCCTCCCGAGTAGCTGGGATTACAGGTGCCTGCCACCACGCCCGGCTAATTTTTGTATTTTTAGTAGAGACGGGGTTTCACCATGTTGACCAGGCTGGTCTCAAACTCCTGACCTCAGGTGATCCGCCCGCCTCGGCCTCCCAAAGTGCTGGTACTACAGATGTGAGCCACCGCCCCGACCAAATAATTTATATCTAGAATTCAGCATTATCAGGATTAGCAGGGCAGTCATTTCATTCCCAGTGAGATTCCATTTAAATTTGCTCGTGCAAGGCAGTTTGGGAGAAGCAAAATTACCAGCATAATGAAGAAAAAAGAGAGAAATGTCCTTGGGAATTTACACACTTCTGCAACTGCGCTAGAACTTTTGCACTATACTTAAAACATTCTGCAAAAAGTAACGTTCACCAAAGAAAAAGTCGAGATTCACCAATAACAGTTCCAAATGTTGCTAACTCTGAGCGGTCAGAGTTGTTTGAAAATTTTCAGAAGAACAATCGACATGATTGCATGCATTCATAAGGCAAATATGAGGTTTAAAACAAAAACCACCACCACGCAAGGCACATGTACAGAAGGCGCTTCTCCACGGTGAACAGACGAGACCCTCATGACTCACCCGCAGTCTCAATCCTGCCCAAGCAGAGATCCAGATGGAGGCCTGAGGGTGGCTGCTTCTCCTGGATCGGGAGCGTGGAAGATTCTAGACACAGCCCAGCAGTCAGGAGGCTCCAGGCCAAAGCAGCCCCTTGGCAACCAGAGCAAGGAAGGGTAGGTTAGGCAGCTGGAGGTGCAGGGCAAACCCGTAAGTGGACCCTGGATGAAAAGATTAGGGCTGCTTCCTAAACAGCCCAACTACACGCTTGTGACTGCTCCGAGTTACCTCAGCGAAGCGCGCCTCTAGCTCCTGTTGGCCCTTCCGGTTCACCTTTTCCCGCCCTAGGGCACTTCCGGCTTGAAAGTCATTAGCCTAAGATAGGTGAGTAATCTTGAGCATCTGGGGCAAAATATGATTGATTTTATTTTATTTTTAAATACAAGCTTCGGAAAAGATACCTGGATATTTGATGTTTTTCCTTAAGTACAACATGTATTGGCTTGGCTTATATATTCTTGTTTGTTTTTGTTTGTTTGTTTTCGGGTTTTTGTTTTGTTTTGTTTTGTTTTTGAGACGGAGTCTTGCTCTGTCCCCCAGGCTGAAGTGCAGTGGCGCGATCTCGGCTCACTGCAAGCTCCACCTCCCGGGTTTATGCCATTCTCCTGCCTCAGCCTCCCGATATAATCATTTTTTTGAAAAAGTCTTTGGAAAGATGAAAGAAAAACGAGTAAGTGTTACCTGTGGGGAGCAATGGGAAGTGTGTGGATGGGAACAGGAGAGAGAGGGAGACTTCACTCAATAGCTTTTTATACTTTTTGATGTTTGCTTCATGTGAATGTGTTATTAATTCAAAAAATAAATGTTAGCTGGGTGTGAGGGTTCACTGGCTCATGCCTGTAACCCCAACAATTTGGGAGGCTGAGGTGGGAGGATTGCTTCAGGTCAGGAGTTCGATACCAGCCTGGGCAACATGGTGAGACCCCCGTCTCTACCCAAAAATACAAAAATCAGCTGAGCATGGTGGCGTGCGGCTGTAATCCCAGCTACCTGGGAGGCTGAGGCAAGAGGATAGATTGAGCCTGGGAGGTCAAGGCTGCAGTGACCCGAGACTGCACCACTGCACTCCAGCCTGGGCAATGGAGCAAAACCCTGTCAAAAAACAACAAAAAAAGAAAAGTTGCTTAATTTTTAAAGTGAAATATTAGAAAAAAAAACTGTAGTTCTAATTATACTGATAATCACACCTATTTTAAGCACCTAACTAATGATATGTTTCAGTATGTTATGTTGAATAGTTATTCAATAAGAATGTAATATGTTTCAGGCCTACATTGTTTTTGCATGCTACCAAAATGTGAAAGAAGTGGTCCCTGCCCTCAAATTTTTTTTTTTTTTTTTTTTGAGACAAAGTCTCATTCTTGTCCCCCAGGCTGGAGTGCAATGGCACGATCTCAGCTCACTGCAACCTCCGCCTCCCGGGTTCAAGCGATTCTCCTGCCTCAGCCTCCCGAGTAGCTGGGATTACAGGCGCCTGCCACCATGCCTGGCTAATTTTTGTATTTTTAGTAGAGACGGGGTTTCACCATGTTGGCCAGGCTGGTCTCGAACTCCTGACCTCAGGTGATCTGCCCGCCTCGGCCTCCCAAAGTACTGGGATTACGTGCATGAGCTACCGCACCCGGCCCCCCGCCCTCAAATTTTTAACCACGTTTTCCAGTAAAAATCTGTCTGGAATTCTTTTTACTCCTTCCCTTTCTCCAAGCCTTTGCCCAGATGTCACCTTTTTAGGGAGAGCATTCCTAACTACCCCATAGTAACATGCATGCACATCCCCTACTTTGACCCCACCTTGTTTTATTCTCTGTAGCACAATCACCATCTCGTCTGGTATATTTATTAACTCTATCCTAGGACACCAGCTTCGTGAAAACAGAGATGAATTTTGTTCACTTGCTTACCAGAATCTAGCACAATGCCTGGCATGTAAATGCCAAATAAATTCATATGAATGAATGAATGGACCGTGACCTTTCAATTTGGTATTTACTAACCATAACAGCTATACTCTAATAATAACTAATATTTATGATAATTTACTATGTGCCAGACAATGAGCTAAGTATTTTTACATACATCATCTCATCTTAGTCTCCACAACAATCCTATTACTATGCACTTTTTGCATATCAGAAAACTAAGGTGTAGAGAGGCTAATGAGTTGAATGTAATCACCTCTGAATGCCCTTCTAATTCCATGCAATTTCCCCAATGATCAGTGCTATGGTTTGAACGTTTTTGTCCTGTCCACAATTCATGTTGAAACTTAATCTCCAAAGCAAGTGTGTTATGAGGTGTGGCCTTTAGGAGACGATTGAGTCATGAGGGGAGAATAGGATTTGATGCCCTTATAAAGGGGTTTTTCGGCCAGCTGTGGTGGCTCATGCCTGTAATCCCAATACTTTGGGAGGCCAAGGTGAGTGGACCACTTGAGGTTGGGAATTTGAGACCAGCCTAGCCAACATAGAGAAACCTCAAATCTACGAAAAATACAAAAATGAGCCGGGCATGGTGGCAGGTGCCTGTGTAATCCCAGCTGCTCAGGAGGCTGAGGCGTAAGAATCACTTGAACCCAGGGGGCAGAGGTTGCAGTGAGCCAAGATCACGCCACTGCACTCCAGCCTGGGTGACAGACTGAGACTGCCTCAAAAAAACAAACCAAAAAAAAAGTAACAACTTAAAAAGTTAAAGGACTTAACCATTATTTTCACTTTGGGGATATCACTTTCAAGTCATGGTACATGTGAACATTTAAAGAAACCTAACTGTTTCTATCAGTAGTTAGAAACTGTATCCATGAGCCAGGAATGGTGGCACACATCTATAGTCCCAGTTGCTTTGGAGGCTGAGGCAGAAGGATCACTTGAGCCCAGGAGTTTGAGACTGCAGTGAGCTATGATTGCGCTACTGCACTCCAGCCTGGGTGACAGAGAGAGACCTTGTCTCAAAAAACAAAAAACAAGTTTAGAACTCTGTACATCTTCCTCCACTTGCCTGGCATATCCTGACTCTGCCACAACCAGCAGTTCCCTTCACCTTTCTTTGTACATGCTGCTTCCTCTACCTGGATGCTCTTTACTGTCACTAGGCCTATCTAAAAACACTTTGTCATCCTTTAAATTCCAGTTCACAGGTCACCTCTTTGAAATTTCATCAACTCTCCGCTCCCATCTAAGTAGAACTAATCATTCCCTGCTTGGTGCAATCACTCGACTCTACATATCTTTATTGTAGTATTTATCATAGGCCCTTGCAATTGTCTGTGTACACTTTCTCTCTCCTAATAGACTGTGAACTTTTTGAGGACAGGGACTTTGTCATATTTACTTTTAAATCCCCAATGGCTAGCACAGTAGATGGCACACAGCACAGTGCTTAAGAGCAAATGGCTTGGTTCAAGTCCTGACTCTTTCATTTACTAGCTCAGGACATTGGGCAAGGCATTTGACCTCTCTGTGCCTCAAAATCCACATTGGTAAAATGGGACTAATGATACAGTATGATCATCCCTAACCCAAAAATCTGCAATCCTAAATGTTCCAAAATCTGAAACTTTTTGAGCACCAACATGATGCTACAAGTGGAAAATTCCACACTGGACTTCACATGACAGAAGTCATGTCACATGCTGTTAAAACTTTGTTTCATGCACAAAGTTATTAAAAATATTATATAAAATCACCATCAGGCTATATGCATAAGGTGCATAGGAAACATAAATGAATTTTGTGTTTAGATTTGGGTCTCTAACCCAACATATCCCGTTGTGTATGTGCAAATATTTCAAAATCCAAAAACCCTGAAATCTGAAACACCAAAGCATTTTGGAGAAAGGACACCCAACCTGTAGTACCTACCTCTAAGATACAAATATGACAGATAAGGTGCACAAAGTGCACAGCACTGTGCTTGGCCGATAGTAAGCATTCAAAAAGTATGAGCTGTTATATTAGTATTAGTATTTTAGACGAGGTCTCACTCACCACCCAGGCTGGAGTGCAGTGGCACAATCACCGCTAATTGCAACCTCAGCCTCCTGGGCCCCAGGGGTTCTGGGCCCCAGTGGTCCCCACCTCAGCCTTCTGAGTAGCTGGGACCACAGGCGCACACCACCATGCCCAGCTGTTTTGTTTGTTTGTAGAGACAGGGGTCTCCTTGTGTTGCTCAGGCTAGTCTCAAACTCCTGGGCTCAAGTGATCCTCCTGCCTTGGCCTCCCAAAGTGCTGGGATTACAGGCATGAACGACTGTGCCCCACCTTATTATTCGTTATTATTGTCATTACAATTTTTAGGAACTCAGTATGTATAAATTGGTTAAATGAATTCATGAATGAGTAAACAAAGATATTTTCAGTGGCTAATCAGGCATCTAACTCCAAGCACAAGTAATGGTAAGTTCTTCCTCTTTCTACCACATGCTCTCTTGTTTCCCTTTTTTCTGTCCCCATTTTCCCCTCTTAGTTAATCTAATGTAACTGTACATATAGGCAAATTAAACGCTTTTTTTTTTCACTACAAAGTCTGTGGGGTTTTGCTTTGTTTTTTGCTTTTTGGGTTTTTGTTTGTTTGTTTTGGGGGGGGTGTTGAGACAGGGTCTCATTTTGTCACCCAGGCTGGAGTGCAGTGGTGCAATCTCGGCTCACTACAGCCTTACCTCCTGGTCTCAATCGATCCTCCCTCCTCAGCCCCACAAGTAGCTAGGACCACAGGAGTGCACCACCACACCTGGCTAATTTTTTTTTCTTTTTTTTTTTTTTTTTTTTGAGACAGAGTTTCACTCTGTCACCCAGGCTGGAATGCAGTGGCACAATCTCAGCTCACTGCAACCTCCGCCTCCCAGGTTCAAGCGATTCTCCTGCCTCAGCTTCCCGAGTAGCTGGGATTACAGGCCTGTGCCACCACGCTCAGTTAATTTTTGTATTTTTAGTAGAAATGGGGTTTCACTATGTTGGCCAGGCTAGTCTCGAACTCCCAACCTCAACTGATCTGCCCACCTCACCCTCCCAAAGTGCTGGGATTACAGGCATGAGCCACCATGCCTGGCCCCATTTTTTGTATTTATTTGTATAGACGGGGTTTTGCCATATTTTCCAGCCTGATCTCGAACTCCTGAGCATAAACCCCCACCCCCAGCCTGTGGGTTTTTTTAATGAATAGAATGTGAATCTTTATTACAATTTGGAATTATTTTTACACTTAACATAGATTAAAGCCTCAGACTGTCTTAATCCAGTCCTAACCATAATTGTCAGAGTGAAAGTATGTCATTTTTACTTGATGTAGTAAAGGGAGTAAGCATATTTACATGTCTCCCAAACTAGGTTCTCTGTAATCAGTTTTCATATCCTACACTATTAGACCTACAGCTAGTTAGAATATGTTGTGAATAAGCACAGTGACTCCCTAAGAGAATAACAGGAGATAATATCTACATCAAAGAATAACTTATATGCACGAAGTAAATGAATAGGTTTCTGCAGCCTAATTAAATGCTATAGTAAAAACAAGTGCTTATAACTTGTTATAGTTACAGCACTTACCATATTTCATTATAGTTATTTCTTTCCATGCTTGTGGGCAGAGAATGTATCATATTCATCTTTGTATCTGTAACCTCAGCACAGCGCTTGGCACATAACATACATTTAATAAATATTAATGGATAAATATTTATAGTCAGAGTTGCATATTAAAATTTTCATGTAATAATTGGTAGCACCACAAATTGTAGTTGAAATCTTTCTAAAATTTGCTGTATGTATTGAATTTTCACTCTAGCTTTTTACTTTGTATATAATATAGTAACATGTCAATTAGCTATTGAATTTTAAGGGTCAATATTAGTATGATGGATTAATCAACTACAAATAATTATCTAGAAGACGTACTACATACACCATGGGAGAGGTTTTATGTGAACTTATTATTTATTTATTTTATTTAACCTTATTTTAGATATAATGTACATGGGAGAAAAAGTCAAACATTATTCTTGAATTCAAGGTTGCAGTGGACTATGATCAAGCCACTGCACTTCAGCCTGGGCAACACAGTGAGACTTCATCTATATATTTTTAAAAGTTATTCTTATTATAAAATTGAGATTAGGCATACCCTTAAGACTTTTGCTTTTTTCCTAATAGAATAGGTTTTCTTTTGAGCTTCTAATTCAAAATTTAATGAAAAGCAATGAAACAAACTCAACATATTTATAAAATTTATCTTTTTGGCCCCCTCAACTAATTCTTCTTCTGGACCCCTTTACTTATGTTAATGATGGCACCATCCTTTCAGTTAATTAAGATGGAAACTTCAGAGTAATAGTATACTTTTCTTTCCCTCTCTCTTATTCCTCTCCTCCAAGTTGCAGGCCTAGTCAAGGATTTAGGACGAAGTAGGAGAAGAACAGTGAAGTGATGAGTCTTAGGGTTCCTGCTTAAGCACCTGGGTAGATAGTATAACCATTTAATAAAATGGAGATGGAAAGTCAACACTTTAGGGGCAAAAAAATTGTTATCAGGATGCCTTGGCTGCAAATAACAGAAATATTCAACTTAAATTGAGTTGTCAATAAAGTTATTGTCTCAGATAATAGGAAGTCAAGAGATGGAGGGTTCCTGATGTGGTTTGTGAAATCACTTGCTCTATTCCTTAGTCTCTTTGTTTTGCCCTCCTCCAGTGTTGGCTCTATCCTCACACAGGCAGCGAGATTGCTTTTAGTTCTGAGCATCACATTCATATACAACAACATGAAAAGGAAGAAGAAGGCTGGGTAGTCTAGTGACTACTTAAAAGGGAGAAAAATCTTTCCAGAAACTTCCCGGCAGACATCTGCTCATATCTCATCGGTTCAAACTCATTCACATGCCTATCTTAAACCAATCACTGACAAAGGAATGGGATATCCATGGCTGGCTTATATAAATCAAGAGTTACTCCTAGAGCTGGAGACAGAGCCATCTTCCCCAATCCACATGGTGGGTAGGGGTATAGAAAACCTAACTGGCTGGGCGCAGTGGCTCACGCCTGTAATCCCAGCATTTTGGGAGGCCAAGGTGGGCGGGCAGATCATGAGGTGAGGAGTTTGAGACCAGCCTGGCCAATATAGTGAAACCCCGTCTCTACTAAAAATACAGAAATTAGCAGGTCATGGTGGCACACACCTGTAGTCCCAGCTACTTGGGAGGCTGAGGCAGGAGAATCGCTTGAACCTGGGAGGCAGAGGTTGTGGTGAGCGGCGATCGCACCACTGCACTCCAGCCTGGGAAACACAGTGAGACTCCATCTCAAAAAAAAAAAAAAAAAAAAAACACTAACAAAATTATAACTCTGCCAATAACAAAGAAGGAGAAAATGGAGTTAAGTAGGCAACCAATAGCATCTGCTACAAAAATCAGTGGTTCTATTTTTGCAGATGTGAAGTTTAAGGTATCTATGAGACATCCACATGGAAAAGTCAAAAAGGCAACTGGAAATGTTGAGTCTGAAGCTTAAAGAAGGGTCTCAGCTGGAAATACAAATTTGGAAGTGAATAGCATAATGTGTTTAATCCATGGAACGCGGTTAGATCACCCAGGAAGAGAACATAGAGAAGAGGACTTTAAATTATTCATCTTTAAATCAGAGATAAAACATTACATATATTATTGGATTATTATGAGAGTCAGTTGAGACAATGAATGTAAAGCACTAGATACACAGTGAAAACTCAATATCTGTTAATCATATGCAAATCAATATCTCTGATAGCCAAATTTCAGTCACAGTAACAGCCTATAAGAAAGATATTTTCTATCAATTAGGTCCTTCCAGATATCATACTTCATAGATGACTGCCTGCTGCACTAACATTTATAGTTCTCTCATTCTCTTTTTTTCTGGTATTATTACTATATGAAATATCTAATTAATTCAAAGTTTTATTTATAAAAAGTTACTAATATCATGAAGGCATGACCAAAAAACACAGGAAAATGTTCTTAAAATATAAAAACATACCAACCATAATTTAATCTTAGTGAATCAAAAATGTTGTCATCATCTTCTCATCCCTCAGAGTCTTCATTACCAATTGTGAGAATATTGGTTAATATGACATGACACCATTTTGCTAAGATTGTACACTTCTGTAAAGTGATAGATGATCAAGGAAAAAGCTGTATACCAAAATATAAAAGCAAGTTACAAGCATCAACAAGCAATTGATGGGCTTACATATACTGTATACAGAATTCTTCCTAACAGAAACTCATCCTACCTCATAATTTAAAGATTGTTCTAACAAGCAATTCCCGGTGATTATTACACTAAAGTGTGTGAACCACTCACTAATAACTACTGCTATGGAGGAGAACCTCTTGTACCTGGCTATCACAGCTTCAGATTATCCCTGTTTTCTGAAACTATTTACCATAATTTTTTTTGAGACAGAGTCTTGCTCTGTTGCCCAGGCTGGAGTGCAGTGGCATGATCTCAGGTCACTGCAGCCTCTGCCTCCCAGGTTCAAGCGATTCTCATGCCTCAGCCTCCCAAGTAGCTGAGACCACAGGTGTGCACCACCATACCCAGCTAATTTTTCTTTTTTTTTTTTTTTTGGATTTTTAGTAGAGACAGAGTTTCACCATGATAGCCAGGCTGGTCTCAAATTCCTGGCTTCAAGTGATCTGCCAGCCTGGGTCTCCCAAAGTGCTGGGATTACAGGCCTGAGCCATCGTATTTACCATAAGATTTGTTTATTTGTTTGTTTGTTTGTTTTGTTTTGTTTTGAGATGGAGTCTTGCTCTGTCATCCAGGCTGGAGTGCAGTGGTGTGATCTCGGCTCACTACAACCTCCTCCTCCCAGTTCAAGTGATTCTGCCTCAGCCTCCTGAATAGCTGGGATTACAGATGTGTGCCACCATATCTGGCTAATTTTTGTATTTTTAGTAGACACGGGGCTTCACCATGTTAGCCAGGGTGTTTTCAAACTTCTGACCTCAGGTGACCCACTTGCCTTGACCTCCCAAAGTGCTGGGATTACAGGCGTGAGCCACCGCAACTGGCCAGTATTTACCATAATTTTTGATATTAGTTTGTCTTCACTAATAGCCTAATGTACTAAACAGCATGCACCTTTTATTAAATATTAACAAATCACTTATCAATTTAGTTCATAAGATTCAATTATTTAGTCAATTCCATAAGGGAACATATAAAATTGAATTTTTATACCTTTAGATTGACTAGATCTTGAACTTTGTACAGTGCCATGAAATGGCAGCTATCCTATATTGCCATGCCTGAAATAGTATGCATTAATCAATTATCCTAGATCGTATAATGTGACATAATGCTATAGATTTTTCTTTATATTTGAAGATTAGACTGCTAATCATGTCTGGATATCTTTAACTAAATTATGATCTAAAAGTGCAGTATGTAATCATTTTGTGGGTAATTTATTAAACCTGGTGTTTTGTTTGTTTGTTTGTTTGTTTGTTTTTGAGACAGAGTCTCATTCTGTCACCAGGCTGGAGTGCAGTGGCACAATCTCAGCTCACTGCAACCTCCCCATCCCAAGTTCAAGCGATTCTTCTGCCTTAACCCCCTGAATAGCTGAGACTACAGGCGTATGCCACAGCACCCACCTAATTTTTTTTTTATTTTTAGTAGAAACAGGGTTTCACCATGTTGACCAGGCTAGTCTCAAACTCCCGACCTCAAGTGATCCACCCACCTCGGCCTCCCAAAGTACTGGGATTACAGGCTTGAGCCACCACACCCAGCCTAAACCTGGTATTCTTGTCAAATTGAAGACATCATTTCTTTTTTTTTTTTTTTGAGACACTATCTCACTCTGTTGCCCAGACTGGAGTGCAGTGACACAATTACAGCTCACTGCAACCTCTGCCTCCCAAGATCAAGTGATTCTCCTGCCTCAGCCTCCCGAGTAGCTGGGACTACAGGCGCACACCACAATGCTCCGCTAATTTTTGTATTTCTAGTAGATACGGGGTTTCACCCAAGCAGGTCTCGAACTCCTGGGCTCAGGTGATCTGCCTGCCTTAGCCTCCAACGGTGCTGGGATTACAGGTGTGAGCCACTGGTGCCAGCCAAAGAGATAATTTCTAGTAACTTTTCATAGTCAAGAGTTTTCTTTACGAACTAAAAGTGAGTGCTTAAAACACTAGGGGTGGCCAGGAGATTTGAGTTAGCTCAATTTTCACATTAATAGCCAACTGACCCTACCTTTTGCCTATGGTTTCAAATACTGAACTATTCCTTTGTGCAATAAAACAAGTATTTTCCCAGAAATAGTGAATGGGTTGCCCTGAGCCTTCCATATTCTCTTCCTTCTTCTTATTTTCATACTGTGGTTAAAGATTTCGTCCATTTTTTTATGATAGTCTTTAATGTAAAAACAAACAAAAAAGATTTAGTCTATAACCTCAAAACAAAGGTTTACTTAAGCCTTGTTTGGATGCTTTTGATTCGAAGTAGGAATATTCTTCACTGAGTATTTACATTAAAAAGAGACTCCACTAATGCCAAAGTATGTAGTGAATGTTCATCTTCTGCCCAACCTTCACCTGCTTCTTCCTTCAAAATTAGTTCAGAATATAGATTAAACACTTACCTGTTCTTTCCCTGACTCAAACTGCAGAATAAAGGAGTGGGTACAGAGACAAACCACCTTAAGAGAACAGAAAAAAGTCATCAGAAAGTAGTTCCATCTCTGCAATCATTGATACACTAATTCGAACATACAGAACCTTATATCTCAAAGAAGGCTCTTCCATTACTCAGCCCGAGTAGAGTGAGTTTCTAACAATAGTGTCCCAGCCTCAAGAGTGAAAAAATGAGGCAGTTACCCAGATAATTAATTTAATTTCCCTTTCAATTCTCTTCAGTTAATGATATAGACATATCTTCCACGTCTTATTTTAGCTTTTCATGTTAATGCTATTTGAACTTTTATTTGATGTTCATAAACAAGTAATACCATTTATGTACCTAAAGACTGCTTACAAACTTTCCAAGGTCACAGACTCCCTTTATTTCAATCATAGTAAATCCCTGTGACATTAATAAGCATTCCACATAAGCAGGAAAAGGATGAAAGAGCTCTTAAAACTTATACTGCTATAAAATATACTAAAACGCTTGCTGAGCCCCTTTATTCATAGAGTTCAGTGAGTCAAGTCAAGTGTAAGAAACTATATCCAAAATGTGGGTCTAAGTTAAACAAAAATATAAAACACAAAGCCAACTTGAGGTAATTTTCTGAAGAAAATCCTTCAGATCAGATTTATCTACCATACAAATTGATATTTTGGCCAAATGCGGCTTGAAACATCCATATGAAGTCAGTTAGAAATTTCACAAGACATAGCAAGAGAGACCTAGACCAGTCTTGGGAAAAGCTATGGTATTATTTTTCAGTTAATTTCCACATCTTTATGCCTTTCACCCCTGCTCCTGACCAGCCCTCTGAGCCACCAAGTGCTTCTCTGTGGAGACTCAATTGGAGCTGACCAGTGACAGGCCTATACTCAAGTATAGCGTTAAAGAATTTTAGAGCCGGAAGGAAATAAAATTCTCAATTCAAACTACAGTGCCAATAATTAAAGCCTAAAGATTTCAAATACTTTTCCCAAAGTTAAACAAGCTATAGCTAATTCCAAATCTGTGGTTCATTTTGTGGCCTTTGCAGGATCTAAGACTCATTTTTGGAAAGTCCTTTTTTCTTGTTATGAAGTAGTAAACTAATTTGACCCAAGATAATAATGGGTTTAACTCACATTGCCCTATGTGAACTTCCTGACTAATATGTGTATAATCTTTGCTGTAAGCAGAAAACTAGTTAAAGGAGGTTAAAAATCCAAGTTTATTTCCATTATTGAATGTAGCTATTTTTGTGAAAGCCAAACCTCTTAAAATAACACTTAGATTCCTGTTGATTTGTGTTGACACGAAGGAGACACAGGAAAAATCATGGAGAAAAAAGCTAGTCACTGCCCAGGCATGGTAGCTCACCCCTATAATCCCAGCACTTTGGGAGGCTGAGGCAGGTAGGGGGATCCCTTGAGCCCAGGAGTTCAAGACCAGCCTGGGCAACACGGTGAAACCCCATCTCTACATAAAATATAAAAATTAGCCAGGCGAGGTGGTGCACACTTGTAGTCCCAGCTACTGGGGAGGCTGAGGCGGGAGGATTGCTTGAACCCAGGAGGTGGAGGTTGCAATGAGCTGAGATCATGCCACTGCACTCTAACCTGGCAGCCTGGGTGACAGAGCAAGACCTGTCTCAAAAAAAAAAAAGAAAAGAAGAGAAGAGAAAAGAAAAGAAAGAGAAAAGTCTTCCAAATAGACTTTTTTCAGGTGGTTAGCCTCCCCAGGTCCAAATCACAGAGCTGGCCTTAAAGGCAAAATGGTTAGAAAATTCTTAATCAGGATTATGTGAGCAAAAAGGCCAGCACAGTTAAGAATTCTGATCTGATAGGTCTAACATGGGCCCCAGGCAGACAGAATTTGAAAAAGCATCTGTTTGATTCTGGTACTAACCTGCCACAGTTTGCCACTGCTACTATGGGACTGAGTGAAGGAGGATGAACGCAGAAATGAAAACTTAAGACAAAATAATCTGTTTTAAAGAAGGGGTCCAGGGAAGAAGAAGAGGGCTCCCTGCTTCTAGTGAGCAAGAGCAGCCACCCTGAGCTTCTACAGCCCTTTCTATTTATTGGGTAGAAAGAGCAGGGAGGAGGAGGTAACGATTGGTCAGCTGTTTGATTGATCACAGGTTCACATTATTGCTAACAGGTTTCAAATATGCCTAATCACAAGAAACACTGCACTTTGGGTGTGACTGCCCTCAGCATTCCTTCTGGGCAGTGGACGCAGTTTGTCAGTTTGCCAACATCCTGCATTTATGAAAACAATTTGCTGTTTACTCATATAGCTTCCAGTGGTATACTGAGTTGATCACAACCCTCACCCTTTAAGCCTGCAACACTAACCCCTGCTGATAATGAAAGGAAATAAAGGAAAATCTCTAGACCCATGGAAAACATTCTGAAATTCAAGAGTAAGAGCTACCTAGAAATGAGGCCAGCAAATTTTTTCTAGAAAGGGCCAGATAGTAAATATTTAGGTTTTGCATGCCATACATAAAGCTTGTCCAACCCATGGCTTGTGGGCTGCATGTGGCCCAGGACAGCTTTGAATGCAGCCCAACACAAATTCATAAACTTTCTTATGACATTATGGGATTTTTTTTTTGGCAACTTTTCTTTTAGCTCAGCAGCTATTGTTAGTGTTAGTGTGTTTTATGTATGGTCCAAGATAATTCTTCTTGTTCCAGTGTGACCCAGGGAAGCCAAAAGATTGGACACCCCTGCCATACATCCTCTGTCACAACTCCGTCCTGCATTGTAGCAAGAAAGCAACTACTGTAGCCTGAATTGTGCAAAAGTAGCCACAGGTACTATGTAAATGAATGGTTGTGGCTGTATTACAATAAAACTTAGTACAAAAACAGGCAACTTTAGTTTGCCCACCCTGACCGAGAGTAATCAGAAGAATGGCTCCCTCTAAAATAAATTCACTAGAAAATCATGTTTAGAGAAAAGTTTTGAAAATTTTCTGATTCTTCTTCTCAATAAGATCCAAGAATAAATTGCATTTATGAGAACAAAATAAACATTTATAAAAATGAAACAATTTGAGAACAGAAAAGATTGGATTTAAAACATGATTCCCAAAATTAAAAGCATGTGTACAACAAAGTTGGAAGCAGAATTAGTAGATCAGGAGGCAAACTCAGAAATTTAACCAAATTAAAGAAAGGATAAAGGAAAAAAAATATCGTAATAAGGAATAGATGTGTGAAAGAAAAAGTCATTGAATAAGAATTCCTAAAAGGGAAAATAACATACGGAAAAGAAGGAATAACCAATTATAAGAAAAAAAGTCTTTCTATGCTGATAATTTAGCATGAGTGGGGAGTAGGGAACACATCAGATAAAACAAGATAGGCCATGTGGGCTGGGCGCGGTGGCTCACACCTGTAATCCCAAAACTTTGGGAGGCCGAGGTGGGCGGATAACTTGAGGTCAGGAGTTTGAGACCAGTCTGGTCAACATGGTGAAACCCAGTCTTTACTAAAAATACAAAAATTAGCCAGGTGTGGTGGCATGTGCCTGTAGTCCCAGCTGTTCAGGAGGCTAAGGCAGGAGAATCGCTCGAACCTGGGACGCAGAGGTTGCAGCGAGCTGAGATTGTGCCACTGCACTCCAGTCTAGGAGACAGAGTGAGACTCCGTCTCAAAGAAAAAAAGAAGGCCATAAATTGGTAATTGTTGAAGCCAAGTGATGAATACTATTCTTCCTGCTTTTATAAGATAAGAAATATTTTTCTACCTTCGTAAGTTTATCTAAGAAACAAACTTTTAAATTATTATGGTTTTCCATAGTTATAAAATAATATATGTTAATTGTTTAATGCCAAATAAAGCACACAGAACTCTAATTTATAATCCTACTACTCAGACATTACTCCTACTAATATTTTCATTATCTATTCTGCCAGTACTTTTTTCTATTCACATATAGGTCTATAAAATTGAAATCATTCTATACATACTGTCTTGTGTCTTGCTTTTTCTTGCAACATATAATAGATAGGATTCCATTTTAACCTTATTAATTAGGCCCAGTAAAAAATATGTGTTTAACATTCTCCTAAAGGCCACATTTACAGGCTCATTATGATTTTGCAGCTAAACTTCAACTAATATGGTAGAGAAACATTTAAATGTAATGCAAAACTTAAACATTATAAGCATCCAGGACAATTTAGGGATAAAATATGATGCCTTCAACAGAAGTAAGGTTAAGGGAACCTGTGTTCTTGTGTGCAAGCAACTGAAATCAGCTCTGGCTAACATAAGCAGAAGAGAATTTATTGGAAGTATATTGTGAGCTCACAAAATAAGAAGCATGGAGGAGTAGATCCAGAAACTGGCAGAAGCTAAAGGAGCCTGAGTAGCAAGAGACACAACCTAGACAATAATAGAGGAAGAGTCTGGTTAGGACGCTAGGGGGCGGAGAGGGGTCACACACAGGACTGAACTGTAGACTTGCTGTCTTGAGCATTACAAGTAATTCCTAAATTCTTTCTGCATCTGTGTCAATCCCTGAGTTGGAGTTTCCAGATTCTGGAGCCTAGATAATGTGCCCTTACCCTTGCTGCCACAAGCCAGGGAAAAGAAACATCCCCCCTCTTTGGTTTCAGTAGTGGAAGGCAGACCCTGCATCCCACAAGAGTTAAACACAACAGAGAATTGCACCTAAATAGGAAGGAAGGTGGATGGGGGAGGAATATATACATTTCTTTGGTTCTCGTCTTAATGTTCATGACAAAGAATTTACTGTGTGATCATGACCTAATCCTTGACTTTTAATCTTCTCCTTTAAATAATGAGAACAATACTTGCTCCTATTAGCTTCATTGATACGTTGTAAAGATAAATGATTTAATATCTGCTTACCATCCTGAATAACTTAGGAAAAGCATGCATCGTAGGTACAAGTTATTTTAATTAGGGAAATTATAATTAGTAAAGATCACAACACCTGCTGTGCTTCAGACATAGGTAATAATAAATGTTACTTACACAAAGATACTGGACACTGCAGATATTTTGCTCTAACTTCATTATATTATATGTAAGCTGCCGTCTTAAAACTGCATTAATTTTTAGTTAACTTTTAAACTTTTTAATGTAAAATACAGTTCCAAGGCTTGGAATTGGAGAGGGGAAGAAGGATGCATAGATTGTTCAGTTGGTTGGATCTGTTACATTAATTTCACAATCTGTGAAGGAGTGGATTGCCTCTTGAATGGTAATGGAAAATTAGTTTCTTTGTTTCTTCATTAAGACTGTGGGAGGAAAATTAATACTGTCTCCAGCTTTTCCAAATTAATAGAATATATCTTTATTAAAATGATGACTGTACATGACTACTTGCTTTTTGGTTGAGAGACTCTCTAACTCATGGAATAGCTGAACTTAAAGCTAAGCTTTAGAAATCATCTTTTTAGGAAACTGAGGTTCAATTAGGCTAAATTATTTACCCAAAGTCACACGATTAATTAAAACAGAGCAAAACTAGTAAATTGGGTTCCTGACTCTTAACCCAGTGCTCTTTCTAATTCAGCACGCCCTTTAAAGAGGGAAAAAGGAAATTACTTTATTATAGTTTTCACCCTTTTAGTTTCTATGCCCTGAGGAGTAGAAACCCCTAATATAGAATAATAAGAGAAAATATGTAATGTTTCTCAATTTTCTTTTTGTGGGATTCAAGTGGAAAGAAATAGAGCCACTATCTTAGAAATGGCCAACTTTGGATACAATCCTTAAGTCAAGTCTTTCTTTAACTCCCCCCTTCTCCATTTTATACTTCTACACAACTCCAATTCCCTGTTAACTCATTCCTCTCCCAGCATCCTTACTTCACTAAAACTCTTCTGAGGCCGGCCACAGTGGCTCACACTTATAATCCCAGCACTTTGGGAGGCCGAGGCAGGTGGATCACTTGAAATCAGGAGTTTGAGACCAGCCTGGCCATCATGGTGAAACCCCATCTCTACTAAGAATGCAAAAATTAGCCGGGCATGGTGGCACAGTGGCATGTCCTTATAATCCCAGCTACATGGGACAGAGTGACAGAGCAAGACTCTGTCTCAAAAAAAAAACAAAAACAACAACAACAAAAAAAACCTCTTCTGAGATTTGATTTTCTACTTTATGTGATGCACACACACACCTAGATGTACCCACAACCTATTATTTTAGGAAATAAAGCATAACATTGGAGCTTCTTCTTTATCTTTCCCTGATTACATCTTCTCTCCCTTGCTCAGAAGTTAACTAGTCACTCTCCTGTAATTTCTTTTCTATCATTTCTTTGCTTATCCTTATAGTTTTATTGCATGTGAATGTACTCCTAATCAAGACATTGTTTAGTTTTGTGCATGCTTCAAACATAATAAACATACATGTTCGTAACTTTCATTTTCACTCAATATTTCATTTGTTAAGAATTGTTATATACATTGATGCATACTGCCTTAGCATATTTGTTTTCAGTACTGTATTGCATGCCATTAGTTGTGTGTTAGTCTGTTTGCATTGCCGTAAAAGAATACCTTTGACTGGGTAATTTATATAGAAAAGAAGTTTATTTGGCTCATGGTTAGGCAGGCTATCCAAGCAGCCTGGCACCAGCATCTGCTTCAGGTGAAGCCTCAGGAAACTTATATTATGTCAGAAGGCAAAGGGAGAGCTGCTATATCATGAGGCAAGAGCAAGCAGGAGAGACAGGGAGGAGGTGCTAGACTCTTTTAAACAACCAGATCTCACATGAACACATAGAGTGAGAACTCATTACTATGAGGACAGCACCAAGCCATTCATGAGGGATCCACCCTCATAACCCAAACATCTCCCACTAGGCCTACCTCCAGCATCGCAGATCACATTTTAACATGAGATTTGTAGGGGACAACACATGTAAACCACATCAGATGAATCTACCAAAATATATTCTATTTATCCATTCTTCTGTTGATGGTTGATTCTTTTTTTTTTTTTTTTTTTTTTTTTTTTGGTAGTACAAACAATGCTGCCAGAATATTTTTTGTACCTGTCTCCTACTGAATGGGGGTGTGAGTGCTCCAGTTGCTGAGTGGTAAGTTATGGACATCTTCAAATTTGAAATAATGACAAATGGTTTTCTGGATATATTTTTAACAATTTTGCTCCACTCAGCAGTGATTTTTAGTTCCCATTGGCCTATGTCCCTGTTAATACTTGAAAGTGTCAGATTTTTTCATTTCTTCTAATCAACAGTAGTTTTATTTTATTAATACATTAATCTAATGAATGGCTGGGTGCGGTGGCTCACGCCTAGCACTTTGCAAGGCCAAGGTGGGAGGATCGCTTGAGGCCAGGAGTTCGAAATCAGCCTGAGCAACATGGTGAAACCCCATCTCTACAAAAATACAAAAATTAGTCAGGCATAGGCCGGGCGCGGTGGCTCACGCCTGTAATCCCAACACTTTGGGAGGCCAAGGCGGATGGATCACCTGAGGTCGGGAGTTCGAGGCTAGCCTGACCAACATGGAGAAACCCCATCTCTAATAAAAATACATAAAAATCAGCCGGATGTGGTGGTGCCTGCCTGTATTCCCAGCTACTCGGGAGGCTGAGGCAGGAGAATCACTTGAACCCAGGAGGCGGAGGTTGTGGTGAGCCGAGATCATGCCATTGCACTCCAGCCTGAGCAACAAGAGTGAAACTACGTCTCCAAAAAAAAAATAGTCAGGCATGGTGGTGCATGCCTGTAGTCCCAGCTACTCAGGAGGCTGAGGTGGGAGGATTGCCTGAGCCTGCAAGTGGAGTTTGCAGTGAGTTGAGATTGTGCCACTGTACTCCAGCCTGGGCAACAGAGAGACAGCCTGTCTCAAAACAAGAAAAAGAAAAAAAATACCAAACTGTAACTGAAATTTAACAAATCTTTCACTTATAAATGTAGGCAACAAACCATAGTCGAATACCTATGGCTTTGTCACCAAAGAAAATCACATTTAGAAAAAAGGAATAATAAGGAATAATAACATTTAGCATGTTTTATATATTTATTGGCCATTCTGAATTTTCCTCTGAATATTTTAATTAGGTTGTTTGTCTTTTTTTATTGATTTGCAGTTCTTTATATATTTTGAATATCTTTGTTTGCCAGTTTTCTGTTTTGAAACTATTTCTTCCGTTTTGTGAATTGTCTTTTCAATTTTTTCAGTTTGTCCTTTGCTGAAAAAATATCATTTATCAATATATTTCATTGAGGATGTGTTTCTAGTGTCTTAAAAATTCCTTCTTCTCTTGATGTCATATAAATATTCTTGTGTATTTGTTTCTAAATGTTTTAAAGTTTTGCTTTTCACATGAAGTCTCTTTTTTTTTTCTGCAGCCTCAACCTCCTGAGCTCAAGCGATCCTCCCACCTCAGCCTTCTGAGTAACTGGGACAACAGGGGTGCACCACTACATGCAATGAATTTTTTAATTTTTTACAGGGATGGAGTCCCACTATATTGCCCAGGCTGGTCTTGAACTCTTGGCCTCAAGCAATCCTCCCACCTTGGCCTCCCAAAGTGCTGGAATTACAGGTATGAGTCACTGTGCTTTGGCCTACATGAAGTCTTTAAGCAGCTTAAAATTTATTTTTATATATCATATGAGGACTGAATTTTTTCCCATATGGATAACAAATTGTCCCAGAATGATTTCTTTAATATTTCTTTAATCCTTATAATTTGCAATGCCAAATCTATTCATATATAAATTATAAATTGTCCATGTTTCTGTTACCAGCTTCTATATTCTGTTCCACTGATTATTAGTCTAATATCACACCATCTTAATCACTATAGCTTTGTAAATCATGTGATTATCTGGTAGAGCAACTCTCCCTCGACCATATTCTTCTTCAGGAGTGTTTTAAGTTATGCTTAGCCTTTTACTTTTCCAATCAATTTTAGAATTATTTTGTCAAATTTCCATGAGTAATTCTGTTGAAATTTTCATTGCATTATACTGAATTAGATTATGTTAAGGAGAATTGAATCTTTCTATCCTTGAACATGTTATTTCTCTTCATTTATTTAGGTCTTCTTTGATCTCTTTCAGTAAAGTTTTACTAATTTTCCTCATAAAGTTTCTATGCCTGCCTCCTTAGTTAGATTTATTTTTAGAGTACCTTATTTATTGCCCTGAGATTCAACATTGACAATTAAGTTATGTCAGATGGCTTTAACCAGGAGCCTCAAATTCAGTTATCTATGGAACTAGGTAAAAAAGATAAACATAAAAAGCAACTCAGGTGTAAGATAGTGGAAGATGGTGAACATTGAAGGGCCCTACTAATTTCCAACCAATTGTTGCCCGATGTTACCAGAACTTCCTAATATTGCAGGCTAGGTAGAAATTTCTGGATTCTTAAAACACTGTGCAGCCTGGCAGTTTCAATCACCCTCAGATTATTTAAAATAGAGAATGAAAAGTGAAATACTAGCAAGTGAGGTAGGACTTCAGAGAGCAGAAAAGAAAGAAAGCCCCTAAGATGGCCGTAACAAACAACACAAAATAGACAATAACAAGTGTTGGCAACGATGTGGAGAAATTAGAATCCATTGCTAATGGGAATGTAAAATCATGCAGCCACTTTGGAAAAACAGCATGGCAGTTCCATTAAAAAGTTAAAAACACAGAGTTACCATATGACCTAGCAAGTCCCCTTGTAGGTATATATCCAAGAGAAATGAAACTATACGTCCACATAAAAACTTGTAACAAATGTTCATAATGACATTATTCATAATAGTCAAAAAATGAAAACAGCCCAAATGCCCATCAGTGATGAATGGATAGATAAAAGATAGTATATCCACAAAATAAAATATTATTTAGCCATATAAAGGAATGAAGTACTGATGCATGCTACAGTGTGGATGAACCTTGAAAACATCATGCTAAGTGAAAGAAGCCAATCACAAAAGACCACATATTGTATGATTTCATTTACATGAAATGTTCAGAATAGCCAAATCCACACAGACAGAAGGGTGATTAAAGTAGTTAATAGGGACTTCTGGAGAGAGAGAGAATGGTGAATGACTGCTAATGAGTGGGGGTTATATTTTGAATATGACAAAAATGTTCCAGAATGACACAGTTGTGATAGTTTTACCACCTTATGAAAATACGAAAATCACTGAATTGTACATGTAGAAAGATGAATTTTATAGCATATGATTTATATCTTAAATTTTTAACATTGAAAAGGAGAAGAAAAAAAGAAAGCAAGTACATGTTGGGTGTTCCTCCAAAGTTAAAATCTGCCAACATAAAGCCTTTGAGATTAAATAAATTCATCCATAACTAAAAGTGGTTGTATTATTTTTGCTTTTTTTTTTTTTTTTGAGATAGAGTCTCACTTTGTTGCCCAGGCTGGAATGCAGAGGCACAGTCATAACTCATTATAACCTCAAACTTCTAGCCTCAAGTGATCCTCCTGCCTTAGCCTCCCAAAGCGCTGGGATTTACAGGTGTGAGCCACTGCACCCAGCCTATTTTGCTTTTCTAATAGGCGCCCAGCCTATTCATAACCATAATACTTTTGGTAGTGTACACTCAGCAAGACCTATTCTTCTGGGTGAGAAAGAAAAAGGTTTGTTACCTCTTTTTGCTTATTAAAACTGTGTGTTATGTTTCCTTTGGTTGGTATCATCTTTCCTTTGCTAGAATTTTGGAAAAGAGATGGTAAGTGTTTGCGCCAGATCTCTACATAGGTCCTCACCCAAATCTGCCACCTTAGCTCTTGAATCCCATCTTCTCCCATTTTCTAAGGAACATTTTTTCCAGACTCATCTCCCTGAAACCACATAGACTTACCAACCTTACACACCTGCAGTTTCCTCAGACAATCCCGCCCTTTTAGATCTCTATGCTTTTATACACGCTATCCTTTCTGCATGGAAACTTCTTCTGGAGTAGGGTAAGGAATGGGTATGAAAAGAGGTTAATGACTGTATTTTGGAGGCAGTGCTAATAGACTTGTTAATCAATTGGATATGGAAAGAAGTGCAAAAGAAGGAAAAAACCAAGGATGCCTACTAAGCTTCTGACTTTGGTAACTTTTCAGATGGTATTGCCATTTTCTGAGTTTGGGAAGACTGGAGGGAAGAAGATAAGGACTAGGTTTAACGTGGTAAGTTCCAGGTATCTTTGAGACATCAAGTATAGATATATTAACCTAAAGTGAGATAGTATGTCTGGAACACAGAGGAAAGATTTGTGCTAGAAATATAAATTTGAGAGTTGTCAGCACATTAGTCATATCTGAAACCATGGAAATGATCACAATTACCTAGGGATTCTCATGTTGCCCATGAGAGCTCAACAAGTTTTAGGTAGTAACAAGTTGTACCAAAATGTATTTAACAAATCTCCCCTCTTCTTTTAACATATAACTGTTCCCAGTGTTTTGTGAAACTCATGAGTAGTTTTTATATTTTCCACAAATATTTACAACAATTTTTTCTAAAGAGAAACCAGCTTTTTAAAAAAAGAGGCCTGTTCAGGATGGACTCTGATGCCCAAAGTCAAGTGGAAAAAAGTAACTGTACAGTGAAAGAGAGAAGAAAAGAAGGATAAGGACTAAGTGCTGTGGGGAGAAGGGTCACAGCAATGAGGATTCCAGCTCAGTGCTGTGGAGAGGGAAGACACGTCTAAGGGACCTCTTCAAGTTGTGTACTAAGTGCTTCTCAATGTTATTAAAGCCTCTTTTACATCTCCCCTATGTAATCTTTAGTACATTCAACATTGCTGACTAAATGGTTTTCTTTCTTTTTTTCTTTTATTTTAATGTTTTGAGATGGAGTTTCACTCTTGTCGCCTAGGCTAGAGTGCAATGGCACGATCTCGGCTCACTGAAACCTCTGCCTCCTGGGTTCAAGTGACTCTCCTACCTCAGCCTCCAGAGTAACTGGAACTACAGGTGCCTGCCACCATGCCTGGCTAATTTTTTGTATTTTTAGTAGAGATGGGATTTCACCATGTTGGCCAGGTTGGTCTCAAACTCCTGACCTCAAGTGATCCGCCTGCCTCTGCCTCCCAAAGTGCTGGGATTACAGGCGTGAGCCACTACGCTCAGCCCTAAATGGTTTTCATATAGTGAGTTCTCTATGGTGAGTGTAAGTAATTGTCAAGTCTTGATTCAGGTTAGCTGGTGACGAGAAGAGAAACTGCACAGCCAGTATCTGAGCTACATTTGTTTTTTTAAATGTCAATGCAGTGAACATACATTTGATTTTTAAAATGGCAATGCAATGAACGTCTTCAGAGCTACATCTTTGCATACATCCAGGCTTACTTCTGTGGCATAAGTTGCTAAATACTAGGTTAAAAGGACTGAATCATTTTTAAGGCTTTTTACATGTGTTGCCAAATGGCCCTCCAGAAAAGTTGAACCAATGTATCACCAGTAGACTATTTGAGTATTCATTTCCTCATAACTACATTTTAATCTTTATCAAATTAATGGGAAAAAGTGGTTGTCCCCTGTTTTGACCAGGTATAATCCACTAAATTTTTTAACATTGCCTTGAGCAGTCTCTGTCTCCACTCATTCACTACATCAATTCATTCTGTATGCCCCTGCCAGATTAATCTTCTTAGAGTAGGGCTCCTATGACACTATTCTCCTGTTTAAAAATTTTCCATGACTCCTAACTACCTACTGACTCACGTACAAACTCTTCAGTCTGTCATTTAAAACACTCTGTCATACAGCCTCACCATATATTGCTAATCTTATATAAGGCTCCACTTTCCCTACCCATACCCTATGATCCAGTCAAAACCATACAGTCATTGCTTTCCGAAATATGACCCGTAATTTCTCATCTCCATGTCACAATAGTCCAGTGATGAAAATTCATATCATGAGTGCTACAAATCTCCCCTCCCCTGCCCATGGCAGATATTGTTAATTAATCATCACAGGCTTTCCCACTGAGCTGGGATACAGTATCTCTACATAGTGCTACTCACTGCCACTACCAGTTAACTAGAACTGGCACTTACGGTGAAACTAACTTGCCAATCCTGTAATAGTCCTTTCACCTAGTTGGCCTTTACTCCAGTTCCTCTTCTTGAATTTGTTCTCACCAGTTGAGGTTTACTTCAAATGCTCCCTCCTCTGTTGCACTTTCCGCATGCAATTTTCTAAGTACCTTACATGGCTCTTACAATTCTACTTCATTTGGCTTTGTTTGGTTACTTGTGTGCTGTCCTCTGCCCTTTTCGGCCATAAGTGTATTAAGGCAGTAAAAGTAGTAAAGAGTTCAGATTCTAGAGCCAGACTACGTTAGCTCAAATCCTGGCTCTGTCCTAACTAGCTGTCAGCCCTTGAGCAAGTTGTTTAACATCTTTGAGCTATAGTGCCCTCATCTGTAAAATGGGCATAATAATTGGGACTACTGCAGAAAGTTGTGAGAATTCTATACGAAAATGCAAGTCAAGTGCTTAGCCAAGTACCACAAACATATTAAGCCTTTAAAATGTTACATATTTCTCAAAACATAGAGTTATGATATGGCCTAGCAGTTCCACTCCTAGGTGTATATGCTCAAGAAAATGGAAAACATAGGTTCACACAAAAACTCGTACATGAATGTTCATAGCAGCATTATTCATAATAGCTAAAAATTAGAAACAGCCCAAATGTCTATCAGCTAATGAAGGTTGAACAAAATGCCGTATATCCACACAATGGATTATTATTTAGCCATAAAAAGGAGGGAGTACTGATACATGCTATAATGCATGTATGTTCTCTTTGAAAACATTATTCTAAGAGAAACAAGCCAGTCACAAAAGACTACATATTGTATGATTCCATTTATATGAAATGTCCAGAATAGGCAAATCCATAGAGACAGAAAGTAGGTTAGTGGTTGCCAGGAGCTGGGGGAATGGGAAATGGGGAGTGACTGTTTAGTGAGTACAGGGCTTCTTTTGGGGGCCATGAAAATGTTCCATAATTAGATAGTGGTGTCGGTTGCACAACATTGTAAATAAACTATAAGCCCTTGTGTTGTACCCTTTAAAATGGTTAAAATGGTAAATTTTGTTATGTAAATTCTATCTCAATTAAAAAATGTTTTTTATATTACCATTCATTCTTATGTCCCCCAGAGCACTTAAGGAGATATCATTAGGACACTGATTTTTTTTTCAGGAAAAGATATTTTCTTAAATGCAAAGATATGGTCTTAAATGCAAAGAGGAAACATTTGAGTAACCTCTGTTATTCAAATTATCATGATTACAATTTCCATACAGGACAAACCATAGTTAAAATGATTATTTTTCTGTAGAAATTCCAAGAATAGACTAGGCCCAAATAGAAACAAGAGTTTCCACAATCTTGGGATTACACTTGGCTGAAATGCAACTCAGCAAAAAACACTAATGGGGAACTTAAAGAACTACAAATAGCCAATGAGTGTGTAAAAATATGCTAATTAAAACAATAAGAGGTTCTTTTTTTTTTTTTTTTTATAGGGTCTCACTCTGTCACCCAGGCTGGAGTGCAGTGACTGGAACACAGCTCACTGCAGCCTTGACCTCCTGGACTCAAACAATCCTCCCATCTCAGCCTCCCAAGTAGCTGAGACAACAGGTGTGTGCCACTACACCTGACTAATTTTTGTATTTTGTAGAGACAGAGTTTCGTCATGTTGCCAAGGCTGGTCTTGAACATCTGGGCTCAAGTGATCCTCTTGCCTCAGCCTCCCAAAGTGCTGGGATTACAGGCGTGAGCCACTACACATAACCAAGAGGCTATGTTTAAACCATTTTCTTAAAATGTTTATGTCCACTATTTGAAAAGGGACAATACTTGTCATTTATCATTATATGGAGGTGGACATATACATTTATAATCCTTTCTGGAAGTTGATTTGATAACCTGTATAATACATACATATATGTATGGATGGGAGAAGGCCTGGAATGATGTACTCCAAGTGGTAAACTAGGAAGTGGAATTAGGCATTTTTCTTCTCTTTCCTTATCTCCTAATTTTTCTATAATAAATACAAATATTGCTTTTGTAATAGAAAATAATAGGAGTATTTCTTAACTTTTCAAAAAGTCATTTGAAAGTAGAGGGGAAGTCAGTTCACTTTGTTGAAGTCAACTTGTTATTTTTTAAAAACCGAAGAATAAACTGGAACTTTTTTTTTGAGACAGAAGCTCACTCTGTCACTCAGACTGGAGTGCAGTGGCGTGCGCAATCACTCACTGCAGCCTCGATCTCCCAGGCTCAAGCAATCCTCCCACCTCAGTCTCCCAAGTGCTGGAACTATAGGCGTGTGACACCATGCCCCACTAATTGTTCTGTTTTTTTGTAGAGATGAGGGTCTCACTATGTTGCCTAGGCTGGTCTCAAACTCTTGGTATCAAGCAATCTTCATGCCTCAGCCTCCCAAAGTGGTGAGATTACAGGTATGTGCCACCACACTCATCCTTAACTTTTTAATATATGTAGAAAATGATAAGTAGAATATAGAAATAGCTGAAGAGACATTAAATATGTAATTAGAGAATGACTCATGAGATATCTTTATAAATCAGCAACACAAAAGTATAATAGTTAAGTTCCTGAAATGGATAAGGCAATAATCTCTTGTTAAGTTTAAGAACAGAGTCTCCACATTTATTGAAGTGAATTACTAAATTGCCTTCTAAAATGGTTATTCCAGTAGTGAACAGAGAGTGCCCTTTTCACCACACCCTTCCCAGAACTGAATGTGTCATTATTTTTTTCTCTTTGTCAATCTAACTGACAAAACAAAACAAAGCAAAAAAACTTATTTAAATTTTTATCATTTTGATTGCTAGTGAAGCTGAACATTTTCTGAGGTTTACTAATTGGCTATTTTTATTTCTTCTTTTGTGAATTGACTATGTGTTATATCTGTTTTTTAACTGATTTTTTCTCATTGATTTGTTTCAGTACTTTAAAGAGTAAAGATCTCTACCCTTTATCTGTCATATATGTTGCAAATATTTTCCCAATTTGTCATTTGCTTTAATAGTGTCTTACCATGTCTGAAAATGTTTAATTTTGATGAGGTCAAATTTATCAATCTTTACATTTATAATTTTTCTTTTGCTTTTGTTATTAGACAGTTCTTCTTCACTCCAGGAGAAGATATTATCCACACATATTTTCTTCTCATTCTTTTATGGGGTCACTTTTTCATTTAATTCTTAAAGGCATCTGGAATTTATTTTGAAGTAAGATGTGAGAGTGGCAACGAACTTCTAAAAACATATTTTTAAAACATTATGCATTACAACAGACTCCATACAAAGAAAATATTCTCAATATTAAATGTGTCCAAAAAAGTCATCAACTTAAGACAACAAAATTTCCTGACATAAATATTTAAATGGTTCTTCAGAGGTCATTTTTAAAAGTCTTGGGCTTTGTGCAAACTTATGTTAATAGTTTAAAAAAGTCCTTTTACTTATTGTACTAATAAACTTCTATATTATTTGGATGTCTTACAAAGGCACAAATTGCTTTGCTATTTAAAAATTGCAATTTTCTTTTTAAAAAAGAAAGAAAAAAGTATATCTTTTATTTCCTGAAAAGGTGTTGCTACATGTCAGAGTCAGATCTTGAATTTCACCTTTTCATGACTGAAAGAGAACAAAAGAATCTCTTCATAAGTCATAGGGCATGAATCATAAGTGCAATTACTGAATGATTAAGTAAATTCAAATGCTAAGGGGGTAAAGTGGAAATCCTATTGGACAGAAACCAGAAACCCCAGTTGCAATGCTCCTCCTGATTCACTTACTAAATTTCCTTGTGCAAGCCAGTAAAATTTCTGCACCTGTTTGTCAGTGCATTAAACAAAGATCTTATTTGATTGTTAGAAATGATGGGCTAGTTAACATATTAAAGTATTAAGAACATTTTGAACTAAAAATCTCCTTGGACAGGATCGGCAACGGCAGTAATCAGCAACTCAGGAAACCCAAAATGTTTCCTTAATTAATACATCTCTTCTTCAGGGCTCAGCTGTTATTTCACTGTGCATAAATTCTCAAAGGCCCATTGAAGGGAGGGGAATACCAGAGGTAAATGGTTTGGGAATAACACATACGTCATTTTACTGCTAATGAGATTGAAATGGGAATGTATTTTAAGAAACTTAAACTTCCTTTCAATTTCCACAATGTCTGAACAAACTTTCTTTTCTCTTCTACCATAGTTCAGCTTGTTGAGATGTTAACTGTTTACAGAAATGCTCACAAAAAGATGCATACTCTATAAATTGATGTTTACTAACATTCATGCAAATACATACAGAATACATTGATGTAGGTAACCACGTGCTTGCTCACAAGAGTATCCTCAGGTTTATCTGTAGCATGTTGATGACACGGACTAACAGAATCAGCACATTTGGGAAGATCATTTATGACTAAAGACTTCTGAGTCCACAGTTGGTAAGGAGCCTTTTGCCTAATGCTATCTAGGCCCTTGGGCTCTGCAATATAAATGTCCTGGAATAGTTTGACCAAAAATGATGAAAAGGAGGATGTATTTACTAATTCATTTGGTAAGTATTAATTTAGCGTCTGCCAGGTCCTGAGAAAAGCAATTATGTTGAACCATATGAGATTGCTGATATTTGGCTGTTTTTTTATTTACATAAGTGGCAATTTCATATTATTAAACTTAAGAAAATTATAGAAACTTCTTAGGGAAAGAAAACAAGAAAGCATTGAGAATCATAAGAAAAAATTTTTGAAGTAATGACTTAGAAGAAATAAGAGGGAAGGAAAAGAGAAAGAAACGTAAAATTGTGAAATAGGAAAAAGGGAACCTACAAACAAAAATAGAAGAAAATAAGAAAAGCATATAATGATAAAAATTGGTACCATCTTAAGAATTAATTTAATTCATTCAGTATTTATTGTATCTATCTAAACAACCTCATAGTAGGTTCAATACATGCCTCAAAATAGACAAAAGACATTGTTCTCTTTAAAGATGAAAAACAGGGCCAGGCATGGTGGCTCATGTCTGTAATCCCAGCACTTTGGGAGGCTGAGGTGGGAGGATCACTTGAAGCCAGGAGTTTGAGGCCAGCCTGTCCAACATGGTGAAACCTCATCTCTAAAAAAAGAAAACGAAAAGAAAGAAAAAGAAAAAAGGATGAAAGACAGATCAATATTCCCAATATTTTAAAATTCTAAATCTTAAAATTTTGAAGCTAGGCTAGGCATGGTGGCTCATGCCTGTAATCCCAGCACTTTGGAAGGCCAAGGCAGGTGGATCACCTGAGGTCAGGAATTTGAGACCAGCCTGACTAACATGGCGAAACCCCGTCTCTACTAAAAATACAAAAATTAGCCAGGCATGGTGGTGGGCATCTGTAATCCCAGCAACTCAGGGGGCTAAGGCAGGAGAATCACTTGAACCTGGGAGGTGGAGGTTGCAGTGAGCCAAGATTGTGCCATTGCACTCCAGCCTTGGCAACAGAGCGAGACTCTGTCTCAAAAATAAATAAATAAATAAATAAATAAATAAATAAATAAATAAATTCTGAAGATAAAGAAAAAAAAAATTTTGAGGCAGTGGCAGAGCTAAAACAGGGAAATAATAGTAGATATACTACAGGAAAGATATACAAATTCAGTACAAACCCAAGAAAAACAGCAAAATTGGAAAAAAAAGAAGTAGAAGTTCTGATAACAGAAAAATTCTGCAATAATATCACCTGATAACACAGGAATCAAATCGAATTATCACAGTACAGAGGCCAACGAAGGTAAATCTGAAAAAAAAAAAATTTTTTTTTAAACAGGTTGTTGCTCTATTGCCCAAGCTGGAGTGCAGTGGTGCAATCATAACTCAGTGCAGCCCTGATCTCCTGGGCCCAAGCGATCCTCCCACCTCGGCCTCCCTGAAAATGTTTTTTGTTTGTTTGTTTGTTTTTGTTTTGTTTTGTTTTGTTTTGAGACAGAGTCTCGTTCTGTTGCCCAGACTAGAGTACAGTGGCGCAATCTTGGCTCACTGCAACCTCCACCTCCCAGGTTGACGTGATTCTCCTGCCTCAGCCTCCAGAGTAGCTGGGATTACAGGCATGCATTAACATGCCCAGTTAATTTTTGTATTTTTAGTGGAGACGGGGTTTCACCATGTTGGCCAGGCTGGTCTCAAATTCCTGACCTCAAGTGATCTGCCTGCTTCAGATTCCTAAAGTGTTAGGATTACAGGTGTAAGCCACCACGCCCAGCCCCTAAAAATGTTTCCATATCTCTTTTGTCACATAGAGATTTCCCATCAACTTCCCATTTTATATAATTGTGGGTGAAAAACTTATAAAATATATAATTTGTGTTTACAGATAAATTCTAAAATTTTTATTTGTATATGATTGATTGCCTTTTATATAATATACAAATTATATAAAAGCAAGTAATTCAAGACTACCCAGAATTAGGAAGAATAATTAGAAAATTACTTAAATAGAATTTTAGAACAGGAAGGAATCTTAGAGTTCATGCAGACCAAACTCACAATGTCTCCGAAGAGGTAGAGAGAATTCAGAGAAGTGACTTGTTCAGTCATCTAGCTAGGGAGAAGCAGACTTAGGACTAGAACTTATTTATTGTTTCATTCACTTAAAAACCAGGAAGTCCTGCTACATGCCAGCCAGGTGAGGTACTAAGCAGCAAAAATACAAACATGGGTAAATGTTGCTCCTTGGCTCTCAAGGGACTGTCAGAATTGAAGTGTCCAGGCTGGGTAAGGAACATCCATAAACTTTACTAAAGCCATTAGTAAGCATCAGTAAAAGAAACCACGCTTTTAAATCCATATTTTATACTTCAAAACTCAGTTAAGCCTGGCGCCGTGGCTCATGCCTGTAATCCCAGCACTTTCGGAGGTCAAGGTGGGAAGATCCCTTGAACCCAGGAATTCCAGACCAGCCTGAGCGACATGGCAAAACCCCTGTCTCTACAAACAATACAAGAATTAGCCAGGCATGATGGCACGTGCCTGAGGTCCCAGCTACTCTGAAGGCTGAGGCAGGAGGATCGTTGGAGCCCAGGAGGTTGAGGCTGCAATGAGCCATGAAACTGCCACTGCACTCCAGCCTGGGCAATAGAGTGAGACCCTGTCTCCAGAAAAGCGAAACAAAACAAAACTCTCAGTTTACACTTCACTCAAGAGTGTCAAGCCAGGGCGGTACATAAAATAACAAAGGAGAATCCTTCACCAAAAGAGGATAAACAGATCCTGGTTGGTATATTTCCTAATAGAATTTCCATGTAATGTGTGTCTTTCAGTACCAACAACATTAACACTTCATTATCGTCTTTCTCTGATGCAGATTTTTTTTTTTTTTTTTTTCAGATTAAGTTTTGTTCTTGTTGCCCAGGCTAGAGTGCAATGGCGCCATCTCGGCTCATCGCAACATCCACCTTCTGGGTTCAAGCGATTCTGCTACCTCAGTCTCCCAAGTAGCTAGGATTACAGACATGCACCACCACACCTGGCTAATTTTGTATTTTTAGTAGAGATGGGGTTTCTCCATGTTGGTCAGGCTAGTCTCGAACTCCCAACCTCAGGTGATCCGCCTGCCTCGGCCTCCCAAAGTGCTGGGATTACAGGCGTGAGCCACTGCGCTTGGCCTCTGATGCAGAATTAACAAATGATTCTTAAACACCATCAATTGCATAGCTAGAAATGCCTAATTTGTTTAAACTCCTTTTTCACATGCGTTTGGAAAGTATAGTTTTGCAATTGATGCCAAATAATCTTTGCTTAGAATATCATGATTACCTGAATATGAGTTCACAAAAAAAAGGCCAAAAATTGTGTGGCAATCAGAAAGTAAGACTATGATGAGAAAATAAGGCCGATAAGTGTATAATAGGTGTAAAAACGCCAACATCAGTACACAGAGTGACAGTTCTGTGGCCAGCCATGACACAAGTCCCTGTCATAGGTCCCTGGGGGCAGCTCCAGTGCACTCTAAGAGCTATAAAGATCAATATATTTTAAACATGACATGTAGGCCTTATTACTACTCACAGTGTGACATGAAATCAGATGACCCCTCACACTGTTCTTTTATTTAATTTTTTTGTTATTAACAATCATTGTTCTTAAATAGTAGAATTAAAGTTCTGTTCAAAAGTGTCCTTAAAGGGCTTTAAGCAAATGTTTAAAATAAAATTCTTAACCCCTTTACTGATTTGTTGAATCTGAAAATACCTGCATGTAGATATATAATCAACCTGGAACAGCAGGAGTCTTTCATTTCTCACTTGCTGACTATACTGAGATAAACTAAAACAGCAAACAATTGATGTTGAAATGTCAAGGCTAAAATGTCATGGCAACAGCAAGTTTAATAAAGCTGCATCTCTTGAAGAGGCTAATGATAGTCATCGATGTGCCTTTAAGGATGTGGATGTGACTTTACTTACAGAGCTTCATGGCTGCAACCTTAACATCTCCTGTCACAGTCCTTGAGTCCATCCTCATGCCCACACAGTAAAGTGAGTTTTCATTTCATTCTTGAATTCACACAGGTAAGTGGGTGGGTATGTGCTCAAATTCATAGATGCATAATCACATTAATCCAAGTCCGTTAATCTCATTGCTCCGATTTTTTTTCTTATTTCCTCTGAAACTAAATAATTCTTTACCTACTGCCCTTTATTGCTTGATAATAACTCAAAAAAAAAAAAAAAACCCAGAGTCAAGAACCAGGCTACTACTTGGCCGATAACTATTCATTTACTTCATGCTTCAGTATCCCTCTTTGTAAAATGAGAATTATAATATCTAGCCCAACTCCACAGATAGCCAGAATAAGAAAAATACTATCTATGAGAACACTTAAAATGCTTTGGAAGAAAGACATAAGAATATTATAACATTATTATTATTATTATTATTATTATTATTATTATTGAGATGGAGTTTCATTCTTGTTGCCCAGGCTGGAGGGCAATGGCGCAATCTCAGCTCACTGCAAACTCTGCCTCCTGGGTTCAAGCGATTCTCCTGCCTCAGCCTCCCGAGTAGCTGGACTTACAGGTGCCTGCCACCATGCCTGGCTAATTTTTTTTGTATTTTTAGTAGAGACGGGGTTTGACTATGTTGGCCAGGCTGATCTCAAACTCCTGACCTCATGATCTGCCCGCCTAGGCCTCCCAAAGTGCTGAGGTTACAGGTGTGAACCACCGTGCCCGACCGAGAATATTATAACTTTAAATAGCAGATGGCACAAAATAAAATTAATACAGCAAGGAAATAATAGAAGAAATCAGCTATCTTGGGCACTGTTGTTACTGGCTTTTCTCATTTCTCTCTTTGCCATCTAACCTCAAAATATCTTGCAGCTCCATAGTGACTGAAGTTTGTGTGCATGCTGCCAAATGCTGTAACATTCTCTAGGACTCAGTGTTACAGGGAAACACACAGGGATGTAATTCACTACTGAGAAACAGACTTTCATTTCTCTGTCTGCCTCCCTCTCTGTCTATAAACTCTGATATTTGATGTCAGCACAAGGCCTCATTTGTTTTGGTCCAAATATCCAGATATGTGGGCGGACTCATTTTACCAAAGAATGTCATCAAAGTTCACAACTGCTGATTCCATAGCATGAGGCATTTGACCATTGGCCTCTCCCCAAAGTAGTGGGAAATGAAGCACTTTTCCTACCTGAAAATAAATTGCTTCCACTCCATGAAAATGTATTCAGCACGAACAATGTAGAAAGCACTCCCCTGGGTACTGTGGAGAATGCAAAAATGAATAAATCAGTTCTTGCACTTGATAAGAACTTTACAGGCCCACATTCTCAGATTTGATCTCAGTCAAATTAAGTTCTCCTCCACAACAGACGCTGTGGTGTCCATCTCCCCAACAGGAGGTCTCAGTGCTGTAGGTTGACTCAATGAATAAACAGGAAAATGGGTGTTCTAGTGAAAATGTTTCCTATTCTTGTGTTCAACCACAATAAACCATGTCTGGCCTCTTCATAGTCTGATCCCAATTGCTTGAATAAGAGGGAAAGAAGAATCCATCATAGAAATAGTTTAGACCACGAGGTAGACAAATGGAAAGTGAAGAGGAAGGGATTGGAAGAAGGGAAAGGAAAAGCACTGCCTAGAAGGAATCAGTGAAAACAAAATTTCTGCAGAAAACTTAGGAATAATTCAGTTGATTATCAATAATAATAATAAAATAGACAATATCCTTTGGGAGGAGAAAAACAGAATTTGGTAAAAATTGAATTAGTCAAAAACTTGAGGCCAGGCACAGTGGCTCATGCCTGTAATCCCAGCACTTTGGGAGGCCAAGGTGGGTGGAATCACCTGAGGTCAGGAGTCTGAGAACAGCCTGGCCAACATGGTGAAAACCCCTCTCTCCTAAATATACAAAAGATTAGCTGGGCGTGGTGGTGGACGCCTGTAAACCCAGCTACTTGGAAGGCTGAGGCAGGAGAATCGCTTGAACCCAGGAGGCGAAGGTTACAGTGAGCCAAGATTGTGCCACTGTACTCTAGCCTGGGTGACAAAGCAAGACTCTGTCTCAAGAAAAAAAAAATGAAAGGGGAAAAAATGTTTCCCTTGGCCCCCAGCAAGTGCCAGAACACTTTGACCAAAGCATAAATAGTGTTTCAAAGGATTGTTAAGCACGTTCTTTGGATAAAAAAGGATGTGACCATCACCTGGCATAGGTCCTCTGTCCACCTGCTGCCTTCATTACTTGATGCAGCAGTTCTTGAAGTCTTTAATCAAGACCTTTTTACACTCTTTTACATTATCAAGGACCCCAAAGAGCTTTCACTTATGTGAATTTTATCTAATGATATTTATTATCTAACATTAAAACTGAGAAATTTTCAAAATATTATTTGAAATCAAGACAACAAAGCTTACTTTTTGTTATGTTTATGCATAGACTCAAGGAAAAGATCAAGATTTCAAGATAATTATTTGAGAAAAATGAGGTTATAGCTATCCTAGTAGATGTGAACAAATAGAACTAATCAAAGTTCAAAAGCAGTAGCCAAGAGAGTTAGTGGACACCTGTAGTCCCAGCTACTCTGGAGGATGAGACAGGAGGATCTCTTGAGCCCAGGAGTTCAAGGAGCCAGCCTGGGCAATAAAGTGAGACCCCCTACTCTGAAAAAGAAAAAAGGAAAGAAAAAAAATTAAGTTCACAAGTACTGAGAACAAATTTTATTAATCTCTATAAATCTACATAAATCTCTATAAAATGTACATACTGATACTGTAAACATACTACTATGGAAAATACTAGAAAATACAAGCACGCTCACTCAGGTATTCTATTAGGAGACAGAATGATGACGTTATTACACGTCAAATAGCCCCTGGAAATTTCCACTGTACACTCTTGAGAGAATGAAAGTGAAAATGGCAAATCATGTATTGTTACTATAATGGAAATAGTTTTGCCCTCAGAGACCCCTGGAAAAGATCTTGGAGACATCCCAGACCTGGCGGACCACCATTGGAGAACCAATGTAATCAATTACTTGTAAGGCCATTTCCATTTCTTATCACGAATAAAGGGTATTTTGTCTGATGAATATCTTGTCCTCGTCCCCGGACCACCCTTTTGAGAACAGTTGACCTAAGGTAACCACAGGACTCCTGGCCCAGTGGGACCCAAAGCGAAAAGCCCTGGACGCGCCGAGGGCGCTCTGCTTAAGACTGAGAACCGAAATGCTCCCTGAATTAGGAGCATTGAGAACGCCGAGTGCAGACACAAATCGAAAAGCAGCCACCCGCGCCGCCAAGGCGGGGCTAGAACGGGCGGCAGGCGGCTGGCCCGCCCGGGGATGGGGCAGAAACTGGGGCGGCTGAGAGCGCAGCGCGGGCTCCGGGGAGACGCCGGCCCACTGCCCGCCCGCTCGCCCCAGGTAGGCCCGGCCCCCGGGAGGTGGGGCGCGGCCAGGTGTCCCCAGGTAGCCGCCTCCTCCCTTCCTCCGTCGGCCGCCTCCCCGGACCGAGGCAGGACCTCGCCCCGCGCGTGTTCCCCGGGCGCCTCTCTGCGGACCCCAGGCGCTTCCCGGGTTTGCGCGCGGGGGCCATCCAGACCCTGCGGAGAGCGAGGCCCGGAGCGTCGCCGAGGTTTGAGGGCGCCGGAGACCGAGGGCCTGGCGGCCGAAGGAACCGCCCCAAGAAGAGCCTCTAGCCCGGGGGCTGCTGGAACATGTGCTGGGGGACACAGGTACGAGGCCTGGCGGCAGGACCTCGGCGGGGAAGGGGTTACCGGGAAGGGGCCACCTCGGCGGACTGGGTTGGATTCGAACACATAGCCGAGGGTTGCCTGCGGCGACAGGTGCCCGATCAGCCCTCGGGCAGGGTCCCTGGGCACGGCGTTTGTCCCAGGCGCTCTCAGGGGCTGCTTTCTGGGCGCGCGTCCTGTCCCGGCGACCGAAACCGCGCACCGGGCGCTCTTGCGCCTAGGCTTTGAATACAACAGGTTGGTGATTCAGTTCGACAGAAACTCAAAGTGCTGAGCTAGGGGCTTTTTTTTTTAATATGTTTTTTGTTTGTTTTAGTTTGTTTGACAGTTGCCAGACTATGTTTACAATTCTGGTTCTACTCAGCCAACTGCCCACAGTTACCCTGGGGTTTCCTCATTGCACAAGAGGTCCAAAGGCTTCTAAGCATGCGGGAGAAGAAGGTAAGCACGAAAACGTCCCTGGAACCCAGAGCCGCATAGCACAGATCTCAGTGAGAAAGTGCAGTATTTGAAATTACATACCCCCAGCAATCATAGAAACACTAAAATATCCTTTAGTTTAATTTGTGGCATATTTGGCAAGGTTGTGTTTTTTTATGTTCTTTAACTGCAATTTATAGAACTTGATTTCTGTGAGTCTCCTTTAATAAGTATATATGTAAGACCTAGTTTGTGGTTAATTGAATGGAAAACCTATTTCAGCTTCTGAAAATCAGTGAGTGACATTTCTCTAGATGAAGCTGTGTGGCAATTATAATAAGCATAATTACTTGTTCTTCCTGGAAAGGCGAACGGGGAGTCCAGGATCTAGTCTGGACTTGTGAGACCCTGGGCGAGATAACTTAATCCCGTTTGGCTTGAATGTCTTCATCTGTAAAAGTGATGGGTGTGGGGTGTAAAATGATCTCTGAGGTCCTTTTTGACTTCAGATGATCTAGTTGTCTAGATAAAAGCAGCTAGTTGAGAAAAGATTAGGTTTGGGGCTTGCTAACCTAGAAGTCCACAGTTTTTAGGTTTCAGATCATTAACAGTTTGTTTCCTGCCTATATTTTAAAAGCCTAACCTAGTAAAACCAAAAGAAAAAAAAAAGCTTCTGGCTCTCAGCATCCTTCTCCCTGACTATTCATGGTGCTTCCCCACTCAGTGTCAGTACTCTGGATCCACGTCCCCACACATTCCTGTCTCTTATCCCTTCTCATCAGATCTGATTCTCAGCTCATTTTCATTTGGAAAGGTTCTGTTACACTAGTACTCCTAACTGACTTTATTAATGATTAATACAGCTGTGTGTGTGTGTGTTGAGATAGAACAATCCATTAACCCAAAGGCATGAAACTCTGATGACAGAATTCTAGCAATTGGATAGGCTAGCTAGAGGGATAGGGAGAGATTTTGGAAGAGGATCCTTTTTAGTCCCTCTCAAGCTGCACCGTATATGTAAGTCCACTTAGAAGGTTGCACTTATAAGGTTCCATAATCAGATGCTCTTCTCTAAAATGATTGTGAGTGCAATCATTCATTCACATGACACGGGTATAAGAGACACTCTCGCTGGCACGGTGGCTCACACCTGTAATCCTAGCACTTTGGGAGGCCGAGGCAGGTGGATCACCTGCGGTCAGGAGTTCGAGACCAGCCTGGCCAACATGGTGAAACCCCATCTCTACTAAATATACAAAAATTAGCCTGGCTTGGTGGCACGTGCCTATAATCCCAGCTACCCGGGAGGCGGAGGCTGCAGTGAGCTGAGATCGTGCCACTGCACTCCAGCCTGGGTGACAGAGTGAGACTCCATCTCAAAAAATAAAAATAAAAACAAACAAATAAATAAATAAATAAATAAATAAATGACAGTCTCAAGGACACCACAAGCTATGGAAGGAATTTAGAGATCATACTTGAGTGTGGAGGGCTGGAGATGTCTATGGAAATGTGAATGAGGGATCCGACACATTTGAAAAGACAACTTGTTCAGTCAGTCACCACTTGATGAACACATGCTAAGTGCCAGGCCCCATGCTGTGTGGTGGAGACATAGAAATGAAAGACTGCAATCTCTGCCCTGGAGGACATCTTCATCTGGTGTGGGAGGCAGGGTGTTTGTTAAACAGACGATCTCCATCAACTGTATAACAGAAGCCAGAACAGAGAACTGAGAGCAGAGGAAAGAGTGAGTAGCAGTAACTCTGCCTCAAGAGAGTTGTATGGCAGAGAAGCCAATGCCTTCCATCTGCAAATGGGCTATAATAAATAGAGATATGAAAAGTAACTGGAAATAAAGGACCTTTGGTGAATTTTTTTTTTTTTTTTTCAGACAGAGTCTCGCTCTGTCTCCCAGGCTGGAGTGCAGTGGCGTGATCACAGCTCACTGCAACCTCCACCTCCTGGGTTCAAGCAATTCTCCTGCTTCAGCCTCCCGAGTAGCTGGGATTACAGGTACGCGCCACTGTCCCAGCTAATTTATTTTGTATTTTTAGTAGAGATGGGATTTCACCATGTTAGCCAGGCTGGTCTTGAACTCCTGACCTCAGGTGATCCGCCCACCTCGGCCTCCCAAAGGGCTGGGATTACAGGTGTGAGCTACCGTGCCTGGCCCTAAAGTCTGATAAAGCATGATGGTGGAGTTGAAATGACTGAAAAGGAGCTATTTAGAAAACACGAGGAGATAGAAATGAGGAGGAGAATGGAATATCTGGGTTGATGAATTTATAGCTGTGAAATGCATGGACAGCCTCTTAGGATAGTCTAAGACAGGAAAAATAGAGAAGGGTAGAGAATCTAAGGAAGCAGAGCCAAGGCCATTGCATCCTCCGGCCATGGTCAAGGGGAAAATAGGAGCTCTTGCTGAAAGCCAAGGGTGTTTCAAGGGCAGGGAAGTTTGCTTCCTTTCAATTAAAAGCAAGTTCAGGGTTACTCAGAATCCAGTAACAAAAGACAATATTTCTCCTGAGATCCTAAGGGATGCAGGGAAAAATTTGATCTGGCACCAAAAGTCAGTCAGTGACAGAATCAGAACTTGCACACTCAGGGAAGTGGCAAACAGCAGCCCCTAGAAGGCAGATTTAATACAGTGTTAATCATAACAGCATGATTAATCATAAATATCATATTTATGATATTGGCATAAATATTATTTCAGGAAAAATAAAAATGTTTGTGGCTCTCCCTTTTTCTGTTTCCTCTATCAAAGTAGCTTTTGAGTTCCATGGGGGTGTATTTTTAATAACTCAGCCTACTGGAACAGAAGACTTTCATGAGAAATTTGACACTGCTCTTTTTAGCCAATAAAATGTGAGGATCTGGACATATTTGAGAAGTATACAGAGGCAGATATCTAATTCTCCATTCTGAACTTAGATTTCATGCAGTAAGTATAGCTAAGTGAGGCAGGCTATAGGTTGCTTAATCAATAGTTTGATACTTTAAACCTATGCCGAGCTGGGAAACACCAGACTATACCTATGAATTGCTTCAACTGGTAGACTTCAGGTCCAAGAGTTTCCTCCCACTATAGCAAAGTTGAGTTTGTTCATTCAGTCAGTAATTTTTTGAGCACCTCTTATGGGCCAAGAACCAACATCCCTGCTTTAATGGAGCGTTTCTTCTAGTGAGGAGAACAGAGTGGTAACAAATAAGTAAAGCATATAGAAAACCTGATGGTGATGAGTACTATGGAGAAAGGCAGAGCGTGGACAGGGAGTGCCAGGGGTGGGTGGGTAGGGATGGGGGTTCAAGGTAGCATTGAACAAAATCCTGAAGGATGTGAGAGAGCAAACTGAAAGAAGAAAGTTCTGTTCAGAAGAAACAGTAAGTACAAAGGCCAGAGAGAACCAGGTGTGTTGGAAGCCAGCATAGCTACAACAGAATACATGAGGGATAGTGGTAGGAGATGAGGTTAGAGGGGTAAGGGCTTGGGGACCAGACAGAGAAAGGCCTTGTAAGCCATTGTAATGACTTTGGCTTTTACTCTGCAGGGGGTGGAATTGCTGTTAGAAGGTTTTTAAAAAGCAAAGCAGGAACAAAGTCTATCTTGTCTTTTAAAGGGCCCTCTTTGGCTGTTATGCTAAAAACAGATGGTAGAGCAGCAAGGAGACCCTTGGAAGACCATTGTAGGAATCCCAGTGAGGGGTGATGGAGGCTTGGAAAATTTTTCATTCTATTTCCATTTGGTGGTAATATAAAATCTACAAGAAGACAAAGGAGGAAACAGAATAGAAATATTTCATCACACTAGCCCCTCTATCTACCTTTTAGAATACTTTTTAAAACAACTATCACCAGTTATCCCATTGTAGCTTCCTGCTTGGTTCGAATAGCCCCATCTATTATTTATAATATAGAAATGGACACTGTAGAATACTGCTGATCCCCCAAAATATAATGTGAACTACATACATAATTTAAATTTTTCTAATAGCCACATTTTAAAACTAAAAAATAATAGGTGAAATTAATTTTAAGAATGTATTTAATTTAATCTTGTGTCTGAAATATCACCATTTTAAAATATAAGCAATATAAAACATTATGGAGACGTTTCACATTCTTTTTTTTTTAACACCAAGTCTTTGAAATCCTTGTGTGTATTTTACACTTACAGCACATTTCAATTCAGACAAGTCACATTTCTTATTTATTTATTTATTTAGAGATAGGATCTTGCTCTGTCACCCAAGCTGGAGGACAATGGCATGATCTCAGCT